>NC_055702.1:25125196-26325196 GCF_017639745.1 Melanotaenia boesemani | reverse complement strand
ATATCTACAACCTTTAAACTAAAGTCTGTCTATCATCTTTGTATAAAGGTTTTATTTTTTTCTTCATTTTAAAACTTAAAAATGGAAATAAAAAATGTGTTTTTTCAAAAATAACAAAAATCCTATGGTGACTCTTCATTAAAAAAAAAAAATATATATATATATATATATATATATATATATATATATATATATATATATATATATATATATATATATATATGTATAAGTTGTCTTTTTGAAAAGTCTTGTAACATTTGCGTCTCTAAAGGAGTTTTATTTAGCTAGTTGAGGGAAAAATGGCTCTTTGGATTGGAAAGGCTGCAGACCCCTGCATTAAACGTAAACAGATTTAGCTGCGGTTTTTTCTTTAAACAACAACAGTTAAAATATTTCTTCATATATATTTATAAAATCAAATATTTATGACAAAGAAGGATGAAATGTTTAGAATTTACTAACTAAAAGGTAAAAAGTCAGCAGGATGAATTTAAAGCTTTGAAGCTGCTTCCTTCTAAACACAGAAGGAACAATATGTGATGAATATCAGCATCAGGTGAACAGACAGAAAGCAGGATGAGAATCTCACAGCTTCTAGATGGTGAGGAGAGAGAAATATTCACAATATGCACAATAACTTCCATCCATGCACCTTCACTGCTTCATTATCCAGATTTCTGGCCTATAAATTCTCTAAACTTTCATTCTTAGCTTGACTGTTTAGCTTCACCTCTGCACCTGCAGCCTCCGCTGCCGGGAGTTAAGGGGTTAACATCTCGTTTCCAGGTGTAGCAACTATAAACGTGTGTAGTATTCACAGAGAGTCCAGAATCTCAGCTACCAGCTCAGCAAAATCATTTCTATGACCACCAAACACAGTTAAGACAACAAACAATTCAAATACCAGGTACACAAAGTCCAAAAAACATGTAAACACAGATGATGTCTTCCCATGAAAGCTCACATCTGACATATTCCACAGCTGGAAGTTTCATCTCACTATGACCAAGATTCACCGAACCAGAGGCAGAAGAAGACCCGATTTATGCTTCATGTTTGTAAAAGTCAGAAAACATGTCTTACCTTTACTGTCTTGCATGAATTAAAGCCGCATTTATTAAAAAATAAATAAGTTTGTCATTGTGTTTTGGGAACAGTTTCCTGTCCAAAAATCATGTTCTGTCCATCTGCATGAGTTTTGACAAAGAGAAACATCGGTTCTTCTTCTTTCGTAAATTCCAGACAAAAAAACGTCTCATTTTAAGTAAACCGCTCTATCCTGATTATATCAGACGCATTGCTGCAGCAGGGAAGGAAGACATGGATGCCGTGTTTCTGTGGTCAAAGCCAGCGGCCAGCAAAAAAATAAATGAAATAAAATAAATAATAAAAAAAATAAAAAAAAAACCTTAATGTGCAATTTAAAAAATTAACAGCATTAATTAATTGTTGCATTAACATGTGATTAATGCGTTAACATGCCCCTATACATATATATATATATATATATGCAGCTGATGTATGATTATGTAAAACAACAACAAAAATCAACTTGCAAAGCTTCATAAGTGTATGCTCCGTGTTCATGTTCCCTGTAATAAACTCCGTCTCAGCATCGTCATGTGGTGCCAGTAGCTGCAGCACATCAGCGATCCTGTTTGCTGGTTTTCTACGTCACGCTGGAGTCTGTCTGCCTCCTTGCTGCAGGGCCGCCTCCTTTCTGCTGGAGCCCAGCTGTGCAGCTGTCCTTGGTGCTGTTTCCTGACCAAATTGTTTTTGTATGTGTGAAAGAGAAATATTTCATACATGCACCTGCTCATGTTCATATTCACTGAAGTGTGAGCCTGAGTGAGCTGTCAAATATGCCATTGTAGTTTCCCTCAGGTTCTTTTTGATAGCAGTTCATCAAAGACCTTGCCGGAGGTATCTTCTAATGGGTTTTAGATTCAGCTTTTGTATTATTATGTAAATAGATAAATCTTTGATATAATATCAGTACAGTCATCACAGAGGCTGGGAGGCCCTTCAAGAAGATGTCAAAGGAAAGAAAAAAATGTCCCACCTGAAAGTTAATTAAAAAGCCATAAAAAAAGTAGCTCCCCCGTCTTGTTTGTCTGTTGACCTGCTGGTCTGCCTTGATTTTCCCTTTCCTTTCCATTTCTCTCCGTGCAGCCGGAGGATGAATGCTTTCATTACGGTGACAAGTTCTGAGGCAGCCTCTCACGTCTTCTGTTTGCTCTTTTTATAACCAAGCTATTTACATGCCAAAGGGAAGCATTGATGAAAAAGAGCTTAAATTTAGACTTTTTTTAATTTGTATACCATTCATTACTCTCTTAGGCGTAAAGTGGAAAACTAACTTCTCTTCTTCTAGGCTCCCAGCTTGTCCTCAACTTCTCAATCACAGAATGAACTTTTCGCTTTCTTTATTCTGTTACTCCAAAATTGATGTTTCACTCCCTCTTGTGTCCTTTCATTTGTGAAGACTTCTAACTTCAGCCATCATAGGGACGATTAAATATTGAGAGCAAAGGGAAATGAGAAAGTAAAGCGGCTTATGAATTAATGACTGGAGTTATTAGTGCTGTAATTAGATTTAGGGAATGGGCAGCGCTGCATGGTGAGATGTGGGGGGCTTGGCTGACTTCTTATCATTCATAGGATATCCTGTACGTGTCAGGACAGTTGAGATGGAAAATTGAGCTCATCCATGCTTGTGTGATAGTACAAGGCAGCTCTGCTGCCCATGCACCACACAGAGAGATGAATATGCAGAAAAGTTACAACAGCAAACAGTCGATGTCGTCAACCTGGAAATGGCTTTCGAGTGCTGTGTACCATTTAATTTGGTGCCACATCAAAGTCATGGTGAAGAGCGGAGCAACAGTTTAATTCCTCCTTTTTGCTAGTTGTCTACAAAAAATTAATCATACAGGCAAATGCAGCATCAAGCACCTTATTAAGCTAATATGTGTCATCCATTAAAGCCCAGACTTTAAGAGATATCCAGAAAAAACAATTGAGAGAAATAAATCTTGTTGCAGATTAGGAGGATTAATTTGCAGAACCACCAACCTGTCTCCTCCAGTATCAAAGCAGTTTTTCTCCTTAACTCCATCTTTTCTGGTCTTGTTTCTTTTTTTCTTCCTCTGTAAGAACATCCACCTGGTGGCTCGCTGGCTGGGAACACTTGAGAAACTTCTAGAGCAGCATGCAGCGGGAAGCCATGACAGCTTCAGGGTGTTTGTCAGCGCCGAGCCCTCCTCCACCCGTGAGGGCCACATCATCCCCCAGGGCATCCTGGAGAACTCCATCAAGATCACCAACGAACCACCCACCGGTATGCACGCCAACCTGCACAAAGCCCTGGACAACTTCAACCAGGTAACAGATGATTTATATTATTATATTATAGTTTGGTAATTTCAGATTTCCTCCAAAATGACAAAAAGCCAAATACACTATTGGTGGGAATTCTGTGGAAAAAACACAGTTTATCAACCAAAAAGGTGTAGGCTGAATTTTTAGCTTATTATACTTTTTTAATTTTTTAAATGCTACTCTTTAAAATGTTTAGATATAGCAAAAAAAGAAAATACATAATAAGAATAAATAAGAATAACTCGTAAACAATAATTTCAAATTTTATATTAAACCATCAGAACACAGTCTAGAATATAGACTGGAGACCCCTAGGTCACAATTGGAAAACACCTCTCAAGGTGGTGGAGAATGAGAGGGCTAAGATCCTGTGGGACTTCACAGATACAGAGCGACACAATGGATGTGGCCATCCAAGCGGACATAGTGATCATAAATAAGGAGCAGAGGAAAGCTCTTCTGATCGTTTTAACCATCCCCAGCATCCCCCAAAAAGGAACATGAGAAACTGAAAAAAATACCAAGGACTCAAGGAAGAGAAAGCCTGGAAGGTGAAGGCAGCAGTAGTACCAGTAGTCATCAGAGCACTGGGGACCGTGTCCCCCACACTGGAGAAGTGGCTGCAGCAGATACTGGAGAACCATCAGACATCTCCATCCAGAAGAGTACAGTCCTAGGACCAGCTATGATACTGCTACTTGAGTAGGACCCTCAAGCTCAAAGCACCCGAGCTTGAGATGAATTGGCAACCACTGCCTTCACAGTTTCCGGTGGTATTGATCCATTTACTGTTCCAAGCAACGGATCCACAAAGCCCCTGAAAATGCACCAACTATGTACATAAATGATACAGAAGACAGACAAAAGTGTTCATCAGTCTGCTTATCCGTCCTCTGCATCACACATAAATGGGTCATAAGTGCAACTGGACTGTAGTCATTGAAACAGGAGGGAGAGGATTTCTTTTGGACTGGATGGATGGATGGATGGATGGATGGATGGATGGATGGATGGATGGATGGATGGATGGATGGATGGATGGATGGATGGGTTCTTTATTTCAAACATAATATCAATTCAAATAAAAGAAAAAGAACATATTAGCTAAAACCATTTTTAATTAAAAAGAAAAGAAGGAAACAAATTCTTATCTAGTACTTCTAGTAAACTCTATTTAGGTCTATTCATTTATGTATCATACTGCATGATCACATGATCTATACTAAGATAATTTAATATGCAGTAACCAGCTCTTTTTATATACTGTAAGCATATACATTAGCAAGTTGTATGTGGGTTATGTGTGTAACCCACATACTCTGCTACTTATCTCACAAATGCATTTTCCTTCAAAAAGTGGCTCCATTTAATGGGGAAATAAACAGGCTTTCCAATAGTATAAGATTTTTTACAAAAAGCAATAAATCGAGAAAATGATAATGTCCTTACTTTTCTAATAAGCATATTTGTCTCTCTCAAAGAGAAATACACCCCCAACACACTCCTACAGTACCATAAGGGATATAAAGATGATAAAATGGGATCACTTTTGTATTTTGGTCTGTCTACCATGCTTTCATACAAAATAACATTATTAATGTATTTCCTGGATAAATCTTTCAGGTTTTAACAGTCCTAAACGGTGGTGAGACAGGGCATTAAATTTAATAAAAAGTTTGAAAAGAAAGAAAAAAAAAAGGTTTGTGATCATTTTATTAAAACACTTTTTAGTTAAACCCACTTGTGGCAGCAATGTCGCCACTGAAGATGCACTGACAATCTTCTTTTAACAGTTCAGGTGTCCATCATGTTGGATTCTTGATATTTAAAGGCAGATGGTTCTTGATGTTATATAATCATACATCTCACATGGCCCACTTTTCCTAAGCACCTCTGTTTCAGCTTTAGATTCCTCATTAAGCTTGAAAATGAAAAAAAGTGTTGCAGGAGCCAGACGCTGGAATTGTTTCTTGCTCAGTCTGACCTATGCAGACGGTGAACACAGCTTCTGCTCTTTGCTAAATGTTTGTCTGGTTACATTCTGGGGCGAGACAGTGGCATTACGTGAGGACAGACATCTCAACAAGGTCAATTTGCTACTTATTGTCTTCGTTATCAGAGAACAGCCAGACAATATCATGCTCCCAAACCATTTCCGTAGTTAAAATGGATCAGTGTGCTACAGTGGCCTCCCTTAGCGTTTCTTTGCCTTATCAGTTCTTGGTCTCCATATAAGCCTCACCCTTTACTCAGTGCTTTGCTGCCAAAGCATCTTCCTCTGCAGCATTACGTGAGTGCTCAGCTTCTTCCCAATCCATGTCCATGATCCTTTGTTTGCTGATGTCTATCTGCTTGATAACGATAATGTGTTGCACACCCTGACTTATGCAGAGTCACGAGGAGGTCCACTGAGAATAAGATGGGAAAATATTCTAGTTGTGTGTACTCAGCGAGAGTTAATCAATGCTAGGCTAACTCTGTCTAGTGCCCACCTGAGTAGCTACAGCCGAAGCTAAGCCTGAAGAATGATAGGTTCTTTGTTCCTGGTCTTTCCACCAGCAGATGCTTCTAGAGTCTTGGTGCACTGATGGTGCAACTTCACAGACATAACTCTTGTGTAATACTGCTTTAAAACAAAGTGTGATGGATTAGCAGTGAGCAGTTCATGTCTCCATGTCATAGTTTCAGGTTATTCAGACACTCAAACTGACAGTTCATTGATATGGAAATGTCCGTTAGTGCATGTGCTGCTGCATTTGATGCATTTGTATTTTTATGCGTCTTTCCAGCTACCATCTCACCGCTTGTTGTTTCTCTCCAGTCCACAGGTCATAGATAGGGGGGCTATGCATCTCTTTCAGCTGTGTTGAGCAGCGGAGTACTGTGCAGAATATTAACTACATCTCAGATGGGGGGAGTGTGTGTGGCAGTCAGCCTGCACTCCACTTGCGCACTCTGCATGTGCATCATGGCAGTCAGCTCCCCGCGGCACTGCAGCAGGGGAAAGTGAAGGCCTTCACCATGACACTCTCCACAGCACATGCTGGAATGAAAAAACTGTAGCCTTCCTGTTTCCATAGGGGTTATTGGGATGCTTATTATATTGCCATTTACGTCCAGCTTTTTTATTTGCCTGTCTAGAATAATGAGCCCGGGAGACAGCTGGAGGCTGAAAGCGCCTGACAAGTTGTGACAATTAGAAAATAATCTCATCGTTGGTTTTTATTGCCATCTAGTCACTTTATTGTGTGTCTGTTAATGTGCTGACTCTGAGGATTTAACTAAATGAAACTGATCACAGAGCTGTGTGCCACAACTTTCTACCTTGAACACACCGCTTTGGAGGTGTGAGTACCTCCCTGTTGAAAATGTTTGTCTTTTGGTTTTCCAGGACTCGCTGGAAATGTGTGCACGGGAGAATGAGTTTAAGAGCATCTGGTTTGCTCTCTGTTACTTCCACGCTGTGGTTGCAGAGAGGAGGAAGTTTGGTCCTCAGGGGTGGAACAGATCATATCCCTTCAACATCGGGGACCTCACCATATCTGTCAGTGTCCTCTACAACTACCTGGAGGCCAACCTGAAGGTTACATATGTTCCTTTTGTAAAGCTCACAGTTTGTAATCTTAATCAAAAACCTGGACTCAGCTAAGCACCACAGTACCTTCTTATAATGTAACTTCCAGGTACCATATGATGATCTGCGATACCTGTTTGGTGAGATCATGTATGGGGGTCACATCACAGATGACTGGGACCGCCGTCTGTGTCGGACTTACCTGGAGGAGTTTATCAGACCAGAGATGATGGAGGGGGAGCTGTATCTCGCACCTGGCTTCCTCTTACCAGGAAACTTGGATTACAACAGTTACCACCAGGTGAAGCAAACTCACCTCATCATATCTCATCTAATCTCATTTCATCTTATCAAATCTTGCATCTCTCACATCATATCATCTATCATCTCATATATCTCTTATATTATCTAATATATCTCATTTCATCGCATCTACTTCATATCATTTATCTCCTCTCATCTCATTTATCTTAGCTCTCATATCATCTCATATATCTCACATACTGGATATCATATCTAATTTCATCTTGTCACATATTTTTAATTTAATCTCTCTCATCCCCTATCATATATCTTCTTTCATCTCATCTCTTTCATCTCGTTTATCTTGCATACTGTATATCATATATCAAATTTAATTTATGTTCTATATCTCATTTAATCTATCTCATCTAGCCTCATTTCATTTATATAATTTAATCTCTCCCATCTCATCTTTATTATATATCTCATCTCATCTGTCCCGTCTCTTCTCTCATCTCTCCTGTTTCATCTCTCTCCTGTATCATATCATGTTATCCCCAACCACATGGAACATTCTGATTCCAGCAGAAAACGGACAGCAGAAAATAAAAAGTTGAATCAGTCAATTCACTGCATTGTTGCCTTAATTTACAGTGCAAGAAAATAATAAAATTATGTCCCCAAAATGTCCCTTAGGGACCCCCACATGGCCCCTTTGTGATCCCTATGCAGCCTCTGGCAAATTAATGGAGTTTGAAATGGCTTTAACTGGAATGCTATAATTAAAAGGTTTTTCTCTGTGATTGTTTCTAGTGCACAGTGTGGATTTATACAGTTCGATGCTAAAACCATAAAAAATAAACTTTGGCCTTTGTATCTGGGAAAGAAGGTATTGTAGCTTCAGTTGTAAAATATTCCTCCGAGGTGGAACTGATCCATAGGTGGAGAGGGTTGGTCAGCAGGTTTAACTGAATGTAATGGACTGTCTGCATTTTTTTGTACTTGCTCCAAATTTTGGACAAGGCTGAATAGAACCAGCCGACATCTTTTTTTCCATGGTTTGAGTTGAATTTCCTCCTTGAAGGAGTTCTATAATCCTTTCCATGGTTTCCACTGATGGCTCGCTTTGTGGAGCCATGTTTCCTGTCAGTCAGCCAGGTGCAGCAGCTTGTTAAGGTCTGCATGGACTCTTTGGACTGCAGACTCATTTGCATATTTAGACTTGTGCAGGTTTTCAGTGACTTGATTGCAGCCATTTGCAATAATTTAATTTGTCTTTGGAGGTTTTATGAGGCAGAAGTGTGAACTGTTAAATTAAATTGTTATGCCTAAATATTTTAAGTATTACTAAATAGAATAATATAACAATTATAAATGTATTCATTTTGCACTTACTTCTATCTCATAGATGTAGAATTACAAAGTGCTTCCTAGAGCAATACAGATAAAACACATGAAATGCTAAGAGAATTTTTTTTAAAATATGTCAAAAATAGTGAAAGGCTATAAAAATAATAAAACAATAAAACCCAGTCATGCCCTTCAATGCTGCAAATATTTCAGTATGGTAAATGTCTGATCATTCTCTTTGAAAATAGCAGTATGTCACTATGAAAGCAATAATTAATCCTACCTGGGATTAACTAATTTACTCACCTGCAGCATCCCAACACCTGTGTTAGGATGTCGTTTGTGGACTTCAGCTCAGTATTTAACACTGTTCTCCCTGACATGCTGGCCCTGAAGCTCCACAACCTGGGTCTGTCAGCATCACTCTGCACCCAGATCAATGACTTCCTCACCAACAGACCGCAGGTGGTGAGGATAGAGAAGCCACTGACCCACCACTGATCCTCAGCACTGGAACACCGCAGGGTGGTGTCCTCAGCCCTGCCCTCTTCACACAGGACTGCTCTGCCATCCACCCCACCAACATGGTTGTGAAGTTTGCAGACAATACCACTAGTGGGTCTCATATCCAACAATGATGAGACCCACTACAGAGAAGAGGTCCAGACTCTCACTAAATGATGTTCCAAGAACAGTGTGGCTCTTACAATCAACAAGACCAGGGAGGTCCTAGTAAATTCCAGGAGGTCTAGGAAGACTGAGCACGCTCCTCTCTGCATACATGGAAAGGCAGTGGAACTTGTGGACAGCATTAAGTTCCTGGGCATCCACATTTCCCCTGACCTCTCCTGGACTGTGAACACCTCACACCTGGTGAAGAAGGCCCAACAACGGCTCTTCTTTCTGAGGAAGGTGAAGCGGACGGGACTGTCTGGTTGCTGTCAGCTGCTGGTGAACTTCTATAGAGCCTCTATGAAGAGCGTCCTGTGTCTCAGTGTGACGATGTGGTATGGCAGCTACAGCACAGGACAAGAAGAACTTAGCCCGTGTGGTGAGGACAGCTCAGAGGATTCCAGCTACACTGCCAAATCCAGAAGAGGGCCAGACACATTGCAGCCGATCCCACCCAGGCAATGCACTGTTTGTACTGCTTCCATCAGGAAAGCTGGACAGTAACATTAAAACCATTACAAAAAGACTTGGGCTATGTCCACACGGCACCAAAGCCAGTTCAGGTGTGAAAATGGTGGCTAAAATAGTAAATGGTCTGTATTTATACAGCTCTTTACTGTACCTGGAATGATACCCAAAGCGCTTTACATTATACCTCACATTCACCCATTCACACACACATTCACACACTGATGGCGGAAGCTACCATGCAAGACGTTCAACCACGACCCATCTGGAGCAATTTTTCGACATGAGCTTGACAGGCCGAGGATCAAACTGGCAACCCTCGGGTTACAAGACGACCGCTCTACCCACTGATCCATGCCGCCCCAAAACTAGGAGAAAGGCTTCACCATCCCCACAAAGCCGTTGTAGTACATACTACAAGGCTGTGGGGGAGCGCTACGATGATTAAGGAGTAACACTCCTGAGCTAGAACAAGACATAGTGCATGTGCAGATAATGACATATCTGCTTGCTCCTGCTGGTGATGGTAAAAGCTGTGCATTTTGGTGCTAAAGCTGATGTACTTTATCGACCCTGTAAATATTACGGTCTGCTGGGAATTCTTCTTTTCTGTAAATATAGAGGTGTTCTTATATTGTTTATATAGTTTATATCTTTATTTTTTTACTTATTTATGTGTGTCTGTTATATTTCTATTTTCTTAATGATGTGTGAAAAGCAGAGAGACTCCTCAAATATTTATTGTATTTGTATTGTGTTTATAAAGATCTTGAATCTTGAATTTTGAACGTGCTGCTTAATTGTGATGAGACTATCTTATATGATGACCGTGACCGAGACATGGACATAATAAGGTCTGACTTTGCTTTCCGAGCTCTTCAGACGAGTCGTGACAGCTCCTGTCATTTTTAGGTTACTGTTTCACCTCAGTGCACCTCAACAAATCTGTTGTCTATAATCACTGGGTGCAGATTGACTGGATGTGCATGTGCTGTTGCATACAGTAAAGTAATGCATGAGTAATGTTTGGTGAATATGTGAATGCCCCTATGGAATAAATAAACTTGCATCTTATCTTATATTAATCATCAGTTCAGTTTTCTCTGTGTTCTCTTGGGGGGAATGCAGAAAGTTTGACTTGTATTTAATTTCCCTTCAGTCTGTCACTGAGTGAGCACATATATAGAGGGGAGTAGAGTTTTTACAGTTGGCTGTCACTACAAACCAAAGGCTCGGTAATTGAGATTTTGCCAAAGAAGCTATAAAGGCCTGCAGGTCCCTGGGGGTCTTTGAGGCCATCGCTTGCCTCACAAACCATCTGGAGCAGAGTTGGAGAGGCAAAGGGTGATATAAGCACAAAGAAGAACCCAGTGACTCAGCATTTTTCTGCTCTTTCAACATTATACAGGTATATGCTATCAGTAAAAGTTATTCAGGAAGTCCTGAGGAGATCAAACAAGCTGACAACAAAGTCTTTCTCTACTAAAGGCCAGAATGTTTTTAAAACTTTCATCAGAACATTATGATTAGATTTTTTTTTTAATGGAAGTTCTCCACAAAAAGCAGCCTTTTTTACTTGAAGCATCTTAAAAGCATGGTATTTCATTATAGACCAGCAGATGGAAAAGGCAACATTTGCTTCCTCCTTTTTATCATCACCAGCAGTCTGTCAATTAATCCAGTCTTTAAATCTCAACCAGCAATGCCTCATCATTTATACACTTCAATTCTTGTTCTTTGTCAGTAGGACTTAAAAAGAGACACCCGAGTGGAGGAAAATGTTTGTTCCGGTTAGGAGGGATTCATTTGTCACCAGTTATCATGCTGTTGGTTAACACATGCATTTACTGATTTCTAGTCACTCCTGATTGTTCTCATTGAATAAAAAACTTTTTTAAAAAAAGGCTGAAATTAGGAAAAACATTAATGTGACATTTAAATTACAAAAAAAAAAAAAAAAATGTTTTGGGTTTTTTACATGATTGTGATAACATTTCTTCTCCCCCAGTACATTGACAACGCCCTGCCTGCAGAGTCTCCGTACCTGTACGGCCTTCATCCCAACGCTGAGATCGGCTTCCTCACACAGACGTCGGAGAAGCTTTTCCGCACAGTGCTGGAGATGCAGCCCAGGGATGGAGGAGTCGGTGAGGGAGGCGGGACAACGAGAGAAGAGAAGGTAGAGGGGATGAGACCTAAAAATTGGTGTTTTGTTGCAGTGATGACAGAAACTGATCTAGAAACTCTGTTCTGTGACTTTCACTGCAGTCTTTATTTAAAACACTTAAATGAAGGATTAAAATCACTTGAAATGGTTTGCAGAGGCTGCAAAAAAAAAAAAAAAAATACAGAAAATTCTTATTTTACTGCTAGCTATCTTCCATTAATATTTTATATACAGTATACTAAACCCGAATAGCCCTTACTCTGTAACAGAGTAGTACTTCCCAAAAGAGTAGTTTGTTTTCTTATTGTATAAGTTATATTTTCCTGTAAAGATGGGAAGTTTAGAAAATATTTATTGTAGTTTTATGAACACAAAAACCTGCAATTTTAACACTTTTTATGTCCACTGTAACTTTAATTAAACAAGTATGTTTAACTTGAGACTGTTGTGTCAAAGATTAGAAATATGGTGACAAAAGTTCACTTACATTAGCACCATCGGTTACCATGGTTTCAGACCAATACAAGACCAGCTGAAGCCAGAAGGCAAGATACCCACCGTCCCATTCTGAAGGACTATAAATGAATAAAACCACCCTGACTCTTCCTACTTCACAGCATATGATGCACATATGAATTCAAAGAATGCAAAATGCCTAAAAATTCAATACACCAGTTTAGAATCTCTCCCCCTTTTAAAATATTCAGAGCAGTGGTCTCTCATAGAAATATAATACATCAGTGAAAGAGACAGTTAGGGTGCGATGTGGTTTGTAAACAGTAATCTTGTTGAGTTTTCACAGTGAACTGTAAGGTTACCTGAGAGGCAGAGTATCAGCCAGATAGCGATAGATGCCTCAGCTATGTTACAGCATGAAGCCATCACAGCACGACGCCTTCCTTAAAGTAGAACCAAAACACGACCAGAAACAGAGGAGGAGAATGGCGTCATCCAACAGTTTGTGTTCTTTCTTCTTGCCGGTGCTTCGTGATACCATTTTAAGCGGAAATTTCATCAACATAAAGAAAATATTTTGCTCTAAACAATGATCCGCTCCTGCTTTGTTTTAATGCCAGGTCGCACCTGAAGTGACTTTTTTTCATTGATTGCAGTGTGTCAAACTCCACCCTTTCAGTCGATTAGATTGGTGGAAACACAGAAAAATGCTTCCCAACCGCCATGACCTGCACCCGCCAGTGGAAACATGTGTTTTATAGCTGCTGCCCCTCAGTTAAACACATTATATACCACATTTTATACAATATAGGAGCTTAAATCACCATGATTATGATACATCGATATACTGGATGATGACTTGATGCTTAAAGTTATTATTGTAACCATTCCAGCATTTATTTGGAATAAATAGTAAAAGAATATCTTGACATAATCTTCTATTTGAAAGCCCTCAAGACTGAATGGTCTCTAATACCTAGTGGATCTCCAGAGCAGAAATGTGACCTGGTGCCATCCATAAACATGAGAGGTTCACTTCTCTCCAGCAGCACTGAATCTTAAATGTAAGAAGACAGCAGGTGATGTTTTCTGTGGTTCCTGAACACTGAATTGAAAATAATTGTCAGACCAACTGTTTGGAGCTTTTAAAAACACTTTTTACGGGGATGACATTTTACCGTTGCTTTTTGGCTCAGTTCATTTTTAAATAAAGCTTATTTGAGTGTAAAAGCTTTAATAAATATTCTGTCAGAGAGATTGTAATCCTGCACACTTCTACCATGAAGCAAGTGTCACTGTTGTAATGTCACAAATAAGGGTCAGGGTTGTCTGAGTGTTAGCTTAGTTAAAAAGTCATTTATGCTGCAGAATTAAGTCATGCTACCGGATCGTTTTATTACCGTCACCCACTTACTTTATAAAAGGGCTTTGCCACTTTCATTCTTGTGAATGATGATGTGAAACTAAAGCTTGGATTTAACTACATTATCATCATTTTTCAAACTGGTTGGCTCAGTTCACAGTTGTTTGAGGACCAGAGAGACTTCCAGCAGCTTCTTCAGTCCGTCCTAAGCCAAGTGGGAGATAAAATCCCTCCAGCGTTCCACAGGAAGTAAACTTAGCTGGTGTTCATACTCGATAATCACCCAAACTTGGAGAAGAAGCCCAGCTATCCTGGGGAAATAACATATATCATCCACCCATATAAAAGTGAGTAGCTCACACTTTTGCTCTCTGAACAGCTTTACCAATCAGGAGCATCTGGTATGGGGATGTTAGTAATCGTGTGGGCATCGTGTGGGCATCCATGTAAATTAACCCTTCAATGCCATATGTTTCATATTTTATATGTACAGTTTCTGAGACCTTTTGCATTACTTTGTGGTAAAAACTGGGCTCAAAACCACGTATAGGTTCTGATACTTGTCTTCTGCCCCCTAGTGGTCATCTTCACACTACAATAATTTTGATGTGTCATGGTGATAAATATTAAATATGCACGTTATTTTCGTTTACATTTTGTTAAAGGACAAATAAAGAGTAAAAAAATTAATTTCTTTACAATTTTTTTTCTTGTTTTAGGGCTTTAAAGGGTTAAAAGATACAGGTTTTCTTGTCTGAACCCTGTTAGAATAGAAATTTTCTTAAGAAATTTGGTGCGTGCCAAAGCAGCTACTGCCCGCGGCTGAGAGTGGCAGCCATTTTATGAAGATGGAGCACCTGTGTGGCCATGGACACAGAAAATGTCTTAATGAGTGTGAACAGCACAGACACATACACTAACATGACCTATGGTAGGATGAATGTGCATGTGAGAGAATGACAGAGTATATGAACACTGAATGACAGCACTGAATCACTCATGTCCATTATGAACCAATAAAAACTGTGGATTGCTTATTAAAACCATCCTGTTAATGTATCTGGGGGAGGTGTGTGTGTGATTCCAATCTTACACACCGCCCGGCCTGCTTCTTAGCATTGCTATGAGGACAGGGACATTCTCACTCTGAAACAGACACGCACTGTGTCCTAATTCAGGATCTATGCACTTCAAGTGCAGGTTCATCAGCTACATGCATCACAGCGGCACCAAGCACTGTCCCATCTAGAAGGCACCTCCAAATCCAGCCTACAAACCCCACTCCATAGCGAAGGCTGCTGGGGGTGGATCCTTTACGGCCTCTTTTCATTTCACACAAGATGACAGTGAAGAAGCAACAAAGCTCTGGGGCCTAATTTATCAAACTGTGCGTAGCAAAGCAAACTACAGGTGGCAATTGCGGCACAAAAGGAAATCCTACGCAATTCAACTTTCAGATTTATAAAAGCGTGTGCACGCACGTCCTACACTTGTTTCCGTTTATAAATCAGAGTCAACTCTAAAGCGGGTGTAGGTGAGGGAACGCCTTCCCACGCCCACATGGTGGCTAGAAATGGTCAGGTGTAATACATATTCATCACATCATTTCCATGATGGCTTGGCAGCAGAAAAGTGGGGAAAAAGGGGATTTTTTTTCGAGGTGTGAGACAGAGCTCCTGATGGACCACGCTGACAAACGTAAAAATGTTTAATTGGTGGGCACGGCGTGGGCATTACTGGTGTCAGAAAGGCAGAATAGTGGCAGCAGGTGGCAGATGCTGTCATCACAGTGTCAGAAGGGAAGACACACCAGAGGCATCAGAGCATGTGGCTGGATATCTCAGTCAGTAGAGCATCTGTTTGCCATGCGGGAGGCCGAAGTTCGAATCTTACATGGGTGATTCGCTTTGGGGAAAAATGACAGTAATGATGTAATTTAGTCATTTGTTTCAATTTATAAATAAAATATGTACAGATACATCTGAGATCGGTAGCAGCTTATTTAGTGTTAAACAATATTTCTTTCTAGTTGTTGGGTGGGCGGGGATCCAGCTGGGTGGGCGGAGCTCCAGCTGGGCAGGCGGTGCAGAGGGACACAATCACCGCTACTAACCAGGTGGACAAGGAGTTGCAGGAAACAAACAAACATATGAACAGAAATTAGGACAACAATTTAAAAAAAATCATTGTGTAAGAATAGATAAATAAAAGGAAATCCTCCTCTTGTGTGTTTCATTAGCGAAGCATCATTCTAGACCTCCAGCCTCCAGTCTGGTCCCGCTCTGCTGGAATGAAGGACCAAAGCTACTTTCCACACTGATGCTACATGCTGGCAGCAGACTGGCTCCTTATTTATCTGGATGGATTTTATAACATGGAAGTTTTGTTTCACAATGACAGAACATGTTTTAGTGGTTGAGGTTCTTATTAATATCATCTCCCTTTTTCCTGAAAATCCTGTTTTTTTTTTTTGTTTTTTTTTTTAGGAGAATTAAAATCAAATTTGCGTCTTTATTCATTTCTGCAAACAGCTTTAATATTTAGCATATGGTGTGAAAGGTAATAGTGGATTGTGCACAAATGTCTCACATTTCATATAATGTCCTTGGTTTTATTTTGTGCCGTTGGTGTCACCGTTTCCCGTTTTGCTAGATTCTGTGGAACACCTGGGTCAGAGTTTGCGTGGAGGTAGGAATATTTTCCTGCCAAGTTTGGTTTTCATAAATCCCAAAAGTTGACTATTTGGCGTACGCCGGTTTTTGTTCCTACGCCAGCTTGATAAGAGGAGAGTATGTTTTTCATTTACCTCACTCTAGCAGAAATGTGACAAAACCAAATACATGAAATACATCAACTTGTACTTCATTATTCACTATTTTCATGTAATAAAACAGGCAATATGATTTGATGTAGTGCCAATAGAAGATTAAACTATGTACAGAAACTTGCATTACGACTCTTTAGGACTACATTTACAGCTAATACAGCAGATACATAGTTTTTAAAAGCAGAAAGCTTACTGGACATGGAAAACAATATATTAACACCATTTGAACACATTTACTTTCATCTTGTAGTGCATATCAGATATCTGGCCCATGGATTCTGTATTTTAACATTCTTAGCTTGACAGTTAACATGAACTAGTTAGCTTTAATTTGATATCCAAGCTGTTTTCAGCCTGGTCACAGCTAAGCAGTTGTCAGGATGCCAAGCCAGGGCCCCAAGCATTTGCTTAGTTAGCCTGTTGGTAAGTGGCACCGCTGGTGGAGGATGAGAGTGTTTTAACACACACTTTTCGAGTGGAGAGAGTTCCACACTACTTTTCCTGCATTTTTCACAGAGGGCTGGTCTAGTGGCCTTTCATCCTCTATGTGTTAGCGCAGCATAGGTCCTCTTCTCCGTCTCCTGCTGTCCGACGGCTGTCGTGATCAGCTGATTGGTTTTTCTCTCTTGTTGCGTTTGTTTATCGTTCAGCTGTGAAGGAGGAAGCTAGTGGTTCATAGTTCACACCGATACATATTTACCCCACATTGTTCATGGCAGGACCTTTCCATGAACAACAGGAATAATTTATACTTTAGCTATGCAGGGGCGGGTCTAGAAAATGGGGGCCAGGCAGGGGTACTGATCAGGAAAAGGGGTGGGACATATAAGCTAACCTTTCTTTAGGTCTAGATTTTGTGAATGATCAAGCTGATTACTACAACTAAAGTGATCATCTACTGCAAAGAAGTGAGAAAAAACTTGAGGAACAGAATATTTAATTATGATAAATTATTTTGTAAGCTGTGATTAATTCGATTAAAATTTTAATCATTTGACAGTCCTAGTTTTATGTTGCACATGATTTGCTCAAATGTTTTAAACATGTGGATATCAAATCTATAAAAGTTTTATTTATTTAACTCTCCAATGAAACTCTCTTTAAAAAGAAGAAGGAATAATAACTTTTGAGAGAAATGTTCTGCATTACTTCAGTCATACTTACAAGCCCCATTCTCAGAAGTTTTCTAAAATGTAATGCATATTAGTTAATTTAGTTGAATTGTAATTTAACAGACACACTTACATTGGTGTAAAAGTGTTTAGTAATGAAATAATTTTATATCAAATATATTTTCTGTTCAGTTTTTCTGAATTAGTATTATTTCATTGAAAAAAAAAGATTTTTGCTCTTTTTCTAAATGAATGAGATACTTCAAAGTTTCAGGTGAAGCTCTTAGTGATGTTCTCACCTGCAGCAAGTAAAGAGGGAATAATAAGTTTAATAAATTTAGTATCTCACCTTAGACTCAGCTAAGCAGAAAGAAAAGCTCATTTACCAAGTTTTTGTAGCTTAATGCCCCTCCTGACACTCCTGGTGGGTTCGTAATTCCATCACAGTACAACTCTATCACCGTATGTCACTATGGGTGATTATTACACATACTATGGATTAGCTACTGTGAAAATGAGGTCCCTGATTCTGGCTCTAGTACTGTGGATACCCCCCACTCATCATAATGGTCAATAAAAAGAATTAAGGAAAAGAATGCCCAGTATGTTCATATTTTTTATTTAAGTATCTTTTCCACATAAATAACAGCCAGACAATCTTCACCAGTGCCTAGAAACTGGGATAAAGCTGGTGCACAGAATATGTGTGGATGAGAAATGACATTTGACATCCTTTAAAATTAAAGATGGTGCCAAACTGGACAAAAATGGCCATTTTATTAACCTCACCTGAATCTGTACTAAAACTAAAATTTTATTCTGCTTTACTTTATTAGTCGACCTTTGCAGATATAATGTTCACATATGGTATTATGATCTGATAGAGACCGCATCATTACAGAGAGATATTAATGTTCATCCTGAACCTGTTTCATGTTTTTAGGTTTTTTTTTGTTTGTTTGTTTTTTTATTTAGGTAAGCCTGGAACTTTTATTTCTACCATGTGCCATCTTCATGTATTCTTTTTTTTTTTTTTTTTTTTTATAATTTTATAACTGTTTGAAAGAGATCACAAACATTAAATGTTTATTTAACTATTGACTTTCCTGGCTGTTACATGCTGTCCTGGTATGCTTCCATCCCTCAACATGTTACGATGTGTGACCTTTACTCTTTTTCTCAGAGTAGAAACAAGCCATGCAGAGCTTTTCAATGAGCCTCACTTTATATTCAGGGTGTTCAGTAGGTGCCAAAACTAAATCAGATATTTGAGCTGGAAAATCCATACATATGATGACCTCATATCCGTTGTTCAGCACATAATCCTTTGATTGATCGCTCATGCTGGTTGTCTTGGGAAACTGTTGACATGGACATTAGCACAATAATATGATGTGAGCATTGATTGTCTGCAGGGATTAGACTGCCACTGGAAACAAAGAGATGGCGTTGCAACATGTATCCTCATGAATATTTCTGAATTTATCTATTTCAAACTAACTCTTAGGCTGTGACTGTAGGAGAGAGTGAGTTTATGTGACACAGATACCCATATTTCATTAGTGGTCTTAAAGGAGAAATGTCTTCCCTGGTGTGTTGCTCACCCCAAGTGTCTTTGATGGCTTCAGCACAAGTGGATACTGCACAGTGAGGCCTTTTCTTCACTTTTCAGGTGCATGCAGTGCTGGAGGACATTATGGAGAGACTTCCAGAGGAGTTCAACATGGCAGAGCTTCTTGGGAAAGCAGAGGAGAGGACTCCCTACCAGGTGGTGGCGCTGCAGGAGTGTGAGCGTATGAATGTCCTCACCGATGAGATCAGGCGCTCCCTCCGTGAGCTAAACCTCGGACTCAAGGTCAGGATGCTTTTATGCAAGCGGGGATGATCAAAAGGGTGACAGTGATGATGATTTGCATCACTTGGGTAACATCATTAGAGCTAGAAGTGCCGGAAAATTGGGTTCACAGTGGAGCCAGGTCACATGCTGTTTACACAGCATGCTGGCTCCAGCAGTTTTTATATTTTATATTTGCAATTAAAAAGAAGGCATAAACTTAAAAAATCCTGCAGATGTAAATCATCTTCCAGGGTTATATACAGAACCTTGGTGCACAGCTATGTCATAATTCTCAGGTTTACAGGAGGACTCCTGCTTTTTGTGATGGGAAAATTATGGATGTTGTGATCTGGCTCCTCCAGAATTACCTCACTTATAGACCAGTTGTTCCTAGACTGGGGTCCGGGAAGGGAGTCCCCCAAGAGGGTCCCCAAGAGGGTCCCCCAAAGAGCACTGAAGGTTTCTGAGGCTTTGAACATTCAGAGCCATTGTGATTAATGTCCACCCATCATCCCTACACTAAGAAGAAAAAGTAAGGATAAATGTTGTTCATTTAGCTATGACTTGATGAAAAGACAGAACTTAACCAGAAAACATTATATATGGTGAGAATCTCACTTTTGAAAGCGTTAAACCAAGGATGGTTTCAACACGGGGTGGAGCAGGGGTCCATGGCTTTTCAATATTTGCATGAAGAAGATACCCAAGGAAAACAGGTTGGGAACCACTGTTATAGACTAATCCAGGCAAACACCAGAAGTAGATGCTACGCCAATGCTGAGGTAGTTTTTCTGTGCATGTCAGACCAGAACAGGTGAGAACCTGACTATTTTCTTAATAATGCCAAGAGAATCTGGAAGGACATGCACGTTTCTTTGCTGTTCAAACAGCAGTTGAAAACTTAAATTATGGCAAAAAAAAAAAAAAAGGAAGTTAATGCAAGAACAGAGCTTTACTTGATGAAGACTGAGGGGGGGTAAGTGGTTAACACTGTTTGTCCACTGTTAGTGGTGTGTTCCCTGACCAATCAGTGAGCAGAGGAAAAATGGCCTGCCGTCATGGCCAAGGAAACACTGGAATTTGGTCCCATTAAGAAACGTTATCCGTTGGACGGAAACATGGATGCTAGTTAAAAAAAAAAAAAAAAAACTACAAAAAAAAAAAAAAACATATATATATACATATATATATATAAATATATATGTATATATATATATATATATATATATATTATATGCACTGCATCCAGCGCCACATGACAGCACCTGGGTCCAACTGGACTCACAACAGTCTGACTACCACTTAACTATGACGTCCCATCTTGTTTGAATTCTTGCTTGTGTTGTTCTTACTCTCAATGTAAGTCGCTTTGGATAAAAGCGTCTGCTAAATGACTGTAAAATAGAATAGAATAGAATAGAATAGAATAGAATAGAATAGAATAGAATAGTTAATGTTAACGGACTAAGAGACAAAAAGCTGCGGTGTTGAGAGTTTAATGTCTAATCAGGCAGAAATTGTGAAATTTAACATTATTTGCTGTGAGGTGTGAGGGGTGAGGAGTTACTGTAGGTAAGGAGGAGCTTGTCCATGAATGGACGGGAGTCAGTGAAGAGTTTTCAGGATGGGGGTGATATGATCTTTCTTGCGCACCCTCATCAGGATCCTGGCAGCGCTGTTCTGGATGTATTGCAGTCTCTGAATGCTCTTGCCAGGGATCCTGATGAGGAGTGCATTACAGGAATCTAGCCTGGATGAGACAAATGCAGGGACGAGCTTCTCTGCATCTGCCAGGATGAGTGTTGGACGGATTTTAGTGATGCTCTTGAGTTGGAAGAATGAGGTCTTACAGAAATGTTTGATGTGGGTGTCAAAAGTGAAGTGAGGATCCATTTTAACTCAAGTTGGAGGCAGATGTGGAAAGGGGGATGTTTTGACCAGGGAAGGTGATGCTGGTGATGGTGGAGGAGCCAAACTGGTGTTGTGTGCCAAAATGAATGGCTTCTGTTCTTTAACAGCTTTTTTTGTTTGTTTGTTTTTTTTTATTAATAGTCTTTGCAAATATTTATTTATTAACTTTTGATAAATTATAACCAGATTATTGTTTTATAGTTGTTAAGTTGTTAAAATCAGTCTCTGTCAGATAAATCACAATTTACATTAATACACTTGTTGTGACGGGACATTGATGTGCACTGACTGCAGCATCCCAAAGCTGAGAAACTGAACTTGGCCTGGAGCTTGGAGCATCACTTGCCAGCTATGTTTGGTTATATGGCACCACGTTAAACACTAGTAACTGGATATCAACAACACACTGGCTGTTTATAAAGCTCAACATTTTGATTTATCAAAGAAACCCAAAAGAACTTTGTTGAAGGAATGAGAAAGAAAAGAGAAGAGTTGACAGTAAGCTGACTTTTACTGGCCGGAGAGATCTCAGAGAAGAGACAGGATGAAGATCAATGCTGGATTAGCCTTCGATGGAAGGGAGCGTTTTCATTTATACAGATACGCAATTGTTCAGCTAGACAGTTGATAATATTTAACATGTGATTTATAGAATGAATCCAGACACATTTTCCTGCTTGCTGTATAATATCAAAGAGAAAATGTTTAAGCCAGCAAACAGTGATCTCTCCCAGGTCATTAGCTGAACCATTATTCTTTGTCTGGAGAGCCTCTTGATCATCAGGCTCAGTACTAACAGCTAAATGTCTTTAATTCCAAACAAGTGAGCTTAAAGTGAACCATTTAGAAAATAAAATTCCCTCTTATCCTCCAAACCTGTGACTTTAGCACACTGCTGTCTTTGTATCCTCAGAAAACTTAAGCTATTTGTTTGACAGAGGTGTTCTGGCTTATAGAAGAAATGAGACGTCTGAGCTCAATGTGTCAAGTCTGACTGACTCTGTTAACAGCAAACAAAAAAAAGGAAGAGAGGGAAAAATGTGTCAGCGTGTTTGTCGGGAGTTATGAGCCTTCGATCTCCCATCCTCTGCAAGCCTCAATAAACCCGCTCAGTGATTTAAAAGCCATGTAGACTATTGTACCAGCAAATGGAATCATATTTCGTCTTTATAGTGGAATAAATAGGCACTATGAGAATGTTAGCCTTGGTGAGAAGGTGCAGTTTCATTACGGGTGCTGTGGTGGGACTGATGGATCGGGATGTGGTGCTTCGAAAGGTGACAGGATCAGAGTAAATGTAGATACAGTACATTTACAAAACCTTATCACTCTCCTAAAGAATTCTTATAACTGGCACCTGCGGGTATCTATACATCAGCTGGTGAAGGACACGTCTGTTTTCATTCAGTTCCATCTTGTCTTTGCCTTATCAAGCACGTTGTACTTGCCCTCCAGTTAATGTATGTCTCAGTGGTTTTTTTATGGCTCGTTACCAATCGACACCTTACACACCCAAGAGGTGTTCCCAATTAGCTACAAGGACTAACAGGAGGGCACACGCTGAACTCTTCATTGCTTCCTAAAATGAAGATTCCCAAACCAAATGAGCCATTTGTGCAAATAGAGCCAGCATTTTCTGAACTGAGACTAGGCATCCTACTTAAATATCTCTATATGATTAGAAAGACCATGAAAGTCAAGTTCAACAATTTTTTTCTTCTTTCATCTGAAGCAGAAAGTGAGGGGATATTCAAATTGCAGCAGTAATGCAGTTAATGTGTAACGCAAATTAAATTGAACTTTGTTTTCTTGCTGTATCATGTAAATATTTCAGCTACAAATTTTCCTCTATTTTTTTTCTTTTTTTTAAACTAAAAACTAAATTCCACAGCAGATGAAATTCGTTATAGTGAGTCAGAAATAAAACACAACACAAAGAGCCAGAGAAAGCAAAGGTCAAATGAAATAGCTTTATGTGTACAGCACTAGTTAACAACCATGTAGTCTAAATAAAAGTCAGTTAAATCAAATTCACTATATAATCCGCATAAGTCCAATTCATCAAAGCTGTATTAATATAAATAAATTCATAAAAGCCAAACTGGGAGATGGTTGCCAAAGAGGGTCTGATAACTAAAGGCTCTGCCTCCCATTCTACTTTTAGAACAACCCAATAACCACCAGTAAACCTGCAGTCTGAGAGTGAAGTTCTCTGTTGGGAAAATCTGGAACACTGAGATCTGTAAGAACCGACAGGAAGCTGATGAAGAGAAAACTGGAAAGATATGATTTATGTAGGGATGAATATGATATAATATGATTTATGAATATGATGCTGATAATTCTCATCAGAACCCTTGCTGCAGCATTTTGGATCAGATGGAGACTTTGCGGAGCAGATCGAGTCGATCTCATGACAGATGGTATCGTAGCCACATTGGTCTACAGTGCAAAATGTTTCAGTTTCATGAAAAACAAACTGCATCATGACTGCATTTTTCACACAGTTGGAGATACAGCTTATGTCCTGACGTAGATACCATCTACCAACTTTCTTGTTACATGATCTTTTTGGTTTGACCATAAATAGATAAAAATATTCACATTAAATTTGAAAATATCTTTCACAATGAAAGAGTTCAGCTGTTTTTCTGTGGTTCTCATCATTCAGGGAGAGCTGACTATGACCAGTGACATGGAGAACCTTCAGAACGCTATTTTCCTGGACATGGTTCCAGACAGTTGGACCAAACGAGCTTATCCCTCTATGTCCGGCTTGACTCTGTGGTTCACTGACCTGCTGGTCAGGATCAGAGAGCTGGAAGCTTGGTCAGCTGACTTCGTCTTACCTTCTGTGGTGTGGCTGGCCGGCTTCTTCAACCCACAATCTTTCCTCACAGCCATCATGCAGGCCATGGCTAGAAGGTAGGGTTGGCTGGCATCAGGACATAGAGAAACTAAGTTACTTGGTGTGATGAAGCTAATCTGCTTGTGCTTACATGGCAGGAATGAGTGGCCTCTAGATAGCATGTATCTGCAGTGTGATGTCACAAAGAAGAATCGCGAGGACTTCACCTCCCCACCTCGTGAAGGGGCCTACATTTACGGGCTGTACATGGAGGGTGCAAGGTGGGACACACAGGTGAGATAATGGTTGAATTCACACTTGATTTGGAACCACCTGATACCAGAGATGTGGACTCGAGTTTAGGACTTTGACCCAACCCAGACTCTTTTCATCTGCCTGCTGAACCTAATCAATCAATCAATCAATCCATAAGTCAGTCAGTCAGTCAACCAACCAACCAACCAACCAATCAATCAATCAATCAACCTTTATTTATATAGCACCTTTTCATACCCCAGGGTACCCAAAGTGCTGTACAGATAAAATAACAACAAATAAAACATCAAACCACAATAAAACAAATGGTATAAAACAGTAAAATAACAAATAAAAATGAATTAAAAGGCCTAGCCTAATGATCCTGCTCTCTAGGATTAAAAGCCAAAATAAAAAGATAAGTTGTCAAAAGACATTTAAAATCATTCAAGTCTCTGGCAGAACTCACAGAGTGAGGAAGTCCATTCCAAATTTTTGGAGCTACCACAGAAAAAGTTCTGTCTCCTCGAGTCTAGTCGAGTCCTAGGGACTGCTAACCTCAACTGATTTTCTGACCTCAGAGCCCTACCAGGACGGCGGTGGTGCAGAAGCTCGGACAGATAAAGAGGAGCCAGACCATGTAAACATTTAAATCCCAGAATAAAGGGAGTTACAGCAGTCCAGTCTAGAGAGAACCTGATTCATTTCCCCAGATGTAACACTGACATAATGTCACACCAACACGGGATACGTACGCAAACAATGAAAACCATGGCAGCCTCTGGTGAGCACTCATGTTGCCAGCTCACCTTTTGTTATAACTTTGGGTATAAAATCTTCGTAAGAGGGACAAATAAGAGAGCAGCAAACTCCAATGTCTGTGGTACAAAAATACAGAAAGCTGGTTTGGAATCCAGGTTTTCCGACTTCAGTAAATCATAGAAATTGTCCCGAGGAGAGGGACAGAGTATGTGTGAGTTTATATTTGTGTTACATAAAAGATTACTCATTATAACTAAAAGAGACTCTAGATTTGACTTGGACTTGCCACTCAGATGCTTGAGAATTGACTTGGACTTGAGATAAAAAAAATATCGGACTTAACTAGGACTTGAACCTCAAGATTTGAGACTTGATTTGGACTTGAGATTAGAGACTTGAGACTTGACTTGGATTTGCAAAAAATGACTTGAGAGCATCTGTGCATCATCTATTAAAACCTGCAGAGTCAAAAATAAACACATAAACACGAGGAGAACTAACACTGTACCTTTTAATTCAGTCCAGTAAAATAACTTGAGTAACCACCCCCAACCACCACACCACCACCCATCTGCAGCGCCTCCACCCTCCACGTTTGTTGTGTGCTTTCATTTTCTGCTTTACATCCTGCTTATGTTCTGCTCTCAGAGTGCAGAGCCTTGCTCAGCTTCCCAGGACTCCATCTGTCTACACACTCCACTGCTGTATGTGCACCAAGCTTTCAAGGAGCATCTCCAAAGACTGCTTAATTAGGAAATGTGCAGAGTGTGCATGTGAACACTTAGATTGCCCTTTAGAGGAGTGGTTTCTTCTTTCTTCATTAAAGTTGGAGGTGCGGGCAAATGGACAGGCGGATAGACAACTCCTCCTCTCTCCTCCTCCTCTTTTCACGTCCTCTAAGCCCCAAGGCCAGTCCTCTGCCACTGGCAGGGAGTAACAGAGTGTGAACCAGAGAGTGAGCAGCACTCCATCTGGACACAACTCTCTGCAGATATAAAAGTCAAAGATTTATTATAAACTTGCTCATCTTTATTAATGTAACTCACATTTTCTGGAGGGAAGTGTTTAGATTTAAAAATAGCTGTACCATACACAGGGAATGGACACGAAAGAAGAAAATGAGACATTATACAGAGTGAAAGGATGTGTATTTATGGGATGGACACCAGTTATTGCTGATGAATCCTTCATCTTCATAATACATTTTATTCCCTGATTGTGTTGAATAAAACCATACAGTTAAAGTTTAATGTCAGCTGTCATTAAACTAATTTATAATGAGCCCACTTGGCTCGCTCCAAGTTCATCATTTGTATTTACACAAACAGACATAAAGTTGGCGGTACAGTAATAAACACCTCTTTAAAGTTTAGGAACAGTTGCAGATGCAATTAGGGGCTTTGTCCTCTGAGCTTTCCAAAGTCATCAGGATTTATATGCATTCCTGAAAGGCACTGAGCTTTCATGGAGAGAAACTTGTGTTTGTCAGGCAGTAAGTGTAGGAGGATTAATTAATGAGACAGACCACTCAGTTTCTGTGTGTTTACTGGGGTGCAGTGTAAGAGCAGTTTGACTTTAACTCAAACTCAAATGACTTTCAGCACTTTTTTAAGGCTGCTCCTGTTTTATGTTCAGCAAAAAGAAAACCAGACGTCATTTTGTCCGGCCACAATTATTCAAATATCTCCAAAAAGAAAAGATTATTATGGGCAGCCTCGATGGCAAAACAAAGGTTCACTGCACCTTAAAGTCATTTGTAACTGTCTCTCTTGCTCTTAATGTTTCTGTTTGTGCTCATCTGGCTTGTTGTCCTCACCTCACACCTACTCCCGCCTCCCTGATCCATTCTTTCTTTTCCTATCAGACTGGTTTGATTGCAGACGCCCGCCTGAAAGAGCTTACTTCAACCATGCCCGTCATCTTCATTAGGGCCATCCCTGTCGACAAACAGGACAACAGAAATGTCTACCAGTGTCCCGTCTACAAAACCCGCCAGAGGGGGCCTACATACGTGTGGACCTTTAACCTGAAGACCAAAGAAAACCCCTCCAAATGGACTCTAGCTGGCGTGGCGCTGCTTCTGCAGGTTTAACAGGGTAGAGATGAACACGCTGATGATGCTGACAGGGTCAACAGCTGCAGCTCATTTGGACCAAAGATTGTAAAGCGGGAGTAAAACAGATTTCCAAAGAAATGAATGTAGTTACACTGCAAAAATACTCGATCTAATCAAATTTCACCATTTTATATCCAGCCACAAAGTCTTTTCCATCTTGTTTTGAGGGCGAAGAAGAGAACATGTAAGACTGTTAATCATGTTTTCCGGTATGTCTCCTATGTCTTATTTAGTTACTATATCCTGACTGAGCTTCCCCGTACCAATTTACAGCACACTGCAAAAATCAGCTGTTTTAAAAGGAGAAAAAACACTTTCAGAATCAGAATAATTAATTTTGCCAAGTCTGTACACACAAATAAGGAATGTGACTCTGGTGAATTTTGCTTTCTTTGTACTTTCAGCACAATAAGAAAGACTAAGTACAAATAAAAGCAAATAAAAATAAAAACAATAAATACAAGCAGTATAGATATAAATATAAACACAACGTTAACATAGTAATAATACAGTAACTTAGTAAGATTTCTTGAAATAAAGGAAGAAATTCTGGACTTGAGAATTTTGGAAGTGAGAAATGTCTCATAAGTGGTAAAACACTCATTTCACTCCTTTATTAAGTAAAACCAACCTTACAGGTTCTTTCAGAAGTAACAAGAATTTAAGAACTCTTAATGCGCCAGATCACGTGGTACAGTTCTGGTAGTGGCTCACGTGGTAGGGCAGTGGTAGGGCCAGTACCTGGACGATTTGACTCCATCCTTCATCAAGACTCTTCGCCCACGTTGCCTCCACCAGTGTTTGGTGGTGGTCAGACAGGCTGTTGGCAGGGATCTCAGGTAGACAGTGGGTAATCTGCAGTGAAGAAGGATGGAATCAATGTGAAGCACTTTGGGTGCCTTGAAAAGTGCCGATTAAATCTAATCAATTATTATAGATTTAGTTAAAAAAAAAAAAGTTATAAATTTTTTATTTTAGAAGAATCAGCTTGTTTAAGAGATTTCAGAGTGAGAAAGAAAAGCTCTGAAGGAAGCACTGACAGGTTGGTTTTGACAGTTTTTCCACTAAAGGGATGAAATAAATATTTTAACTTGTTTTTCCTCACTTTTGTAGAGTTTAGTTATTTTTCTTGTTTAAGGAAATCTTACTAAGTGTAATTATCGTACTGCATTGTCAGATTATTTAACATGATATTAGTCTGAATCTTGCTTTTATATTAAGATGGACCATTTCTGCTGTGTAGTTATAAAACAGACTTCAGGGCTTTTTTTCAATTCCAGGGATGCTTCCATGGTAGAATGAGCTAGAAAATTCTATTTTCATGCACTGAAAACATATCAGAATACTTCTCATTGCTTGCATTTTATCTTGGGGCTTTTGCAGGCTCACGTACATCTGGTTAATGAAGTGATGGTCGAACAAATCAAAATGAGTCGTGTGTGAGGAAAATGTGAGACATGGTCCAAATATTTTAACAGTTCAGAAGCAAGTTCAGCACTAGATTACTTAGAGGGATGAGCTAAGTGATGTCATAGATACTTATATGTTATCCAACAAAGACGGCAGCTTTGTAGTAATGTTTTTATAGTTATGCTACATATGTTTGGTGGAAACAAACCGCGACCGGCTGTTTCTCTCGGTCATGGTCTAGATTCACCTTAGGAGCCCAGTCTATATCGCCTCCATCTTAAAGGTTGTTAGGACATCCTGGTGATGAAGCTAAAACTTGTGTGTGTTGTTAGCTTCTTGTTTAGCACCTAAAGGCCGCTACCCAGGAGCTTTAATTTAGCCACAACACAGAGAAGGACCCTGACCAGAATAAAATATTTTATGAACCTGTCACTGCAAACTCTGTCATGCGATTCCACTTTTCTTTTAAGACTTTTCATAAAATCCTTGATCAGCCCTTGTTTGTTTATAATTTCATAAAGAACTCTGAAGTAACCTCCATCAGTTTCAGGATTTGAACAATTAGAGCAGCAAAACAACACAAGTGTAAGACAACGTCTAGTGAGAGAAAACCTTTTCTACATATCTGGTCTGCGGTGAGATGGGCTGACCACCACTTCATGTCACACCAGCAGTAACATAATGATTTTATTACTGATATGTGCACATCCAGGAGCCAAATCTGCAGCCGGTGATCAGGATTGTAATAAAATTCCTTAATAAATGGACATTTTTATTGTTGGTGTAATGATTTGATGATTAAACATTATTCAATAACTCAGAGTTTTGATGCAGACTTGTGGGGAATGTAAGCAGGTGATACTTCTGAATGATAACCTGGGTTTTTAATGTTGGTTGGGTTTCTGTTTTCCTTATTTGGCCATATCAGGGCAGAGGTGACGTTAGTTTCCCTCTCATAGCTGTCATAGCTGTAAACTACACCTCCATCCATTCACTTTCTTGATCTCAGGGTTTCTCAGCTTATTTGATTTAAAACCTTTTCACTGTCACTATAACAACTGAAATAATGTTGAACATTATAATCTCTTTTAAGTGATTACAGCCTGATAAACATCAATGATTATGTCACTTTTTACAATAGAAAATCGGTGTGCAGGTGAGTCATTAGATGCGTATGTTTATGTTCTGTGAGTATTTTTATAGATAAGTTATTACATGATGTCAGAGTTTCTGCCTGCAGAGTCTTTGCTGACTCGTTGGACTTTAGTCTTTTCGTTAACTGGACTGGATCCACAATCTGCTGCTCTAAGCAAAGGGCTGAGACCCTGATGGAATTTTTAATCATTTCCATCCATCTTTTAAGGGCTTTTGGTAACGTGACCGTGAGGAGTTCACCTCTGTGATGGTAGTCCCAACCTATAGCTAATAGCATGTAGCCGACCTCTTAGCCATTTTTAAATGATGATTTTTACATTCCTGTCCTTTAAACATGTTACATGTTATGTCCCGAGTGTGCAGATGTTGATCCATTTACCATCTTTGCCATTTGGATACAAAGGATTGTTGGTGCACTGAGAACACAGATGATACACAAAGACATCCAGGAATCTACTGGATGACAGCCTGAGTCCTTCTAACAGTGCTTTGGTGAAATTTGATAATACTGTGTTGTAGAAATGCAGCCATTAAGGCTCATTTCTTCACTTTGAGAAGCAGCTGTTTGTTCTGACAGGACCAGTAGCTGATGGTTGTTAACCAGTCTTTTATGAGTCAGCTTAGAGGCTTAATGATTCCTACTTGTGATAATAGTTATCACAGAATTCTCCTCACTTTTTATAGTGTGCGTCTGTCGTCCATCACAAAAACTTCCACAAGCTCTGATCACGTCTGTCTAGACAGAAATGGGGTAATGATTAGGGAGCAGGTCAATGCTACTGCCACGATGGCCTCATTAATCATTTCAAACTGAAACAGCCCAAGACCGCTTTCTTCTTAAATAAAAGCTCAAGAAAGAATAAAATCTCCAGCTTGTTAAACAATAAGCATCGATGCACGTTTTGCTGACTTTTAGGTAGATTGTAATGTTGATGCATTAAAAATACATGAAAATCTTAATGAATTACAGTTGTTTACCTCAGCTGCTGAGCCAATTTTTTCAAAGCTGCACTAATTAAAATCCGTCCTATAAGACCAGCCTTTTCCCAAACTCCTGTCAAATAAAACTTTATGTGGATGTGTGTCAGTAATACTCCCATCACAAGTAATCCTGCCTCATGTTAAAGGTATGAGGAGACCTGGGAAACAGTGAGAACCGGTCAGGATCTGATGATTCAGACCACATTTTTTAGGCTGGTTTACAGCTGGATTCATGAGGAGGATGATAGGAGAATTCTTCTTTCCAGACTTCAGTCTGTGTGTTTGTTGAAGAGACACAGTGATAAATGGTTTTGGACCAGTTGGTGTCCACACCTGCAGCTGCAGACAGGTTTTATTAAATATTTTAGAGCTTCACAATATTGTTCCCAGATTGAAGAGGATGATTGGTGAGAATTGAATTTATTAACAGGCTCTACTCAGTTCATCTGAGCAGCTAAAATATAAAAGTGATTGACAGATGGTTTTATCTCTTCTCGTGCCTATCCCCTATTGAACAATTCCCAACAACGACTCACTAAATGTTTCTGAGCAGTAAAGCAGCATCAGGTTTGGTCTGATGGCTGCATGGTGTCCCTGAGAACAACCGCACTGTCGCACAAAAACAGCTGGTGATGAGTGTGAGGCCTTCACTCCGCCTCTAAACACCCCCCTGAAACCAATCTGATGCTAAACAACACCAATCCAGAATGATCCCACAATCCACAGGACCTAAAGGGTCTGTTTCTGTGCTCCCAGGACAGATAGTCCAGGACCCCCTCAGATGTCTGTCAGGTGGTCATAATGTGATGGCAGATTGTGTGCATAGGTACCTTTTTATAGATGTTCAATTTACTAGTTTTTGTAATGTTAGATGCCATTTTCTAACCAGTCAGTGTAGACGAATGAACTCTGGACCGATCCTAGTTACATCACAGCTGGGAAAGTATTGGCTCCAAGTTTGGACCTAAAGCAAAAAAACACCAAACAAACAAATAATAATAATTAAAAAACACTAGAAATTGTTCTATTAGCCACGGTTGTTTCTACTTTATGTAGTGTAGACAAAAGAAAAATGTGGTAGTTCCTTCAGTAGTTAGACAAGAATGTGTGATCTGAAAGCACCCAATTAATCTCATATTGGTTACAGACCATCACTCCCAGTCAGGCTCTGGAAATGTCTGGATCATTTTTGTTCCTCTGTCTCTATGAGCCATTCTGCTTTACTTTTGTTCTAACATTGAGTACAGACGCATATCACATTTACTTGAATAAAACTGTTTTTCTGAAATAAATAATTTTACAAGTTTTTTTTCTGAACTATGTTTCGCAGAAAAATTCCCTCTTTCTGATTTTTTCTTTTTAATTAGTGACATACTCAGCCGCAGCTGTCACCTGCAGAAAAACAGAATAAAAAGCTAAATTAATGTGAATTATCTTACAGGGGAAACATTTTGCTTTATTGGACTCTGTAGATTAGTTGACCTACAACTCAGCCATGCAGTAAACTGACCACCAGCTTGGGGTAGTCTCAGGACCCTCTTTCGGTTGTCATTTAGAAGCATTTTCAGCTATTCTTCTTTCATTTTAATCTGTTAAAGATGCACTATGGAACTTCCTGACCTGTGTTCCTGACTTGTTTGATGGCACAGTCACATCTGTTATGGGCACTTCTCAAGCCATCACTGCCCAGCAGCGCCCCTAGGCTGAGAAACCTCACTATACAACTTCCAGGAAGTAACATGATGTTGCAGCTAGGGTTGTCAAAAAATAATTCTCAGAAACTAATCTATGCTAAAAATTGTGTATCTAATAAAATTTTAATTAGCACGGATATCAATGCTTAAATACCACTTTGCCATCTACTGGTTCACAAAAAAAAAAATAGCCATCTCTAACCATTTTAAACAGGCAGTCTAGTGGGCAGCCTCTCCCCTACAGCATCTCCCTGGAGGACCCATTGTTTAAAGTGTTGCCAACTTAGCAACTCATTGCAGACCCCTCCCCCGTCCAGAAGCGCTAACAGGAGGCTGCAGGAAGAGCAGGAGATGCTCTGATCTCCTCCATAACCAGTCTGAAAATGCCTCACGTTCAGCTGCTACTGGCTGATCACGCTCTGGCTTAAAGTCAGATATTAATGCTTTGTAATGTAGACAGTAAACAAAAATTTCAAAAAGCTAATCTTTGTAAATGTTTTAAGTTAATCTAGTTTTAAAAATTAGATAATCTTAATTAGTTAGTTTGTTCTACTTTTAACTTGATCTTGTCAAGCATTGTGAAGAAAGGAACACTTAACAAAATAAGTGCACAATGAAGTTTTTTTAGTTTTGTACTTCTTGTGCCCCAGTGAGCAAACAGTCTGACAACACAGAGATTATATGAAGACTCTATATCTGCACAAACTAATAGAACTTTAAAATAATGCATTCATTTTACATTTTTATTGCCTTTTCTTATATTTATTAATACGTTTTTGTTTGTGTTGTTTAGATTGTGTTATTATTTTTGTGGTGTTCTAACGTTGACAAAAAATAAATAAATACATTTTCCCCCTCTATAGTATCAAAAATAGTATCAAGAATTGGGCACCAACCTCAGTATTGGTATCACATTAGACATTTTGTGGTTGTACCAATTAGCAGCAGAGTTTTGCTTTACGCACCGCGTTGCATGCTTGCAACACACTGGCTGTTTTGAACATGCACCGTGGCCGACGCACGAGAAGACATTATCAGAGGAAGAGAGGAAAAGAAAGAGACAGAACAAGAGATAAAACAAGACCAGGTAAGACTGTCTATTACTGTCAGGAGAGATCTCACAGTACAGGTAGGTGGATTAGGAGGCACATCACTAATAAATTCTGCAAATGTTCTGTGGTGCATCTTTAAATCCCTGCTACTGAATTTTGGCAGATTTATTTTAACCCCCCATCATCCAGCATCATCTTCATCATGTGTCTTCTCTGAGCTCTTCTCCAGCAAACAAAAGTCAGTATTTTCTCCATCTCTGTCCCTTTCCTTTTCATCTCTTCCTCGGATAATGTCTTTCTTGGATGAATCTGCCATGGTGCACGTTCAAAAAAAGCCAGTGTGTTGATATCCAGTTGCTGGCATGCAGCCCAGTGCCTTAAAGCAAAACACAGCTGTAACATGATGCTCTAAGCCAGTGGTTCCCAACCTACTTTCCCTGAGGACCCTCTTCATCAAACTACCAAAAATCTGTTGTAATGTAATGACCCTCATTAGCTGCTTCTAACCATAAATGATGCATCCTGGCTTTGATGAAACCAAAGTTAAGGTAATTATCAACATATAGCCTTACATACTACATTTTTTAAAAAATAATAAGGACGAATCGTCTACACTGTGGTATTTCTCATTACTGAAAAGTGTTTTCACGCTCCCAAAACACTGGTTCCATGTGAATGAAACACTCAAATGATAAAAACGTAAGCAAATACACCTCAACTCGTCTCTGTGAGGACATGTCCATTTAAATCACACCGGCTCTGAACAGACAAAACCTCAAGGACCCCCTGTGCTTTTTGGTGGACCCCAGGTTGGGAACCACTGCTCTAGGCTGTAAAAATAAATAAAAAATTAAATACTTGTTCCTTATTTTTATGTCACTGACACGTCACTTGCTGTGGAAGTGACAACTCTTCCAGTGGAAGGAGTGCATGAGCAGCAGTAACATCCAAAGCTTCCTGAATGAAAAGCTGTCATGTTCTATAGGAAGTATCTGCGTGAGATCTCCTAGATTCCTTAGAGAGATGTCATTTTCTGCATGGTGCACCTTTAAATGCAGCGTTCTGAGCCTCAGTAGTTACAGGCTGTTAAAAACATGGCTGATAAGGCTTTGTTTGAAGATCTGTATCTAAGTTATTAGGCATGCTAATGAACTGTTTGTGGAGAAACTCAGCTCCGAGTCACTGCATAGGAACGTGCTCTAACGACGAATCCGGTTTACAACAATATGCTTATCGAAATTTTAGCTTCATATTTGTTGTAACCTTTTTTAATAATGCTTTGACTAATCACACAGTACATTCTTCTATATGAGCAAATATTTCACTTTCATTTTAATTTTTCCTCCAGAAAAGTTGGACAATAAAGACGTTTTATCTTTCTATTCCAGATTGTACTAGTGGTTTTATTTCTACATACTCTTGGATAAATCCCATTTTAGTGCCAACATGCAGTCATTTCCCCTATCTCCTGTTCCCAGTCCCTCAGTCCTTCCTCTTCTCTACCAAGTCTTTAAACCAGCTTCCTCCTCCCCTCTAATTCACTCTTTCTTCTCCCCGCCTCTCCATGTGAGAATTATAAAAAACACTCTCAAAAGGAGAAAGTATGGACTCTTAAAGATATTTTCTTCAACTACACGTGCAGTAGAGATGCATATTGTAGTTTATGCTTTAAAACAACCCGTCTCAGCCCATGTTCTTCCGCATCTCCTTTATCTGGTTACTGGGGAGCCTCGACAGTGTGCTTGGAGACAAAGAGGCATGAGGAGGAGGAGAAGGTGAGAGATAGTAGGAGGAGGATAGCAATGACGCAGGATGAGACAATTTGTGTTGGCCTCAGAGGTATGTCCAAGTCATCCAGATGACTCTTTCCATGCTCTTCCTTCGTTACTGTTGCTATGTGGGTCACACTTTACATTTTCATACAGCATTTTGGTGATTTTAGCACATTTATCACCTTTTGCTTTGATGTAAACAAATGCATTTAGACCATTTTTAGACCACAGATGTTGCCGACTGAGCAAATTCATTTTGTCAGCAGTAGCAACATGTTTATTTCTGAGGCAGCTGAGCAGAAATTTTCTCCAAGTGACTAACTTTTAACACAAAAGCCCCACAAAATGGTCTTCATCCACCAAATAAACGTGATCATGCAGAGGGACTTTACACTTAAGCTTTTGTATGTCTTGGGAAAAGCTGCTGATATATTCGCATCTTGAAATAAATAAAGAGTGAAGCAAATCAGCAAATGGGCAGACTAGTGGAGATGATTAAAAAGACAACAGGAAGTCCAATAAGCAGGTAGCAGAACAGCATCTCTGAACACACAACACGTCCAGCCTTGAAGCAGATGGGCTACAGCAGCAGAAGACACACCGGGTTCCTCCTGTCAGCTAAGAACAGGAACCTGAGGCTACAATTCACACACACTCACCAACACTGGACAATAGAAGATGGAGAAACGTTGCTGGTCTGATGAGTCTCCATTTCAGCTCCACATTCAGATGCTCGGCTCAGAATCTGCTGGAAACATCATGAAAACATGGATCCATCCTGCCTTGGATCAACGCTTCAGGCTGCTGCTGGTGTAATGGTGGGGGGATATTTTCTTGTACCCTCAATTGTAATGTGGCATGGTTTAACCCCCACAGCCTACCGACATCACCGTGCACAGAACTGTGGGATTGATTCTCCATTTTAGTGGAACCTGCACTGTGTTCTGTATACATCGGTTCAGCAGCAGCTCTTGTCTTATACAGAATTTTTGACGAGTGTTTCATCTCATTACTTTCTTGAGTCGTGTCCTCGGCTGCAGCAGCAGCTTCGTGATCAGCACATAAAGGAAAGTGACAAGCAGATTTTCATCTTCTGCTTCCATCTTGGTGCAGTGCAGTGGTAAACACATCCCAGAGAACAGTAGACTTCTGCAGAAGCTTTCCCAGCTGATGTGTTTCTGGCTAACTGTGTCTTGGATACAAAGTTTGATCTTTATGTGAGCAGAAGTAAAGACGGCTGTGTTTACAAGGTTTCAGCTAGATGAACGGACTGATGAGAGAACAGGTGAGGTGCTACACCTGGGAATTCATGTAGTACTACAGCAGAATTTTACATGAAATCTGATCCCATCCTGATGAAACTCCCATGAACAGACAAGAAGACGAGGAGTTTGATTTTACCTGAAGGAAACTGTTAATGTGAAATAAAAAATGCAAACTAAAGAAATTTGATCATCTTCCAGTTTTGGACACCAAGTCACCAACAATGTTAAAGTGTGCAGGTGATTTTCAAAGCAGTTACATTGTGCAGAAGATTCAGCAGAGACATTAGAACCATTTGAAAACACCAGTCACGGGAAGGAAGAGACAGTCTGGTATTCTAAGAGAGCATCCATTAGTCTGAGGTGCCTCTGTTAAAAGTTATAAAACTACCAAATAAAAAATGTGGGTGGCACTAAAATCAAAACACAGAACACTCACTGACCACAGTTACTCTTGAAGTTTCAGTGTTCTGAGCCTCGAAACCCTGCCACGTCCTGCCATCCTTTCAGTAAGTTAATCTACAGTATGCAGCGACACCATTAAAAATGTGAAAAAACAGCCTGCCAGCAGCACAGTATGAAATTGTTTAGTTTCAATCCTCTGAGCATAAATCTGAGTTTGTGTGTCACCCAGATGCATTTCAGCTTCACTCTTAAGAAAATTAATCCATTTTTTCCTCATTATTTCTCTGCAGACAGCCCCAGCGCTGCAAATACAGGCATGCAGGGAAGACGCATGTTTATGAAAAAGCAAAACAGTTATTTAGCTAGTTGCTCATCCATGACAAATGCATGGCAGCAGGCCCATTTCTAACATCCCAGCATTAGGGGATGGCTTGACTTTTGCTCACCTCAGAGCACATTCACACTGGCACTGTTTTGTCTGCTCAAAACAAATTCTGGTCCGCTTCCACTCATGGCAAAGTCCGGAGCAGTGTGAACACACATTCAAACTAGTGAGGAGAATTAAAAACTGGTCTGCTTGAAAATGGGGGTCTCAGTTCACTTGGTCCGGTGCACTGACAGCATGAAAGCAAATGGAGTATCTAGTAGACCAAAGAGAGGAAGTGATGTAGGAGGATGTATAGTAGGCAACATGCCGACATCTGGCTGCCGCTCCCGCTGCTCATACTGGACAGATTCCTGTGAATACCAGATCAGGTTTGAACACCAGAGTAATAACAGAAATACCAAGAATGAATAAATTTATTCTTGCTCTATTGTTTACTTGCTGCAAACTGTTTTGGGTCCTGGCCAATCAATGAGCCTGATTTTCTTCTTCTTGTTGGCCAGTGGTCATTTTGGGGAATATCGCCCCCTAGTTAAGGTTACTGCGTGACGTTGTTTAGGTGGTTTGGTCCACTTGGATAAAGAGCAGTGTAAAGCAAACCAAACAAAGCTAAGAAATTTTTCTGAATTCCCTGCCCAATCAAATCGATTACCCCCAAACTCTCCTGGTGTGAATCCACCCTTAATCTCACTGCACCTTCTGATAATTTTAGACCTGTCCAAAAAATCCAGAACAGTCTAACCCCACAATTCAATAGAACAGCTTTTTAACATGTCATAAGCAACATCTACCATGTCACAATACTCTGGCTGAAAGCCCACTAAATTCAGAATTAAAAAGGTTAAAACAAGTTAGACTCTTTTGTCTGTCTACATGTGGTACATATGGCACTGTCTAATGGGCGCTACACACGGGAGGCGGCGCTACTCCTTCTCCATCATTTCCTATAGACCTTGTGCGATGAGGCAGAAATCGCTGACCTCCTCCAGCCAAGTGACAAGTGATATTCATGCATGTGAAATGTTGCGCTCGTTCACGTAGCCGTGCACATGGGGGATTGCAACGCAACACAAGAAAGCTGATAAATGTTCAACTTTTGTCACTGTCGCATGGCCCTACAACCAATCAGTGAGGGTTTTATGGACTGACCACTGAGCTCAGAGCAGGCTAGACGACGCAGTCTGCAAACACTTTCAACATGGAGGAACAGATCATTTTAACTGTATCTGACTTTCCCAGACTTTACAACTTCAAGCAAAAATTATAGAGGCCCTGGATTTATCTGGATCAGCCTTGAGGTCCGTCATCAAATGATGATATTCACCATTCTGTGTTCTTGTTTGTGAAAAAGGATGAACCCTGGGTTATCTTTCGCTTTTTTACAGTAGAGATTTCTGTGAATTTGAGAAAAATCTTCTGACTTCTGTCATGGACTTGTTTGAAAATGTCAAAAATCGCCCCAATATCATAGCCAATCAAATGTTTTGGAGACAAGCAATCTGAGAGCGCAACGTGGTCGCCTCCTGTTATCGAGCCCAAACGGCTACATTCACACTGAGTGAACATTAGCCAAATACTAATCAGTCTAATACTAGAATGCATGATGGCTATACTGGTTCACAACATAAAATAGCAGTTTCATAACATGTCTGTATTTAGGACAATGTGAAGTATGTTTAAAATAAAAAAAACCTAACAGACAGATGCTGGTTTTATTCTATGGGCCGAAAGAAAAAGATTCAGCTCCATTCAACTCAACAACTTTTGGCTCAGGGAAAACATTATGCACAGGTCTTAGTAGAGATCTATGTGCCTAGCTATAAACTTGCTCCAAGACTATAAGATGGGCTAAATGCAAAGAAAAAAGTTCTTAGTTGGGATTAATAAAGGAGAAATTGTTTCTCTGCATTTATCGTATCGTATTGTTACTCTAGGAGCAGGTTTATATCAAGGTACATGAATCTCACTCAGACCTGTACATACTGTTTATGCCTCACCGATTTCTAATTGCTGGGTTAGGCTCCAGCCCTCTGCGACCCTGAATTGGATTCAGTATTTATCACATTTTCATCATAAAAAGATCACTATGATCACTATGTTGTTAAGAGACCTCTATTTAGACCTGGACATGATGATGAAGCCACTTCCTGTCAGACTTTCCACCAATCAGAGAGCTGAGATTGACGGTAACGTCCAATCAGGAGCAGCCAAAGACCAACCAGTGAGCAGAAAGTTCTATGTGTGTGTGAAAAGAAGAAAAATAATGCTCCTCTATGGCTGGAATAAAGCCAAGAAGACGTTTCTGATGCACGGTGGTGCCACAAAGCAGCTGAGCTGGAGTTGGTTTAGTGAGGATAGCAGGTAAATAGTAGCAGGAATAACTGGAAATGAGGAAAAAGTGGAAACATGGAAATAGTTTCTGTTGTGTGTTTGTTTCAATAACAATATTTTTTCTCCTGAAAGCCAAGACTTGATGTGCAGATGAGAAAAGGCTTGGTCACTGTCGATCTGTGTGTTATTCTTACAAAGTTGTGTTAGTAATAAATTGTGCTTTATTCTTCTGGTCTGCCTTTATGCTGCTATATCTATTGATATCTCCTTTTTATATCATTTTAGCCTCATTATCTGATAGCTGAGGCTGTCCTGGAAACACTACGTCTGCATTGTGACTGAGGATAAAAGGGCTGAGTTGCACAGGCAGTTTTACATTTAAAAAAACAGGCAGACCTAAAATAGCCAAAGTGGGCTAAAGTTTATGTCCTCAGATAGCAGCATCTCTATATTCAGCAGACTCTTCACTCATAAATGTGAAATACACATCGTAATGAAGTTAGCTAACGATGTCTTAAGGCACCATGGAGCGGTAATAGCTGAGAGCCTGAGCTTCACGTCGGACCAGAAACTCTTCCAGCTGCTCTCCTGGTGAGATGAGAAGATCAAGAGCTCTTCAGAGCAGTTAATGATTAGGTTTGCCAAATACAGCCATCATAGAGCCCCGGTCTCCAAAAGCTTAAAAAAGGCAGGGCCATTCATATTTCATATCAGATGATAATAAAACAAGCTTACTTAGTGTTGTACTGAGTGGGGAAAGCTGGAGCCAAAGATGGAGGAGGGGGGGGTCTATGAAAGTGTTCATGCTTGGAATGAAAAAGAACATGCCTTTAATCATCTGCCTGTGCAAGATGTCAGATAGTTGCTAGGTTACAGGTCAGTCCAGAGAAGCTAATGTGAATGAAATTGAGATGCCATGGTGTGTGTGATGTGGCTGCAGGACTCTGAGAATAACCTTGGAGATGCCTTAAAAAAGAGTTCTGTTTCCCAACCACCATTTATCCTTCACACATAAACCTTTGAAATGAGCATCTGGGCTAGAACCGCCATCACTGCTTTCTGTCCCCTTCTTTCGTTTTAGTCACCATCTTTGGTGCTAAGTGGTCACTTCTGTGCTGTTTTTCCACCCCACCTTCTAGAAACCACTTAGCCAGACACTGTATTCACTACCCATCCTGAAAATCCACATCTCACCCCTACTGTGACAGAAATTTGCTGTCGTGACAACCAAAAGTGATGCTGGCATTAATTTTCACAACAGGCGTTCATAGTGCTGATAAATACAATGTTGTCTCAGCCTGTAAGTCTGTCTGAGCCGCTGTCCTCGCTGCTCTGACCTACAACAGCGAGCTGAGGCACAACAGCTGGATCTGAGGCTCACAATCCGGCTGTATTTGAACGTGAGTCCTCACGGCCTCCGGCGTCCAGCGTCCTGCAGCAGACAGCAGACTCAGCTGCTGTGCAGACCAACTGTGAGGGGAGCGGGGTTTGGCTATGGCTGGAGACGGGAGTAATTAGCTATGACAGAGCTGATGAGTTGCTAATTAAATGTTTATCTGACTCTGGCATCTGTCGTAAAACAAATGTCTGTTTGCTGCCTGCAATCTGTGGATTATCACAAGTAACTGGGGTTAGGTCCTGCATGCAGAGAGATAAGCGAATGAAGAAGGCTGAACAGGAAACATTTAGGCAGAATCCAGACACAGCATCAGCACTGACTGCGTACTCGTTGGGAGCTGACTGTGACTCATGATGACAATAATTATCCCAATCCCTGTTCAAGCTGGCATATTTGGAATAACACAGGAGTTTTTATTAAAAAAATATGTCAAGTAGTTGGAATTTTTAATCTATAATCTAATCAGATATATTTGGGGCATCAATCAAAGTCTGTTTAATTAGATTTTTGTTATTTTTAAAGGATTTCTTCAGGGTCAGTACAAAGAGAAAGTTTTTTTATTTCTGTACAGATTTCTCATTACAGCAGATATCATTATAATTCTGTCTGTGACACAATGAATTTAAGGCTTTTCTTTTTTTTAATAGGAAAAAATCCCAAAGTAAGTTTTTGTTGAAGAGAATTTCAGTTTTCCAGCCTCATTATTTTGGGGGCAAAATATTATTTGCAACTTTTTGTCGATCAATTCTTTTTCTTACAATTGTCTTGGTAATCAAAAACGAACTAAGCTTCTGTTTCTGGTTGCTGCCATCTGATATAATGGTTTTAACTTTCTACAGTCACTGGCCACTTTATCAAAATGGCTGCTGGATCTGATACTTGTCTTCTCCCCCCTGGTGGACACCTTTTGCACGCGATAATAAACGGTGTATATCAGGGCTACTCAATTCGGTCCTACGAGGGCCGCAATCCAGCAGGTTTTCCATGTATCCCTGCACCAACACACCTGAGTCAAATTAATGAGTCATTGTGTAGAACCTGATTGGCTGTTAGAGCCACCTAATTTGACTCAGGTGTGTTGGTGCAGGAATACATGAAAAACCTGCTGGATTGCGGCCCTCGTAGGACCGAATTGAGTAGCCCTGGTGTATATATTCAAATTATTTTTGTCTATTTTAATTATTTCACATTTTGGTAAAGGGACAAATAAAGTCTTTGCCCATTACGTCTTGAATTAGGGGTTAAAATGTGTGATAGATGGAAGCAGGTGATGGAAATCTTCCTCAGAGGTTTTCCTCCATATCGACATGACAGCATCACACAGTTGCTGCAGGTTTGTCGGCTGCATCCATGATGAGAATCTCCTGTTCCACCACATCCCAAAGCTGCTCTACTGGACTGAGGCATAATTCCCGCTGTAATTTATTGACTTATTTTCACTGCTTTGGTTGCCATGCCAGCTGGGTCTGTATATGATGTCATCCTGGAATAAAGACTTGCATCTGCATATTGTGCAGTTGCCAGGTACACCTCTGTTGTTATCGCTCAGACCAAAAATACAGAGAAGCTTCATCACTGCAGCCTTGCTGTGGTGAAGGATAAAAAAAAAAGGATCCACATTCACAATGCTTAATAAAAATAACACTTCTGTTACATCTCATTTCATCTGTACTTGCTGTTATTATGCCTTCTCACCTGCCTTTTAGGATGGTTGATAGAAAGGAGTATTCGAGGTTCTTATGTCATAATGCAGCAAGTTTACATAATTAAATTTTATATTGGTCTGGATAAACCTGCATTGATACTAGATAATAGAAAAGACATTGTGTTGAAGATTGTTTTTTAAGAGGTCAGAGAAATCCAGTTAATTTCATTTGAATAGATTAAACATAGAAGATGTGCATCTTTGTTTATGTTGTTTTTGGATAGAATGTAAAGTCTTTCAAGTGGTATTTTCACTCAGTTCTTTAGGAAACTTTTATCCACACTTGAATAGTTTTTATCCTGACCACAGCATCGTGCAGTGGGCTGTGTCCCTGTCTCGATGCACAGCTAGTGTGTGTTGCACTGAGAGCTTGTCAGCAGGTAGAAGGAGTTCAAGAGGCAACAAGGAGACTGACACGAACTTGAAATCCCTGGTTTAAGAGAAAAGAAATGTTGCACTCGGACATCATGCTGCTGAGCTCAGTGAAATGTAGGTATACTCAACACAGCAGCAGTGTTGTAGGCAGCAGCAGAGCCACTGTCATGTTCTTTTGACCTTTTGCATGATACCCACAGCAGCTTTGATTTTTAGTTTCAGACCTGTCATCTTTTTCCCTATACTGCTTTTTTCTTACCCAGCCAAACTATATTTGCAGATTTCCTCTAAGAACTGTTTTTTTGTTCTGTTTCTATGGCTGATCTACGTCCTCTGAATGTGGCTGTGAATGTCTCTGAAGTCACAGCTGAAGACATCTCTTTAAAATCTGGACATGACGATTTCCTGGAGCGCTCTCTCTGACAGCGCCACTGGAACTGCAAAAGCAAGTGAAAAATGTAGAAGAACAGAAAGTCCAAACTAAATTTTTAACCAACCAAATCAACCATCAGTCCGAGGATCATGTTTGCAGTAAAAGCAGGACAGCAGGTATTGAAATGCACAGCAGAAGGAATGTGTGCCGAGTGAGATGTGGAAAGACAGTTTGAAAGCTAATGAATATTTGATGCAAGCCTGTACTCTTGGCCAGTGTTGTCCTCTTCCTTCTGAGTTGCAGGGAATCTCACTCAGCCATCTTACTTCTCATTTTTAAGCTGCCATCCCATCCAGAGATGGACTTTGATTGCATTCTCATATTTTCATTTAAATGCTGATGGGCTTGAGCATCTGTAAATTGGAAATTCAAACTTATTCTGTTTTTTTTTCTCATCCTTTTCTTCCTTGTATGTTTTTAGAGAAGTTCACTTGGAGCCCTTGTTGTTTGCATTGAGAATTCACACTGCTTGATTTCCAATGAATGTGAAAAAGGTTTGAAATTGCACTGACCAGCATTCAAATCAGCCAGATTAATTCAATTGTCAACCTGAGACCCCAGTCAGGCCAGCGGGCACCAACATGAGAGCCGGTCTGCAGCATAATATCCGATAAGGTGTGCAACCCCTCCACCTTTGTACAATCAGACGGAAGATTAGAGTGAAAATTACACAAACATTTTCCTGAGGCAGATCAGCTCCAGAGGGAGGAATAATCATATCTGTGGTTACACCTCAGTGGGCTGCGACAAAAAGATGTTTACAATGTGCAAGTGTTTTAATGGAAGATGCCAATGAAGAGAATTAATTTAAAAGACTCCCAAGTGTCCACATTAGATCCATCATAGCAGGAGTGTATTACCTCAAGCTACTAAACACAACATTTTGTGAATTCTGCATTTTAAAAATGAAGGAACAAAACTAAATTTAACAGTTAAAACAGATGTGAGAATTTTGCATCTATGTGTCTATTTGTTAAGTTGAAAATCTGAAGTTTGGTAAACCAACTGATATTGATCCAAGAATGTATTCATTTATTCATTGTAAAAAGCAATAAAACACACATTTTTCCCAGTATAGACAATTCTTGTGTTTACATCTGAGCTATTAGGGTATCTGGTTACTGTTTCATTCGTGGCTTAGCGAGCTCAGAAAATCCGAATGACAATGAAACTCATTCAGAAAACTTACCATAGCTGTGTGACACAAAATCAAACAGGAATATACACTCCCCGGCAACTTTATCAGGACCACCTTCTAGTACTGGGTTGAACTCCCTTTTACCTTCAGAACTGTCTTAATTCTTGGTGTCATAGATTAAAAAAGGTGTTGGAAACATTCCTTAGAGGTTTTGCTCACACAGCTAACAAGCGTTCTATATCTGACTGATGGTGGTTGATTAGTTGCTATTCTTTGCACATGGAGCTGATTTTATGTGGCTCATCATCTGGTGAAGATCATAAAATTTTCATTAATTCATTAATAATTTGCCACCTCTGTGATGCATCTGCAGATGGATTAACTTCAGTGCCCCATTCCATTTTTTCCCTTTTACTAAAAACACAGGTGTGTAATGAAGGTGCATCCGTCCCAGCTTGAAAGCCATGTGTGACCAAAAGCTAAATATTTAAACCACCTAATGTTGGAAACTGGATCCATAGCCCCTCCACAAGTGCTGGTGGTCCAGAAACTTTAATTTGCTCTCAGCGGCAGGCGAGTGCTATTACGGATGTGTGTTAGACGCATGTGTGTAATGGTTATAAAATGATTGTTAAGATGTAAAGTGAAAGAATATAATTTGGTAATACTATGTGGTAAAAGTGTCATTTGCTTATAACCATCATAGTGCCAAAAAAGACAGTTTATTCTGTGGTAACTGGAAGCTGCAGAACAAGTATACTGTCAATGACAGATCGAGTGATCTATGATCGACTACTTGGGTCTTCAAGCCGTAATGCTATGAAAAGATACTTTAGGTTGATAACATGCTTGAAAAATGCCATTGATTGAATGTTATTAAGTTCATCTTGATTATACGTGACTTAATTAAATATTTGTCTCAAGATTTTGTGTTAGTAGGGTTTGACCTGTTTATCGTGTCTCGATAAACGTGTTGCTTCTGCTCGTCCATTACAGCACTGGACGTGGCAGCAGTAACACCGTGTCTTGTGTTTGCTTTGCATTATTCCCCTCTCAGGTAAAATCTTTATTTTATTAATGCATTTTTATGTCTGTGTTCATGTTCTGTGCAATACGGGAAACAAGTTTTAACCGAAAGACTATTTAGAGTAGTAGATTTAGGCAGTATTTAAGTTTTACTCGCCACAGTTTTCTTGCTAGTCACATCACATGGTAGAAGTAGCATTGCAGCACAGACAGTTGTATCGAGTGTGTGCAATGTTTAGCATTCAGAGAAGATGGGCCTTATTATAAGTTATTGTGACCAGTTAAATATTTCCGTGTTTGTAAAATAGTAGTGCAAATGGTTTGAAAGACAGAATGCATCAGTTTGGTTTATTGTGTCTGTTAAATAGCATAACATTTTCATTTCTGTTTGTGAATGTACATGCTAACTTCTGAATATGACCGTAGTAATGTAGTTACCCATATTTAGAGTACAGTACTTATTCAGATTTGCGTTTGTAAAGAGATTTCGGTAACTAATATGAAGTTATACCTAAGTTAAGTTTTATCTTTTAATGTCAAAATGGAATGTATTGGTGAGAATTGTGTTCTTGTGGAAAAAACTACATCACAGCACTGGACGTGGCAGCAGTAACACCGTGTCTTGTGTTTGTTTTGCAGTATTTCCCTCTCAGGGGCGTAACATGTGCAGCTCTTTGTGAAACCTAGCCAAAGTCAGAAGTTGCTTCTTGATGGCAGCATCATAGCAGAAATGTTGGAAATGCAGTTTAAATAAATACCTTCAGACAGTATAAACTAGATGATCCAGTCTTTATTCAACCTTTGACTTTATTTATGTTGTACACACATGAGGATTTTCTATATATATATATATATATGTTCCAGACACTTTAGGTCGTACTGCGCATGGTGTGCTTCGATAACCTCAGTACAGAACAACACACACCTAAGGATGCTGTGCTGCAGCCGATCTAGAATCTAGTCTTCCGAGCCAGAAATCTTGTGTGATCCAATGTGATCTAATAAAAACAAAGAACCATAGCAACAACTGGACCACACAACACCCGGCATGGAAGAGGACATGCAAAACGAGGGAATGATGGTGGTCTTTTGATCATTGTTTACAGAAAAATCCTGAACTAAAAAAGGTAAAGACTTTGGAAAAGAGCTTGGAGACAGCATGAACACAGACTTTTCAGTCCTTCCTTTTTCCCCAGTCAGGTTGCTCTCTGATTGGCTACATCCCATTCCACGTCACAATCCGACTTGGGAGTGGTCGGCTTTCCCCACACACTTCAAGATTATTACTCAGAAATATTGAACATGTTTAATACTTGCGGTTGTCGGCCACGATTCATCTCAAAGCCAATTGTAGGGACAAATTCATTCCTGACACACCTCAGACCACCGGAACGTCTCATAGGATAATCTGATAAGACTTAAGATAATCCAATGTTTGCCATCCATGGTCGGAAGGGGGAAAACTGGAACAAAAACAGCCCAGTAATATTTATGTGTGTGCTCCATTTTCATTAGAGAGATCTGCAAGGAGAGCATTTTACATTTTCAAAAGAGTTGTCTTTTATTTACCCTAATAATATTATTCACTAAGGGTACCTCCTTTAGCTTTGGCAATTCTTTGATCACTTAAAGTTAATGTATATAGTTATCAAAGGTCTATAAGAATTTTGTTTCCCCCAGGAGAATCCCATGAGGTTCCCAAGCCAAGAGACATAGTCACTCCAGTATGTTCTTCCCTGTGGGATGCACCTGGGAAAACTCTCCAGGGAAGGCATCCAGGAGGCATTCCAACCAGATGCCCAGATCTCTTGATGCATAGAAGCAGCTGCTCCTCCTGGATGACTGAGCTTCTCACCCTATCTCTAAGGGACAGCCCGGCCACCCTGCAGGGGAAACTCACTTTGGCCGCTTGTTTGTTCGGTCATTACCCACAGCTCATGACTATAGGTGAGGGTAAGAACATAGATCAACCGGTAAATTGAGAGCTTTGCCTTCAACTCCTTCGTCACCACAATACAATAATCCAGAATCTGAATCACTGCAGATGCTACACCACCCCGCTTGTCGATCTCCTGCTCCATCCTTCCCTCACTCATAAACAAGACCCTGACATACTTGAACTCCTCCACTTGGGGCAGGACCACATTCCTGACCCAGAGCAAGCACTCCGCCTTTTACCAGCTTCTCATCCTGGTCGCTTCACACTTGGCTGCAAATTGCGAATCGATCACATGTTGCTATAGTTGTAATTATAGAAAATGTACTTTTTTTTATTATAATGATTATAAGTTAATGTGATGGTTGTAGTTGCCGTGAAAGTTTAAATAGTCATAGTTATTATAAACATTATGGTTATTATAATTGTTGTTCATTTCCCCTTTTTCTTATTTAATTTATGCTTTATTAATTAGTCATATGTAATATTCCTCAGATGAGTTTAACTACACACATAACAAATTCCCTACATAACACACATTAGTAATTGTTTATTTATTTAGGTTTTTTTTTTTCCTGTTGTTTCTTCTCTTTTCTTTTTTGTTTCTATGTTCCTGTGCATAACACTTGTATCTCACCTTGTGTTGTAAAAACTAAACAAAACAAAAAAATGTACATTCTACATCCATCAAGCTGGGGGGCCATGAGTATGCTGTCACCCACTCAGCGCCTTTCACTGGGACCAACTCAAGAGTGGACAATAGTCCAACCCAGGGGCGTTTCCTGGACCTGGGAACATTTGGGACCGAGCCCACACCCTCATAAAGAAATCTCAGTGAACCAACACAGTAAAAACAGCTTTTTATTTAAGCTTTCTTGAACATTGTGTCACCTTGTTTAAAGCCAAATACTGTAATATGTGCTTCGATATGTATTTATTTTCAATCTTAAATGTGACAATGTCAACAAGATCTCTAAAATCAGTATTAAACTTTTAGATTTCCAGACATCTGCTGTTTATCTCCACAACCTGCTCTTTAGTGCTCATCTTCTGCAACAAAATGATGAACATGAACAGTTTTCAGTCACTTGCAATTTTCAGAATAAAGATCATGCTTTAGTATTTACTGTACCTCTATCATCTCATCTGTTTCTTCCTTCTTTCCCTACCGGCTTCATTTGTTTTCCTTCCATCTTTTCCCTTCTTTCCTTCTTTCACTTGCTGTTTTCCATCCTACTTTTTCAGTAGAATAGCCGAGTTTAAACTTGTGGTATACTCAGATTTTTTCCTCCCAGTCTTAAACATCTCTGTTCTGGAGCAACACACACATACAAGAACCACCAACCTCATTAATACATAAAGTACACACCCACACAAAGGTGAGACCATTAAAGATTGGTTTTGTATTTCAAATATAAATGTATTGTGAGCAACATAAAATGTAAAACACTTTTTAAAACTCTTTAACTATGACCAGCCAGTGACCTGGAGATAAACAAAAACATCGGTAAATAAATTTATAATAAAGCTGTTCTTTATTTATCTATATTTAAACTAAAGCAGCATCTGGACACCAAACATCCAACACTAATGGGAAAGCCGTTTCCGTCTACTACAATACAAACGCGTGCACGCGCGCACGCGCACACACACGTTCACAGCAGAAGGTAAACCAGCGAATCACGTAGACTTCACCACAGGATTTAATGTAAATGTGTACAACAGAAAAGGGCAGTGCTAACGGTTTAGTACAGCTAGCTTAACTTTCGAAGTATCAAGTACTGTCATGAATGATCTGCCTAATGTTTATTTCATTTTAAGACATACAGGGTTTAAATTATTTGTGGTTTACCTGTTTCGTGTGTTGGCCAGAGTCTTGCTGCCCATTGGCAGCGACCACAACTGAAGAGTTTCTCTCTTCTCTAAATAAAAAACCGTCTGATGTCCATTTTTGACCGCTAATAAGGAAGCTCGAAATAACACCAGAGCTCAGATTAGGGATAAAACGCTGGGCTGTTAGCCAACACGGAGGATTCCCCGCTTCCAGAAAATTCCTCTGTGATTGCTCATATTGTACCTGTGTTGCATTCACATACACCAGGAAATTACAAAACTACCATCTTCTTTAATGTCATAAGGCGGCTGAGAGAATGTAAACTTATTCCTTCTGGGACGAAAAAACATTCGGGGCTTGATGTGAAATGTTCGGGGCTAGAGCCGGGAATGTCCAGGCCAGGAAACGCCCCTGGTCCAACCCATTTTTAGGAGACTGGTTCCAGCCCAAGCTGTGTGTGAAGGTGAGTACAGCTATTTCTAGCTGGAACCTCAAGACTTTGTGCACCAGCTCAGGCTTCTTCTCCACCAGAAAGGTGATGTTTCATGTCCCTAGAGCTAGCTTCTGAAGTCGAGGACTGGACCCCATGCAAAGGCCAAGCCATTAGGTGCTCACCTATTTGCCCCACCTCCAGGCCTAACTCCAGAGGGGGGTCCTGGTGATCCAGAAACCTGGATCCAACATTGTTTCTCACCATAGGGCTCTTTTGAGAACATCTGAAATATTGCTCTAGATTTGCTTCACTGGTAGTAAATGCTGTTTTGTAATATTAACTTTCTAGTTGTTTTCAGCCTGAGCTAGCAAACAATAAACTCACGTAACTCAATGCATCTTCCCAGATATAATGTCCGCGATATTCTTAAAATATAAATTCATAAGAAGGGCTCTCTCTATTTTCTTCTTGTAGATGTCTGAAATGTGTCTGATTTGTTTTTCTTTTATTTGAACTTTAAAATGTCCCTTTAGATTAGTTTAACTGGTGGGTAGGGACTGTAAATGTTGTTTTGTAATATATAACTTACCAGCTAAAGGGTCATGTTATGTGTGGACGTTGTTTTGTCCTCTACCTCTTATACTGAATTACAAACACATGAAATGTGTCCTAATTTATCAACTTCAAGACTGTTAATGGAAATATGCTTGATATGCATTTATTTTATTATAACTAGTAAATGTCCCTTTAGACTTGCTTCACTGGTAGTTAGTGAATGCAAAAGCTGTTTTGTGATAAGTTTTAGGTAACATATTGGAGTGACAGAGAATCAGACTTTTTAATAAAAGACAAGAATAGGCAACGGTATGTGAGCTGTAAACTCAGCACATCTGGATGGAAGGAAACAAGAAATAAAGATTAACGCTGGTGTGGCTTCTCCCAGATGGAAATGCTGATGAACAACAAGGTTTTTGGCATGACATCGAAGCTGCTTGACAGATAATTAATCTTACTATTGTAGGGGCTGTTTGTTGCTAGGTAGTGGGTGGACACCATTTGAGATTGTTGCTAAGTTCAGTTTGACTGCAATATGGTACCTAAGCTAGCGTGGACTTGTTTTTGTGTTTCCTCTATGTATATTGCCTCCAGCTTTTGTCCATAGATCTTCTCTGAGTACTGTTATTTATGATTATAGACAACCCCAGTCAAATGAACAACACAATCATATCTCGTGGAAGCATGTTGTATTTTTAGAAAAATATGGATGGTTTATTTGACCCTAATTTCACAAGCATTATAATTCATTTCCATGAAACTCAAGTCTCCTGATGTCAATGGAACACAGTCTACATCCAAATATGAACAGTGGTATAGCTTTCATCAACAACACATTCATTCACTTCTCGCCCAAACAGTTTTGCAAAGACACACAGTATAGTTTTAATTTATCCTGTCTAATACTTGGTTAAGTGGGTTTCTATTCTGAACTCACGAAACAGTGATGGTTTATAGCTGTACTTATTTTATTTTATTTTTTTTATAGAATCTATTGAAAACAGACAGTCTAATACAAAGTCCATCCAGTACAGGCTTGTCCATAATACTGCTTCTAGGAAAGCTTATTTACAATTGTCTAGTGGAAGCAAAAGAAGGAAAAAGAAGCCATTGTTTTAAGAACTAACCAAGCTAGCCATTACTATCCAAACTCAAAGAATAAAACAAAACAGAATTATTTGTATTGATTGTGCTTCGTAACCCACAAAACCACTTTGTATTTAGAAATGGAACATCGGTCAGAGGCACCAAATACAAGTGCTGATAACATCCATTTCAGTTTCTCTCATTGAGATTTTCTAGAGCTATGAGTAGGATGCGGTGTACAAATGGTTGTTTCTTTTTAAACTCCTTTAATTATATATTTATAAAGTTATTACAGGCTCACTATTGTTCATCACCTGTAGTCGTGTTGTGTTGCACAACAGAAGTCACGAAGGAATCATTTCTTGTGTTTAACCATGCAAAGCCCTTTAAGATTTGCCAGAAAAGGTCACAGAACGATTTGTGGACAAAGGGGGCTCGTAAAGGTTTAAACAGACACGACTGGTGTTTCCCCACTGAAACGTACATAGAACCAGGCCATAGCCTGTGGACAAATTGTATAATCAAGACAGTGGAAATAATATTAGGCAAGTTAGCTGTATAATACTAAACCACCCCCCTATCCACAACCCTTTCTGGCTTCAGATCTTGCTGGGCCTGTGTATGCAGTGTACAGTGTGGCTCGTTTTCCGGTCTCACAGTAAGCTAGCGGATGATCTTGGTCCAGAAATCTTTGACTTTGCAGGAACTTCAGTCAAAGAAAATGAAATCGTCACCATCCTACTCTAAAAGGTGGCCAGTGTTTCCCAGTGAATCCCAGCCCAACCCACCCCGTGGCACACAGCGGTGCTTCTTGCAGTGCAGTTCCGGTTCACCCCGGCTGCTGTTACACAGTCACTTCAGTCTTGCTGCCCGTGCGGTAGTGCTGTGGCTGTTGTTGCTGCTGGTGGTGCTGTGGGATGTAGTGGAGCTGTTCAACAGTGTGAGTTCGTCTGGAGGCAAACGCCTGCCTCTTATTCGCTGTTTGGTTCATGGCTAAAGTGTTGGAGTGGATGGTTACTCCTGCCCCCGATGCCCCACCACTGTTGCCGCCACCACCGCCGTTGTTAGAGGCACTGGGATGGGAGTGCATTTTGGTCATCTTGTAACGATCCATGAGAGGAGTGGTCGGTATGAACACATCTGTATGTGAGATGGCACGTGACATCGACTTGTCACTGCCTCGAAAGCCCCCAGAGATGCTGCTGACCATGCCACGCTTCAATGACATCATTAGCTTATCTGGTGAGAGCAGAGGATCCTGGGACAGGAGGCGGTCTTGTGAATATAGGCGATCTTGCGAATAGAGGCGTTCTTGAGAATAGTGGCGGTCTTTTGAGTACAGGTGGTCCTGCGACAGGAGTCGGTCCTTTGAGTACATGCGGTCCTTGGTGTATAGGCGATCCTGGGAGGTGTGGCGGTCCTGTGGCAGAAGACGCTCCTGGGATCGAAGACGTTCAGCAGACAGAAGCTGTTCATCAGAGAGGATCCTGCCTCCGTACGGGGACATACCATTAGAAGACATGTTGTAGTCCTGGTGTGGGGCACTTTGTGGGGACAGGACACGGTCCTGGGACATGGCCCTTTGGACACGACGAGGTCTCTGCCTCTGCTGGGACTGCTGCTGTGAAGACTGGGACTGGGGAGGGACCTGGGAGGAGGATGGTGGGGGCGGGGCCTGGTGCTGCTGCTGTGGTTCCCGGTGCTGGTGAGCAAAAGATGAATCAGGTGAGACACCCACTAACAGAATCAAGTAAACAACCAGACATTCCCTCTACTATTTAAGTTAGTGCTAGTGCTTGAAATGGAATAATGTGATCCTGTTTTGAAGCCTCAGTTGCGCTTGTCCTCGTCCTCCTTTAGTTCTACAGTTTTGCACATCAGAACATAAACATAGTCTCCCAGTCCTTATCAGCTCTTAAAAATTAGGTCAGTTCTTGGAGGTTTGAGGTAGGGCTGGATGTTAAATTTATGATGATCTTAAACCGACAGTCCCAACTGTAGAGGTAGTTACCAAAAAGGTCACACCATGTTAACATAGAACTGTTATCACTCCAGTGACTACATAGAAAGCATGAAAATGTAGGCTGATGCCACTAAAAACAATCATAATGAAACAAAGACATTGCAACAGCAGCTTCATATTTCATAGCAAAAGACACAATGGACTTTGTGGTTATTAGTATACTTTTAAAATTGACAGCATTAACAACCTATATTTTGATCAAGATCGATGATCAATATAGAAAATAATAGTGAAATAATATTGTTTAATATTTTTATCTCCAAGCCCTAATCTGAGAACTTTCCATAATACAAAACTCTGCTAAGGTCCCATAACAGCATTTTGAGCAAAGTGAACTGAGCCACTGCAAAACTTTGATCCTTTTCTTCTCAGTCATTCGGTTGTAGATCTGCTGCTGAGTTTGGGATCATTGTCCTTCTGCCTGAGCCAATTTCTTCTAAGTTTCGCCTCTCATACAGATGGACTGACATTTGACTCCAGAATACTGTGATGTACATCAGAGTTTATGGTCCACTCAGTGACTACGAGTGTGACTACGAGCCAAAGAGGGAATGATTGATTTATTTTAATTACTGCATGATTGTTTGTATTTTTAACTGCATGTCATTTTACTAGTGATGTGAGACCTTGAGTTTTATGGAGCGCGATGTAATTATTTTATTGACACTTTCTGGAAGCCAATCAAACCCTGAGCAATGAGTAATAATTAGAGACAGGTGTGAGTGGTTCTGAGGGGATTTAGGCAGAGCCTGCAGAGTTTTATTTTGAAAAATACTGGAAGCTTTTACCCTGCTTCCGTGTCTAATTTCCTGTCTGCCCCTATCTGAACTGTGAAATTTGATGCATTCTGGGTGCGTGCTCCATCAAAAATAGACTTGGTGCATAAATTTAGCAGAGAGCCGCGACAAAGTGCTTCTGGGAGGCTTCTGATAAGCGCTGCAGTGCACCCTGTGGAAACCAAACCATTGACTAAAACTGCTGCAAATAGCAGCGGAGACTGCGGCGCAGCCATAACGTGGCGCACATGCACCTGATAGAAATCAGGGGTTCGGCAGGGAGCGGTTGAGTCCGGAGCAAGGCGACGCACTGCGGGACCCCAGAAGAGTGTCAAGAAGGTGGCTTAGACTGGAGCAAGGCAAAGTGCCGCGAGACCTCAGAGGAGTGGCGGGTATCGCGCAAGTCACGAGCAAAACAGTCGGCCCGGGATCCATGGGTTCAGCTACTCAGTCCTGGGCCGCAGGAATTCCATATCAGCCCGGGATAAGCGTAAGTACACCTACCAGTCAATAATATGGATCCGAAGAAAGGGCCAGGTGGGAGGGGTGGGGGAATCACCCAGTAAAACAGGGGACTGCCGTGTGCATGTTTCTCTCTACAGAAAGACTGGCAGCTGTTTTGAGAATAATCTTGAATGCTGTTGAATGATGGTTTGATTAGGATCTTATGACACTCCTCAGATCAATGCGCACCACTAGTTGCTTTTCTACCTGCCAAAATGTCAGCTCATATAGAGGTGCTGTTTTATAGATATTGACATGGTGTAAATTATTATATGAGGTTGTACTTACCGAATTTTAAGGACTGATAAGGACCAAATGATTTCCTGATGAATAAAACCTTAGAAATGAAAGTTGCAGTTTCTTTTTCTTTTAACTTTGAATCACACTCTTGTGTACCCACCTGTTCTTGACCCATTTTGAGAACATGCAAGGGAAGAGTGCCTCTTGCTGCCAGGTCAGGAAGGTGGCGCTTACGGCTATAGTACTCTTCGAGATCTTTATCCCCTGCTGAAGAGATGAGAAAAAGTATAGAGAGAGAGGTGAAGAGCATATCCATGGAATGAAAGAACAGGAAAACACGGGTAGGTGTTTGAATGGAAGTGGAGAAATTCGATCAAGTGGAAGTGGAGAACATTGCACACAATTTAGAGATTAGTGTTGGCGGACCCATCTGTGTTTCACCTTTCCAAGCTCGTGGAGGGGAATAGAAAGCAGGGAGAACCACATATTACATGCTCGGGACATAACATTCACACATCCAGGCTTCATCTGGTATTCTACAGGCAATTGTGGCTGTGGGGGTAAACTTCTAAAGGTCATTTCAATGTCTATAAACAAAAATTGTAATACTGTACACACATGGAAAGAACTCGCAGGCACCTTATATACACATGCTGGAAAGCTCATTGTATTATTGCATAATCATGTCATCCTTGAGAGCTGCAAGTGTTTTCTTACCCTTGAGTGGATGCTTTATCCTTACTCATATGTGCAAACAAGAAAACATGCTTTCAGAGGCAGATCAAAGAGAGAAGAATACACTTCCAGAGACAAGAGTGTGGGAGGGAATGTAGCATCAAAGTCATGCCACACAACACAAACACATGCAAGAAAGACTTGTTGTTGAGTACATAATCACACACATGGTGGTGCACATTTATAAAAACTGTGTCAGACATCTCATCAAAAAGACGGCAGTATGATTTTATCAGAAATGGAAACATTCATAAAGCTGTGAATCAATGCCTGTAAGTGTCGATGGCCGGTTATCCATCATTCCAAGAAGTGAGCGAAATTATATAGAGTGGACCTCGCCACCATGTCGAGATATCCTAGATGACTTTTTGAGCATGTAGCTGTCTTTTTCAGTGAGGACTCTTCATGCCACCTGTCCAGATTTCATTCAGCCAAAATCCCCTGGGGTGAGCTGCGGGTGCTCGCTGCAAATCGTTTCATTATGGGAGATAATAAAAACAGGATGTTCCTTTCTCAAGCATAATGGTTCTCAAGATGTAGGCAGGGCATTGCAAGCTCATCAACCACATTATCATGGAGTGAATGAATAACACGGGATGTGCACTGTCCTGCACTGCAACAGGCTAAATGCTTTTTCTTCAGTTTGATACCAATTTGCATTAATAAGCAGTAGCATTCTTCTCTTTCATTATTTCAACAATGAAGCTGCTACACTGTCTTCCCACAAGCACAATCCAACATGATCTATCGGCGTGCAGACAGTTGTTGAGCAACAAAAAGAAAGAGCAAAGCCTTTTGGTTATTTGCAGTGACAAATAATGTGCTTTGGAAGCAGAAAGTAAGTTCATGAAAACTGAAGGACACTGCCTGGGCATATCTGCACGTTTTAACACGTCTCCATAGTGAGCTTGTGATCATCGAATTCATTTGGTTTTGTTTTACTGCCTGTCAGAAACTGTTTTGTTCATTCCCAAAGCCATTTTTCAAGTTAAAGGAGAATAAATAACTCTGTGCTGCGAACCCATTTTGCTATTTAGTTTGAAACGGTGCCTGGCAGCTACAAGTGGGAGCCAGTGTGGAGCGGACCCTGACAGGAGATGTAGATCGTCATCCTTCACTTTGACTGCATGCCAGCAGTGAAATGGGGCAGTCGTGATGAAATTACACAAGCCTTAAGGAATATTTGCGTTTCACTCACAGAGTATCATAAGATGAGACCTCATTACGCAGAAATCCAGCGTAGCAACGCCAAATCAATACCGAGCCGGGCCAAGGACGAACAGCCGCTTAATGCACTAATACGGGACGGAGAAATAATGGTCGCAGTAGAAGTGTAGAAGAGGAAAGTGGAATATCAATGACTCGTAGTGTCTTTGGAGATGACTACACTGATTTTCTGATGGATCAGAGTTTGTAAAATTGATACTTGCTCCTTTTGATTTAAAGATCCTTTGATCCACTTATATAATTACTCAATCAGAGCTGCAAAATCTCCAGAAAATATGTATTAATACTTATTAAATGATGTCCGGAGTATGGCAGGGAAACTGTAAAGTCCCTTACGCCAGCCGGGAGTCAGGGAAGCAAACTGAATGCAGTACTTTTATCATGCAGGGCACCAGGGCAGGGAGCCTACTCTTGCATTAGTGCAGTGAACTTAGACCTACTGAGTTTCTTCAGGGATGAGAACCGGTTGAGGTCGGCTTTGACGGCCGCCTCGTAGGAGGGAGGCAGATGTGAGAGGCTCTGGAAGGAGCGTGAGAAAGACAGGTCGTAGGGCTCCGTCTGCGAGGTCAGGATGCTGCTTATCCGATTGTTTTCTGGAGACACATACGTACATATACAAACACAGAAGAGGAAATGATGGGCAGGCTGGCTTCTCCCAATCCCACTCCCACCCCTCCCCAAAAGAGACACCTAGCAAAGGCGACACCCCAGGCAACCATCACAGAAGACCACCTGCTGGAATGGGGAAAAAAGAGTGAGCTGGTATACAAGCTGGAGGTTTAGCTTTACAAATACATCTGAGGGGCAGAGATGCTCAGAGATAATCTCATGATCTCCTCATGATTCTTCTGGGAATGTAGAGGCTCTAATGACCTGCACAGATATGTGTAAACATGAATTTTTTAAAAGCTGACGATAAGAATTATTATCAGAGATCATATTTCTTCAGTTTTTATCTTCCCTTCATCAGTTCCCCGTTAAATCCAGAATTGAGTTTAAAAATCTTCCCGCATATAAAGCTATTAGTGATCATGCTCCTTTGAATCTTAACAATCTCAGAGTTCCAGATTTTCCCAACAGGGCTAAACTCAGACTGCAAGTTTACTGGTGGTTCCTAGACATTCTGAAAGTGAAATGGAACCAGCTCCCAGTTTGGCTTCAGGAAGCAGAGCCCCTCTGTCTTTAAAATCAGACTTTATATCATCCCTTAAATAAATCTTCTATAGGCTTAGACTGCTGGGGGATGTCCTGTTATGCAATAGGCTCCTTTCTACTCACTTTACTCTCAATATAGAAATATCGGCTATGTTGTTATGATTGATTAGTTTTTATTTTCAGCAGGTATCCCTGACTGTTGACCAGACCAAGCAGAGAGCCATTTTTCTTGGTTCTGAAGGAGGTTTTTCTCCTCACTGTCTCCTCAAGCAGGTCAGGATAGAAGAATGAATCAGAGGGAAGATTTGATACAATCTGCAGGTTTCCTTGGCTAGGTAAGTATTATTAATATTTTTTATTAATTACTTTATATAAAATCTATCCATCCATTTTCTACCACATATGGGATTGGGTCGCTGGGGCAGCTGTCCATGCAGGGAAGCCAAGACTTCCCTCTCCCTCGCCACATTTGCAAGCTCATCCAAGGGGATCCCGAGGTATTCCCAGACCAGCCCAGAAATGTATACCCACCAGCGTGTCCTGGGACTTCCATAGGGTCTCCTCCAGGTGGTCTTACCCAAAACACCTCACCCGAAACACAGTTATTATAAACTGGATCAATATGGATAATATGATGGATTAGTTTTAATTGGATTTTAATTGTCTTGAATGAACTGGATTGAACTGGACCATGTCTGTGTAAGTCAGGGGTGCCCAAGTCCGGTCCTCAAGATCTACCATCCTGCAACTTTTAGATGCTACCCTTCTCCAACACACCTGAATCAAATGACTGGCTCGTTACCAGGCCTCTGCAGCGCTGAATGACATGCAGATGACATCAGATTCAAGTGTGTTGGAGAAGGGTTGCATCTAAAAGTTGCAGGATGGTAGATCTCGAGGACCGAACTTGGGCACCCCTGGTGTAAGTGCTACAACACTGCAAAAGCAAGACTGTCAAGCTGTTTCAGTTTCATCTCAGTTATTTGTATGATTGTAGCTTTTACCATTATTAGTGATTTCATACAAATATTTATATTCAATGCTGTTTTTGTTTTTTTTTTCTGGGTAGTTTTTCTTGTAATCTGTCTGACATAATATTGCCCCACCAGCTGTGCCTTAGCCTAGAAGAAGGTGGGAAACTGGTGCACATACTGTTTGCAGGGTGCAGAATAACCTTTATGTAAATGTTATTTACTGTGTTCAGCATCTCAAAAACCAAACTTCGGTTCATTTTAAGCCAAATTTAGGATTTCTTTAGTGTTACAAGGTTTTGGTTTCTGGAAATGCTGCCTCTGTCGTGCACTTACTCAAATTTAAAATTTCAACCAAAGAGAAGAAGATTCTTGTGATATCGATAGATATTACAAGACTTTAAAACTTGGTTACGTTTTTTTCAATAAGAAAAGGTCTAAAGTAGTAAGTAGTCAGTTCTAACTGTGGCTCGGTGGTTTCACGGAGGAGCATGTGGAAGTGACCAAATATGCTTCTTTGGGTTAACATTACAGGGTAACTTAAACAAGTTGAACTCGTTGACTATACTGAAGAGCAAAGGTGTTCCAAGGCATTACTGAGGAATAAAGCAACAGTCAAATGGCTTTCAGCTGGATTTCCTGAAAGCAGCTGCTTTTATAAGCCTTGTGATTGGCCAACATGGATTCAGATCAACACCCTTTAATTTGGCTCTTGACAGTGTTTCAGTTGTGTTTTCAAATGGATGTGATTTTTGGGAGAAAAACTCCTACATGTTCATGTGAACATGGTGTAAGATACTGTAATAGCTGGAAAAGCTGACGTTGTGTGTGTTTGAGTTAATGGGGTTATTATAATTTCCCTCAGTGGATTAATAAAGTAATTTTATTTTTCATTTTGTTACTTTCATGCTTGTCTTGTTGATGCTTTTGTCAACTTGTACTTTCAACTCTGTTGAAAACAAAACCCACTAAAGCCATTTTTTCTTTTTTTTTTTCTTTTTTTTTTTTAAGTTTTGCATCCAGAAAAATAATGAACTGGTGCATTACTAGACTCTGTCTTACAAACAGCCCAGTAACTAAGAAGCCGAGTTTCATTTGGGCTTTTGGCTTTTGAATTGTAAAGCTGTCTTTTGTCATTTTGAGTCTGAAATTTTATCCTGAGTTGAAAAAAATGCTGGTTATGTGATTTTCAGGGTAAATTCTGCAATCATCATGTGCAGCAGATGGACGACAGGCCTCATGTTGGGCTGAGGAGAGAGTTCAAATAATTAATGTTTACTCTCATCGTCCTGCTGCACATCAGTAAATTGCATTAATAATGAGAATCATAACTTTTGACCATTCACAAAGTATCATGAGGCAGTATTTGGGAACATCTGATATGATAAAAAACTATCACATGAGGCAGATTTAATCCCAGTTGTTGGCTTTACTCATACTATGTCACATCTCTTCTGTTCCATCTTGTCTTGTCAGTTCTTATATCTAAAGTCTACTTTTAAAGATTCAATCTGCAGCATCTGCCCTTCAGTGATTGACGCATATCTAAAACTCCAGCCTGCTGGTGGCAGTGATGGTGGAGGGATAGGCAGACACGTCAGTGAGCGTTAGCTGTGGGGCTGACTTGACAGGTGACAGGGTGGTCTGACGAGAAGAAACATCGGTCCGAGGAATTAACCAGAGGAAGAAAACAAGACAACACACCAGACAACAGCTGTGAGCTGGAGAGTGACCCTGCGTGTGACAGCATCGTGATGTGATCTGAGACGGGGCAGGGAGCAGCGCCTGGACCGGCTGCTGTTGAAGCAACTTGATATGATGCAAGGAAGACGCATAAGGTGGGGGAGGAGGATGGGCTGGCAGATGACTTGAGGACCTAAGTCTTCTATGTATTCTTACTCCAGTCTTTATCTCTCTTTCTCACACATACTTCCACAAAACAGCCGGAGTGTGTCCCATTCACCTCCATCATCCTCACGCTGTCAATCTTATCTATCCCGCCATGCTGCCACCCACTTCCCTTCACTTCTTAATTCTTTCTTTTCCATTCAGTATTCCCTGCCCTCTCATTTTCTTTCTCGCTCCTGCTCTATCTCACTTTCCCCAGTGAGCTGTGAGTCTGTCAGGCATTGGCATGGGTGCGGCCCCAGACCAGCCTCCAACAGCCAGATTAAAAATAGGGCTGCAGGATGGAGAGCAGGAGGGAAAAGAGGTGAAGAGATGGAGATAAGGCAATTTGAAAGGGACAAAAAGGAGACTGAAATACAAGAAGAAGAGAAAATGGGATGGACCTCAAAGAGAAGCACCAGATAAAGGGCAGCAGAGTGGCAGCAGGGCTGGGGATCTGCAGGGGCCCTGAGATCTGTGGGGAAGGGATTTAAAGGACGAGAACGATTTGTGAGTGACTGTCTGCCATCCTGCATCACTAGCTGGGGGAGGAGGGGTGGGGAGGTTGACTCAGATTGTAGCATGCTGTTAGCTTTCCAATGGCAAACACATTTCACTGCTTCATCACCACAGACACTACAACCACACAGACCTGGCTCAAATAGTCACAGAGATGCCAATTTCACAGCAGTTTTTACAGACTGGTGGTATATTCATAAAAATCTTTACTGCCAACAAATCCACTGAAAAGACCAAAAATCAAAAGACATATTAAGTTTTGCATGTTTGTTTGTACCAGATTGTGACTCGCGAGACCCTTGGATTCCCCAGTTGGCAAATAAAAATTTGACATTTTATGTTTCCACAAATGACTGATGTGTTTAATCTCAGCATTTTTGAATGAGTTAATTTATCTCAAGCTGGTTGCATAATGGTGCTCTGTCATGAACACTGAGAACTGTGATCTTTTCTTATAAGATCTTTTTCGTTGCTTTAATGAAAGTAAGTGAGAATAACACTGATGAAGCTAGTTGTAGTTCTCACAAGTAACAAACTAAAGAAATTTCAAACAGAACAAATGAAAAAGACAATTTATTCCACCACCATCCCTCTAACCTCCTCATGCAGAACTCATTGCCAACGTTTGTTATGCATAAATTCAGAAATGCTGATTTATTTGTGGTTTGCAGATTTGTGAAAGCATATCTTTTTGTTTTCCATGAGAGAATTCTCTGTTTTGCATTTTTGCAGAAAGCACAGGCCTCAGACAAATTAGACTCAAGTAGCTCCCATGACAGCAAGTAAAAAAGCTACGTTAGTCCACATCACAAAGCCCTGTTTTAACTCAACTAACAAATTATAGTCTAAATTTAGATTGCAGTACTGAAACTGCATTAATCAAAGTTATAAATGATCTCTTCATTGTCTCTGACTGCTCCTGTCTGTGCTGATCCTTCTGGATCTTAGTGCTGCTTTTGACACCACTGACCACTACTGTCGCACAGACTTGAACGTCTCATTGGGATCAAGGGTTCTGCTTTTATCTGGATTAGATCATATCAGACAAATTCCGGTTTGTAAACATGAATGATGTCCTTCACACAAACCTGAGTCCAATCCAACTTTATTTAAAGAGCACTTTAAAATCATATTTGTACAAAGTGCTGTACACAGCCTTGTATTTGAAAACTATTGTAAATATAAAAAGCAATAAATGAAACGGCAACAGTAACACACTTAATTAAGCCTAGTTAACAATAAAACAATAAAATAGAATAGATAAATAAAAAAAAACATTTAAAAAGTCAATAACTTAAGCTGTTTTAAATGCCAATGAAAAAAGGTGTGTCTTAAGAGAAGATTTAAAAACCCATAGCAACCCGGCCGTCTAAGGTGTAGGGGCAGTGCGTTCCAAAGTTTAGGGCCAACAACTGAAAAAGAGTGGTCCCCTCTGGATTTCATCTTAGATTTAGGGACAACTAACAAGGATCTGCTGACCTGAGAGAGCGTGCAGGGGTGTAGGGCTGGAGCACGTCGGAAATGGGCTTTAATTGTTCTGTTTCACCTCATCAGTAATGAACGCTGCTATTTCATTTAGCATAGAGGAGGTATTTATAGTTTATTCTCCAGCTGGATATTAAAGTTTAAGAGCCAGAATCTGTTGTAGGATTTGTTGACAGTAAGCAAAATACAACATAAATCATCCTTTATCTTATCAGCTGGTGCCCTGTACGGTAGTCACAGGAGTAACGTTTTTGGGCTTGTTTACCTCACATAGCAAAACACACATTTTCTTTCTAAAGCAGAATCAAACAATCTTGCAACTCTACTTAAATCAGGTCTGAAAATACACCAGTTTCAGTGGAAAAGAAGAAGACAGAAAAGTGATTGGGGGGGGGGGTTGTGATTTGGTGTATGTGTAAAGAAGAAATGTGTAAGAGAATGCAATGAATGATCACTCACCAAATCAAATATATGCATGTATGACTTACCACGTCTCAATGATCGGTGTGCTACCAAACCCAAGTAAAAAAAAAAGATTTCAGAAACATGTCGATGGTAAGAGAAAGAGAACACACTGCACGCAGACTTTCCCCACATTTAGCATGACTAGTGCCCCCCCTCGAAGCAGTTATTCAAATGAAATCATCCTTCACTTCTGGAGGCTGCTGGTGGACGAGTCTGTACGATTGCAAATTTTCTGCTCGTGGTTGTTCTAGTGGTGAGGAACGTTTGGGGGGGTTTGGGGGGTGCATTGGGAGTTTTTATCTAGAAAATACACTGCATGCTGCTATTTGAGGGATTTCAGGCAGACTGTGATCAAAGTCTCTGTGTTAGATATGTTGTTGAAATGGGTTTTTCATGTTTTCCACAGATCTCCAGGCATTTGTTCCCAGTATGTAGCTTGCTTATCTGTGTGAGTGCATGTGTGTGTGTTTTGTGTGTGTACACCATATGGTCATTTATGTCCATAAAGAAGGAGCCATTCTGCCAGCAGAAGTCATGAACAACTCCTTAGTGCCTGAAATCTTGCAAGTAATTTTTCATATTTGTGGATGAAACAAATGAAAAATGGATCAAACAAAAAGATCAAGGTGATTTGATAAATGTGTGAGGCAGTGAGTGTTCAGCTCATGGTATCCTTCTTTTTCCTGACATCCTGGCACAAACACTACTCCTTCACATCTGCCAGACTGTGACCCCCAGCCAGACTCGGCTCCCTCATGTCAGTCACACAAAAAGATCAGGGTGATGCTCCTGTCAGGCGACACTCTTACGATGATGACTTCAGTTACTGGAAATAATGGCTGAAAACACTGGATGTTCTACATGATCTGTTCACTGCAAGACCAGATAACCCAGACAGAACCTCTTCTTGACGAGACCCATTTTTTCTATCTCCTGTCTGAAATGACACCCAAATTAAACAAAGTATATCTTTACAACTACAAGGGTTGCAGGTATAATCTTAGTCTCCACAAAAAGTGTCAGAATCAAGATCTGAAGCCCAAGACAGTCTATGATGGGAAGAGTAATTCCTTCACTATAAAACCTCCTTCATCTCCATGGAAACCAGCAGGACCTTCATGATTTATTTCAAACAAAGGCAGAGTCATAGGAGAACACATTAGCAGAGGTTTTAGAGCTGGAATCAAACTTTTCATCACAGTAAGACATGATTTCTGATTCTGACATCTTTGGAATCAGTAGAGTCTCTGCTTTCATACGACACCTTGTTCGTCTGGTTTGCTTGAAGTGGAGAAATCAGCAGAAGCTGTGAAGTGGACAGAGCTGTTCTCATGGTTTCCTTACATTCCCGTATAACTGCTACATGTTAGGATTGCTGCTTCCTTGCAGAGTACTGTAGTATGTAATGCTGCCCCCTGTACAGTTAATCTTCAGCCAATTTTATTCAATTTAAGAACGAAAGAGATGAACGAAAGATGGTCATGACTATGGGTTGAGACATTTCTATGATTCAATCTTAAAAAAAAGAAAAGAAAGTTGAGATTTCAGTAACAAAATGGATTCTCAGTGGAGCAAATTGAAAGGAGGAGCATGTCAGTGGTTGGTCTCCATGTGGAGGTGAGGCCCAACCCTGAACCAAGCTGTGAGCTTACTTTAATGCCCCCCTCCCTCCCCGTCTACCTTCTCTTACCATTCTTAGGTGTGCGTGTGGGGCTACCTAGAGCCACATGGTTATAGTTGTGCTGATGGGTACCTGCAATGACAAAAGCAATGAAAGATCTGTTCAGCATCCCCGAGGAACACTCTGTGTCAGCTCACACACAAACAGTGGTGTGAGGAAGGCAATTAAAGAGATAATTCACCCAAAATGAAGAAAGAAAAAAGCTACAAGTGCTGTGAATCGAAGGCATTTTGAGAAATGGATCATATGTAATTTACAAAGAAGAGCGGACTTTTATGAGGTAAAGAAGACAGAGTAGCACGCTGATGTTCTAATTGTTGTCAGTGGGTGAAACATCCCTTTAATTTTCTCAAATGAACACAAATGAACATGGAGAGAGATGAACTGTGGAGCCTGCTGTTATTTCAGCTGTACCTTTGAACACATATTTACATCAAACAGAACTAAAACAGTAGCAACCAAAAGCAGATACATTAAGGGGAGGGAAAAAAGCACATAAAGCAGGGCTGGCATACAATATTTATCACATCCCGTCCTGGAACATGCAGCCACTCTTATTCCTGGGAAATTGTATTATTTAGGAGTAAGAATAAGTCAGACACAGAGACTGCATGGATCTGAGAGGCAATCATTAGAAAAGATTAATCATATGCAAAGCGGTCGATGCAAGAAAAACCTCCCGCAGGTTGAATGAAAATTTTAAAACATTTTCACCGTTTTAAAAATGCAGACATTGCATCAAACGCTGCAACTGGATAAAACACAAACACAGGCAGAAGACAGTCTTCCAGATTTACATCACATGGGATTTATGCAAAAAACACACAGCAAATACAGACAATGAGGTCGATATGAGACGCTGATAAAAGCTGGAAATTTGAATATGTATAAACATACAGGGTTCGCGTTTGAGGCCCTGTAGTATTTAATAATAAATAAACAAATAAGTAAATAAATAATGATAATAGGCTCATTCCTTAATGATTCTAATTCAGAAATACTTAAAGTTAGATAAATAGATCAAGTTTTAATATAAAATAATAAATTAATAAAAAGCATTTCTAAGTAGACTAAACTACATTCATCTCAGAGCAAAGAATTTAACACCTAATTTAGCCTAAATAGCATAAAATGACCGCACTTTCTGAGCTACCTTAAATAAGCCATCTACCTTTTAAGATGAAAACACAGCTACATTCTGTATTACACAGTTTACACATATTTTTCAACACGCCTGTTTTCCTTTACAAATTATAAAATGTTTGTGTTTTGCATAACAAGAAATGTCAGATTAGATTTTACTGCTGCTGCATATCTGCTAAAAGAAGACAAAAAAAAAACAAGCTTATAAAGAAGTAGGACAAGGAGGCTGGCAGACCAATTCAGACACAGAAACGGTCTGTCTGACCATTTCAGGCCTTGCAGAGGATTGGCTGGCAGGTCAAGGCCCTGCATGAATCCGCCTGCTGTTGTAACTGACTGAATCTGTATGTTTTCTAGTGAGATGGTGGAATAAATACACTTTTTCTTACAAATGCAATGATCAGGTAACAGATAGAATTCAGTTATCTGGATTTAATCATCTCATGATCAAAGTTCCAACATTGCAATGCAGTAAATGAACATACGGACATGTTAACATGATGCTTTACTAACTAAAGGAAGGATAAACTGTGGAAAAACTCAAATGTTAGAAATCCAGGACCAACAAAGAAGCATATATAAAAAGGTAGTCCAACTCTGTTCAGACCTGCACATAACTTGTGTTATCCCCTCAAATTCCCAAAGACATGAAAATAACCCAACTCGGGCTAAATGGATGAGAGACCAGGCTGTGACTCAAGCTCTCAAGTACAACTTCACTAAATTTTATGCAGCAGAAGTAAAGCACAACAATGCAAGATCCGGCTTAATCCCAGTCATACTACGAGGCCTCTTCATTGTGGGAACTTGCTGAGCAAGCAGCTAAAATATACCTACGTTTCAACGATAGACAGTTAGCTTTTAGCACAAGCACAGGCTTGGTTTGGAAACCTTGTAGCTATTATTATTTTTTTTTTTTTTTTTTTTTTTTTTTTTTATTTATTTTTTTATATATATATTTTTTTTTTGTGTGTGTTTTTGTAAAGGAAATTCTTTGCAAGTTCCAGGAGATGTACTGTAAAAATGATATTATTTGAAAGGTGATATTTCTGTGTCACCTTTTATGGGTAAGCTGGTAGACTTTCACTGGGGTGAAGGGGTGTCAAAATAATTTTAGTTTAGGGGCCACATGCAGCTATATTTGATCTCAACTGGTAAATAACAGCATAATAACCTATAAATGCCTAATTTGGCCCTTTTTAGTGGAAAAAAATATGAAGATGTTCTCATTTAATAAAATATTCAACAATCTGAAAATTCAGTTTCAACAACATTTAGCCTCAGTACATCCTACAGCTCACAATAAATCTACAAAACATTTAATCACAGAAAAATAGCGTTTTACACTCTGATTACACTAACTTGTCAAGAGCTAGAAGTTATTTTAAATGTACATACCTGTACATTTCCACATCTGTATAGTACTTCTGACCACCTGAACTGACGTATAACACCCCTGTAGTACATCATTCCCTCACAAGGGCTTATTTATGAACAGCTCCAGTCAACGTTAGTCACGCATACTAATCCAAAATGAATGTTGTCTAAACTCTAAGAAACACTGTGACCTCAGCATGCTTTCTCCACATGTAACTTACACTCAGTCCCTTGTTTCCAGTCCAGAGAACAGTTACTGTGGCCTGTATCTAAAGGTCCAATCAGACGTGTCCAATGAGCAGATGTCAGAGGATAAACAGAATGAACAGGTTCAGTCCATCATCCATCTTTCCTCCAGTGCAGGTGTGTTTGTGGATGATTTGGGAATGTGATGCAGAGGCACGGTGCAGGGCTGGGCGCTGCACGGTGGAGGTGCTTTGGTTGAAAGATGGGACCTTTACTGAGCCCATTGTACTGAGAGAGCTGACGAATGACAGCTATTCTCAGCAGTGTGTTGGGATCTGTGTGCGTGTGTGTGTGTGTGTGTGTGTGAGAGAGAGAGAGAGTCTGCTTTGTTTGTGAGGAGAAGGCAGCAATAGATGGAGACTGTGTCGTGGTGTTACCGTCGCGACACGTTCGTTTGCTGTCTGCTGCTGTGCCTGTTTAAAAATGCATTAGAGCCAACTGCTGAAACATCCATTTACATCTGTCACAGAAGTGAAGGAGGGGACTGGGGGCCCAGCGCTATCACATCATGGCGCTCAATATCTGCTGGAGCTATGGAGATAGATGGGATGAGTCTTTCTTCTGTTCATCCTTTCTCTTTATTCATATCTCTGCTAAACAGTAACTCTGAGAGAAAATATTACTCATGTGTGGTAAATCCACAGACATAAAACTGATTCTCCTGAATATATTACAATAATATGAAGTCTTACACCATGAGAATAGGAAAGTACATCCTATTTCAGGTAAAAAAAAAAATCTGATTGTTACCGGGTTCTGTTACAGCATTTTAATCAGCTTCAGGTCTGAACTGGACCAGAATTTACGGTCCACTCAATGTCGGCAAGGTGTCCAGGTCCGAAGCTGCTAAACAAACCCGGATCATCATTGTTCCCCCGCCGTGCTTGAAAGATGGTATGAGGTGTGTGTGCTGAGATGCTGTTTGGTTTTTAGTGCATCATGACCAAACATCTCAACTTTGGTCTCACTGTCCACAGCAGATTGTCCCAGAAGTCTTGTGGTTTGTTCAGACGCAGCTTTGCAAACCTCCTGCAACCCATCCAAACAAGCCATGCTCATTCAGTTTTTTCTCTCGCTGTACTGTCATGAACTTTAATATTTAACATGCTAACTGAAGCCTGGAGAGTCTAAGATGCAACTCATGGGCTTTTTGACAGTCTGGTGTTAAGGTGAAATTGTTGGGAAATCAACTCCCAGTCAATAAAATTTTCCATCTAAAAATAGTCTTTCTTTCTGTAGAATGATGGACTCCAAATATTTTGGATTTTTTAACCCTTCCCGGATTAATAACAGCAAAAGTTGCTTCTCCAAGATCATTGCTGATGTCCTCCTTGGCATTTTGTTAACAATAATAACAAACTGACAAAACTTCTGCATCTCTAGGGTTTATTTTATTTATTTATTCTACTTTATTAATCCCACCTGGGATATTATTTCTCTGCATTTTACTCATCCTAGTTGCTAGGGGCAGTGGGCTGCCAGATTCCAGCGCCTGGGTAGCAGCAGGGAATTAAGGGCCTTGCTCAGGGGTCCACAGTGGTTTTACCTTAGTTGCCAGCCCAGGGACTTGAATTCAGGTTCTCCAGACCCAAGTCCACCTCTGTAAGCACAAGGCTACCACTGCCCCTTGTATTTAGTTATTTGTTAATTTGTTCGTCCATCCGTCCGTTCATCCGTCCGTTCGTTTGTTCGTTCGTTCTTCCGTTCGTTTGTTCGTTCAACCGTTTGTTTGTTAGTTCGTTCGTTCGTTCAAGGTGTAGGTCATGTATGCACAGCATTAGTTTGTCTGTCTGACTGTTGGCGTGGGGTTGGTAACTGGGCCCTTTGGGGCTTTTGTCAGGTGATTGATCCTACGGCTTGGAGGAGGTCTGTGCTTTCTGAGGGTTTCTAGTATTGTTCAGCTAAAATTGAGTAACATGCAATGTATTGTTGTTTATTTGAGGCTGCTTTGACCTCAGTGGAAGACCCGAAATAAATAACATTCAAACTGAAAAAATATGTTCATTTTTACGAGAGTCTAAATTTAAACTATTTTTAGTTTTGTGGAAGAAGAAAGATTCAACATTTTCAAGCAAAGATTATTTTTATGTTTGTTGTTTTTAACAGGTTTATGTCCAAAGGTAAATATTTTTGATTTCCATAAAAATGAAACGTTGAGCGTACTCAGTGTTAAACAAATAAATGATAATGTCAATCTCATTTTCCTTTTCTCGAAAGCTTGAACTGTATTTTCATTCATGGCAAGCAAAAAGAAAGGCTGAAGTTTTAACAACTTGTTTCTTGTTTTTTTTCACAGTTTCAAAGTAAAAAATGGTGAAAAAATGCAAAAACGTTTGTTTAGATGAAAATATTTGAGCTCTCATGACTGTAACAAAGGTCTCAGACCTCAACTTGTTAAGCTTATGGCTCGCTCATAGCCACATGTAGGAGAGGGAAGGTGATTCAAGTTTCAAAGCTATATCAGTACCCTGACATTTAAACCTTGTTTTAACATTCAGCAGCCATTGCCCGTCCAATCAGCACTCTGAAAATAAAAACAGATGATGCCAAGAGAACAGGAGAACGCTGAGGCTCTTCTTTGTTTATAAGTAACTAAGAAATGACAGTTAGTCGGACTAGTAGAGGTAAAGTTGATGTTGGTGTTTGGTTAATAAAAGCTGTCTGACTGCAAAAGACCTTCAGAAGGATTTAGTATTCTGGAGCAGTTCACGGTTCTACTGTGCAGCCACATCTGGAAAAATATCACCTTCACGGAAGAGTCATCAGACGAAAAACTCTCCTGCTTCCTGAATACTAAATTTAGCTCCACGGGCCTGAACGTCTGAACAGGCCTGATACTGAGACAAGTAAAACCAAATGTTTTTGTCACAATGGCTCAACCTCATCCAAATTATTCTCTTCTAATAAACACAAGTCTACAACTCTGAGCTATAATCACAAATATTTCCTCACTGAATAATACGTTTGCAGATGAGGGAACCTCCTCCAGGGATAACACAGCAGGTTGTTCTGGCTTTGTAAAGTAATGCCTCCTCATCTCTGAACACAGTTACCAGAAAATATGCTGCCATTTTATATTTCTGCAAACCAGCATCTCAAATCAAGAAGAAATCCCTGCACATGTCTCTGCTCAGCAGCTCCAATTGTTTACGATTCAGCCTTTCTGGACCTTTAATTCTGGAGAACAGAATCATGTACAGTGTGTACACTTCTTATGTGGCTGTTTTACTTTTTAATGTTTCATTTTTGGGGAAATGCAAAACTTTTTAGTCATGCTGCTCTCAACCTTTCAGCCTACTAATTCGTGGTTACTAAACAGTAGGAAGAAGCAGATGACTCACATCCGTTTTCACGTCAGAGAAACTCTGAGAAAACCTGAATAAAAACTTCTTTTCTCTTGGGTTACTTGGATATTACTGTTTATCTCTGCGGTAAATCCTCTCATTATTAGTCTTTTTCTTTCTTTTTTTAACTTTTCTTCAGTTAAGCCTAATAAGCCAACTGGTTTGGTTAAGAGAACTAAATATCTGGTTATGGTTCAGGAATCTTAGATGGGATTGTCTTCTGCAGAACTGATGTTAATGTGCAGCAGTATAACATACCAGTAGTATCATTATCATTATAAATGGTTTTAGCTGTTCTAGCTCCAATTTCAACTGGTATCAGCCTGAAACTTCATTTAAAGCCTTTTTTTTTCCTCAGTACATTACTTCAGAAATGTCAGGGTGTGATTCTTGCTGTGAGCCGCACCACTGCATCCATCCTGCTGTACCTGCAGTTTCATTCATTCATTCTCTATAACGTTTAGTCCAATTCAGGGTTGCAGGAAGCTGGAGCCTATCCCAGCAATTAGCAGGTGAGAGGCAAGGTACATCAGAGACAAACTACCATTCACGCTCACTCCTTGAGTAACCAATTAACCAAACATGCATGTCTTTGCATGGTGGGAAGAAGTCAGAGTACGATGACAGAACCCGCGCATACACTGGGAGAAAATGCAAACTCCACACAGAACGTTCCAACCTCTAAGTTTATCACAATAAAATGAAATAAAAACTACCTCTGTGACTTTTTTTTCCTTGTGTTTAATTAAGGCCAAACTGTTTCCAGATCTGTAAACAAGCACCTTCAACATGGAAATGTTCACTGATGTTTAGTTAACGTGTAGCTGAATATAACAGGCTTGTTATTTCTTAAGGAAAACACAGGAAGAGAAATGATATGTCCAGATCTTATCAGTGTGTACGTTGTCAAAGTGGGTAATTGTAGTCAGATCTTTTGATCATCACCAGTCATGTATCAACATGTGGTATGTAATTGATTTATTAACCATCCCACCCAGTAATTTACATTTATGTGAATCTACACTCACTGGCCACTTCATCAGGTCCACCTTGCCAGCACCAGGTTGGACCTTGGAAACCTTCCTCAGAGGTTTTTCTCCATATTGACATGACAGCATCACACAGTTGCTGCAGGTTTGTCGGCTGCATCCATGATGAGAATCTCCCGTTCCACCAAATCCCAAAGCTGCTCTACTGGACTGAGATCTGGTGGCTGTGGAGGCCGTTGGAGTCCAGTATCTGGGTATTTTTCGGTCTTTAATCAAGAGAGTAATTCTTTGCTTTGAGAGCAAGATTTCTGGTTTTCATGCTCAAATATCATTCTCTGCTCTCTCAAAACTTCTGCTATTGGATATTTTTTCTGTCTTTCAAACCTCCTCCAGCTAATAGAATACGATATAATTTGAGCAAATCGTCCCCACCTTCTTCAGGGTGCGCTTGTTTTACTTGACACAGTGACTCCACACTCTTAGCCCAGATTTTCTTTGAATATAAACTTTCTATTAGTTAGAAACCCACCACCAGTGAACGAATGAATAAAAAAAAAGATATATCTATAATTTTTTAATTAACCCATTGCTGTTATCTCAGCACTGCAGATTTGTAATTAAATCAGGCCACGTTGGTACTAAGGGGCCCAAAGTGGACCAAGAAAATCTCCCCCACCATTACACCAGCAGCAGCCTGAAGCGTTGATCCAAGGCAGGATGGATCCATGTTTTCATGATGTTTCCAGCAGATTCTGAGCCTAGCATCTGAAAGTGGAGCTAAAATGGAGACATATCAGACCAGCAGCGTTTCTCCATCGTCTATTGTCCAGTGTTGGTGAGTGTGTGTGAATTGTAGCCTCAGTTTCCTGTTCTTAGCTGGCAGGAGGAACCCGGTGTGTCTTCTGCTGCTGTAGCCCATCTGCTTTAAGGTTGGACGTGTTGTGTGTTCAGAGATGCTGTTCTGCAGACCTTGGTCTTAGTTATTAGTTAGTTATTTGTGTTAACAAGCAGTTGGAGCTGATAAAGTGTCTGGTGAGTAGACCTCATCATCAATCCTTTAACTTCTCAGCAAAAAAACTTCAGAAAAAAAGACAGGTCACACCTGCAAGTATGCACCAATTTAAACCCACTCTTGACCACCCGATTTCCATACAAAGTCCAGTCTGAGGGAAGCAGAGAGATGGGCAGAACTGGCCAAACCACCAAGAACAATTAGAACCTTGAATCTCATTAAGATTCTAGACAGACACATTTAGCTATATTAAACAAACAGTTGCATGTATTTAAAGAAACTGAAGCAGAATTAGAACCTTCAAACCCACCATAACATCATCCTCCTGATCTCCATGAACTATCACAAAAAGCTTCTACCCACTGACACCTCCTGTATGCTGTCCATCAGTTATTGCCTTCACCTCCTTAAAACTGTCATATTAAAATAGATCCAGAGCCAGTGGTGCTGTCTAATAATATGATGAGTTAATTGTTAGTGACTGACATGCCCTCTAGATTGCTGGGTTAAACAAACTCCTCATTTAAATTGCTAAATGGCTGTTTTGCTGCCAGTATGTGGATGACACAGCTGTGTGTTTGTCAGATTTAATGGCTAAATCAACCTTATACACATCTACGATCAGTGGACTGCAGAGACCAGACTCGTTCTTCTGGATACAGTCGCCTCCAACTCCACAAGAGGATTAGTCACATTAAAATTCCCTTTGCTCATGCAGTAAGTGTTCTCTGGAGAATACCTCCTTGGCGAGTTTGCATAATAGCATCCAGATGGCATGCAAGTGACTCAGTAATATGACATTTGGTGTGGCATTTTGTTTCACATCACACTTCCAAGCATCACAACCACATAAATCAGACGGCACACTGAGCGACTGTAAAACACCTTGAACTCTGTGCCAAGGTTAGATGAGCATTTGCACTGATTGCAGTTACATAATCAAAGATGTATCGTGGTAACCACAATTGATTTCTGAGAATTTGTGCTCTTAACAACTGAACAGCCTATTCATGATATCCACTCAGCCCTCTATGGACGGGCTTGTGTGGCTATTTACCTACAATCTGTTAGTATTTCCATGAAAAGCACAATGATGGTCATCAGCTTTCTATGTGAGAGAAACAAAACAAAACAGCTACCAAACAAGCAAATAAGGTCATCAGTGTTTGCCTGAGCAGCTGCATTCCCCATGAGGTCAGCTTCACTATGTCAGCTGTAAGCAACACAATGAAAAATTACATACAAGCAACAACAAAGAGGAAAAAAAACTATAAATACAAGGTAATATTAGACACGTAGGCTCCAGAAAACTTAAAAAAATGAATGATATAAAAGAATCACAGTCTTCCACACTAACACTGATACTAAGGCATTCTCCTTATTACATTACCATATTACAGTGCAGTCAATACAGTTTGTTCTTCAGGTGAAACATAGAAAGGATGGACATTCAGTAAGTTTCCAGAGTTTATATTCTACATACATATTTACACCTGGCATCTGTGCGAGATCTGTATCTGCAGACCTGAGAGGATGATTTCTTTGAATTATAATCAAGTTCTTGGGTTGAAAAAAATCACAGGGAGCCTATCAAATGCAGGAAAAGCAACACTATCAACAACTATCATCCAAGGTTTCATTCTTATTTTAGAGCTTGACCTGCTCAACTTCCAATACGTTGCCTTGTCCTGGCACCTTCCTGGAACCCGGCCCAGAATAACATTTTCCAGTTAGCGTATGCTCCAGTTAGCAAACATGCTTACAAATTGATAAAGTCTCTCTGCACTTGTTGTCACTTTCCTCTGTTAATAGTGCAGAAACATTTACAAACACAGACACAGCAGAATATGCAGAGATTTTATCTGCATAAGGTTAATATTAATGTAGTTGTAAAGATGCAGGTCTAACCCCAATTTCTGCCCTTGGTTTTACAATGTCAGTGTCCCTTTTAGGGACCTTAACCCTGGATATTGAGCAGCTTTTGATTTTTTTTCTTAAGTTTTTTGCAGAGAAGTTAAAGGATTGATGACGATCTCCACTCACCAGACACTTTATCCGCTCTAACTACTTGTTTACACAAATATCTAATCAGCCAATCACACAGCAGCAACTCAGTACATCAAGTCATGTAGGACATGGTGAAGACGACTCCCTGGAGTTCAAACTGAGCATCAGAATGAGGAAGAAAGCGGATTTAAGGAACAGGAAGTCAAATAAGCACTGGTTCCAACTAAGATCTGCAGAATATCATCTTTCAACACACAACACGTCCAACCTTGAAGCAGATGGGCTACAGCAGCAGAAGACACACCGGGTTCCTCCTGCCAGCTAAGAACAGGAAACTGAGGCTACAATTCACACACACTCACCAACACTGGACAATAGAAGATGGAGAAACGTTGCTGGTCTGATGAGTCTCCATTTCAGCTCCACATTCAGATGCTCGGCTCAGAATCTGCTGGAAACATGAAAACATGGATCCATCCTGCCTTGGATCAACGCTTCAGGCTTGGGCCCCTTAGTACCAGCGTGGTCTGGTTTAACCAGCACAGCCTACCTGAGTATTGTTGCTGACCATGTCCATCCCTTTATGACCACAGTGGAGCATCTTCTGATGCTACTTCCAGCAGGATAATGCACCATGTCACAAAGCTCAGATCATCTCCACCTGCTTTCTAGAACATGACGATGAGTTCACTGGACTCCAACGTCCTCCACAGCCACCAGATCTCAGTCCAGTAGAGCAGCTTTGGGATGTGGTGGAACGGGAGATTCTCATCATGGACAAACCTGCAGCTACTGTGTGATGCTGTCATGTTAATATGGAGAAAACCTCTGAGGAAGGTTTCCATCACCTGGTTGAATCTATCACACCAAGAATTATGGTGGTTCTGTAGGAGACATAACAAAGAACAGAGACAACTTCATGGCAACCCTAAAGGCTTCATATCTCTCAACAACACGGAGAAGGAGCAGGGTGGAGGGATGAGCAAGGAAGGAGGAAGAAGACAGAAAAACACAAAAAGGATAAAGTGCAACTGAAAGCAGACAAGAGAAGAAAAAGTATGAAATGGGAGGATTTGGTGGGGAGCTGCAATAAAAAGAGGAGAGAAGCAGCATCACAGGCGAGTGATTACAAGCTATCCTCCACCCCTCTACCTTCCAACTCCACAACACCCACTCCAGATCTGTTAGAGAGCCATCCTCAGCTCTCTGCACCACTCCCTTCATGACATCCCTCTCTAAAACCAACAACCATGCCGTGAAGTTTGCCCTGCCAAGAGGAGCTGCTGGAGTTGTGACAGGCCCCAAAGAACTGGTGGTGGCAGGAGCACAGAGTGCACTGTGCATATGTGTGTGTGCATCTTTGCATGCCTGTGTGTTAAGGTGTGTGACAGGTACTGTATGAATAAAGATATTTCTGTCTCACTGGCTCTGTTGTTGTTACCACCTCTCTGCGCTCCTCTTGCTGAAGGAAGCCACTGTGGGTTTGACATTTAACACCTGACAAAGAGTGTTCACATTTAATCGCTAAATGTTAACCGCCATTATAGCCCCACTTCACTCCATAAGTGGGGGACAAAGCTTTCGGCCCCTGGATGGAAGTAGCTGCCACCTCCTCATTGATTTACCCCAGCGGAGCAGGAAGCTTAACTCTGACCCAGTTGCAGCAGTGGTGATTATACTTATATGTTATATTAATAGAACTTCTAGCTCTGATCATTTTTCCACCTCTCATTCTTAACTGAGTGGCTCCTTTGACTCAGAAATTGGCATTTAATTAACCTATATATCCTCACATAAATATATGGAGGAAAACTATTAAAACAGCAAGGAGCAAAAGCTTCCATGTTCACAGAAATAAATTCCCATGATAATGAAGCTTTTTTCAGAGAAAATGCACTTAAATGTTACTTTACTTGGATCTTTGTTCAATTTTACAATCATCACTGACAACTAAGGCAAACAATATACTTGCTTTTAATAATTACATGTACACATGGTCGTCATGCTGCCTTGTATGTGTTTTGTGTTTGAAGCATCGTTTGTGCACATCCTCAGAAATTTACGCTACATTTTCACAAGCTGCATTAAGCTAGTGACCAGTAGGGGGCAGTGTAGGACCCAATTTGACCAGATGTAAGGCCGTAAAAAGAATGGACGTTTTCCAAGACAAGACACAGATTGCTTGGTTTGGAGCCCTAAGCCACTGCTGCCTAATTATTTTTAACATAATCTCAAAATTACGCAAATGCTAACCTCTACTGTCACGATGCTTATTACTTTGTTTACACTCTAGAAAAAATTAAATTATAAAAACAGCCCATTTCACAGATAAAAATCTAATTGTGCTTTACAGCAAGACAAGACATAAATATCTAACAAGTCATAAAAAAATGAATGAATAAATAAAAAAAACCAAACACGGTTAGTTAGAAGCTTGTCTGCATAGAAATGTCTTCAGCTGTTTATTAAAAGAGTCAGTGGAATCTGCATCTTAAAGACAACAGAAGAGAGTATTCTGCAACTTGCTACTGCCTGTAAAACAGAGTTTTACTGGGTGGATTGATCCAAATATTGATTTTCCTGAAGCCAAGGCTAGTATCGCTATTGACTGATAAATCTGTGGTGAGACTGATATTTTTCTTGGGTTTTGGGGGCAAAATGTTAAAAATGAGAGTCAACCAGTAGTAGGGTTTGCTTTTGTTTAGATAATTTGTACTGTTTAATTTACTTTTCTTAAAGAATTGTGTAATAAAAGGGAATACTTATTATTTTATTATTTCGTTACACTGTTGATGTTGTTATTTTACATTGTTTACAAACAAAAAAGCTTAAATTTAAAGTTCTCAGTTCCGCTGTTCAGTTTTCTAATAAACAAATGTTTTATTTGATAAAAGAAATTACACTGTGTTTTGTTAGGATAATAATCATGATCAATAATTAAAGGCAAACTCATTAAGTGGTTGTGAAATTTCAAGCAAAAAGTATGAGTATCATATCAGCATCTGTCGTATCGGTATCAGCGATACTTAGCCTGGATTTACTTGGTATCAAATTCCTACCATAATTTGCAATATTGCCCGACACCAATCAGCAGCAACCGCTGACCTGATGACCTAGGAGAAAATTCAGCAACTCTATGTGGTCTGAGCTCTCTCATGCGCCCCCTGGTGGAATCATCTGGTAACAAACACAATACACAAGCAAGTTTGTAAGCAATTTCACCCAGGATGGAGACGGCTGTTTACAACAGAGCTGGCTGATTTAACAGCCTTTAAGGGCCTTTCTGTGTGTGGTTGTATGTTCTTCTCAGACCTTTGTCGTCCAAAACCTTGAGGTATATGATACAAAGATATTTACTCAAAACATTCAGGTGTTAACCTGTAGGCCAACATCCAGACAGAACCTGATGAAATCTAGATCTTAAGGAGCCAGCTCAGAAATGTGAAGTTTTGCATGTACTAGCCAGTGTGTAAGGGAAATGGCTTCCTGGTTCCTTGTTTTACATCTTTGGTGTGTGACTGTAGGACTGTGATTTAAGCATCGTGTCCTGCCTATTTCTTCTCTTTAAATATGTAATTGAAGACATCAGCCCAAAGGAACCCTCTTACCACAATAGACATATCTTCATGAGAACATGCAGGTACAATTTGGTCACCAATTGTTCTTTCTAATACAGGAATTAAAAACATGCACATTTTCCAGGTACAGTGCTTGTATCCCACAACAGTGCAGTTGAAGCAACAAAGCAAATGTTGTTGTTTGGAACAGTTTCTGCACTTTAAAAAAAAAAAAATTAAAATATTAAAAAAAAAAACTGCATTTTTCAACCTGCTGAAAGAACTGTGGCGGCAGAACAAAGCTGAATTTAGAGTTAGCTTTGGTACTGTGCTTCATTCCAGGGACAATGTGCCACAGGTTCTTTGATGATTACAAACCTATTTGGCCCACTCACGTCAGGGTCCAGATCTACTTGCATCTTTTCCTTCAGTCCATCATGGTCCCCCAAAAAGTTCAAGTCATGAACACAGCTGCTTTATATTTAAACTCAATTCCAACGTTAAATTAGTGATGTATTGTGAGCAGGATGGATGCACCTGCAACATTTTACATAGCAAAACTGACCATGTGGGGAATTCCAGTTTCCCATGACAAAGTTCAGCAGCTCATCTGCAATTTAAAGACAATTTACAGGTGTGCTTTTGTGTTTTTAGCCTCTAGGGGGCAGACTGTAGCATTCCAAACCCGATATCGCATTTGACTTATTAAAGTTTCTGTTGCTTTCATCAATACACAAACTTTTCCACTTCAGTCAAGCTTAAGAAAAAGATTAGCCTTGTTATTTTTCTGTTAGTAGCACATGCAGATTAACATGCAAATTGGAAATGTGCTTAACAACGAGGATAGAATTGCACAAAGAAATAACTTTTGTTTAAATTTCCAGAATAAGAGCTCTGTTATCTGTCTTTTACACCAATCAGCCTTAACATTAAGACCACCTGCCTAAGACTAAGGGAGGTTCCACAGACCCCAATACATTAGTACCTGGGATGTTTAGAAGGTGGATTAACATCCATCATGACAAAAAGGGTAATACCCGAGACTCTGCTATGTTCATGGAGCTCATCTTAAGAAGTCTTTGCAGGGCCCACCTCTGCAACACACACTGGTCTGTACATACTTAGGGGGCAGGTTTAAAAGAGGCATCCATGCAGAGGCCAAGATGCAGTTTTCCTCAGCCTAACCTGCCAGTGGTTTTAATGTTGTGGCTAATCAGTGCTCACCAGCAGGCTGAAATGCACAATGATGTTGCCGTGTTTTACATCACGTTCATTGGACCAACTTTTAGTGTAAAAACAATAACACAGCTTTAAATACGGCAGGTGCATTTCATACAATAAGAAATAACCTAAACTGAAAAAATACTAGAAACAACCCCCCACCCATTAAAATAAGAACAACAACACCAACAACAACAAAAAAAAAACATCCAATCTTAGATCACCATAGTGTATGCTTACATTATTTGCAAACTCACACAAATACACAATGCAGTTAGTTGTTTGTGCTTGTTGGTCATCATTGGTTCCCATCTGCTACTGAGTAAAAACTAATTAATGAGCATTTTGAATTGGTAGAAATTAACAGCTAAGTAAAAGAAAAAAAAATCCAATATTATTATGCATTTAGAGATAAATCCATTAATGAGTCTCTAGAGTTATAGATGCACATCCTGTGTTCTTCCAAGTGCAATAAAATTTCCAGTCCAGACCATTTCTGTCCATGCTGCCAGTGAGTATCACTCTTTATCTCATAACTCACAATCATCCCCCGAGACACCAAAGGCCACGTAGTTACTTGACATGTCAGTTCCCTCTCCGGGATGACAAATGTACCATTATGGTCTCAGCAGGGATGAGGAAGGGCAAAAGGTTGAGATGGACTTCAGTTTGGAGTTCATTGTGAATGTGATAGACAGTGAAGCCAGTCTGGACTATTGTGACCCTGTGTGTTAAAAGGCAATAAGAGATCCATTCTATTGGGGTGCTTCATGGCGTTCCTACAGAGCTGACCCGGTTTCACACTGTTCTCTCACTGCAAAGCCAAAGTGACTCACCAGGTTTTCAGGTGATCTTTCCTGGAAATCAAACAGTGTGGCATTTTCATGGCATGTCACATTGAAGGAATAATACTCCAACATAACAGGCCATTTCTTTTCTTCTCCACAGTTGACTGACATACCAACCGATTCCATTTGCAGGCTGTTGAAAAGCAGACTTCCCTTGAGAGGAGGCGGAGGGCGAGGAAGAGGTAGAGGAGGAAGAGGAGGGTCCGTATATCGTAAGCAAGGATAAGCACAGATTTTTCTGATGTCTTCTTAAAATAAAAGAAGTCACATCATCAAAACTGCCTTTATCCATGCCTTTATAGACCAGCCCTCCTCTCCACTGAGACGGACAGAGTCGAAGAGCACACACACCGTAGAGGTTAGCACACTCATTTGAGTAGAGAGGACAACACAAAAAAGCGAAGCATTTCAAAACACATATTTCAAAGGGCAGGGGTTTAGAACAGAGGAGTGAAATGAGACCAGTTGGGTTTTAAGGCACAACACAATATGGAAAATGATAAAATGTGGGCCGGCTGCAACAAGCATCAAGAGGTACACAAGATCCTTGTTCACATACAGTATGCCCTAGTTTGTTTTTTTCTTCCCATTAATTATAGCGAAACTGTTCTCATGAATTCAACTTTTCATTTCAAGACAGCTGCAGTGCTTTTGAGATCTCCTCTTTGCAGAGTTGTAGGCAGGCCCACATCACACCAGTTTTTTCCAGAAAACCAGATAGGGGTGTCACGGTACGTAGATCTGGCCTGAGCTGTCACAGTTCACAGTTCAGTCCTTCATCTGAGTCTAGAACTTACAGGAGGACAAAACAGAATGCAACATATGGACAAAAGTAAGACTTCATGATGCCTCATGATTCACTACAAGTGTGAGGGGGTCTTCTTATTTTTCTGGTCACGCTGGTTTTCATACACACATTGTAATTTTGTGAAGTGAGTATGTGACATTAACCAATGACGGCTCAGATCTAACTCTCTATTTAAGGCTGTAAATCAGCTCCTCCAGGAATTCATGAATTCTACATGTCCGTGCAATTCTGTCCAATTGCAGCAACTTTAATGCATTTTAAGGTGTGAACTCCTCCTCATTACCTGATAAACAACATACATCATTAACCTTACTTGCATGTTTATGATTTTGTATTTGCAAACACACATGAGGGAAACGTCTAACATGAGGTAGAAAACAAACTACACATTTTTCTACAGTAAAACTTTACCAGGAAATGTCTGAAATGCACAAACAAACTGATCTAAAACATCTAGACCTGCTGGAAATGCTGAATCTGAATTTATTTATTCATTTTTTTTTTTTTTTGTCTGCTGTTTAAACAATAAGCTGCAGGTGAAAAATTGTAAAATACTATCCCAGTATCAGATATGAGAAAATGAGTCAAAGTGGTACCTTCCCTTATGCATTGGTATCTTTAGTAGAACAGAAACGGTAATTTACTACCTTGCTGCAGGGTTGGTTATGGTTAAGATTTTATTTTTACTTTTTCTATCTGGAAGACTGCTGCTCCTCCACCTCTTGCTAATGAATTTGACGAGGAGGTTTTCTATTAACCAATACTTATGAACAGCATCACAAAAATGAAAAATAAACCTGGGACTCTTCTTTTCTTTGTAAGGGTCATTTTATGTTGCAACATAAAACAATAGTTCTACGAATATTCTGACAGCTGGCTGTCAGACACTGAAGGCTCATAGGTACGAAACACAACCCTCTTAAAAAGATTCTCTTACGAACATTGTTGTTATATTCTGCAACTGACCATATTGCATATTAATCTCACCCAAGCTGCTAACCTGGCTTATATCAGCAGTCATAATAATTATGGTTCAGTTCAAAGAAGTTGGACTGGACTGGGCAAAACAATGCCTGCAAACATGTGGAGCTGTAGCATGGCTCTACTTTAATTTTTTAACAGCACTGAACATGAAGCTGATCTTCACGGCTGAATCTTTTACAGACTAGTTTATCTTTCTGGCAGTCACTTTGGCAAGCTTGTTTTTGCTCCCAGCATTCACCAGAAAAACTGCAGTTACCTGTTTATGGAAGGAGGTTGGTGCAGACCTAATGTGCAAAATGTGTTTCCAGCTGCAAAGGCAGTTTTTACCAAATTGATTTAAATTTTTGTATTTTTAGTACCGTTACACCCCTAAAACCAACACACACAAACCAGAGACAGAACTAAAGACAGCAGAGCTAAAGATCAAGGGGAGAATACACAGGTTAGGTAAATAGAGGTCAACAGGAAGGCACTGCACTACAATCAACACTCGAGGTATGAGCTGCCTCCAAACACTGATCACAAACTTGGTGTTTGCCACTGTTACCACTACTGACCATTAGTAAGTTTGTAAAATAAAAACAGTAATCAGAAAGTGGTTAGAGGCAACTTTGACCCTTGAAGAAAGAACAACCATCCCTACCATGGTGACTCTGGGAGCGGACCGGCCAATGTTTTTCTCCTAGAAAACAAAACCAGGTGGTTAATTATTAGACTGTGCTAGTCATGGGTTAATATGAGAGCATGAACAGCAATGAACATGTCTGTCTTATAACTCACAATACCAGAAAGTAAATTCAATGACAAGCAAGCTTTGTAAGTCAAACGTCACCCTGTGGTTACAACAACAGATTTTTAGACACACAGCGTAGATGAGATCAGTTTCAGTGGTCTGGTATCGATTGTGTTGCATTTTATCTTCCCATCAACCAGAGGCAGATGCCAGCTGACACCCTGACATGAGGTATCAAATCACTGCTCTCTTACTTACTGTACACACACACAAACACACACAGACAAACATAAATTACTCTTAAGTGTAGGTGCCAAGATAGAGGGGAGTTGGGATCTGAGATGAAAAGAGAGGAAGAGGAGGAGTGGATAATGAGAAGAGGAGAGGAGGTGTAAAAGTCACTGTTGTTCCCAACACCCTGACACAACAGGGCTCCAGCCATGCGGCACTTTGATCCATCACTATCGATTTAGCGTCAGGGTCTCATCGCTGCTGCCTCCCACACAGCAACACACAGTAACAAGGCTGCGTTCCCCGGCTCTGGGTTTGGATGATATGCACACCGCTCCTAACCCTGACCTTAAACCCACTGAGCAAATGAACCTTTGGAGTGTTGGTTGCATTCATGATAAGAGCTGGAAGTGCTGCTGGAGGTACGCTGAAGAGCAGGAATTGAAGATTTTTTCCTCATACTGGTAAAGTTTTCATGAAGTTCCACTGACTGAGCCCGTAGTAGTTACAATATTTAATTACTGATTGCTGTCTTTGTGTGTCACTATTTATAAGAATTATTTTCATTTAGAAAACTTACATCATTGTATTTTACTTTCTGTTTTTTTCTTTTTTGTTTTAAACTGTAGCTGCTGACAATAACGTATTCTCACTCGGATTCTGCAGATTTGGCAAACAGTTCAGTGCTAAAATGCTAAATGAATAATGCACTGCTGTTTCATGCATGCTTCTTGTGTCACTGATTGGGTCACCAAAGCTTTTTGCTGCAGATTTTAAATAAAACTTTAGGAAAAGATAATAGTGTATCAGTCCTCTGTATCCTCTCTGGTCTTGCAGTAAGCAGAGCAGGAGACTTCAGTGCATGTTAACTTCCCAGCTTTAGTCCTGCTAGTTCTGAGTTATCTCTGCTTTTTCTGTTGCTGAGAGATCAGTGCAGCACTGCTTCCTGTCTGCAGCATCGCTGCTATAAGTCTCGCCTTATAACCATTTGAACTGTTATGATTGGCTCCACTCTTTTGCTTCTTGCTAACATGATTGGCTGTCCCTGCTGTTGCCCCCTCGGTTGGAAGAGCTGGCGCTAGCCAATGCTAGAGGGCAGAGCTTTTAGCTGTGTCTTCAGTCAGAACTTCAGGAGCAAAGAAAAAATAAAGAAGTGGACATCAGGAGTTATTTTAGGGCGAGTCAACACAAAAGTTTAAGTCACAAAAAATATATTCGATCTACTTCTGCTGAGCCATTAAAGTGAAATACTTGTTTCCTTAGCATTCATCTCGGTTATTTTGTCAAAGCTGGATACAGCTGCTGTAGATCAGACAGAGGAGATGCTGCCACAGCTGGAGAGGCAAGTTATCACTTAATCCACTTAATTATCCAGCATTTTTAGCAGGTGAGAGGCAGGTACATCCTGGACAGGTCACCAGTCTATCGCAGGGCAACACAAATGGAGACAAACAACCATTCACGTACACGCTCACTCTTAGGAAGAATTTAGAGTGAGCAATTAACCTAACATGCATGTCTTTGGACGGTGGGAGGAAGCCGGAGAACCCACGCATACAAGGGGAGAACATGCAGACTCCACACAGAAAGGCCACCAACCCCCAGGTTCAAACCTCCCCCCCAGCCGAGACTGGAACCAGGGACACAAAAGGCTCAAAGACTCAAAGGGACATTTTTGTTTAGTACAGATCCCTGAAACCATTTAAACATGTTTTTAAATAGACAGGTTAATTGGTTATTCTAAATTCTCCCTAGCAGTGAGTGAGTGTGTGAATGGTTGTTTGTCTGTCTGTGTTGGCCCTGCGACAGACTGGTGACCTGTCCAGGGTGTACCTGCCTCTCACCTGTTAAAATGCTGGGATAGGCTCCAGCTCACCCGCTACCCGTAATGGAATAAGCCGTCAAGATAATGAATGAATATTGTAAAATAAAAATTAGAATAATAATTATGATAATTATATTTCATGTAACATCACAAATTTTGTGCGACTGCAATGAGTGAAAATGTTCACAAACAGTTTTTAGCTTATTTATTGCATCTATAAGTGAAATGATGATACACTGTGTAGCAACAGTTTATGATTGTATTTGCAACTATATCTTTTAATGTGCATGTTTTTCTTCAAGGTTTCATGAAGTTAGTGAATTTAAGCAGTCTCGTCCTATAATAGAATATTTTACAGTAAAAACTTCTGCTTGTTCAGATTTCCTGTCTGTTGGATAACAGAATATTGCAAATAAACGCTGACTAAAAACCTGTTTTGTGATCATTTTTAACATGTAAACATTTTAAAATCTAAATGTCATATTTTATGCACTCTTCTTTTGTTGTACTTACATTTCCTGGTTTTATTGTGTATTCTTTCTTTACTGGCCCAGGGACTCTGGATGAAAATTAGCTTGTTAGCTATAATCTGGTGTGTTTATATCTGTTGCTTATTGATGTTTATTAATATGCACCATTTCTATCAAATAAACTCACAAATAAATTAAAAAACAAAAAAACAAACATCTATCAGAAGTAAAAAAAAAAAACAAGAACAAAAATGTGGGACACCTGATGTCTCTGTCAAATCAAACCTACGTCTTCGATCCTATTCGATGCAAAGCTGCACAGAGGTGACCTTATGTGTGCACGGTGGACCAGGACACCTCACATGAGGTTGGCTGCTTCAGCTGCTCTACACCACCTGAAATCCACCTCTGTGATGGTTCAACTCTTCACTGATTGGCTGAAGGCTTCAGTGATGTGTGATACACGTTTGAACCTTTAGCTTAGTTATCTAATCTCAAAACTATTAACGAAATTATCAAAATTAAACTGGTTTCAAAGGTTTTATAAGAAATTATGGTAGCAGAACTGTGGTGGGATAGATTTTCTACTTAGATGTAATTTCTGTGTCACCAGCTTGTCTTCCAATGCCGATAACTAACATATAAACACAGTTTTATAGAGATTTATTTTATCCATAATTAAAGCTTTAAGTTTTTGTGACTGAGTGGAGAGAAGTATTTCATCTGTTGTACACATGATGGAAATAAATGCAGAAGAAGAATTATGCTTTTACTCTTGAACTTTGAGATAATTAACTGTAAAAATCAGGTTTTTCTTAAAGCTACAGATAAAAGCACTTTAGCTGTTCAACTAAAGGAAAGTAAAACTTATCTTAAAGGAGACAGAATCTGCCCTTTTCTCACTGGTATGTTGCTCTAGTCAGTATCTCCATGAAATCAGCTGCTATCAGGAGCTCAATCATGACTACAGTCTTTTTACTATCCACCTCTTATAATGCTGGCAATTCTCATCTGCCAATGAAGTCATCTGGAGGAAGCCACGTGCGTGTCAAAATCCAACATCTTGGGTAGAATAGTAAAAATCAGACCTATAATCTTTCCCTAAGCTTTCTTCCTAAACCCCACTGGAAAATTCTATGGGGTGAAAGAAATTTGGAAGCAGCATCTGACCAAACGTCCCCTGTGATGCAGCAAAACTACAGATGTTCATAAATATTCCCCTAAAAGTGCTTTAGATACCTAACCTCATGTAATCTTATATCAATAAATAAAAACATTACTTAATTATCAAGATTCATATTGAAGAAAGAAAAGGAAAAGTCATAAAAGCTCAACATGTTGTCACACCTCTGTTCTCATATACATCCACTATATAAACATCCTGGAGCATCGCTTTCAGAGTTGAAACCGTAAGGAATTGTGAGAGGGAATTATGTCCTTTCTTTCATAGAGGAAGAAAATAATAACAGAAGCATTGGTGCTCCTTTTCTTTGTGTTTAGAAAGGTTTAGATACTCCTGGGTTACAAAGACCTAGAGCAAAACAGACTATTTGACTGAAACCCAACTGTGTGATGCATTCACTGGCTGCGTTAGTGAACGTGTGGATAGCATGCTGCTGCTTGCTTTGGGCCTCTGTGTGTTGGTTTGTCCAAACGTTTAAATTAGGTTTGTTGTAAATCCTTCTGTAAATCCAGTTCTACAATCTGGATTTTAACAAGTTGAAACTTTAAAAAGCACAAACTCGATTTAGCAAGAACAATATTTACAGAAAAACGTCCAGTGGTGTTTTTTCCATGTAGGTGAAAAGAAGATGTGGCCTCTGGTGGTCTTCAGAGCAGTGCCAGTGGTGTCCAGTATCATGACTGTAGTGTTTAATGTTTAATAATTAGGATGTGTTTAACCCTGACCAAGTACTGGTCAAACCCAACTAACAGGAAGCAAAATTGCGTGGTGATCTATATTATCACTATGGCAACAGCAAAATGGCATCCATTATGGTGAATTTTTTTAAAGGAAGTTTATATTTTAGCCCAAATTCCAACCCAAACCAAGTGATGTTGCTACCTTATCTCAACTGGGAAGTGACCACCATGCTGTGTTACTGACCTTGATGAAACTGCTGAAAATTAGGTTCACTGTGATGAGGAACTGCTCATGAGTCGTATTTTATAACAAAACTATACAGTATTTAGTTTTAAGTTAAAATCTTTCCAGTACTTCTTGCTGCCTTTAGGGACACTGTTGTAGAGGACAACCAAATGGTTAGCGCTCAACAACAAATAACCAGTGTTGTACGTGAATGAGTTCAAATGAACGTGTTCATGAACAAGACCTCATTTAGATAATGTGAGGTCCTGTAATAGCCACTTCCTACATTTTGCAGCACAACACCAACTTCACACTACATTACCCACCATGCATTGCGCACTCTAGCATAACAAACGGGCAACACTACTCAGCAATGTCAGTGCAGCCCTGCTATGAAATGGCAAGTGGAGGTGAAAGAAGAGAATCTGCAGACGCAGCGTGAACATCACATGCTTCGTGTGCTTATGATAACTTACGTAAACATTACGTACTGTCTGCAGAAAATTCCGACAGTAAAAATCAGATATTTTTATGCAAGTTATGCTTGCATGCACCTAAAAAGCAAGTTTGAAGGTCTGCCTCATCGACTTCTAATTTAAAGAAACATGTAGAGTAGAAACATCCATCCAGTTCGAGAGTATATGCAAATTGTTGCCATTAAAAAGAAAGCTATTACGAAAAAGAAAGACCCCTGCCAACAGCCCCAAACAACCCAGATCACACTGCCTGGAGCCTTCAGGGGTCTGACTTCCCAGCAACAGGTTAGTTAGTTACAGGCTTCTCTAGTTCAGTCTTTCATTCACCCTTCTAAGTTTTAACAACTGAAATAACTGATCTTTGAGCTAGTTCATGAGAAGCATTAACTTTCACGACACTGCAAATGGCCACTAAATGTTGATGGAAATCCCTACACTACATCCCTGACTGAGTCAAGCCAATTACATATTAGCGCATTGATAATCTATGAAATGATCAAGGCCAGCCGGATATATATCAAGTCATGGACTGTTCAAGGGACTGTTTCCAACAGACGACGCAGTCCATCCTTTGTTCAGTCTATAGCAGAGTTCTCATGCTGTATTTCAGTAGTTTGAAACGTATCAGAGCTGCTGAGCTCTGAACCACTGAACTGAAATTACAGCTGCTGCTTTATCTGAAGTAATTCTCTTTGTGACCCTGCAAAAGCTGCAAAAAGACCAACTTGATCCATATGTGGTTTCCAACACATCAGTTTGCTGATCTTTGTGCTCCTGGACTGTTATTTACAAGCAAAATGTGGCAAGAAACCTTGATAACAGAACATTAACAGTTCTCCTGACTCAACAATGTGCAGCCTATTTTATGAGGGTGTTGTGTATTCATCATAAACCTGTAGAAGAGTGTTACAGGAGGGTTCAGCATTCCCCTCAGCAGTGCACAAGTAAAACAAATTCTCATTTCAGTCACCATGTGAAATACTTATTGTGACGTTCAATTTTCTTGCCACGCAGGACGGGCTGATAAATCAAAAGGTTTGAAACTAGCCTGTCGGTGGAGGGATGAAATTTATAAAAACTTTGAAAACAAGGTGAGAAATCTAATCGAGGTGGCAGCTGAACAGTAAACAGCCACAGTGATGCTCCCTAACTGGAATGGGATTTCTTCTTTAAGTGCAGCTGCTACACGCCTGCATTTATTCAGCAGGGCTGATTCTGGATGTAACAGGTAGATATTTCTGAGTTTTCACTGCAGCACCACTACAGGGAAGAAAACTGTAAGTGAAAAGCTGAGGAGAAGCGGGTGGGGCGCTTAGAAAGACCCCTCCTGAGTCTAATCTACTTGCCAGCATGACCACCATCAACCTTTAACAATGTTTTCTCAGATTTTCAGCTTACTTGTTCTTCTAGGTTCTGCTGCATTTCCAGACATTACTTCGGCATCCAGACCGACCCCGACATGTCAGCACAGCTTTTTCCAGAGGTCTGCTCACTAGAATGTGCGTCTGACTAATTTACAGAAACACAACTTAAATGTCTGGACTCTTTGAAGTTCTGACTCTTTTGTTTGCAGCTCCAGCCTGCTGGTCCTCACAGAGGCATGTATAATGTGCAGTACTCATGGAAGTGAATATGCTTGCTAAAACTTCATTTAGCAATCAGTACTGTGCGTTTCACCAATAGTAATAGCATTTCAGTGACATAGAGGCTACATGATGGTAATACTGACTCCAGGGTCTGCTGCCACAACATGATGTATGTTGCAATAAAGCTAAATGTTTTTTTATGACTGCAAGACTTCACATACTCTCGTGTTTCATATTAGCACACAATGTAGCGTATGTAACGCTCATAAATCTCATAAACCTTGTTTGCTAATGATGCCGATGCAGCCTGTGGAGCTGAATCCACATTTGAACAAAATGGTCATTAATGCATTGCCTCAAATGGATCATTGTAATATGCTAACTCTGGGCTTTCAGTGCACTGGGAAGAGGAGGTCTTAGGATGTTATTCCAATGCTTTTACTTCTCAGCAAGCACAGATAGAGGAAATAAACAATGTAATCTTGTAAAAGTTTGTTGGGTTTGATAAATTCATCCTATTCTGCCAGCAAGTTGTGCTTGGTTCTGTGTGTGAGAACTGGATTTTTAACTAAATACACAGAAACCATCCAGAGTATTCTGGAAAGTATTTGGAGCTTTAGACTAATGTGCACTGACCTTTTCTGGAGCTGCTCTTATAGGCTAGACGTTACTGCTTGGTTAAAGACCCTTCACGTCAGTTTTTAACATGGAGGGTAACTCTCTGCTGTCATTTAAAACCAACACAGCAGACCCCTGACCGAGCCTAAGTGGTGGCATGTTGGATGAGATGATGGGTTGGACACCAATCTCTGCACCACCGTGCCTCAGCTGCAGAAACAGTGGCTAAAGGTTGAGTGAACACACACCCTCGTTTATTTATTACCTGATATACTAACCACAGCTGCACATGCAATTTACTATGAGAAGGATGTTTAATAATCTTCAGAGCTGGAACCAGTCCCAGCTGCCCCTGTGACCACACTACACCCTGGACAGGTCACCAGTTCATCACAGGGCCAACCCAGAGACAAATGATGCATGCTTACACTCACTCCGAAGGTCCATTTAGGCCAATAAACCTTACATGCCTGTGGAAGAAACTCACTCTTACACATCACTGATTAGCCCCACCTGAGAGTTAAACTAAGAGTTTTCTTATGAGGAAGCCATGATAACCACCAAAACACCATGCAGCCTTGCTCACTTCTTTCTTCTTACTCCAATGGCTTGATGGTGTAGATCAGCTCTTTACTTAATTATACCCTGAATATGTGGCTTTGAACTTGCTGCTTTGCTCCCAATTATGAGTATTTATTTTAACGTCTTAAAAAAATGTCTAAATAAAAGCAATAACACCAAGCTGAAGCTTATATTAGCGTCCATCACAATATTCATATTTGGCTAAATAAGCTAGATTATAAAGTGTAAATTTGGTTTACTTTTCTCATGGTTTTGTCACTTTTCTGCTTTTTGGCCAGTAGGAAGAGGACTATCACTGAGTACAGCAGTTACAGTGGTAGTCACATCGACCCTTTTAGTTTCTTTTGCTAATTCCATAACAGCTGGGATGCTGCATAAAATGAAAATAAAAACTCATCTAATCAAATTTTATTCCCAATAGAGCATAAACAACATTTTTTCACCTGTCCACAGATAACAAGATGGATGCTCTCTCTCCTCTTTAGTCTGCAGGACACGCCGTGCTTTCCAGAAACTAGCTCACATTTTCATCCATATGACCACGGAACAGTTTTCCACTTTGTCTCAAATAATTTTAAATGAGCTTTGGGTCAGAGAAGACGGCTGTGTTTCTGGATTCTGCTCACATCTGGCTTCTTCTTTGCATGATGGAGCTTTAACCTGCATTTGTGGGTTTCAGGGTGAACTGTGTTCACAGACAGTGGTTTCTGGAAGTCTTCCAGAGTCCATGCAGTGGTTTCCAGTAGAGAATCATGTCTGCTTTAAATGCAGAAGATCACCAGAATCCATTTTGACCTTCAGCTTTGTGCCATGCACACAGAGATTCCTTCAAATTATCTGAATCTTTTGATGATATTACACTGTAGATCGTGAGATTTCACATTAAGAAACAATTTTCTGAAATTGTACCAAAACTTTTTGACCCAGTTTGTCTAAATGGTGAACCTGTGTCCATCTTTCCATCTGAGAGCCTCTCTGAAATCCTCCTTTTATATCCAGTCATGTTACTGACCTGCTGCCAATTAACCTAATTGTCAAGTGATCCTCCAGCTGGTTTTGATTTGTACCAATTACTTTTCTAGCCTTTTTTTTGCCAAAATTCCAGCTTTTTACAGATGTGCTGCGGCCATCTGATTCAAAATGAGGTCGGTTTCAGCATCTGATGTGTTGTTTATCTTCTATTTGAAATTATATATGGTTTTATAGAACTTGCAAATCCTTGATTTCTGTTTTTATTTACATTTTACAGTCCCAACTTTTTTAGAATTGAGGTTTTATAATAAAACTGACTTTGATTGCCAAGGTATAGATTTCTATCTGGTCTGCCACCCAGGTTGTGGATTTCTTTCAATCAACACCACGCTGAGCAACACTCGGTCTGGCTTCTTGTGTTGCTAATCATAGCACATTAGCATATTAACAAATTAATTGGCTCAAAAGAGTGAATCTTTCTGTACCTGTGGCAAAACACTGGGTGCAGTATTGTGCAGGAGTCTGAATGTGTGATTAGCTTCACACACACCCCACCCCTCACCCAACACACACAACACAGCTCTCCTGCTGGGTGTGTTGGATTGCTATCAGTCCCTGAGAAAGCTGCTTACATAACCACGCTGCCAGCTCCAGCCCACGTCAGCCTCCGTATTAGATGATAGGATCTTAAATCGCTTTTAGACAATGTTGAATCTCACTTCCAGTTTATGAAGACAAGGCCTCTTATGACTGAGTATGTGAGAACGGGCTTGTGTAAGCAATATAAAACAAGATGGTGTGTAATAAAGAGAAAGACTTATGCTGCTGGGACTGTTTCATGAAGACTGATGCAGTTCAGACAACTTCAGTAGCAAAGATTTTTCTGATTCATTTGTATAGCAGCTCATGCGATTGTTTAAGAAAAAAATCTCTGGGGCTTGAAAATAATGATGTGAAATATGCATGCTTAACTGGTTCAGGGGTTGAGATTGTAAAGCATAAAAGCCGATCGTGACGCGATTAACAAACGACGAGTAGAAAGTTGCTGCGGTTTACCAGTATTCTTGCAGAGGGGAGGGGAAAAAAAGCTTTCTTCATTAACTCTCCATCTCATACAGCAATCCCCTAAGCTCAGATAGAGTAGGGTGAGCAAGTTAGGGTAAGATTAGGAGAGAGAGAGCAAAGACTCGATAAAGAAGGGGGAGTCTAATTTCAGTGCTTCACACACTGCTGGATGATCAAAGTACAAAATGCTGTTTTAATTCCAAGAATCATATCTCATCTCCTGTCCACATGCTTAAACAGAGTGGGAGAGCAAAAATGGCTCATAGATGAAGCCTCTGCTCGAACTAGTCTCCTGTAGTGCATTTAATGTTCATTTTCCTGCACTAATGACAGAAAACACTTCTTGACCTTTTGTAAACTGTACTTTTTCCCAATGATGCTGACAAGCAAGAAGCCAACTTTGCAAGATTTGCCAATGGTTGAGTTACAAGCAACATTTTTAAGTTGGCCTTTAGAAAAGACTGAAGGAAACTAAAAACAAAAACATGACCAATCTGTTGTGACATATCTGCAGCAGCATCTGAACCAGAGACGTAAAGAAACCAAACAAACCAATCAAGAAGTTCAGGCTCGGTGCTGAGGATAACTCAGCTGACCGTCCACAGAGTAATGCTGCAAAAGCTGCTGAACAAAATGAGTAATTCTTCACATCCTCTACACAACACAGTGAGGAAACAGCAGAGTGTGTTCAGGCAGAGGCTTCTTCAGGTCTGCTGTGCCACAGAAAGTTACAGGAGGTCTTTCCTGTCAACAGCTATCATCCCTTGTTAACAAGAGCCTAAATCAGTAATGTCCAAAACTAGTCCTCGAGGGCTGAAGGCCTGCAGGATTTTGATGTTTACTTGATGTTTACAGCTTGTTGTTCCCAAGCTTGTTGACCCATTAATCTGATTCAGGTGTGCTGCAACAGGAAACATCCAAAACCTGCAGGGCAGTGGCCCTCAAGGACACCCCTTTTTAAATCTATAAATTTTTGACTGATCATTTTTAGTTTTATATTGAGAAAAAATTCCAAGTGAAACAGTATAATTTCCCTTCTGTGATTAATAAGACTGTATGGTGGTTTGCACCTCATCTTACTTGGCTGGGGGGAGGTTTGAACTGTGGCCTTTCTGTGCAGAGTTTGGGTTCTCTCGTGGTGCTCTGGCTTCCTCCCACCAAAGACAAAGACACCAAAGACATGCATGTTTGGTTCATTGGTCACTCTAAATCATGGGTGTCAAACTCCAGTTTTTTTAAGGGCCGCTATCCTGCAGGTTTTTGTTGTTTCCCTATTCCAACACACCTGACTGAAATAATGGGTCATTGTGAAGAAGTTGACAAGAAGCTGTTGGATCCATTTGATTTGAATCAGGTGTGTTGGAGCAGGGAAACAGCAACAGCAGGATAGCTGCCCTTGAGGTGTCATGGTAGACAACTAGCTGACCTTTAAGGACCATGTTGCCTCGGTTGCTCGATCTTGTCAATTTGCTCTCTACAACATCAGGAAGATCAGACCTTACCTGACAGAAAACACAGCACAGCTCCTGGTCCAGGCTCTGGTCATTTCACGCATTGACTACTGCAACTCCTTACTGGCTGGCCTGCCTGCATGCTTAGTTAAAACCTCTGCAGATGATCCACAACGCAGCAGCACGTCTGGTCTTCAACCAGCCCAAAAGAGCTCATGTCACTCCGCTGCTAATCGCTCTCCACTGGCTTCCAGTTGCAGCATGCATCAAATTCAAAGCTCTGCTTCTGGCTTACAAAACAATAACCCAAACGGCTCCGGTCTACCTTCACTCCTTAATCCAGAGCTACACTCCCTCTCGACAGTTACGCTCTGCCAGCGAAAAATGCCTTGTGCTCCCACCACAATGTGGTGCAAAATCAGTAGCTAGACTCTTCTCCTCTGTTGTTCCTGGTGGTGGAACGATCTACCAAACTCCGTCCGATCCGCAGAGTCCTTATCCACTTTTAAAAGCAAACTAAAGACTCAGTTGTTTAAGGAGCATTTCCACATTTAGTTTAACTAAATGAGTTAGAAAGATTTGTCCAGCTCGTTGGCTCAACCAAGTACTGAAGAAGCTGTGTGCAGTTACGCCCAAGATGATATTGTGTGATGAAATCGTGATCTTGTATTTATACAAAATGACTATTTAACTATTTTAAAAAAAAATTATATGCACTGCATCCTGCGCTACATGACAGCACCTGGGTGCAACTGGACTCACAGCAGTCTGACTATCACTTAATTATGGCGTCCCATCTTGTTTGAATTCTTGCTTGTGTTGTTCTTACTCTCAAATGTAAGTCGCTTTGGATAAAAGCGTCTGCTAAATGATTGTAGAATAGAATAGAATAGAATAGGATGTAGAATAGAATGTAGAATTGAATAGGAACAGAGTTTGACACACCTGCTCTAAATTCTCCTCAGGAATGAATATGAGCAAGAGTGGTTGTTTGTTTCTGTGTGTTGGCCCTGCAATGGACTGGCAACCTGTCCAGGTGTACCTGCCTCTAACTTGCTAATTGCTGGGATAGAACTAAGCGGTATAGATGGATGGATGGATGGATGGATGGATGGACGGACGGAAGGACGGATGATAAATAAAGTTTACTCTTCATTTCTCTGATTACATCAGCTTCTCTGCTTCATCATATATGCTAATATGACACATGAGAATAATCACCATGTAAACTGAATGTACTTCCTAGTTTATGGCCAAGATTGTAACTGGTTGTGTTTGTCCATTAAATTATAAGGGTGAATGGTCTTCAAATATCTTGACTGTAAAAGGTCACATGTAGCGTGTTTGCTGTCTGTCTGCCATGTCTTTGACTTTGCTATCATATGCAATGGCATTTTGGAGTAATCCATCACATGCTTTTTTTATGTATTATTTCCTTAAATAGCAGGTTTTTAACCAATGGGAAGCAACTTTAACCCTCACATATGGCAGTTGTTTTGTTCATTAGGGGTTATTTTCAGTCAGTAACGCAACAAAACTTTACTACAACACTTGTGTCCCTTCCTGGTTGCGTTTAAGCAATGAAATGATGTGTCAGAGGCATCTCAACCCCCAATCTGCCTCTGCCTTTTAACAGATAAACTGATCGGTAATGAAGGTGCAACCTGAAAAGGTTTCAATGCATCCTTTGTTCTTCCCCGCCATCATCTTAGATGTCATTTTTCGATCTTCCACGGTGACATTTCAAGACATGTTGCAAAAATCATTTCTCACTTCCTGGCTGGGTTTAGTCATTTTAGTTTACTTTTTATGGACTTAAAAATCCAAAGGTTTCTGTCTAAGATTGAAAAATAATCACGGTTTTGACTAAAATTCTACGTCGCAGTCATTGTTTTGGCATGAAGATTGCCAGTTTCATACTGTATCTCACATACACTTGCTGTCACATCCACTAGAGGTCACAGATTCTTTGAAACTAACTGTAAATCATCATTACCTGCAGGGATGCATGAACAAACATTGCATGTGGTCCTTTTCAGGTTGTGCTCTGTAGATTAAAGGGAAAATAACCCTGTTACAATCTTGATTTTGCTAAAGAAATGTCTGGTAAAAACAATATTGTACGACCATGTTAACGACGTTTAAAACAAGATGCAGCATTAATCAAATTTTTGTAGAATTGTCCACTGTGCAAAAAGTTACTCTCTAAAATGTTATTTAACTATTAATAGATTCTACATTTTGAGATGGGGAAATTTTGCAGGAAGGTTTACTGGGACACCAAAAGAACACGACCAACTGTTAGTATGTGCAGATCTGACAGTGAGAGCAAGTTAATTAATCTGATTATAAAACCAGAAAAAACTTGATTAAATAAAACATGTTAAGAATCCTGAAAATGCTAATATGGTTGAGGTTACTCCTGATGTGAGCAAAGCCACCTGTGGTATGTCTGTAATCTCTAAGATGTCTTCTTCCATTTGTATCTCAATAGATTTCTGGCCACTCGAAAAACAGAAAAAAATATTATCCTTTCAATTAATGTATGCATGCACATCTACAGTACAATGTTTAAATACCCAGTAAATGCTACGACTTCAGAGTATACTGGATTAGTCTGGGAAAGTCTAATGCCCCACCTGACTGAGGCCACAGCTTTAGCAGCAGATGCCTGCTTTATAGTAACCATCACAATAAAACCAATCCGCTAAAGTAGATGAAATGCCTCAGGATGACACCTGATGCCAGCTCATACAGCAGCGCCGAGGCATGACCGCCCTGCATACGACCCTCCCCACCTTTGCCAACGGCTGTATTTTCACCCAGCCAGCATGCAGCAGACAGATACCTGCACACAGTGTGCACCTCAGTCTGTACAGTATTCCACCAGCTCCCCATTCAACAGCACAATCAGACTCAGCAGGGGCTTCGGTCTCCACTCATTACCACCAGTTAATTCTAAACTCATTAACAATGGAGCCATAACAATAGAGCTCACAAAAGCAGAAGGTGTGGGTGGACTGGCTTCATGCAGGAGGGAAAAAAATGCTGGCTTTTTCATAATCAACTGTCAGTCATTTGCTAAGATAAAGGCGTCTTTATGTCTGCATAAGGGACAAGAACCCAGTGTTGCAATTTAATTACCATTTTGCAGGAATTTTACAAAAGAAACTTAAGTATGCAGTGTCATGACTATGGAGGATTGGCTTCATGAATAGGAATGTGTTCGACAAAAGACAGGAAAGAGTTGAATTGAAGCCTTGACATATTCATTGAAAGTTGTGATTCTTCAGTCTCCTCTGGCACCTTGCTTGAATAGGAGCTAAAATGACAAAAGATGTGGATGAATATTTACCATGCCTGTCTGTACTCAGGGAAATATCGGTGACCTTTCATGGCCCCTGTGATTTTTTCTTTTTTTTTTTTGGATCATTTTTCTGTTACCACAAATTAAAAAGTGATTTCTAATCTCAATTAGAAATTCATCTAAAAGCCTCAAAGGCATATGCCACATTCCTGGATTCCTGGATCTCACAGAGTTGCATCCTGCTTGGACAGCAGCCCAGAGGCACAAAAGCTAATAGTACTTGACAAGGTGTGCATAATTTGTTCCTGACACTAGGTGTAAGGAGACAAATCTGAATATTGACTCAGGCTGTTTAATCCATCCAGGCACCTATTGATATGTCAATCATCTTGCCAAATCTAGTAAACCGCGGCAGTCTCGAGAGTGGAACTGTGGCCCAAGGACACTGCTCTTTTCTGTTGTGTTTTAATTGCTGTTGGCACCACACACCATGACTCATGGTAATGAGTTAATCAAGTCATTGAGATTTAGTGAGCAGCCGCAGGCTACGGCTTTCCAGCTGAGAATAGTGCCCCCTTCAATATGGCTCTATTAACATTTCAGAAAAGTGCCACTGGTCACATCGGCTGCACTGATCACAGTTATTGTGATTAATTTCATGGCAAGCCAGATCAGTTGACGGGGGCAGCGTGGTGTCAGGTGACTAGGGAAGAGCTTTATGGTACCTCATGTTGGTATTTTAATATTTCACCATGGTTAGATCTTACAGTAAATTGTTTTCTCCTTTAGAAAAAAATTCTCTTTTTTTTTGTTGTGCACATACACTGTACAAAGTGCCAATAAAAAGTACCCCTTCCACCCCTAGATTTAATAAAGTAAAATTAATGTGGCTGTTATTCTTGCTTTCGGCGAGCTGAACATTGCACATGCTGTCTGTCAGCCACTCAGTAATTCACCTCTTTGCTCCTCAAATATGAGGAGAATTTCAGTCCGGTCTCAGGAGCAGTGTTACAGTAAATGCTCTAGAACAGAGGTCCCCAACCCTGGTCCTCAAGGCCCACTGTCCTGCAGGTCTTAGATGTCTCCCTGCTGCAACACACCTGATTCAAATTAAACAGCTCTTTGACAAGCTCTGCAGAAGTCTGCTAATGAGCCAATAATTTAAATCAGGTGTGTTGCAGCAGGGAGATGTTAAAGTCCTGCAGTATAGTGGGCCTTGAGGACCAGGTTTGGGGACCTCTGCTATAGAACATGGCTTCGGTCCTCAAGGACCACTGTCCTGCATGTTTTCGATGTTCCTCTGCTTCAACACACCTGGCTCAAATTAATGGATCATTGTTCAGAACTTGACAACAAGCTTTTGGATCCATTTAATATCAATCAGGTATGCTGGAGTAGGAAACATCTTAAACCTGCAGGACAGTGGCCCTGGAGGATTGGAGTTGAAGAGGCCTGGTCTAGAATCATGAAAGAGTTTTAGCTTACTTATTGATTTCTATGGCACAGACTTAAAAGGATGCAATGGCTTTGAGACAGTTTTAACCAATGTAAAACATTTTAAAGCTAAACATGGATATGAATCCATTTTGAAGCATTAAAATTGTAGTAATTTTTTCAGTTTTAAGTCTTGATTATCAACCTGCTACCTTATAACCTGTGGTACAAAACAACATAATTTCTGCTGATTTTCTCTTCTTATGCCACCATCTCCTCAAAGCTTTAAATTATTTTGTTGCATTTACCAAAAAGATACATTAAAGGACAGACAAAATGATGCTTTTACGGCCAAAATGTAAGTCAAACAATATAATTGTAGATTTTGGGCATAATTCATGAATTTCATGGCCAGAGCCTTGATTTCGTAATTCTTCCCAGTTTAGATACAGCTGACAAGTTAAAACCTAAAAGTCCATTAAATAACTGCACCAATATTTACTCATAAATATAACCCATCCAAGACTTTGTCTAACGCTATATAGCAGAGTTTTTCTGTCCTATGTTCCCCAAAAACTCATGTCCACATGTCACCAATTACACACTGTTGCCAGTGAACCGTGCCAGACCAAGTAGTGGCGATCCAGCTCAAAAGCTATGTTGGCCAATCAGAAGACTAAAAGAAAAAAAGAAATTACTGCTTCTGACAAATCCAAAATATATCGTTTTATTTTAGCAGTGTCCTCACTAACATGTGACGCCTTCGATCTGTAGTACAGTCAGCTACTAATTGCAAATTTACATTCAAACATGTAAAAAGTTAGCAAGATTAGCACCAGTACAATCCTGGCTACATCTGCCATCACCATGTATACAAAGGAGTTAATGGTGTATATTGTGGTGCGAGCCAGAGAGATGGCAGCACACAATCTGATGCTGACAGCCACGACTGCCAGCTACCTCACCACACTTCAGATTATCCAATTATCTTCATCTTGCAAGGCGTTCTCTTCAAAGTATTATTTCTGTGCCCAAAACTGCGTTTGCAGAAAGACAGAAACACATAGTAAAGTGTCCGTTGACAGGGCCTAACATATTGTGCCCCTACGGGTGGCAGTAGAAAGGAGAACGGAGGACTTTTTTTTTTCTTTGCCTCGGTGATAAAACAACACTTTACAAAACCTTTTCGTCACTTCCTGTTTGGCCTTAAACAAAACCATTTCTTGATTAAAGTGACAAATCAAAGTTAATTTGTTAAAGTAAACAAACAGTAATGGTTCAGACTAAAATGTATTCTCTTTAAGTCACTGTCTCGGTAATAAATGCTGTTTTCTGGTTGCCCTGGTGACACATCAGAGTGACACTTTTGTAGCTTCTTAGGCTAAAGCATCACTTGTTTATGATTCAAAATCTAATCTAACTGATTATTGATGGTTAGGATTAAAATGCATAATTTGTTCGATACCTCCATCACACTAATGGACACCATTTTGACATTTGACATGCAGTTGCTCTCATGACCACTTGATTTTGCATTTCTTGCCACCAAGGGTTCTCTGGAGGAGGAGGTCTCCAGCTTTAAGGTCATCTCCAGGATGTGGGTCATCAAGTCTCTGTAGCAAAAACACTGTATAGACCTCCGCATCAATGCAGCACACACATGGATGCAGCCCATGTCTACACAGATGTGCTTCAGCCACACAAATGGAACCATGTGCCTCTGTGTTAATCAGTACAGCTCCTACAGGCAGTGTAATGGGACTCCATACCCATTTAGTCTGTTTTGCACATGTTAGTACATTCAAACTCTATTGCACTCTGAGCACCGTCAACATGAGGGTGACCTACACTCAACATGGTACCTGAGTGTCTCCTGTGTAAACACACAGATGAAGCTCGCTGCTACTGCTGTACTAAATCTGCTGCCCACGCTGCATTTTCTCTGTGTATACAATGTTAGACTGGTTTGACATCGATCACCGAACATAAAAATAGATCTTAAAGCTCTTCTTTTACCCTCCCTCCAAAAAGGACACACCTTCATAATCACAGGTGAAGCATCTGAAATTATCTGGTCATCCATTTAGATTAAGTTTAATTAATCAGTAAGAGATTAAGAGAGTATCAACTCTCACGACAAGGGACACCAGGAGACCTGTGAGCCTCACCGGCTCAGACTGAAGAGGCTGCAGACAGAAGCAAGTCACCATGAAGCTTCAACCTACTAAAAGCTTCAGACTGTCCACTCTTCAAAACATTTACAGCAGTTCTTTAGATGACATGTGCAACAAAGCGTTTATGGTAACGAAACAAAACCTCAGATTGACTCTGACATCTAAATTCCCCATTGGGTTGAGCACTTTTCACAGTTTGGATTTCTTTTAAGGAAGACTTAAATTTTAGTCCGACTTTAAACTAAACTTTATCAGTATGTTTTATTAAATTTTATCTTTTATGTATGTCATTATTTATTTTACTGTCCTATTTTATTGATTGTAGTAATGGTTTAACTGGATATTCTAATCTCTTCTTATCATTGTTAATTGTGTTCTTTTTATCTTTTGTCCAGTTTGTAGTGTTTCCTTTACCACAAAGCTTCCCCACCACCATAAGAGAATAAAAGATTGTGTGCATGTGCTTGCATCTGTGTGTTTGCACACAATCTTTTATTCTCCTGTTTTTTTTTTGGTTTTTTTTTTTTTTCTCATAAAGCACTTTGGTCTGCAGTACGTTGGTACTAAGGAGGCCAAAGTGGGACAAGAAAATCTCCCCCCACCATTACACCAGCAGCAGCCTGAAGAGTCGATCCAAGGCAGGATGGATCCATGTTTTCATGATGTTTCCAGCAGATTCTGAGCCGAGCATCTGAATGTGGAGCTGAAATGGAGACTCATCAGACCAGCAACGTTTCTCCATCTTCTATTGTCCAGTGTTGGTGAGTGTGTGTGAATTGTAGCCTCAGTTTCCTGTTCTTAGCTGGCAGGAGGCACCCGGTGCGTCTTCTGCTGCTGGAGCCCATCTACTTCAAGGTTGGACGTGTTGTGTGTTCAGAGATGCTGTTCTGCAGACCTTGGTTGGAACCAGTTCTTATTGGACTCCCTGTTGTCTTTCTATCATCTCCAACCAGTCTGCCCATTCTCCTCTGACCTCTGACATCAACCAGACATTCTGGTTCAGACAACTGCTGCTCACTGGATATTTTCTCTTCTTCAGACCATTCTCTGGAAACCCTGGAGATGGTTCTGTGTGAAAATCCCAGTAGATCAGCATTTTCTGACATACTCAGACCAACAACCATGCTACGTTCAAAGTCACTTAAATCTCTTTTCTTCCTCAGATTGAACTTGAGCAACTCGTCTTCACCATGTCTGCATGACTACATGTGTTAAGCTGCTGCCATGTGATTGGCTGATTAGATATTTGTGTTAACAAGCAGCTCAGGTGGACAGTGAGGGTATAATAAAATTAGTAACTCAACAACCAGAAAACAGTTTCTACTCTGCGCTCGATTTAAAAGGCAACCATAAAAGTTTGTAATAACCTCAAAATTTAATTTTACTGGTAAAAAATGTAAAGTGTTTGATTTGAGTTTCAGTGATTTCCTAATGATTCCATTTATGAGAAACACTTAGGAACACATATCTATCTTTAAATTACGGTCATGGTTTTATGTTCGCTTTATGATTTCATAAAGTCTCATAAACTCATAATTTATTGTTTGTAAGGTACCGTAAAATAAACTCTTGTCTCCTATCACATTTATTTTACATGAACTGTCTCATTAATTTAGGTTTTATATATCTTTCTGCTGTGGGATTAACCAATCAGCTGTCAGTTATAATCTGAGCATCTAAATGGCTTCAAATGTTGTGAGAATCAAAAACATTCATTATTTGCATAAATTCTTTGGTCTGCAAGTTAAATCAAGTCTGCAAAACTTGAAAATAAAAATTCCATCTATTATTGGACAAATAGCGTCTCACTTCACTACAACATCAGCAGAGAGTAGAGCAGAAATGTGGAAATATTTTCATTTGTTAGCTTGTATCCGATGTTGGTTAATTGGTCAAAGCCTTTTCTGAGCGATCAGTATTCCACATGCACAGCTGGGGTAAGGTGAGAGGGCATGGGAGATGTCTGACGGAGCCTTTTCTGTTATCTAATTAAGTAATAACCCTCATTGAGCTGAGAGGAAAATCTATCAAATTCATTTTCAGAGATGCAGCTCGGTTTCTGTCAGAATGACATTTGTTAGAAGTCCAAATCATAAATCACCTTCTTATTTTTTAAATGGAGTGAGACATCCAATTCAACATCTTTGGTCATTTAATTTAGTGAAACTGACACATTAACACATCCATCTCACATCCACCTGTTGAGACTAACAACATGCTGCATAACAGAGAGGCTGCAAGCTGATGGGACCCAGGCCTCCTGTGGTTGGAGAGGAAAAGCTCCCCGCTGTGCAAAATTACATCCGCTCAATCAAAAATGCAACATAAACAATTTTATTATGCAAACGTAGAGCGCCGTTCCTGCTCCCACATAATGCAAACCATCCAAAAAGCCTGGTTATCCGAAGATGCTTGTGGTGTTTGTTTGGACAAAATACATCAAACTCTGACAAATAGTTATTTGATGGCATGCAAGTGAGGCATTTTATTCCTCTTCTACCATTACTCTGTTGGTATCATGTGGGGAAACAAATTGAAAGATGACTGAAGTGGAAAATGACTGTCAGTGTATTCTGACTCTTTATAAAGTGGTGAAGCATTGTAATTATGTTCTGGAGCCAAGGCATGAAATGTTTACCCAGGGTACCGCTCTCCAAATGCGCACCACGTACGTGTCAATAGATGAAATACAATGGCTCTTTATGAGCGTGTTTAATTATTACATTCTGCAGCTCTGGAGCCAGGGTGCTCCCTCTGCCTTTGACAAAGCGTCATATTTCACGTTGGCATGCGTTTCAGTCAAATGAGAGCGAGTCAGGTTGATAGATCGGGGTCTGCAGAGATGATGCATTTCTTCTGTGATTGCTTTCATAGCCATTACTCACAGCATGGGGTGATTAGTAGGCCAGCCGCTGACAACCCTGCTCACGGCTGCATGACGGACCTGTCTCCTAGGAGGGTCCGGCTACCTCTGCCACCACACTGATCTCTGATTGCAGGGCTCAATTAGTGGGCCAAAATAATGAATAGTGTGCACTCCTATCAATTAGCCTGTCAGGGAGAGGACAGACAGCAGCCATTATGAAAGAGGCTGGAGGACTTTTAGAGGCATCAGTCAAACACTGTCTCCTGGAAGTCATTGTGCTGCCTGTCATTGGTGTTTAGGGACAAATATGTCTGTGAAGACCTTGACAAGGCGTAAGCTTGACCTCGTCTGTGAGGTAACACCAGTTGTTTTGCCCATTAACCGCAATAACATGTAAGTTTGATCAAGCGTGTGTATTGTAGTTTTTACTTCAGTGCCCCGACTAACTGAGAAGTTAATCAGTGATGTTAAACTTGCCCAACTGTTTCTAAAACTTACTTACAAAGACAGAAAGTTGCCTCAGTTCGTGACTTGATGATGCACATAATGGAATTTAACCTTCCAAAGATCATTGAAGGAAAAGCTCACGTTTCCGGCTCTGTGTCACCAACAAGGTGTGTTCTCCTGAAAATCTCAAACATGATGAAGGAACTGTAACTTGTTATTGCTGGGTTTCTAAATGAGAATATTTATTTAGAACAATCTATAGGAGATCCTGTCTCTGAGTTGTTATGATCAGCAGTGGAGCCAGAATACTTTTATATGAGTGAACATGAACATCTGATGGCACACAGCTGCTGGGTAAAATGTTCCAGGACCACTTTCTTTCACCTGTATTATATTCCTCTAATCAGGAATATGCAGAAAAACTGGTCCATGTTTTTGTTATTTCCAGACTGGATGACTGTGATTCCTCTTAGCACAGCTTTTAGTGACCATGCTCCATTGGATCTTAAATATCTCAGAGCTCCAGATTATCCCAGCAGAGCACTTTGCTCTCAGACTGCAGGTTTACCGGTGGTTCCTACAGGTTCTGAAAGTAGAACGGGAAGCAGAACCTTCAGTTGTCAGACCCCTCTATGTGGAACTAGCTCCCAGATTGGCTTTAGGAAGCTGACACCCTCTCTACCTTTCAGATCAGACTTCAAGCCATCCCATTAGTCCTGCTGCTATAGGCTAAGGCTACTGGGGGACGTCCCATGATGCACTGGGTTCCTCTCGGTTCTCTTTACTCTCCATGTAGAAATATCTGATGTTGTTGCCACTAATTTGTGTTTCTCAGCAGGTATCCCTGACAATGTTGACCCCTCTTTTCTGGTTCTGGCTCTGATAAAGGGTTTCCATCATGGTTCTGGTTCTGATGGAGGTTTTTCTTCCTGATCCTGGTTCTGATGGAGGTTTTTCTTCCTGGTCCTGGTTCTGATGGAGGTTTTTCTTCTTGGTCCTGTTTCTAATGGAGGTTTTTCTTCCTGGTTCTGGTCTTGATGGTTTTCTGCTCCACTGTCTCCTTGTGCAGCTCAGGATGAAGGACTGAATCAAAGAGAAGATGTGATCCAGTCTGTTGGTTTCCTTAGCCAGGTCATTATTTGTATGAATTGGTTTATATGAACCCAGTTTTTATAAACTGGACTAATGTGGATCATAATGTTTGTATAGTCATTGGATTACAGTGAATTGGACTGACCTGGACTGTGTCTGTGAAAGTGTGACTGTATCATTGAATTAATTGAACTGAAAGTGGTCCCCTCTGGCCCCGTCTTGGCTCTGCTTGTGATTACTTGTCTGATCTTCTGCAGTATGGAATTAAATTTTGTCATATTGATGAGGAGAAATAGTGATTTTACCAGAAGGCTGTTCAGTTTCCTTTCAGGGTTTAAAGCCTTTAACAATTAAACTTTTCATACTTCACAACATTTTAAAAGATTTTTACATATTTTTAACCTTAATTTTGGGATTTTTAGTCGTGAATTTCATATCATTGATTTTCTCACAATCATTTTGGAGTAACTAAGTTAAAATTCAATTTAATAAAGCAACCTTTTTGGAAGTTGGAACCAAGGAATTTACCTACTGGATGCTGAAGCTGTATTTGTGACTTATGTAACACTGTTGGATAGACACGTGGTAATGTGGACAGTCACATCTGCTCCAGTCCAACTTCATAGTCAGATCCAATTACAACAAATTAGAGTACATTAGTGTTGCCCTATTAAATGATTAGGGGGGAGCTACTTACATATGACCTGTTTTTTTTTTTTTTATATATATAAGTATATCCTTTAGATCTACCAGATGTGGGAAATCTGTAAAATTGAGTGCAATTATTCATTTTCAATCTATTGACGAAATTAAATAATGTTAAAAAATAAAGAACCAGATGGCAGCCTGGGGTCATAACATGGGGTGAGACTGTTCGCCAGCTCAGCTATTGTGACCTCAGACTAGACCGTCCCTTCGGTTGGTCCCTTTTACACCCAAACAGCAAATTGCAACATGAAATCGTTCACATGCCCACAATCACATGTGGATTGCTGTCAGACACCACTTGATTGATTTTGATGTCACCTCTTCAGAGCATTAATTAAAAGTCAGGTAGTAAAACATCAACATAACACCACCAGAGTCACTTGTAGTGAAAAGCTAATGAGCTAGCTAAAAGATTTTAAGTCAATGAGCCGCCAGCAGTGCAGATATCCTCCGCTGGAAACACTTTCCATTTTTCACTATATTTCCCAAAGGGCCGTCGTGGCAGCTGCACGGCTGATTCCTCCTGGTTTAATTTAATGTCTTCATGCTTCCCTGGATCGCTGCGTTTATGCCAGACAGACCACCGTGGCCAGGAGAGAGACAGAGCAGGGAATTAGACAGAGGACAAAGTCTGGTCCAACTGAGCTGCAGAGGATGGAGCTGCTCAGGGCTCGGGTGGGGGGTACACTCTTCAGATAACTTTATTCCACTTCCAGCAAGAAAATATTGACACACTCTCTTGTAAACATTTAATCTCCTCAGAAAAGCCGATTCATAGTGATGAAAGGATCAATGGTGATTACAGGAGATTACTAATTAATATTTAGGTGAATAATAATGTAACAAGTCACTTTTTGCCTGGATCATTTCTTAACGTCACTTTATGGCACAGACAGCAAGTGTGGATTATTCTGGCCTCTCACAGGCGGGTGATCTCAGCCACCGCATGAAGACAGGCGTAAACTTTATTACGTCTCCTGAGATGGACTGCAAAAGAGTTCTGGGCTGTTTAGACTGAACTTGGTGCAGTATTGATGGCTCTGGTCAGACAATGCTCTGCGTACATGGATCAATGCCACATCAGGGGGAAAGGGGCAAAATAGAGCTGGAGGCAGATCCACTTCAGCTCAAAATGGACAGAAATGGTAGAAGTGGACCGGGCATTCTCAGGGGATCTACAACTTCTGCAGTGACTGAGCAGACATGGCCAACAGTGCTTCTTCTGCATGCAGCCCGAGTCCAGTAGCTTTTGTGTGCAGCTGTGTTTTGCAGCTTCGCAACATCTTCCATCAGTGTCGTGTTGCTGCTGTCTCCATGCATGGTTTACCCACAGTCAGCTGACAACTAGAATTAAAAGACTGAGCAAGCAAACATGGGCTTGGGTGTGTTTGGAGCGTAGATGCAGGAGCTGTTCTTGCGCTAACACCTCCAGTGCTTTGCTGTCAGCCTTCGCAGTTCGTTGCCCACGGCTGCAGGCATCCCCTGTCTCAGCAGGGTCCTTTTGTGTTTTATGCCTTTCCAAAAGCAACTCAGGAAAAAAAAAGTGTCTGGAAATTGTTCGAGTATAAAACATTCACGATAGTCTGTATGTATTTTTATCTAAATGGAGTTATTGAATGTAATGGAAGATTCACACTTGATGATTTGATCATTAATACTGACTTGAAACAAAGTAGGACTTAAGCGGCTGTAAGTGATTTTTGTCCTTTGGTGTCTTAAATTCAGCAACACATTTGTGGTCCATTACTGATGGATGTCAACCTTTTTGGTTTTAAAGCCAAATAAGAAAAAGTGAAACTCCTCCATAGAGATTAGAAAATAATAAGCTGTTTTTGGACAACAGTTAACAACCTTTAGCTGTTTCTGTGGGTTTGCAATTAGTCATGCTGGCAATGTTATATTAGCATTAGCATTACTTGCACGAGATTGATAATATTTATCTATTTGTTTGTTTGTTTATCTATTTATTTATTATAAATTCATTCATTCCTTTTAATGAATAAATAAATAGATACATATTTTTGTTATTTATTAAGGTTTTTTTTATCTGGTTCCTATTGGAAATGCTATTAAGCTATCATAGTGTAAAGTAGGCCATATATTTACGGGAGTTTTCTGGGGTTGAAGAGAGCATCATGAATGTAGCAGAGCTTTGCACCAAAAGACTGGTTTGATTCCAGAGAAGTCTTTAATTTCTTCATTGTTTTGTTTTATTTAGGTTATTTTAACATAATTACTATGAAATAACTTCATATCAGTTTGTATATTAAAGCTGAAAATGATAAAATTACAACACTCTGGGCTAAAAAGTCCTGACACAGCTTTGTGGGCAGCTGTAGCTCAGGAGGAAGAACAGTTGTCTGGTTTGATCTTTGATTTCCAGAGTGTTATGTCAAAGTGTCCTTGGACAAAGCTAGGCAATGAGCTAGTTTATGTGACTATTGTCTCAATATGAGACTGTTTTAGTGTCATGTGTTGCTACCAGAAGCTGTTTGCTAACGGCCAAGAAAAAAGCAACAGAAAATCTTTTCATTGTTGGTAGAAAATCTGTAATTTTGTCAGATTCAATGCTAATTAAATACAAATGTAAGAGACATGCAGAGCCAAAGACAGCCACTGGAAAAGTTCAAGAAAATAAACCAAAATGAGGTCCAGCTCAACCTCTGCAGGTACAGTTAGCAGATGACTAGTCTACCACCATTATATACAGACATATAAGAGCAAAGCATCCAGCAGAAGTTCAGTCATTGTTTCCCTTTGTCACCATGTAAACTAAGTTTGATGTTAAACATGAAATATTTCCATCAGTTCAGTTGACGCTTTTCTTAGTTTGACAGAATTAGTTGATCCTGAGAAAAAAATGTCCGCTGACTTTGACTTTGAAACTTTATGTTGATTACTAATTAATATTTTGCATGTTGCAGGTGAGCTGAACACTCAGTGCTGAAAAGCTTCCTGACCACAGATTCATGGAGCTTAATACTGTCCTATCCAACCTTCTCATGTCACTATGTACTGGTGTGTTCCACAGACCAAAGGAATATAAAAAGAGTTGAAAAAATTCTGTTTTTTCCAAAAGTATTTGTGCTTCAGATGCCCATCCCCAGATAAAACATGTTGCCTCCAATTCATCCAGCCATTTTTGAGTGTGTGTTAGAGAAAAAAAGTACTGCATATGAAGTGCTGCATATTTTTATAACACTGCTACATTTTAGAAATGACATATTTCCTTGATCACTTTTAGTCTAATTTTAGGTCTTTCAATATTTAATGTTTCTTCAAAATATTAAAAAAGTATGATTATTATCAGCTTTTTATTTGAGTTTATCATCAAAATATTGCAGTGTAAACAGGTTTTGCAAGATGAGATCAGTCTCATCGAATCTGCAGGAATAGATCACTTTTATTACAGCATTAAAAATATAATGTTAAAATGTCTTTTATTTGTGGTTTCTACCTCCATCCTTGCACAGATATATTACCGGGGAGGAGTATCTCAAACAGCCCTCTTTTCTTTCTACTGTTCCTGTGGGGAACAGCACACAGAATCTCCAAAGCAAGAGAGACCACGAGACCAAGCGTGTCGACATACTGTATGTCTTCCACTGCAAACCAACATATGGGTGTTTCAATTCCACCATATGTGCCTGGGGGGAATTCTCCCCTAAGCTAGCCCTTCCTCTTTCTTCTGTTCCTCCTCGGGGATCTCTGGTCCCTTCCACGACTGCTTCTGTCATCCCAGGCATGATAGCTGGGAGCCTTTTCTCTGCTGCGTCCTCCCTTGGCTTCTGTCACCAACCGCTGTCTGAGGGTCTCAGCTGAGTCCCCAACTCCCTGCGGCCTCACTAGCTCTGCAGTGCACTGTGCCAAGTGTGAGGTAATTAAGACACAGAACTTTCCTCTCAGTTGGAAAGAGAATTGAAAAGCTCATTTCTGTCAGAATCGGCAGCATGTGTCTAATTTTGCCTGATTTAAAAGCCCTTCAAGGGTCTTCCTCTGCATATATACTACAAGCAGAGAAGTTTGACTAGTAAATGAGCAGGAGTAGTTAAGGGAAAATGTACGTTTGTTTCATTTTGATAATTTACCTGCTTTGTTGATGTAACCAGAAAGAGAACAGAAAAATTAACTTCTAGATCTCTTCGATGAAGTCAGGCATTTACAAGATACGGTTCAATTTGACACATCTTTACTCAACTCGGCTCTTCTCTGCTTCGTACTCCAAAAGACACAGAGACAGGAAGCAAACTGTCCTTGTATGCATGCAGAGTGCAATCACTGCATTTGATGAATGTCTAAGTGGCTTTGAGCTGAGAGGAATTTAATTCATGGAGATGAGTAAGCTATGGACATGGATGCAAACTATTCTTCCCTTCAGAGAACACAGAAGTCTGTCTGTGTTTGCAGGATTTAAGAGGAGATGTTGCTGTTAGGCCCATAGTTAAGTTTTGTTAAGTTTTTTTTAATCTCTATGAGGTTTTTATCTGGTTAAATAAAGTAGAAATAAATAATATAATATGCATAGAAGATGTTCTGTAACATAATAAAGTCCTGATTCAGTCCCTACATGTCAAAGATTAATCAGAATATCAGTAAAGAGCTGCTCAGACACCACAATTACATCGTGTATAGGCCTGTTCCACTTTATCCATAATGAAGAGTGAATGAGCCCCCTCCTCCCGTGTTGTCACACCCATATCATATTCCCTCAGTGACTCACTCAGCAGGGGGTTAACAGGCTGACTCGATATATGTGAGAACACCCTCCTCCGTCTGACACACTCCCTTTCCCAGCCCTTAATGGCCCCTAGGGAAACTTCATTATTTATCGCTATTGAAGGAGCCTTTCAATTATAATACCTCAGCCCCCCCCACCGTATTACCCCACAGTCTGAACTAGTAGATTGAATACCTGTAGCCTGTACCGGTGGTAATTCAAGCGCCCACAGAGTTCACCGAACCTGTGATGGAGGTGGAGGTAATTTGCTATTCTGGCCGGAGAGGCCCGGGAATGTTGTGGGAGAACGAGGTGACAGCTATGAGATGTAGACATGGCTGATGCTTTCTGTCTTCAAATACCAGCTCAAGGAGCAGCTTTATCAGCCCAACGGAGCTCCTCTCAGCGTATCAGACTTCTCACGGCTTGTGTGATTTTTCAAATTGGAAGCTGATGCCAAGCTTGACAGGATGTTGACCCCTCATCCTTCAGCCTGTGTGCTGCGTGAAACAGTGTGTGTTGGATAAAACACCCGCTTTAAGGAGAGACTTGGCTTGTTTTTAAATTACGGCTGAGATAATGAAAAGGTACATTTAAAGGCTTGGCCGGCCCAGTTCATGTAGTTGTATTACTCACTGAAAGCATCAGGCTAAAGGTATCTCATAAGGGTTTATCATCTGTGAATGCAAAATGATCAGACTGTTAAGGTGCTTAGTAAACAATTGTCCAAAGCAAATTGATAATGAATACTGGTTATCACAATAAGAGGAGTCATTTATATGCCTCTACACCAGGCGCTAGGCTGCTGGGGATTGGGACACCTGTTATTAAACACGTGCTGTATAACAAAGAGCATCACACTTTTCTTTTGGGGAGCAAAAAGTTCATTCTGACAAGGCAAACATGTCTGCATGGCTCAGCATAGTTCCTGTTAGATCCAAATGAAACATTAAATATGTGCATGTAAAATTTTTGTTGATGGACTCAATCATTTAAAAAATCATTTTTAGGCCTCAGCAGAGTAACTACAAACAAATTTTGGAGTTAGCAGGCCAAAATCAATAAGAAGAAACACGAAGGAATGACGGAGCAAATTAGCACCACATTCAAAACATGTGCTCTCTTTTTGCCTTTTCAATTTTTCATCTGCTGGAAATAGATTTAGAGATGGATGCCAACCCAGAGCTGATAAATTTTAATTTGATCCCTCCCATGCATCATTATTTGCACAATGCAACTGGCAGTCCTAACTTGTGTGCTCTGAACGGCAAGGCTACGTTCAAAATCTGCACAGAATACAAAATTTCCCCTCTCCTATACAACAAAAGGCAATCATTCCATTTGTTTTCCCACACAATGGCCTCTGGATAATAGCAGTAGGAGGGTGGGGGTGGATGGAGGAAGAGGCGACCAAGTTATCTGCCTTTCCTAGTCTCTGTCTCCTCGTTATGAATAATAGATTACAGATGAGAACAGGACATTGTGCTGTGGGGAGGTGGGTATAAAGCTACTTGAGGTCAATATGCCAAAGCCGAGATCAGTTCCTTACTGGGCTTATGTGAAATATGTGGAAAAGTATCCTTAAAACGCTGTCAGCACAGCTATTTATATGCTGTTGTTTTATCACTCAAAGCAACTCTGTGAAGGACACAACATTTCAGTAAACAATGTCATGCTTTTCAATGTGATAACCCACACATGGCAGCTATTTTTGGTCTTCTGTTTGCTAAATATTTAGTAATTATTGTGCACTTAGCTGTTACGCTTTAAAGACATGTTACTCCTCCTGTTGTGGGCTTGGCTGCCGTTCTGCTCACTCTGCTGGATTCTCAGCTGGTGGGAAGCGAGACCAGCTGATAAACAGGTTAGAGACGTTCACAGACAAGCATCCAAACAACTGTAGCTGTGTAATTTAATAAATGTAGTGAAGGCTTAAAGGCATCTAAAGGGGGGACGGTTGAAAGGAAAAGGGCTGTTTGATTCTAAGGCTGGATGCAGTCCTTTTAGCAGCGGATTAACAACTCTTAGATCTCCACCCGGGTCTCTAATGAGAGAGGCTGTTCTTTACTCTCATTCACTCTATATATGTATATACATACATATATATGTATATACATATATATAAATCAATTAAAACCACACAGTGGATCCAATACCCATAACTTAAATTGTGAAGAAGAAAAGGAAGAAGAAGAAAAATCCCCAGTAAGGAGATCTGTAAGATTCAAAGACCCAAAACACAATCCAACACATTAGACCATCTTCCTCTACCCCTAAACACTGTGATCATATGGAGGTAAATGGTCCACAGGAAGTCATTTTTAGGTCAACGCTTACATGTTTATGAAATTTTGGGGCATTTTACAGGATTTTAACTAATCTTTTTATTTAAGTTTGATCACAGTAAAATATTATACCAATGACAAAATGACAAACACGGTTTCTATCTGATTCAGTCCAGGAACCAACGATCAATATGAGATGATATCACAGCTGATCTTTTCCATTTATATTAAATCAACAAAATCTACAGCGCCCATCACTGAAAGACACACGTTACACTTCATCGTCCTTTGAAACTCAGATTAAACACCTGAGTTAGGTCTTCATTAATAATTATGGCACTGTGGTTCTGAGGATGTCAGAGCAATAGATATCCAAATCTAGCATTTGTTTTATTTTTTTTTTAACTTTATAGAAACACAGCATGTAATAAAGCACTTGTGTGAACACTGACAGCTTGTGTTGTGAAAGAGCTCTGGGGCCGTTGGGTCATTAAAATAAGATGCATCTAGGTTATTTACACGAAATAGAAAAGAGGAGCGGGTTTTTTAGGTCCCTGGTTTTGTGTGGACACAACATCCAGAAAATAAACACCGGCAGTAGAATCACCTAAACTCTTCTCCCTGTGGATTGCACTTTAACTCTTCAGCTCCTCCTGCTCAGCTCTGCTGAGAATCCATTCAGGCAGGGTGGGCACATCATTCGGCCAATCACACACAAGGACAGACTAGGGTCATATGAAAGAAGGAAAAGGGACAAAAGTGCCAAACATAGTGAGTGTAGTGGTACCGGTCAGGTACAAAGAGCAACATAGAAATGGGGGAAAACCAAAGAAAGAAGCAGCATCTGGCTGCATGTTAATGATTCTGCAAAGCTGTTCAGATCTGTCTGAGCAGGGTCAACAACCAACAGTGCTGACTCTGGAAAAGTGTCCTGTTTTTAGTCAGGTACTTCTGTAAACTGTTGAGGTTTTTATAATTAAAAAAAAGCATAAAAATATCCTTTTTTTTTAATCAAAACACAGAATTAAAAATTACCAACACAAAAATCATTTAAACTTGCTTATTTAGGCTAAAACATATGCTCGGAGTGATGCTAAAGAAGAGCCTTTTGGGAGCCTTCTAATGGAGCTGAATGTTTAGGAGAGCTGGACCTCCTATGACTAGAAGGTGGAGAAGCAGGTGGTGTCGATTAAGAGGTGTTTCATGGTGTTTTCACCCCCAGGGAGAAAAAACCTGCTCTGCTTGCTTTAAATGATGATAAATACTCGGCTGTAAAACGAAGCTAGACTCCCCTAATTTGATTTCTAAGTAAACTCACCTTAAACAACTAAAGGAGAGTTTAATACATTGTACAGTTTCATTAAACATAGTAAAACTCCTGAGTTTGCTAAATAAGCTTAAGCAGTTCACAGATGTGATGCTTCAGCACATGGCAGATTCCAGTTTTCATCAGGCGAGCAGCTCCACTCCACTTTATTTGTGTACAGGACCCCGTTGATCAAAGATGATGAATAACAAATTTTAAGGAGGGAAATTAGCATGAAAAAGTCTTTGCATTCCAACTGATGCATAAAATATCTGTGCTTACTTTAATGAGGGCAGATAAAAAGATGCCACGCTGTGCAGTGGGCAGCATCTAGATTGATGCTACGCATTAAGAAAACACTACAGTCCCCAGCAAACATCACAGCCGCATAGTCAGCCTATTGTCCCCACAAACTACCTCTTTGCAAGTCTCTATCTCTTCTGCTGCCATTTCACCTGCCAAACTACTCCTATCAAAATCCCCCTTTTTTCCCTCTGAAGCTTACTCACTTTTTTACCAGTCAGATGTCCCGCCTGCGCTACATTTCTTGCATATTTTCTTCCTCCGTCTCTCTTAGGAGATAAAAGCCTTCTTTCTCTTCCCCACCAGCATATCTCACAGCTAGACAAATAGCTCCACTTGTTTCAAAGTGGCCACAACAGAAGGACAATGATAAGAGAGCTGTCTCCAAACTGTCATTTCCTCTGTCTGCCCCCACATCTCACATCACTGTAATTGACTGCAGTGTATGTGTGAGTGCTGTTGTTCTTCAGGATACCCGAGAGTCTTGTCAGGGATTCTAGGGTTGCTTGTCATTCACTGACCTCCACATATTTCTTCTTTGGTGGTGCTTTAGAAGAAAGTGTTTGCCACATATGTTGATTTCATAAAACCCAGAGAGAGTTGCTAATTTGGTCTTCAGCTAATGGATGTTCACCATGGGGCTGTGTAAATGAGGGTGAAGGATAGCTGCAGGTGTCTCATAACTTTAGAAAGCTCCTCACGTAACACCTGTCTGACTTTGGATAAGAGGGGTCGGCAACTTAAATTCCAAATTTAATTGTGTAGTAAAGTCCACTTCACACTTTGAATTTCAAAGTTGAGACAAACAAATGAAAGGCCGAACTTTTCTTTCTAGTTTCTCGTTTGTTTGTACTGGGTTTTATAAATGACCCAGCCTTAAAAGAAAATGAGTAACAGGTTGCTGACACAAAGAACTGTCAAGTTCATACATTGTGACAGATTTGCTTTGTTTTCTAAAAACCAAAATGTCAGATTTTTTTAAGATAGATACAGTGTAAAAAAATCATATTTAGAAATCAAAGGAAATCAGCAAAAAAGTCAGTAAATGTGTGTTTGGTGGATTCTTGAAATGGCGCCACGTTTAAGGAAAATGTATTCATGTAATGAGCAGCAGAGATGAGTTTGTGGGTTTTGCCCATGAAAATTTTTCTTCTCTGCCGATTCCAAACAGCTGATTCTGCTGTTGACTCTTGTTTGGTGTCATTTATTGGATTGGAAGATTGAAGTCTGAAGAAACGAGACATACTGGTGATTTAACAGGGGCTTCATTTAGCAAACAGGGGCCTCAGTATCATGTGGAAGAACCATACACAACAACAACAGCCTGCATGGCACCTCCTCCTCATGCTGGTCACCGGCTTGGTCACACTGGGATGGCTGGTACCTGATCACCTGAAGTACCAGAATCTCAAAACAAGAGTGAATAGCAGAATCAGCTGTTTGGTATTGACAGAGATTTCATGCAACCCTCAAACTCTGCTGCTCATCATTTTTCTTATAAATGTGGCTCCATTTAAAATCAGGATAAAGAAGCTTTAAAAGTGTAAGATTTGTTTTGAGAATCAAGAAATAATCCACCCTACTCTCATTTTCCTACTTTTTGTGCTAAGAGTTATTTGGTTTGAGACACTAAGGTTACACTATCCTGCTAGATCCTGAACAGAATCTCAATCATATCATGTCATGGCAGAATTTGAAACTTAAAAACACTGTTTCCACCAACAAGTCCGGTTCGGTACGAGATGGTGTGTAGTTTTTGTGTTTTCGCAGGTAAAAACTGGGAGGGGCACCAGAATATTCAAACCATCCCATTTATTTGGGACCCTTCCATTATGGTCCCAATCTTACTAATCTGACCTAAAGGGGCGGAGCTTATAGCTGAAGCATCTGTTGCTACCCCGCCTACTGGGTAAGGGTTCAGCTGATGCAACAGAGATCAGGATTTACGTAACCAAACCTGTACGGCCATCAATGACTCCTTACAGGTAGAACTGGGAACTTTAATTTCTGAGTGATGTGTTTCAGGGCGGAGGGAATGGTGGAACTTCGTTTCTGCATGTTTTTCTACATCTTTCTACTGTGTTCCTGTCTGGAGTGTTTAAAATGAGCAATTAAACATGGGGGGTTAGGATTAATATTAACGTACATGGAGAAGGCCCAGCCCTTCTGGAGAGTCCTCAGAAGGAATAGAGTAGTAGTAGTAGTAGCTAGAAGTGACCTTCTAGCTCTCCACTATTAAAAGTGTGCTGATGAATAGCATCACTCTCTGGTCATGCTCAGCAAGTCACTTTTTATCTCCAAGTTTCTTTTTAACTCCGCTCTGCTCAAAGAGAATAATAAAACAGTCATGTCCGACACACTTTACCCACCAACTCCCCATTAACCCCTAACTCTGCTGCCAAAGATAATTCTGCTCCTTTGTGCATTTTCAGATTTATTCACGTTTGTCTTCATCCTGGACTCTCTTGTAAATTCAAGGGAAGATGCTCCAGAGATGAAGCATGGGAGGTAGATGCCCAGTGCTATTGTGTGAAAGAGAAATCTGTCTTGATCGCTCTCTCTCTGCTAATGAGCACCACAGCACAGCCCTTCTCTCTCTTGGACCTTATTAACACTTTCTGACTGGTTATTCTGCAGAGTGCTTAGCCAGCAGGTCAGCCATGCCACCTCCCCTGAACCTAACCATCTATTTGTATGAGCTGGAACACTTTGCCACTGTCAATCAAAGGTCCAGCTGGATTTTAAGCCTCAGGAAACCAATCTGGGTGCGCAGATCCCTAGATCAAAGTGGAACCTGGTTCCAAAGTGTTTCCAGTAGGAATTTGTCAGCATGGAGAAGAAAAGGAGTTGGGCTGGGAAAGCAAGCGGGGACGTCCTGAATGATTTAGCCTCACCTCCACATCCGAACAGGGACGCTGTGATCTATGGAGAGATTTGACTTTTTTAACAGCTCGCGCTGGGCCTGGGGGTACAGAGTTAGAGTATAGAGACTTTTTAAAATGAAAGTTAAAACTTTTCAAGGAAATTTTGTCCAGCTTGGTTTAGTCTTGAAATAGACAAAGACAAAATTTAGTGTGTCTACATGTAAAAGCTCAGAATTAAAATGCTGTACTTTGTTTTTCATGTGACTGTAGCAAACTTGTGAAACAACACAGAGGTGAGTCTTACTCTCCCTAAAATATCATTTGTTGTTACTTGTCTCCTATCTGTTTGGTGTTGAGCAGATACAGCTGATGAGCACGGATTTGTTTCACATCCAACCACTCATCCCTGACTTCTCATCTCATCCAACACCCTCAACCATTTTGCCTCCAATTCTCAGCTGTAGACATGAGATTTGGGTAATGACCAAAAAATAAAAAAATAAACCATTTTTCTTTGGAGGATGGCTGTGCACAACCCTTAGGGATCTGAAATACTGCAGCTGCTTCTCAGCATCAAAGGCCGTCAGCTGTTTGGACATCTTCTGATTGTCTCCCTTTGGAGACTTTTTTGGGCAACTGGAAGAAAACCCTGGAGTAACCCAACAACCCACTGGGAGGATTATGTACATATTGCTTCTACCTGAACACTTTTCACTGGGGGAGGGATATACAACTCATCTTTATTTATATAGTGCCAGTTCACAACAAAGTCATCTAAAGGCTCTTTACAGACATAATCAGTTCAAGCCAATTCATTGTGATTTTTTTAAAACCAATCCACATAAGTCCGTTTTATAACAACTGTGTTCATACAAGCCAGTTCATAACAAATAAGGGCCGGTTGAAGAAATCCAACAGATACAACCAATCTAGTCTTTGATTCAATCGCATCATCATCCATGCAGCAGCAGACGAGAGTGGAAAGAAAGGAAACGCCCTACAGGAAAGAAAAACTTTTAGCAGAACCAGGTTTAGGATGGGCAGCCATTTCTCTGGCCTAACATGAAGATATGTTGACATATATATATATATATATATATATATATATATATATATATATCAACACATCTTGGCATCAGGAGGAAGAAAGGATATTTAAGTGACTGAGCGTGACATGGTTGTTGGTCTGAGTATTTCAGAAACTGCTGATCTACTGGGATTCAGGGGGTGAAACACCTGCATAAGTGATGATGATTGGCTGAGTAAAAGTAAGATACTAGTAAAATAGTAAGCAGAGGCTGACTTGGGCAAATAGTCTGCCCCAAAAACACACACACAGTGACACACAAAAGCAACCAAGAGATGCACACAGCAATGGTGAGTCCGGAGAATAAAAAGGTAGCTAAAGTTTGTAAGTTTGAAGCACAGACATTACTTTTCCTTCTCTGTGATAAAAGATAACGTTATGGTAAATGTTCATTATGACCAGCAACAAAGTGTTTTCCATGTTGGTTGGAAGCAGCTCTAATCTTATTAAGCTCGTCTACGCTAACAAAGAAGAGCACAGACCCACATCGTAGCAACCCTTGTGTACATTACAGCACAGTATTTTCTGTTGGCATTTATTCTATTAAAGTTTTCACTAAATTAATCAATCATAGCACTGAGATGAATTCTAAATAATTAAACATGCAGTTGAATTTAAAGTTCCATTAAAGAGAATATATTGGAACATGAAAAAAGAGAAGGTAACTCCATAGTTACTTTCCCTGGTAACTACTTACTTTTATAATGCTCAAACTCAGTTACTTTCTGAGAGAACTAACAATTAACTATAGCTAATTACTTTCTCTAAGTGACATGAACAACACTGTTCATCTTTTTCCAGGTTGCCTACGATGACTTTTTAAATCCAGCTGATGTCATTAATAAGCCATACACCAACACGCTCCATGAGGCATCACCTACCCGTCACTAGTATGAGCTACTAACAGATATGACCTTTTCAGTTGGACGATTAGTTGGCTCAATACCAGCACAGAATATCACCCAGAGCTTGGCCTTTTGTATAAGTACACATTAAGTCTCACTTAATTTGGATTAAAAGCTCAATTGAGTTCTTTTTTTCTACTATTTGATTTCCTAGAAAAAAAAAGTGTAGTATTAGAGATCTCTTCTTCCATTGCTTGCTTGATGACTCATGGTCATCATATGAATCAGCTCCTGTTGTCCTTGTTTTTCTTCCAGCACCACTAAGGGTTTCTACAGGCGTATGTTTTATGTCAGCCGTCGTAAGTGTTGATAACATGTTTATCTCACTCGTTGGGAGGAACAGGCGATGACTCTACAACATTAAAAAGGGAGGTACGGAAATTGGTTACAAAAGTTAAACAAAAAGGAAAATTAGCAGCACAAAGATGTTGGTATTTAACATACCTGAACTGTTTCTGCCTTTTCTGAGGGCTGCACTGTTTTGCAGAGCATTTTGCTGCATGAGGAGAGCACCAGTTAGTGGCTTTTGCTCTTGTTAATGTGCCAAAATTACATTGCAAATAAAAGTTCAGTGATAACACTTCCCTCTAATTCTACATCAATTCGACCATTCCAGACCCATTATATTCATAAAAACAATAATTGCCTGCTATTAAAACCAATTTGACTTCCTCCACAGGGCAGAATTAAAAAGTTGGCTTAGCAAGGTAATCAAGTGTGGCATACGCCGAGGCAAGGATTGAGGCTTTGTCTGAAGTAATCACTTCCTCGGATGCTGTGGCTTGACTGCGTTCAACGAGAGTGACATACGGGAAAATAATTAAAACGGATGCGTTCAGCCAACAGCAGCTGGCGAGCTGCATCTTTAATACATGATCAGATTTGCATGCTGACTGTCAATCTTCTGTCTGAGGTAGGAAACTCAACTCAGTCAAGGTGTAGCAGTTGTGATCTGATCTGGCTAGATCCATACTGAGCTTTTCTCTCCAGGCACTGAGGAAACGTGTGTGACAGTGATTTACAGTGCAGAGTTTTAGTCAGCGACAGTGAGTGAACAGAAAAATACACTGCAGTTCTTCTGTGACAAGAACAATTAATATAAGCCGGCAATTCCGCTTCAGTCAGGCTGCATTGGCTGGAAGCAGCGATGTGTTGTAGCGTTGCATCACCACTGCCAGCAAACAAGGGGAAGGAAAGTTGCTCCAGCTCCCTCTTATCTATCTTCTGAGATTATGTTTCCAGAGAACTTTTACACAATTTCTGGCAACTCAAACTGAGTTCTGCAGTTTTTACACCCAAGGCGGTGGTACAGTGCAGTCCCATCTGACAGCAGCACACACACAACAGATCAGTGAGCATCCTCATTAGTTTAGCTCAGTTTGACAGAAGCCTCCACCTCGCTGCCTCCTAATTTTGGACAAGCGGACAAGAGAATACACAGGAGCAAAAGCCATGTGTGAGGCGGTTCATCGATCTGGACAGATGGCCGAGGGGACAGGAGCAAGGTAAGCAGCTGTGCATGCTAAATAAAGTTTAGCCCTGGTAAAAGGTTGTCACCCTGGAAAACAAAAGGTAATACTTCAAACCCTTTTCTGGTGAAAATAAATAAAAAATTTGGTCATGAAATATTCATCTAATAAAAATAGACAAATAAATCCTGTCAAAGGCTCTAGCAAAGTTAAGAAAAAAAGAAGACTCTGTAGCCAGTTATTACTGGAATGCAGAAAGTTACAACTTTGAGCAAAGGGTGACCATGCAAACAGATGCCCACTGACCTTAATGCCACACCTGATTCCCTTTAGTTGGTCAAATGGAGCAAATAATGAAATGTCCTTACACAAGAACATGTCTCCATGTTAAATGGGTTCTTTGTATTTTGAGACTGGGTGGTCTCTAAGCTGGAGTGGACAACAAAGACAGACTAATAGCAAAAACACTGCTGATTTACCATCAACAGTATTAACTGGATTTTTATTAAACATGTAAAAAGTTTTACATTACACATGTGAAATATCTGAAATCATGTGTATGTGTTACCTGAATTCATTACGTGTCACAATGTGATGATGATGATGATGATTGTGCCAACAGACCCTTTTTATAATTCATGCATACGTCATTTGTGCATGCTCACAACTGCTTCTGCTGGTCAGACAGCTAAGCTGTCAATTAAAATATGCGGAGGGTGTGTCTTTACTGAGGAAATTAGAGTGATTCCAGACAGTTGTTTTGTATTTGACTGTTCAAATCGTTAAGGCAAGAAGGCACACAAACAGGGAATGCGTTTTTCTGGTTTCCTGTGAAGAAACCAGCGAACATTCTGGATTTGTGCAGTCGGCTGGGCAAAAACTGCATAACCAGGAACTGATTATGCAGTGCTGACTTAGTCTACTTAGTACTTTTCACAGTGATGGTCTCACTCCTATTCGGGCTGCTTTCTTTGGACTTCTCCATCTGCATCTTTAGTCACATTTACCCACTTAGCCCTATTATTCAGCACACCACCCAGGTTTCGATTGTTCCCATTACAATGCAGGGCAATTGAGGCTGCGTTCAATGTGGGTGGGTTCATCTTAACAAGGTGGCTGGTATTTATTAGGAAGTCACTTGTTTGCGACACACATGAAACAATGGAGGACGTTGAGCTAATGATTTACATGATGCTTAGTTTAATGCTCACAATCAGAAAACGGTTTATTAGGCAAACCCAGAGAAGGCTGTTGGCTGCAAGACGCAACAGGAGACCCAAAGGAGAGTTTGGGAAGCCAACCCGTTATTCACAGTCACAGCTTTGGCATTTTAAAGATCAGATCAAATGTCATCTGCATGTCATTCAGTTCTGCAAAGACCGGGTAACGAGCCAGTCATTTGACTCAGGTGTGTTGGAGAAAGACTGCATCTAAAAGTTGCAGGATGGTACATCTCCAGGACCGGACTTGGGCACCCCTGCCGTAAAGAAACACCAGCAAACAGCCTGAATAAAATCGCCTTGGCAGTGCTAACTTATGGCCCTTTCTCCCTAGTACCCACTTAGCTTAGCCCAACACCACCCCTCCTAATTTGTAGGTGTTCCCATCAGGATTTGCCCAGGGCGAGTAGATGTTTAGCACCAATTCTGTTGGGGTTCTTTACGGGAAGCCAAGCATTCCCTGTACGCATGCTTTCTTGCCCTAATAATTTGAAGAGTCAAATACACAGTGACTGTCTGGAATCACTCTGCTTACCTCAGTAAAGACAGACCCAGTGCAAATTTCAATTGACTGCTTAGCTTTCTGACTGGCAGAAGCAGTTAGGAGCATGTGTGAGTGACATGCAAAAAAAATAAAAATCATCCATTTTTCTCATGATGTTATTTTTAAGCAAATAGTCTGATAAATTTTAGTACCAAGAGTTTAAAGTAAAAGAAGAGTCTGAAAACAATGAAGAAATGCTCTTTAGTAGGGTATTAGCACATTCTTGAAGTCATTGTTGCTCTGCAGAAAAAAAATAAAGGGAACACTTAAACAACACAATGTAACTCCATGTCAATCCCACTTTTGTGAAATCAAACTGTCCACTTAGGAAGCAACACTGATTGACAATCAATTTCACATGCTGTTGTGTAAATGGAAAATTAATTATTGGCAATTAGCAAGACACCCCCAATAAAGGAGGGTTCTGCAGGTGGTGACCACAGACCACTTCTCAGTTCCTGCTTTCTGGATGATGTTTTGGTCACTTTTGAAAGCTGGTGGTTCTTTCACTCTAGTGGTAGCATGAGACGGAGTCTACAACCCACACAAGTGGTTCAGGTAGTGCAGCTCATTCAGGATGGCACATCAATGCGAGCTGTGGCAAAAAGGTTTGCTGTGTCTGTCAGTGTAGTGTCCAGAGCATGGAGACAGGCCAGTACATCAGGAGACGTGGAGGAGGTCGTAGGAGGACAACAACCCAGCAGCAGGACGCTACCTCTGCCTTTGTGCAAGCAGGAACTGCCAGCAGGCAACAGAAACAGACTCCATGAGGGTGGTATGAGGGCTCGACATCCACAGGTGGGGGTTTTGCTTACAGCCCAACACCGTGCAGGACGTTTGGCATTTGCCAGAGAAAACACCAAGATTGGCAACTTGGCCACTGGTGCCCTGTGTTCTTCACAGATGAAAGCAGGTTCAGAATGAGCACATGTGACAGACAGAGTCTGGAGACGCTGTGGAGAACGTTCTGCTGCCTGCATCATCCTCCAACATGACTGGTTTGGCAGTGGGTCAGTAATGGTGTGGGGTGGCATTTTTTGGGGGGCCGCACAGCCCTCCATGTGCTCGCCAGAGGTAGCCTGACTGCCATTAGGTACCGAGATGAGATCCTCAGACCCCTTGTGAGACCATATGCTGGTGTGGTTGGCCCTGGGTTCCTCCTAATGAAAGACCATGCTAGACCTCATGTGGCTGGAGTGTGTCAGCAGTTCCTACAAGACAAAGGCGTTGATGCTATGGACTGGCCCGCCCGTTCCCCAGACCTGAATCCAATTGAGCACATCTGGGACATCAGGTCTCGCTCCATCCACCAATGCCACAGTGCACCACAGACTCTCCAGGAGTTGGTGGATGCTTTAGTCCAGGTCTGGGAGGAGATCCCTCAGGAGACCATCTGCCACCTCATCAGGAGCATGGCCAGGCGTTGTAGGGAGGTCATACAGGCACGTAGAGACCACACACACTACTGAGCCTCATTTTGACTTGTTTTAAGGACATTACATCAAAGTTGGATCAGCCTGTAGTTGTTTTTTCAACTTTAATTTTTAGTGTGACTCCAGATCCAGACCTCCATGGGTTAATAAATTTGATTTCCATTGATCATTTTTGTGTGATTTTGTTGTCAGGACATTCAGCTATGTAAAGAACAAAGTGTTTAATAAGAATATTTCATTAATTCAGATCTACGATGTGTCATTTTAGTGTTCCCTTTATTTTATTTTATTTTATTTTATGTTATTATTATTTTTTTATTTTATTTTATTTTATTATTGTTTTTTTTTTTAGCAGTATATATTTATTTTGATAAAATTCAAATATGTGTAGTGGATAAATTATTGTTTTATCCTAAGTGTATGTAGAGACTCCATCTTTCTGGCTCCTGGTTAATATTTGTATCTGAGTGTTATACTGTCTCATAAGTATTATTAAGGGTTGACTTCTCAAATATATTTAATGTATTTAAAATCATTCTTTTGCTGAAACAAAGCAGCATGTGCAGGTAATCACTGTGTCCTGATTATATCTCAGGTGAAGGACTAGTACCAACTGGATGGTCAGTGGATTTATTGGTGCCGAAGTGTCTTTGGGCAAGACACTGACCCTCACATTACCTCCCAATGTGTCCCTTCGGGGTATGAATGTGTGTATTAGATGAGCACTGAGTATATACATATAAAAGTGGAGTATAATTGGGTGAGTGGGACATTGTATTGTAAAAGCATTTTAGTGGTAAGATAGGACTAGAAAAGTGTTATAATCCATTAACTATAATTTAAGTTCAAACTGTAGCATAGAGTAAATAACCATACAATATACCAAGTCTGTGGATAATCATTTGATGATTGAATATATCAATATCGTAAAAGGAAAAACTTTTAGAAGCATTGCTTGGCAATGGCAGACTTCATGTCCTTCAAACTCCCAACACAATAAATAAGAAGCTCTGTTTAACAGTTTAAACCATGAACATTTCATCACAATGAGCAGATTGCATTGCAGAACTAGTTAAGAATGTCAAACATATTAATGTTTCACAGCTCTGGTTGTAGCTCTTTTTCTTAAGTGCATCACACTGTGTGAAAATGGTGTGAACGCTCAGACAGCGAACGCCTGTGTGAGCTGTGAGCATCAGGGACCGTTAATCCATGCTGGTAAAAATGCAGTGAAACAAAAGTCAAGGAGGCTGTTTGTTCTTCACACACATGTGACTGAAATAATTAGAAATAATACACTGGAGAACAGTTTACAAAACATGCTAAATTATTAGTTGCGTAAAGCTTGCTTGTATTGTTTAGACAGTGTATTCATAATGTGTGGAAATTTGGGTTTAAAAAGTTAATTAACAATGTAATCTTTAATGTGAGATAAATGTGGAAATTTATATTAACATTTAATGTTGTGTACAACACAGGTAGCAATAAGGGTTTTGTAATTGTGATTGATTTTTTATATTCTATATTTGGTCACTTTCATTATGGCTCTGCAATGGATTGGGGACCTGTACAAAATGCACCCTGTTTTCAGCAAGCTCCCGACCCAACACCCCCTACAATCCTGAAGATGACGAAGTCAAGAAAATAGATGAATGAAGGAATTTTCATCATTTTAAATCAGGGCTCTCAACTCTCACACATTGGCCGTGACAAACACATATTTCAGCTTGTGCACACACTCAAACTCCAGTACAGACATCTGTAAACTGTAAAATTTTCTCAGGGATTAGCATATAAAAAATAGAAACACAGTTAGTGAACAGCCAATTAAAAAAGAACTGCTGCATCTGGGTGGGATGTGGGTCATTCTATGTGGCTTGGCAACCTCCAAGAGGAGATGTGACGCCTCCAGCGAGCTGGCTCGCCAGTATTTTGTATTCACCAGTAGCTATTCAAGTCCCACAATGCACTGCACCGGGATGTCATTTAAAGCATAGCCATAGGTTGATTTTACTCAGTTTTCAAAACTGAACCAGTCTGCCCCAGAATTGAACTTTTTTATTATTATTTTGGCCTACTGTTTACTTGAGTTTGACACGCCTGTTCCAGAAAGCTCTATTTGGCAAAAAAAAACTCCATGAAACATATTTACAGAGGCAGCAGGACCTAATTAAATCGGTATGATGTAATTAAAAAGGTGTGATGTGATTAAACCGGTATGATGTGATTAAACCGGTAAGATGTGATTAAACCAGTATGATGTGATTAAACCGGTATGATGTGATTAAACCGGTATGATGTGATTAATCCGGTATGATGTGATTAAACCGGTATGATGTGATTAAACCAGTATGATGTGATTAAACCAGAATGATGTGATTAAACCGGTATGATGTGATTAAACCGGTATGATGTGATTAAACCGGTATGATGTGATGAAACTGGCATGTTGTGATTAAACCGGTATGATTTGATTAAACCGGTATGATGTGATTAAACCAGTATGATGTGATGAAACTGGCATGTTGTGATTAAACCGGTATGATTTGATTAAACCAGTATGATGTGATTAAACCAGTATGATGTGATTAAACCAGTATGATGTGATTAAACCGCTATGATGTGATTAAACTGGTATGTTATGATTAAACAGGTATGATTTGATTAAACCAGTATGATGTGATGAAACTGGCATGTTGTGATTAAACCGGTATGATGTGATTAAACCGGTATGATGTGATTAAACTGGTATGTTGTGATTAAACCGGTATGATTTGATTAAACCAGTATGATGTCATTAAACCAGTATGATGTGTTTAAACCAGTATGATGTGATTAAACCGGTATGATGTGATTAAACCGGTATGATGTGATGAAACTGGCATGTTGTGATTAAACCGGTATGATTTGATTAAACCAGTATGATGTGATTAAACCAGTATGATGTGTTTAAACCAGTATGATGTGATTAAACCGGTATGATGTGATTAAACCGGTATGATGTGATTAAACCGGTATGATGTGATTAAACCGGTATGATGTGATTAAACCGGTATGATGTGATTAAACTGGCATGTTGTGATTAAACCGGTATGATTTGATTAAACCAGTATGATGTGATTAAACCAGTATGATGTGATTAAACCGGTATGATGTGATTAAACCGGTATGATGTGATTAAACCGGTATGATGTGATGAAACTGGCATGTTGTGATTAAACCGGTATGATTTGATTAAACCAGTATGATGTGATTAAACCGGTATGATGTGATGAAACTGGCATGTTGTGATTAAACCGGTATGATTTGATTAAACCAGTATGATGTGATTAAACCAGTATGATGTGATTAAACCAGTATGATGTGATTAAACCGGTATGATGTGATTAAACTGGTATGTTGTGATTAAACCGGTATGATTTGATTAAACCAGTATGATGTGATTAAACCAGTATGATGTGATTAAACCAGTATGATGTGATTAAACAGGTATGATGTGTTTAAACAAGTATGATGTGATTAAACTGGTATGATGTGTTTAAACAAGTATGATGTGATTAAACTGGTATGATGTGTTTAAACAAGTATGATGTGATTAAACAGGTATGATGTGATTAAACTGGTATGTTGTGATTAAACCAGTATGATGTGATTAAACTGGTATGATGTGATTAAACTGGTATGTTGTGATTAAACCAGTATGATCTGATTAAACTGGTATGATGTGATTAAACTGGTATGTTGTGATTAAACCAGTATGATGTGTTTAAACAAGTATGATGTGATTAAACAGGTATGATGTGATTAAACAATCATGATTTAAAGAGTATAAAATTCAGCTTTTATATGTTGTGCTATTGTTAATATGGAAATGGATGAAGAATGAAGAATTACTTTAACTGCTGCTACATTACATGAATACTGCTCTTTAAAATCAGCTTATCCATTTAATGTGTTATTTGAAAATATGCAATACACTACCTTTGATTAAATTAGAATTTTGTCTGTAACATTGTTATTAACTGTAATTAATCACAGTAAATGATGCAATTAATAGTGAATAAACATTTTAACATTTGCCTAGCACTATAGGCCACATTTTAGTCAATAGTCCAATTGGAATTGTAACATTTGTTTCTGTTTTATATCTTTGAATGCATGCATTATTCACTGCATTTGTTTGTCTCAGATGTCAGGGAAGAAGCAACTCAGCATTTTATCATTTCAGATCTTTTGGCTTGGCTTAGCGCTAACCCTACTTCAACTAGCACTAACCCTTCTTGGACTAGCGCTAACTCTGCTTAGACTAGGTCTAATTCTGCTTGGACTAGTGTTAACCCTGCTGGTACTAGCACTAACCCTGTTTAGACTAGCACTATCCCTGCTTAGAATAGCACTATCCCTGCTGGAACTAGCGCTAACTCTGCTTAGACTAGCTCTAATTCTGCTTGGACTAGTGTTAACCCTGTGGGACTAGCACTAACCCTGTTTAGATTAGCACTATCCCTGCTTAGAATAGCACTATCCCTGCTGGGACTAACACTAACCCTGTTTAGACTAGCACTATCCCTGCTTAGAATAACAGTATCCCTGCTGGGACTAGCACTAACCCTGTTTAGACTAGTACTATCCCTGCTTAGAATAACAGTATCCCTGCTGGGACTAGCGCTAACCCTGTTTAGACTAGCACTATCCCTGCTGGGACTAGCACTAACCCTGTTTAGACTAGTACTATCCCTGCATAGAATAACACTACCCCTGCTGGGACTAGCGCTAACCCTGTTTAGACTAGCACTATCCCTGCTGGGACTAGCACTAACCCTGTTTAGACTAGTACTATCCCTGCTTAGAATAACAGTATCCCTGCTGGGACTAGCGCTAACCCTGTTTAGACTAGCACTATCCCTGCTGGGACTAGCACTAACCCTGTTTAGACTAGTACTATCCCTGCATAGAATAACACTATCCCTGCTGGGACTAGCGCTAACCCTGTTTAGACTAGCACTATCCCTGCTGGGACTAGCACTAACCCTGTTTAGACTAGCACTATCCCTGCTTAGAATAGCACTATCCCTGCTGGGACTAGCACTAACCCTGTTTAGACTAGTACTATCCCTGCATAGAATAACACTATCCCTGCTGGGACTAGCACTAACCCTGTTTAGACTAGTACTATCCCTGCTTAGAATAACAGTATCCCTGCTGGGACTAGCGCTAACCCTGTTTAGACTAGCACTATCCCTGCTGGGACTAGCACTAACCCTGTTTAGACTAGTACTATCCCTGCATAGAATAACACTATCCCTGCTGGGACTAGCGCTAACCCTGTTTAGACTAGCACTATCCCTGCTGGGACTAGCACTAACCCTGTTTAGACTAGCACTATCCCTGCTTAGAATAGCACTATCCCTGCTGGGACTAGCACTAACCCTGTTTAGACTAGTACTATCCCTGCTTCGAATAACACTATCCCTGCTGGGACTAGCGCTAACCCTGTTTAGACTAGTACTATTCCTGCTTAGAATAGCACTATCCCTGCTGGGACTAGCACTAACCCTGTTTAGACTAGTACTATCCCTGCTTAGAATAACACTATCCCTGCTGGGACTAGCACTAACCCTGTTTAGACTAGCACTATCCCTGCTGGGACTAGCACTAACCCTGTTTAGACTAGCACTATCCCTGCTTAGAATAGCACTATCCCTGCTGGGACTAGCACTAACCCTGTTTAGACTAGTGCTATCCCTGCTTAGAATAACATTATCCCTGCTGGGACTAACACTAACCCTGTTTAGACTAGTGCTATCCCTGCTTAGAATAACATTATCCCTGCTGGGACTAGCACTAACCCTGTTTAGACTAGCGCTATCCCTGCTTAGAATAACACTATCCCTGCTGGGACTAACACTAACTACGCTTGGTCTAGCAGTAATTCAGCTTTTCTGTCTGGAGGCATTTTGTGCAGGTGAAGACATGAGACTCTTCTGTACATTGACTCTTCTGTAACAACAAACACAACTGTTTGAATCTCTCGTTTTAGATAGAATGAGTACCCAAGGAGTTTATGGAGTTCCTGGCAGGAACCGGGTGAAACTGATTGCAGATACTTCTACTGTATATCTCCAAAAGCACAAGGTTCCCAGAAAACCATTTATCAACCATGGAGATCATGAGTGATTGAGTCCTCAGATCCTCCAATAATATCTTGTTGTGTATCTTTGCTAAATAAGTCTCGATGTGCGTTCAAAACAGTGTGATTATATCCAGTTGCTGCCATGCGACATGTCATGATGAGTCCCGGTAGCAAAAGTTTTAGGTGTGTCTGGAGGTCTCTGGATGATATTAAATTCTCTGATGGCACCTGAGTAGCATCGGCACCATCAGCTGTTTGTTCATATCCACAAATAAGTTGCGTAAAAGGGGAAGAATGAAGGCTGCATTTGTTTACATTTTATTTTACAAATTTGCTGGAATGTGGTATTGATTCAATTCCTTAGGCTGAACCAGATCCGTACCAGAGATGTACCACATTGTGGCTGTCAGAGGTGGTCACATATGTTCTGGAGCTGTGTCAGTTATTTTGTGCTGCTCTCTTCAAACGATACAGTGTTAGCTGAGGAGAACCAAGGTAAACTAATGTGATACTCAGAGTCTGGATGTTTGCTTCCCTCCCTAGCGCTCCTGGCTGGTCTCATTTAGCACATGGTTGTTGTGCTCCCTGCCACGCAGATGTGAAGCATCCAGCTGTTCTGACACTCCACAGCACACCCTGACCTCACCCGCCCCCGCCCTACAGGGGCTGCACTGTAACTCACACACATAACTTGCCATAATTAACGACCAAACACATCTTTCAACTCTGTAATTAAGCACTGAAACAGACGCCATAGCCTTATCCGAGCTAGAGGATCACATGGTGACTCCTGAACCTTGTTCTGAAATGTGGAGAAAAACATTTACCCTGAAAACTGGCTGAAACTCAGAGTTGAAGACATCTGTTCAGATTTAAGTGGAAGATTAATTTTTACATTAACTGACCTGTGCATATGTATTTGGGTTCTTTTTTCCAGCTTTGTTTCTCTAAGCCAGAGCAAAGTTATGCAAACCTAATAATAAGAATAATAGTTTATAATTTCACCTCTGCCAGACCTTAACATAACTCGTCTTTTCCCTGAGCTGACACAGATTATCTCCCAAGGCTCCTAAAATGCATCCATGCATTTAGGATAAATCTAGAGTCATGGAATAAGTGGTTTTCTGATGTAAGAGCAATTTATTTAATAAAGGTGTAAATCACAAGTTTGATCTGGATACAATACATTCATCTACTCTCCCATCCTTTGTCAAATCAACCATCTCACATTTATTCATCCTTTCTTACTTTGTCCATCCTCATGTCCCTCATCTTCCCTCCCTTCCCTCTCTCATCCATTGTTTCCTCCCTCATTCATTCATTCTTCCTTCCCTTCCTCATCTGTTCCTTCCTTCTTTCCTCCGTTATTCGTTCATCCATGTTTCCCTCATTTATCCATCATTTTGTTCGTCATCCATCAATCCATCCGTCATCCACCAATCTTTCCCTCCCTCATCCATTTATCCTCATTTCTCACCCATTCATCCTTCCAGCCTTTCTCCCCATCCATGTCCTTCCTTTCCTTTCATCATGCATCTTCCTCTCTCCCTCATCCATCCTCCCATCATCATCTTCATCTCTACCTTTACCCCATTTTGTCTCTTTCTTGTCTTTTGTCTTTTGTCTCCATATCATTCATTTCTAATCGTCAGGTAAAATCCTTAGTTGGCTTCAGTCTCTGACATTCAATTTACCAACCAAGGTAGTAAATGAATTATACTTAATGCACACATAATTTTAGACTTTGATCACACTGCAGGTCTTAATGTGCAACTTACGGCCCTGAAGAAGAATGACTGTTCCAACTGAGAAGCATCAGATATGGATCTGATTGGACCACATATGCGTCTGATCCAAAATTATCAGATTTTTTGGTTCAGATTTGTTGGATTTAGAGCTCTTTTGCCTGCAGCGTTAATGTAATATTATTGTTTATCTGTGTTTATCTGTGTAGGCTTTTGCTTTTTACTTTTTACTTCGCAGACATTCATGCACCAAAGAAAACAAATGGAAACAATTTAACAAGTTCTCTCTTAAGAATGTCTTATAAATGATTATTTTATTGATGTATGATCAATATTTTCATTTTGGATCGATCGTACTGGATCTTTGTTGAAAAAATGTATCATTGCAGATTCATGTATTTTTACACCCGATTACTTATTAGTCAGTCAAGGATGTAGATAATATATAGTGTACATAGCTGAACATGTCTGCTTTTTTATATTTAAGCCATCATGTAGGAGCTTCTGCTTGTTTAAACTGTTTCCCTCCATTACCTTGAAGTGATTCTGCAATAGTAAAATGCTAGAGATAAAGCCAAGCAGCATCTATGTCCAAACCAAATTTCAAACACCAGCGTTTCATTGATTTTAGGATCCAGTCCACAGTAACACCTGCCTCTGGGCATGAGGCTGCCAAACAAAGATGTTAGAAGGAAGGGTACTGTTTAAGAACATATTCAGATTTTTTTTTCTTTCACTTTGTTTACTCTTTGTGCTGCTGGTGGTGGTGGTGGTGGGGGTCTCAATCTGTCACATTTCATTTGCTTTTGCAGGAAAGAAATCAAAAAGTAACTTGCTAAAGTGCACAGACGCTGAATGCTAAACCGTACCCCTTACTGCTACTGGGAGGCATGTGGGAGGGCTGCTATTGTGAAATTTCAACAAAAAGGAATATTTACTTAAAAGAATTAAGCATTCAAAAATGCACGATTCATAACAATTCTTCCCCCATTATTCATCTCTGGTAGAGGAGCAGGGGAAAACTACAGAGAATATAAGAGTTTGTTTTTTCATTTTAACTGCATATGAACAGCACTGTGAAATAAAACCCCTCTGGGGATGAAAGCAAACAAAGCAAAATGGAAAACTGCCAATTACATGTCATTTTACATTAATACAATGTTTCCTCATTAGAAATAAGAAGGGGGGGGGGGGGGGGGGGGGGGGGGGTCTTCTTAGCCTCTGCTGTTTTATGCACTTGAATAAAAAGCCAGCATATTTTGCAAGAGCCAATCCACACACACGCCTTCCAAGCAACACATACGTCTGACCTGCTATCTGTTAAAGCAGCGGCAGGCGATCAGCTGCTGTGATTAGGATGCTGAGCAGGAAATCAGCAGGTTTTGATTGAGCAGAAGAAGAAGAGCAGAGATGCATTAAAGTACACAGCAGTGGAGCTAAATTATCTTTAAATCATGCAGATTTATTATTTAATATAAAACTGTACAAGCATTCAATTAAATATTCAAAAGCAGAGTCAGGTAAAGAAGGCTGCCTCACAAGGTTACACACACACGCACACACAGATCTACACACATGGTCTGATTGTTGGAGCTAAAATGGACTAGAAAAAAAATCACAAGACCTTTGCTGCATACCAATTAGTGTTTTACCCATAGGAAAACTTTGCCTCCCCACACCCCACCCCCAACTAATAGCATGTGTTTTGTGGATGTGTGTGTGGGTTCGAAGTCACCTTCTCCACCCCTCCATCGCCCATCAGTGGAGGTAAGTGTGTGTTTGCTTGTACTTAATTGCAAAATGCAGAGGCAGGAGTTCATGAGAAGTGTTTGGGGAGGAAAATAGAATCTAAAAACATTTCACCTCCATCAAGTGTCTTGTTGTTGATCACTGGTTGCAATAATATGGGAAATAACATTCAGCACAGTGTTGGGCAATAAGGAAGGGCATCCAGTTTGAAAAAAGAGAAGGAAAGAAGGACAGAGATTGCTCTTTACCTTTCTGATGGCCTCGGCCAAGCGTCACAAAACCAGAGGAGATGAAGCTGTGAAGGTCACCGCCGCCGCTGCTCCGGATGCTCTCTTTTCCATAGTGAAGACCTGGTCACGCACACATAGGCAGGCATGCAGGGACACCACACAAAATCAGCCACACAGGGACCCATACAGACATACAAGCATCCGGGCAGACATGCCGACAGTTTGTATTAATATTGTGCCCAATTAAGCACATCAGTCTTTCTACAGTCAAAACAATGATTCCTAGATCCCAACATTCCTGATCTGAACGTTGGGATCTTTTCAATGAAGATTACAAGATGATTATGATTTTCTGAGACTACCATACATTTGTTGTAGAAATTACAGTGTCAGTTTTTCTTCATCTACCAACCAACAGTTGACTGAGCCATGCCTTTTTTTCTGTAAATGAAGTGTGTATGTAGTTAATATTCATGGGGCTTTAGGTAGTTAACACAATTTTTTTTTTCTCCCCTCTCTGTAGAACCAGCTTCCAGTTCAAGTTGCAGGTCTGGCTTGGTGACCCTTATCCATCCCTTCAGCTCTGCTGCTAAAGGCCGAGGCTGCTGAGGGACATCCCATGATGCACTAGGTCCTCTCTGCTCTCTTTACCCTCCATGTATAAATATTTGATGTTATTTAAATATTTGTGTTTCTGTTTTTCTTTCTTAATGAGGGGCTTGTTGACCCCTCTTTCCTGTCCCTCCCACCTCCAACCAGTCCAGGCAGATGGCCATTCTTTCTGGTTCTGATGGAGGTTTTTCCTTCCTGTAAAAAGGAGTATTTCCTCTCCGCTGTCACCTCATATGATGATATTCATTGGCTTCTATAGCAAGATTTTTTTTTTTAAGTTAGTTTATCTGAACACAGTTATTTTAAACAGTATTAATTTGGATCATATAATGGATTTGTTCTGCAGAAGGACTGGTAACCTGTCCATTGTGTACCCCGCCTCTGCTGGATAGCAGGAAATGTCTCTTCCTTTTAGGTAAAAGCTAACGTCACTCTCATTAATCTAAGTTAACATATAGCAAACAAATCTGTAATATGAAAACAAATGGTTGAGCTAATGTTAGCATGTTAGCTCTGCTTAGCATAAACTCCAGATGACATAGACCAAATAATTATTTTTTAAAAAGCCATTTTCACACATGAACATGAACAGAGTAAGTCCAGTAAAAATGTGGGGGGCATTTTTTGTTCATGTTAGTACAACATCTCTGCAACATTTCAGGGTGTTAACTTTTTAGTACCTTGAAACACAAAAATTTATTTGACTTCCTCTTCTAGATAGTTTAGTTTTAGAACAGCAAAGCAGAAAACTCCTACAGCTTGCTTATAACTGCAAACCATTTCATCTCTGATAGTGTTGTAGCCAGTCAGTCAACTACATTTAACTAACACTGGTACATCTGTTAGGAATAACAATTAGATGGCTCCATTACATTCTCATGGACCACCGTTTGTCCTCACCATGATATCAAAAGGAAAATTCCCCCATGATGTCACTTCTTTCACTCACAAAATGAGAGGGAATGGTTGAAATGTGAACCACACAAGCAAACATAGAGCACTATTTCTGAGGGAAAAGTCTGAAAAGCAATATGTTTCCACCACCCACATACCAGTGCACTTTGAACTCAATCACACCTCTCCTCGCTCGGCTTTTATGGCTGCAGATGGAGTATCTGATGGGGTTATTTTTCCCATTCAATCATACAAGCAATTTTGTGTGTGACACAAACACATGCTATTGTTGTCTCCCTTTGTCACCTCTGTCATTGATAGGCCGCCCCACAACCCACTATGACATCCTTTCAATCTGAAAGAGCCTTCAAGAGCGGCCATCCTCCACTTTTCCCCCGTCCTGCTCCCATCTCCAGCTCATTAAGATGAGGTAGCATGAAGAGCCTGCAGGGGGAAGGCTGCGCATTATGAATTTATCGTCCTTGATATGAAGAAAATCGTGACTTTCAACCCAACATTGTGGCATAGAAATGAACAGGTGCCTCAGCGGGTGGGCACTAAGGTTTCATAAGGCCTGCTTCTTTATTCAACCTTCACTGGACACCTACACCTCAGAATCACTTCTGTTAGAGGTGTATTTGAAAATATATTTAAAGCACAAGTTCAATTATGAATGACCTGACTGAGACAAACAGATGAGGCCCAAACACGAAGAGTTTCTTCCAACCTCTTTATTCACTTATCAGCAGTTGACAAAGTTTGGGCCCTGTCAGAGGGGTAGGAAACTCTGTATACAACCATTGTTGGGTTATGAATAATAATTTGGTAAAACCAGTGGTTCTCAAACTTTTTCTACCATGCCCCCCTTTGGAGGAATAAATAATTCTATATATATATATATATATATATATATATATATAACATATACTCATAACATCACAGACGTGAGGCAGACCACAAAGCACATTTACTGTTAACTGTTTACTCTGTCTTTTCTCCCCTGATCTCTGTCCTACATGACTGCTACTACTTCTTCTTCTTCTTTTTCTTCTTCTTCTTCTTCTTCTTCTTCTTCTTCTTCTTCTTCTTCTTCTTCTTCTTCTTCTTCTTCTTCTTCCTCTTCTTCTTTATATATTTTCAGCAGTTGGCAAAAACAAATTGGAGCATTACTGCCACCAAGTGGTCTGGAGGTTGGACCAGACTGTTTCCAAGTGCTTAAGTTGTCAAAACATTAGTTTGTCTGCTACATTTTCCCAGTCTCCTTTCATGTTAATGTGCCCCCCAAGGGGGCCTGCCCCCCAGTTTGAGAACCACTAAGTTAAACATAACAACATGGAGTAGATTCCCTGTCATTTATCGTTTGTTTACTTTTTGTCTTGTCAGCATTTATCTTCAGTGAGATCATGGTCTGAAAACAGAGTCAGCTAAACTGCTGCATCAGTCCAAACAATGATGTTTTAAACGTAGCTTCATAGGTCATAATGACCTGTTAAGCAGATGTGACCCATATTTCTCCACTGCAGCTGGGACATGCAAATAATAAGATAATCAAATCATGGACCAAGGTGGATGCAGTACTGTGTTGCTAATATTAGTAAAGGTATTTCAATTCATTAGCCAGTATATGCTTTAGTGCAGTCTGGTATTGATCTATTTTATTTTATTTTACCTTTATTTTACCTGGCAAAACATTAAGAACAAAATTTTACAATGTTGGCCTGACAGAAAGTATTTGTGGGGCATCATTAGTAATCTAACTGTGGTGTTAGACTGTGGTAAAACATTTACAAATGTCATTAAAAACTGTCTTTAGGTGGCCTTTAAAAACAGAAATTAAAGTGTTCACTTTCAATGATTTTTGTAGAAAACTTGTGTTATTAGATACAGCAAATGAAAAGGACGATTGTCTAAAGTGAGATTTGGTTTTGTGTATTTGTAGCATGATAAGATGTGAAGGTGTGTTGCTGATACTGGATGCAGAAGCTGTCTTAGATACAGAGGTGGGTGACCTTGGAGTGTTTTACTGACGAGAGTGAACCTATGAAATTACAGTGAGTAAGAAAGGCCAGTTTACCTGAGAATAAAGAAAACAGTGGTAAGTTCTGAATGGAGCATTTGTGACAAGTTGAATATCAGTAGTAGATTGTTTTTCTGAAGTTTTTGTGTTGACTTTGTATGCATGTCCGTAGACTGTATCAGCAGAATCAAATAAAGGGAGGATGGTCATTTCAACAATCGTACATTTGCAACAGATGGAAATAAGAAACGATTTCTGTCTAAAGAACCAAGTCTTGCTTTGACCTTTGAAGGCACGCTAATCATGGATACAACTCACCTGCTGCAGTTCCCCTACCAGTGCCCACTTAAACTCTAGTTTGCAGTCCCAACAACGCCAGATAGTTTCCGCTTCAGTGGTACAACGCTGGCCAAATCTAAATCTTGCTTCTTGATGAGTTTTGATTGTTTTTTCAGATTACTTGTTTTTGTGAACCTCTTTCAGTTAGTCAAATCCATCAAAAACATTTGCTAGGTCAATAAATACTGCTGTTTAGAATCGAATGCAGATGCAATATCATTCAACTTCTAAGACAGGAGTAACATAACTATGGCCCAGGTGGAAAACTAGATACGATGTTTTGTTTTTGTGAATAAGTTTTTCAAGAACCTTGGAAGCACATGGTGAAATGGATTTAGGACTGATACAATTTAAAATGCCCTGATCACCACACCTAAAAATAGGATGAACAATAAACAACTAGGACATCACATGGTACCGTGTACAGACTGTGGAGCTCATCATCTTCCATTCAAACTGTCTTTCATTTGCTGAAGCCCCAAAAACTCAGCTTCTTAAATGCCGTTGCTGTAAATGCACTCCCCTCAGTTAAAAAGGCAGTGCAGCAAGTCTTGATCCTCGCTTGGCCATAATTATCTAAATACTATGATACCTGCCTTCACACCTGAAACCTATTTTTAAAAAAACAAAACAAAGCACATATACACATGTACACTCTGGGGCCGAAGGTCCAGCTGTATAATAGGACTAATAATGAGATGTAGACCAGGAAACGATTAGGTTTCATCATTTAGATACTGAGGTTTAATGAATTTGCACTCAGGAGGAAGCCACTGTTAAAAATGTTAAAGCACTCAGCAGAGAAATGTTATTTCTAACATGGGGGCGATGATCACGTGGCCAATCAGGAGACAGCGAGGTCACAGTCCACAAAGTGGGGGTGGTGTATCTGCAAATTGTAAGGACTAATTGGAGGGAGGTTGTGAGAAGAGGGGAGGTATTTTACATTTGTGAGCGTGAGTGGTGGTTGAGTTGGGACAGCTCACTGAATATGATTATACAAGTGCCTTTTGGCAAATAATTAGACTAATTACTCTCGGTTATTTAGGCAAAATGTGTGTATTGTGAAGACAAATGGAGCTACACACACACACTCACACACAGCCTGGTGCTTTAAATATCTGAAGGTCATGTCAAAGCTGCTAAATCGCTGGAAATATTATTCTATCATCACGACCTCTCATTGTCTACAGCAGCTGACCTTTAAGCTCCAGAGTTTACCCATCTCAAACAAAATTAACTGACTGCTCCAATCCCTAGAGTGCTGTGTACTGTAGGAGCTCCAGCATATATAGACAGCTGCTGAAGGCTTTGTGACTTCCACAGAGCTCTAACACAGTTATTCTGCTTACTCTGATACTTGCAATGCAGCGAAACAAGACCTCATAACTCAAAATTCAATTTGCCTATTTTTTCCCACAACTGCTTCATGGAAGTGATTGTTTTTTCTTTCGGTTTCTGTTGAGCAAAGCGGGGGGAGGGGGGGGGGGGGGGTCTTCTCTGAGCTACCTGCAAAGTATATTTCATCATTCTGCACATTAAGAAAATATCAGAAAGGAAACCAAGCAATGCTTTTTAAATAAAAAGAAAGGCAAATCTCTGACTGCAGTGTGCGGTAAATAAATCAGCTTCATCTGGAGAGAGCTTTGGGCCAAACCACATTACTCAGCGAGCAGTTACTGTTTACTTTAACCCAAGGCAAACCAGTGGGAAGGTATCCACTCCTGCTTTTCAAGGTCTGCTCCTTGTTGTGGCTGTGGGGCGCTCAGTGTTTACACCCCAGCCTAAAAGAGGATCTCAGTCTCGCGACAACGTAGAGTGAATTCAAATAAAAATAGCAGCATTTGTGGTGGTATCATATTATGCTGTCTGTACTGTTTTTGCTATAGGTCCCTCTTTTTTTCTTTTATTTATTTATTGGAATGATATGCTGTTCTAAAAATGTAGAAAGTTTGCAGTGCGCCAAGGGTACCATGTCTCCACACAAACCAGCAAGTATTTTTAGAAGTGAGCCTCAACAAAGTTCCTGAGGGTAAGGGAAAAAAATACGTTGGTAGGAATGTGATTACTGCTGGGAGCAACTGAGCATCTTCACATGCAATGGATCAAAAGAAAATGGATGTTATTCCCACTCCAGACACAAGTTGATGGGATCCTCTTGGGCCCTTTAGCCACTTCTTTTATAAGGTCTCTCCACCTGATTTAGAAAGTCTTTCCAAAAGCCTCTGGATGTGAAGTGCCAAACTCATCAGCAGCAACTCTATCCGAGGACTCTCTCCTCAAGAGGCTCATCTCCCCCCTTTCTGTGCCAAATGCCCATTTAGGCGCACATAGAATATTTTCTATGAGAGCGAGCGGGTGCAGCGGAGCTCCCGATTTACATGCACACATTAACCACGCTTTCACCCGCGCTGCCACTGCCTTTCATGTCCAAGCCCATCAGGACTGCTGTGGTCCCTGATGCATGGGGGTGTGGGGATTTGGCTGGAGTGAGTCGAGCCTGGCCCAATTGTGTTCTCTTCGCAGCAATTGTGCATAAGCGGGCAAAATACTTGCAGCCAAGCAAAGCGACAGATAGACAAATAAAGCAATGCCTGACCTTTACTGGCTATAAATGCATGCAAGGTTGAACTAAAGGCAGCCTGCCATGTGCAATTTCATATCAGCTTTGTCCCCTGCGAGGCTGCGAGTGACCATTAAGAAAAGACTGATGCGGCGACTGAGTGGGGAGAGACACTAAGTAAATGAACACAGTGAGATATATGTTCTCTGCAAGCATTTGATAGATGTGGAAGTGGCAGAAAGAGGCCAAGTTAGCCTGACATACAAGAAGCTGCAAACCCAAATAAAGCTGAGATCATACACAATATTTTATTTAGGCACAACAGTGAAGAGAGATCGTTGCTGTCCTGTTGCACCAACCAACCGTAACAAATGCAGTGATGTGTGTGTAGCTCCGTCATAACCAGAAGAGGTCAATAAAAAGTCTCATTTTACATATAATGCTCTATTAACTGTGACTTTCTGAAGCCATAGAAGGTCTTAGCAACCCGTCCGCCATGAAATGTTAAAGGATGTCTTGTTTCTGATTAGAGTTGTTAGAAAAATGGCATTTTTCCATTTTGCACCATTGATTAAGTTTCATCAGTTGCATCAGTTACATGTAAAAAGTCACTGAAATGCAATAGCAAGCAAAATCAAGGAACAGGCCAGAGAGGAACCAGCGGTTTATGAATTATTTACTTGTTCTTATCATCTTGGCATCACCAGTGTAACCAGTGCGTCTCTGTGCCGTGCTGGTTATTAAGCCAAAGGTCAATCTATCCAGGTTACACCAGGTAATTGTTCTTTCACTTCAGATCACAAAGTGTCTTTGCACTACATAATTTAATTTATCTCACAATCTCAAAAAACTGACCCCACATCTCCACTGATTCTTGAAATCGATCGAAGTGAGCTTGAAAATTAGTGATTAGCATCTAATGTAATTGTTTACTCTTAACCAGGGCTCTAAATCAACCCCTCTAAGTTAAGGTTAAGGTTAAGGTTAAGGTTAGGTTATGGTTATGGTTATGGTTAAGGTTAAGGTTAAGGTTAGGTTATGGTTATGGTTATGGTTATGGTTAAGGTTAAGGTTATGGTTATGGTTATGGTTAAGGTTAAGGTTAAGGTTAAGGTTAAGGTTAAGGTTAGGTTATGGTTATGGTTATGGTTGAGGTTGAGGTTAAGGTTAAGGTTATGGTTAAGGTTAAGGTTAAGGTTAAGGTTAGGTTATGGTTGCCAGCCCATCAGAATTTACACTTCCCAAATTCATTTATAGGAAAATAATCCAGATTTTAAATGTAGCTGAATGTGTTTACTCATGTTTCTTTAAATTGTTTTTAATTCAACTTTTTTTTGGAAAAACAACTAAATTCTCTCAATGATCTCCTTTTGTTTAGTACATTTTTCATGTCGTCTCTCCTTCTTTTCCATCGCTGACATCCTTCCTTACCTTCTTACTTTTTTTTATTACCAGCCTCGTTCTTCACGTGTCCAGCCACCGTCATATTTCTTTATTTTCCTTCTACAAGTTACTTACTTAGTTTAACTTCTCTCCTCATTCAGCTGCACTTTGTTCATGCAGCAACTTGTAAACGACTCCACGCTGCCGATGATGGACGATAGGTCATGGATGGTGTTCATGGGAAATGTAGTGATCGGACCAGTGATAGAGGAAGGCCAAATTACCAAGATGATTTGCTTTTTATAAATAACCTGCTGAACTGATCGATTAGTTTTTAGTTACAACTGCCAAGATTCATTTTAAATGACTTTTTCTGAGTTTGGTGGTGTTAATTTAGAGTCTTGGTCACAACTGGTTCACATCTGTAAGTCAAGGCGTGTGTAACTGTATGTGTTAATCTGTTTGCTTTCTGGTAATGACGTTCCTGAACTCCAAACAAAGAAAGACCTTATTATTTAATAATAGTATCATAAGTTTTCAAACATGGTTGCTTTGCGCTTCAGTAGCTTAGGTTTAGCTGCTGGATTAGGGTTTGGTTTACATCCCATGTTTCAAAATATCAAGTTTTCGTCGTTGACTTTAATAAATTAAAAACATCTGGACGGTTTTTAACTTATGCTGAATTTCCCAGTCCCAAAAATCAGTCTTTAAGTAGTTTATTTTAAAGGTAATGTAAAGATATAACTCATCATTTTGGATTCTGCACCACCTTGTAATGATTTCGTAGTTAGTTTTTATTTATGTTTGCTTAAAAACAGACAAATCTGGTGGAAACATGAAAAGATGGAGAAAGGAGAATAAAAATAAATCCAGCCCCAATTCTGAACGGAAGCTCTTTAAATGAATAAATCAGAATTTCATAGTAATATTAGACTTACTATTAGAGTCATTAGCTTGTTTTTTTACTTGTAGAGGGCAGATACTGTATGCTTATTGTTTGGTTACGAGGAGCAGAAATGGATTAAAATATTAGCTTATCCTGCAGAAACGTCATCCTGAATTTAAAATTCAGGGTCTGTGCAGACAAGAGGCTTCCTCAGAGCCTATATATTGCATATACGTATGTATATATATACACACACACACACGTCCACCTAATGGATCTAGTTCATTTAGCTTTAATAACTTTTTATACAAGCAGCACATCCAGTATTAACGTCTTGATTGGAGGTGGGTGGAGGCTGAGGGCAATGACACCAACTAATCACCATTAACATCTGCAGAACCAACACCTTCAGTTTTTCCCTGCGTATAAATTCTTTGTCCATCCTGCACCAAAGCGTGACATGCTCTCTTTTCTTTTCCATCCCAGTGACTCTTTTGCAATATCTCATTATTTTCCATCTGTGTTCTTTTCCCCGAGTGTCTTTGTCTCTCTCCATCTGATAACACCTGCCTTGCCTGAGAACCTGCCGCCACCCAGCCCAGCTTTCTGGACTCCTTGTTTTCTCCATGTGCAGTTTTCAGGGCCATTTCAGCAATTTACTTCCCCCTGTCTGTTCTCAGGATTGCGAGGTTAAATCACGCCATGCGCACTGGGTCTCATTCATCCACTGCCTGAGTGAGAGGTCGTCACTTCCAGCCCATCAGAGTCGGCGGGGCCGTGCTACCTTGCCAGCCTGTAATTATCTCCACTAACAGGCCCCTCTTTCTCATTTTTCCTCCTCTGTCGCTCTCTCCCTTTGCACTTCTCTTTTGCTCAAATCGGATGATTACAGGATGTTACCGTGGCTGAAAGAGTGAGCACAGTGGGCGCTCTTTATGGGGGAATGCAGAAGTCTGCACAGAGATAGAGAACATACTCTGAAAATGATCCATGTAGACTTGCTGGGAGGGATGCAGGCATCAGGTTAAACTCCTCAAATCTTCCTCCAATCTATATTCAACCTCTAGTCATGACACATAAACAATCAGATGCTTGTGAAGCCCTAAGGCTTGAAGTATTGAGCACCTCTTACCGTGGTTGGATTTGGAGGTGTGAACAGGAGTATAGTGGTTCTTTGATGAGGTTCTGACTGGTGTGTTGTCTTTGGGTGAGCCGTTCATCGCTGCAAAATTCTCACAGTCATATTGCGAAATGGGGATGGGTCCCTGCTGCCTCAGTATGTCTGCAAGGGCTCTGGAAACAAATATAAATAAATAAAATAAAGAAGAGAAAAGAAAAAAGAGCAATTGTTAATACACCAAAGGATCTGTCTCAACTCACAGCTGAAGTCAGTTTTCACCAGATTTCTGCTAATTATTGAGACCCTGTTATGCTGTTATGTGTTAGTCTGTGATTTTACACTGAAAAAAATACACATTAAAAGTGGTCATTTTTCAGCATCTGGAGGCCACAAAATACTGTAAAAAACTAAATTATGAAAGAGTTCAATTCCATAATAAAATACAGTTTTTCCCGTTACTTTTACTTTTGATCTTTTATTTAATTTTGGCTTTTTAAATGTTTAATTAAAGTTGTTATAATGACAGCTGATTTTCCTATAAATCAGTTACTGCTCTTAATTGATTTTATAATACAAATTTTATGGAAGATTCTTGTATTTAGTCAGTTTGCATTATAATAAAACAATATATATTACTAATAAGACATTTTATCTAAAATTGACTTCATAGATTGCATTTGGGATCTTTGCTTTTGACCCATCTCTAGTTATCATTGACCAGTGGGCTGTCTGGCACTACGGTGCCTGTGGACCAGTTGGGGGTTACGGGCCTTGCTCAAGGGCCCATAGTGGTTCACCTTCATTGCCAGTCCTGGGACTTGAACCTGAACCCTCCACCTCTTAAACTTCTCGGCCAACACTATTATGAATATGCACGTTTCATTTGGTAGAACATAAATTAAAAGCATCGATAAATCCAGAATGACTGTATTAAGCTTGAATTTTCTTTAAAATTGACATTTTATTGAAATTATTATCAATCTGAATATGTATTTTAACAGTATTTTAATGTAAAATAAAATTATGTTTCCTTTTTAGAAAATGGAAATTCTATGTATTTTCAAATTTGCAGGTATATCATGTTATTTTACATTAGACTATTTTGGCAATCCTATTGGTATTTACTTCAAAAATACAGGAAAAATTTTTAAATAATACAAGAAAACTGCAATATTACAGTTTTTTAATTGTATACTTCATTTTTCCCTGTCATCTTGTCTTCTTTTACATCTGGGAACATGACAAATGCTCATTTGCAGGAAAAACATTGACTGTGCAAGCATCTTGTCTAATTGGGTTGAATTTGAATGTTTTTCAGACCGCACCAGGTGCATATGGAAGGCTGAAGCCCTCGTGGGGGGAGTAGGAATGGAAGAGGAGTGGAGGGAGAGAGCGAAGCAATCGTGATGAAAGAAAGTTTAAAAAAGTGTTTGCTTATTCTGGCATCACATTTGAAAGAGGAAGTCAAATTACTCTTGCGGTGCTGCAGCTCGCAGCTTTTGTGTGACAAATGTATCAGCAGCATAACCTTTGCTTTTAAATGAATATTTTACCTTTGAATCCCCTCTATATCTCCCCACCATCTTCTTCCTGTTCTTTATTTAAGGTGTAGTGGTGCATCCATGTCCCACGCCCTTCATACAGCCCTTATGTTAACACTATCTATTATTCACAATCATAAAATTGCTCAAGTGTTGAATAATGAATCCAATAAGAAAAAGAACATTTTATCTTCAGGAGAGAAAGATATCAGAATTGTTGACTGGTGAAGGAGAAGTGGACGATATGTGGTGCAATGGAGGATGATGACTGTCATGTAAAGCCCCCAGGAGGATGTAGGAGCGTCCCGTCCCCCCCCCCCCCCACACACCCCTGCAGACAGCCTGTTACTGATGTGTGGTTGTGCAGAGGTGCAGGGGCGGAGGTGCAGGGGTGAGCTGTTGAATTATGATGTTTGACAGTTGGCTGCCTTGATTTGTTTGCCTCATGAAGTAAGTATCTCAGCTGCTGATCCAACCATGACATTTCTTTTCTTTTTAGATTTAAATATAAATGATAAGTCCCTCTCACTCCCCCACAAAGCAAAGAGCAAATACACACACTCACTCACTCTCTTCCTTCAGCTACACAGTCGCTTTAAACTCCTCTGCAATTATTCCAGCCTTTGATTCTTTTGGATTTAACATCTGCTGCAGATCTGACGGAGTCTGAACTGAAAGGTGCTGCCTTCAGATAACAATCGCTTCAGTTTGAACTTTATTTTTGATAAAAGAGAAAGAAAAAGCACCCCATACATGGTGGTATGATCAACATAACTGCATCTGACATCATGCTCAGCCTGTTTCTTTGACCTTTGACCCCTCTCTGCAAATCGGGTTCATATGCCTGTCTGCATTATGCTCTAATGGGTATTTTGTTTCCTTCTGGAATGAGGAGGTATAAGCTATGTGTTGCATGCACATCACCGTCTCTAACTCACCTGTGTATATTCATTTCCTGAGGCGGCTCTGTGGCTTTATCATAAGCAACTTTGACCGACACTCCCAGCACTATAATAAAGGCTATGATCCCACAGGTGATGTAGACCGCCGTGTTGGTCTGATCCATGCTCAGATTGTAGGTTTCACCGGTCGGGATTGGCGACGGGGCGACAGTCTGGACCCACTCCGGTGTTTGGTAGTTCCTGCAAGCTTTCTGATCCAGCCGGTCTTTCTTATACTCGCAGCAGAAGCGCAGGTAGCACGTCCCGCAGCAGTACCGGTGGTCCGTGTTGTTGCATTCGAACATTTTGTCATACTGGCCGCTCACATCGTAGTAGCCCAGGCAGGTGTCGTGATTGCTGACCGGCGCCGGCTGCGGGGTCTTCTGCGGGACAACCGTGGGCACCGCGGTGGGTTTTAAAGTCTTCCTTTGCGCTGGTTTGGGTTTTTTACCAGTCGTGGCGACGCTCAGGACACAGAGCGGGTCCAGGTATATAAGCAGCAACAAAAGGTGCCTAATCCCCATGGTGGTGCAAAGAACTCTAGTCTTAACGTACTGGCAAAGAGACTTTAACTGAGGAACATAGAAACGGTTCAGTCTAGTTGGGGCACCGAGTCTTCCCCTGCTCGGTCTGCGCGCTGTGCAGCAGTCATACTAAATTCAACTCTGTGTAGACAGTTGTCAAGGGCATTCTCTGTTGTTCTTATGCAATGGACTCAGTGTAGCCCATTGCGACGCGTGGGGGAGCGGTGACAGGAGAGGACCATATCCTGACCGGGTTAGGCGCGGGAGAGACGCCCGGGCTCAATGCGCTCTCCCCCGGCTGAGCTACGTGCGGAGCTGCGGCGTGTCGCTGTCCACGGTGCTGAAAGCCTGAAGACCCACTCAGTTGCGCTGGAATCAAACTTAGTCTGGAGGAAAACAAATAAGCCAAATAAGCTCATTAGGTATTATCCTCACGTCAGAAGACACGTCATTAATTAATTAGTATGCTTCCATGGCACGTGTCCGTATAACTTGATGATTTTTTGTTATTTTAGTCAATGCGTTCCCGCAGTTTGCACGACGGATGTAATTGCATTGCATGACACCCACACAGCACAGTGTCTGGAAAATGCATGTAACTCATTCCACCTAAATAAATGTGAGCATATGTGAGATAGTTTAAATGAAGTTGATGCCTTTTTTTTTCAGTGTTCAGAGTGGGAGGATGAGAAGCCAGCCTACCTCTGTCAGGATCCCCGCTGGGGACTTGCTCTCTGTCTGGGTCTCCGAAACTGAGGAGAATATCAGAGCTCGTGAGCCCCCCCGCCTCCCCTCTCTATCTCTCTCTCTTCTTCGTTTCCAGTTCTTCTCTCCTCCTTCTCGGCTTTCTCCCTCCCTCAGTCTCTTACATCACTTCAGTGCTGGCGTCAGAACTCAGCCAAGTATCGGTAAATTGCACCCCTCCTCCTTTTTCTCCTCTTTCCCCTACTCCTCCTCCTTCATGAAACCGAGCAAGCCTGGTTATTGGCATTAACACTTCCAAATTAAACGATTGCAGAGACCTCTGTGTGCAGAACATGGTGGCCTTCTGGCTCACCTCTACTTTCTACATACCTCTACTTTTTTATTAAAAGCACCCCTGTCTGTAAATACAGATTTGTTAAGAACACCATAAAAAGTCAGTAAATGAGCACATTATTACAGATAAGGTCATCCATGTTGGGTCTGTGGGCAAGCTGAGGCACCTTGGAGGATTGTGGGGAAATGATAGGGCTAACCTGCAAGTATTTCAGCACTGCTGCACTAAAATGAGCCAAAGTCAGAGGCACACTCCTCCACACAGTGCGGTCCTTTCGCTTCTCTTCCATATCCATGGTCACCAGTGGAGGGAAAGAAAAAGAAGAAAAAAAACACACACACAAGAATACACTTTTGTGTGCAGGTTGCCAAATAAAGATTCTCACTAATTAACACACAATAAAGCAGCCAAACTGACAGGTGCAGAGCCTGGTAATAATAATACTGAAGACCTGCACACGTTGCTCTCAGTGGTACTTTAGTAGGAGGGTTGTGCTGCACACCTTATTTGCACCCAGCACCGTCTGATCACAGTAGCGCGGGTGTCTTGACAACAGTAGCTGCAGAGAGGTGCGATGCTGCGGAGTGAGAGCAGACCTTAAATCGCACTTATCCTCCGTGGTTGGGAATAAATGCAACGTGATCAGAATACAGTAGCTACGTTGTTAATGGGGAGTGTTTCTGGCAGGCAGTCTGCTGTAATGATGTAGGCCAAAGAAGCGTGAGTAAAGATCAGAGGAGAGAGTGTTGTAAGTGTGTGAAGAGACAACCAGGAGGAGAAAAACTGCTAAAACAAGCCCAACGGAAAAATAAGGCTTTTTTTGTTCTTTTATGCACAATAAACATTTAATTACAAATTTTAATTAGAGAAACTGTTAAATAATGGTTTTGTTTATGGCTTTGATTTCTTGCAGCGTTACAAATTCCCTTTTCAGTGCAACACAAAGAACTTGGTGTTGTGGATGCATCACAGTGGAAACGCTGAGCATCCCACAGACTTTAGGAACCAACAGACAGAAAGGTAACAACATAAGATGGAGAATGTTAGTAACCAGGATCTGTCCTTTGGCTCACAAATGAAACAGGTTTCTAGACCACCTTCTCTCACCTGAACATCCTGTCCCAGAATGATGAAGAAAAACTTCCATTTGATCCAAAATGCTGCATGAGGATTCTGATGAGAATTATCATCAGAGATCATATTTCTCCAGTTTTACATTCTCTTCATTGGCTTCCTGTTAAATCCAGAATAGAATTTAAAATCTTTCTCCTCACATATAAAGCTCTTAATAAACAATCTCCACTGGAGCTTAAAGATCTCAGAGTTCCAGATTTTCCCAACAGAGCACTTCACTCTCAGACTGCAGGTTTACAGGTGGTTCCTGGAAATTCTAAATATAGAAGAACCTTCAATTTTTAGACCTTCTTCTTTGTGGAACCACCTTCCAGTTTAACAGACACCCGCTCCTTTAAGATGAGTCTTAAAACTTTCCTTTTTGATAAGTCTCGTTGGTCTTGGTCTTGACTTTCAGATGACGAACAAAGACATTTTTATCAGGAAATGGCTCCACAATTCTTCCTAGTGGCCATGAATTTCTGGGTGACGTTTTATCCACAATTAGCACCACATCACTGACACGGAAGTTTCTTCCAGCTGTAGACCATCACTGATGTTCCTGAAGCTGTGTGAGATATTCCTTGCACTAGCATTTCCAGAAAATGTCTGCGACGTATTGAACCTGTTTCCATCTGTTAATATATATTGGTCATCTTTATGAAACACTCCTGGATGTAAATCAGGTTTGACTTTGAGCAGCAACAGATGATTAGGTGTTAAGGCCTCTAGATCATGGAGGTCTGATGATGCCTTTGTGATGGGCCTACTGTTTGTAACTGCCTCTGCTTCACAAAATAAGGTATGGAGACCTTCTTCATCCAAAGGTTGCTCCTTCACTTCTGGTGAGAAACCTTCTGATTGCATTGAGACAGGCATCAGTGTCAAGTGTGGATGTGACTTCTAAATGCACGGCTCATATGGCAAGACATGTAAAGATAACGCCCTACCTCTTTACTTGTGTTCTTCCTCTTTTAACTTGGAATGGACCAAAATAATCAATCCCAACTCTTGTGAATGGAGGATCATCTGGCAGGACCCTGCACTTTGGGAAATCTGCCATAAGCTGCTTGCCAGTAGCTCCATGTTGTCTTTTGCAGATGACACACCTAGACAGGAACCTTCTGATTACTCCCCTTGCTCCAGGGACCCAGAATGTTTGACATGACTGAGCCAACACGATTCCTTCCAGTGTGGACTGTAGTGTCATTAATGTGTCTCAGCACAAAGTTAGTGATATGCAAGTCTTTGGGCAAGATGGCTGGCTGTTTGGAACTTTCAGGCATTGCAGCCCGACTCAACCTTCCAGCAACTCTCAAGACTCCGTCTAGGAGCACTGGACTCAACTTATAGAGTGAGCTACTTTTCTTTACCTTCAGACGTGCCTTTAGTTTAGTCAAATCTTCCTTGAAACTTTGCTTTTAACAGTACTTCACAATTTCTGTTTCTGCTTCTGTCAAGTTTTGACACGTCAGATTCTTTGCCTTGTAAGCTTGCTTAAACTCGCTCATTCTGCTTTCTTCTCCTAATGTCTTCAGTTCCTTTCTTTTTGCCGTCAGCTCTTTCAGCAAATCTTTCTGTTTCAGAAACCAGGTAACAGCATGCTTTAACTTTGTCCAGGAAGAGTAGTGGTTCATCCAGTAATCTGGAGAATCTTTAGGCTCTTGTGTCTGAATGACATAAACTTGAGTCACCATCTTGACCTCTGGGTCATTGGTATCCAGCATTCCAGGATCTGGATTTTTGGGCCACTGGTCTTGTGAGTCAAGGAAAAAACTGGGTCCTAATAGCCAGCTCTTGTTTCTCAAAAATGCTTCAACAGTCTGTCCTTTTGCGACATGATCAGCAGGATTCAGAGCAGTGCTGATGTACCTCCACTGTGATGTCTGAGAGTGCTCCAGGATTGTTGAGACCCTATTAGCTACAAACGTCTTGAATCTGGTGCTCTCACTATTCAAGTACTTTAGCAAAGTGGTGCTATCTGTCCAAAACACTGATTTGTGAAGCTCCAACTCAAGCTCTTTCCTTAGTAGTTTGTCCATTTTTACAGCAACTGTAGCTGCAATCAGCTCCATTCATGGGATGGTTGGAGACTTTAAGGGAGCAACCCTAGCCTTTGCCATAACCAAGGTTGATAGAGTTTCACCAGCTGAAGAACGCAGCAGTAGGTAGCTTGTTGTTCCATAAGCATCTTCACTCGCACCAGCAAAGTAATGAAGCTGAGCATAGACTGGTGCACCAAACTGTTTTGACTTGATGCATCTTTCAACTCCAAACTTCTCAAGCTCTTGCAGACCTGAGATCCACTTTTTCCAGCCTTTAACAACAGTGTCTGGTTAGGTTTCATCCCAGCTTTACTTCTGCTGACATAAATCCTGCAGGATTCTTTTGCCGGGCAGTATTACTGGAGTGAGAAAGCCCAACGGGTCAAAGATGGTGCTAACAAGGGAAAGCAGACCTCTCCTAGTATCTCTGAGGTTGATCTTGAATCTGAACTGATCCAATTCAGCACACCACTGGATGCCCAATGTTCTCTCCATTGCTAAGCTGTCTCCATCCAAATCCAGATCTTGATACCCTTGTGCTCTTTCCTTCTCTGGGATAGAGCTGAGCAACTGCTGTTACTTGACCACTTTGTCAGTCGGAATCCACCCTTTGCAACATATTTCTCAATCCAGTACAACGAGTGATAGCTGTATTTTTATCAGCAGATGACTTAAGACAGTTGTCTACATAGAAATTGTTGTGGACTGTTTTAGCCATATCCTGACCAAATTCGTTCATAAAATCAGTTGCACACTTCTGAAGTGCAAAGGTTGCAACACTTGGTGATGATGTTGCACCAAAAATGTGAACCAACATCTTATGTTCAACGAGGTCCAGGTCATAGTTACCCTCAGGCCACCACAGAAACCTGAGAAGATTTGTTTCATCACTGCTGACTCTGACTTGGTGGAACATAGCCTCCACATCAGCCATGGCCGCCACAGGCTCCTGGCAGAATCTCAGGAGGACACCCACAAAAGAGCTTGTTAGACCCAGCCCTTGGAGGAGTTGCTGGTTCAACGACGTTCCTCGGAAGTTTGCTCCACAATCAAACACAACACGCAATTTCTGCTTGGTTGGATGTCTGACTCCATGATGAGGCAGATACCACACTTGCCGCTCTGAAGGTTCACATTCTCTAGCATCAAGCTTTACTGCACAGCCATTTTTGAGGAGATCATCTATAAAGGCAACATATTCTTTGTAAAACTTGACATTTTTATAAAATATTTTCCTCAAGTTTAATGCACGTTGCTCTGCAGCTGTCCTGTTGTTTGGCATACACAGAGGCTTCTTTCTCACTGGAAGACAAATATTGTAATGACTGTCCTCAAGTGTAGCAGATTGCGACACCATCTTTAGAAAGTGATGGTCATCCTTCGACATCTCCGTGTCTTCGTTTTGTCCAGCATCAGGAAAGTCCTGCTTGAACTGCAGTTGCCACAGCTCTTCAAGCCTAGTTATTGAAATGGGGTTTACAGTAACTCCTATAAGAGTGTTTGTTTCCATTATGGTGCTTCCACCTCTAAGCGGTCTATTCACTGTCCAGCCTAATATAGTTCTCACTGCGTATGGTCCACTGCCAGTGCTACTGAGCACCTGCAGTGGCTCCATCGCTTTTGGAACGTTTGCTCCAATGAGCAGTCCCACCTCTTCTTGAACAGGGGGAATCTTCATTTCCTTTAGATGAGGCCACCATCAATATCCTCTTGATGGGGAATATTGTACTTAATTACAGGAATATCCATTTGTGAATACACTTCTGAAAGTTAAAAAAAACTGGTCTCCTTCCAGGCTGCTGATTTCCAGACCAGTCACAATGCATGTGCTCACAATAGATTCATTTACCATGGTTCGTAATGAGATGCTGACATTGCACCCATTCATGTTCAGCTGGTTTATCAGTGACTCTGTAGCAAAGGTAGCTGAGCTGCCTGGATCCAAAAATGCATATGTGATCACTGTCTTGGTTCCCTTCCTTGCTTTTACACAGGACACAGTCATCTTTACTGGTCCCAGTGACACTGACTGTTTCCGTTGTTTGCACAAAGGCACTCGATACAGACTGCTGCTCATAACTTCTGTTTTCCGTCTCATCCTTTGAGTCTTTCTTTGTTATGTGTAACAGTGTGGGGTGCAGTTTAGAGCATTCTTGGCACTGAAGCTTCTGTTTACAGGTGCTACTCATATGACCATGTTTCAGACATGCAAACCACATACCTTTAGCCTTCAAGTAATCAATCTTGTCTTTATGTTGATTACTCTTGAATTTTTTGCAAACTGTAAGGTTGTGCTGAGCTCCACCACAGTAAGCACATGACTCCCTGCTAGCATCCACTGAGAAAGGTTGAGTTTTTGATGGCATCTGTTTATTGTTCTCCATTTTGGGGTTCACAACAGCTTCTTTGATTTGTGTGTCTCCAAATATTGAGCCTTTAATTTCTGTCACACAGACTCTTTCATACTTGTGGTCATGTCCTGTATGTTTCCATTTCCTTTTCCTGTAAAGCTGCAGCCTTTGCCTTTAACGATGCTCGCTCCATTTCTGCCTTTAATCTGACTGAAGACGATGTTGAGACTGTGTTTCCACACTGCGATGCAGATCTGCTATGCCGTTTTGTAGTCTCCTTTGAAGATGTAGACCTAGAATCTGCAGGTGATACCTGTTTGTCACACTCTTCCGCTTGTTCAACACGTTCCAAGACATCTTTCATCCATTTTTCACCTTTCCAGAAGAAGTCATTTAATAACTTATTCTTCTGATCGAACCAGCTCTTTTGATCAGCCACAAATTCCTCCTCATTCATTAATTTTTCCAAACCTGAGTTTATGTTCGTAAATTCCTGATGCAAACCATGGAAGTCCACACGAAGTTTATTTTTAACAATGTCAACATTTTCATCCTTTTCCATTAATTGCTCAATGTTTTTCATCAAGCTAGTTTACTGTGATAGCTTGTACCTACGTGCTTGGATTTGTTTAGTTGTGTGTTCTTCTAAAGCGTTCTCAGTCATTTTTACTATTCGTTTTCCTTTGTCTTGTTCATCCATGACAATTCGAAATCTTTCCACTTTTTCTAAGCAAAGGTGTCCAAAACACCAAGCTGATTTACACTGTACACATGTTCCATGTTGTCCTTCCACAGAAAAATGATCCTCCTTTATTTACTCACACACATCGTCGTAGTGCTGTCCTCAGCAAACGTCCGTCGGTTAGCGAACTGCCATAGCTTCAAATTTTCCATTTATTTATCGTTGTCAGGCATTTCACGTCCCATTACTTCTTGGAGAGCAAGTCTTTTGACTAAAATGTTTCTTCCTGTTCCTAAAGCCTTAGTTTGATGCTCTAAGCCCTCGCTTTTATCCACGTGTCACTTGATGAAAAAAAAAACACCACAAGATCCTTCAGATTCACTCGAACAGTTTACTTTAAAACTTCACGAAAAATGGTACATTACTTCTCTATAGTATGAAAAATAAAAGTAAATAAAACATAATGCCAAGAAATGAGAGAAAGAGAGGTCAAAAAACTGTGCGGCTCTACTCCAGGCTTGCCTGACTGTTTGTCTGATCAGGTAACAGCCCCACCCCTCTTAGCCTGCCAAACCAATCTAATATGCAGATCATCTTAGAGCCACAATATCCTATTCAAAGTTACAAAAGTATCCATGCACAAATTAAATTAAGCATTTTCTTATTTTTAGCTTGAAAACATGCATGAAATCTTTACCATAATAAATTTAACCATAACTTAACTAAAACTTGCATTTAGTCCATTTAGTTATGCTGCCACAGGATTAGACTGCTGGGGAACATCTCATGATGCACTGAGCACTTCCTGCTCTTTTTTCCCATGTGACATTAATTTGTGTTTCTATTCTCCTTTCTCAGCAGGTATCCCTGACTTAGAGTTAAGTTGATCCACCTCCAGCTGGTTGAGGCAGATGACCGCCCTCCCTCAATGGAGCTTTTTCCTCCCTGTTCAAAGGGAGAGTTCCCTTATCCCCCTTGCCCACCGCCCAGCGCATGCTCAGGATCAAAGATAAGATTTAATGTGATCCATTAGTTTTCCTTAGTGAGGTAATTGTTGTTTATGAATTGGCTCATGGGAACACACTGATTTTAAACTGGACCAATGTGAATTTGTTTTAATTGGATTTCCGTGAGTTGACTTGAATTGACTATGTCTGTAAAATGTCTTAAGATAACTTTGTTTTTAGTCAAGTCAAGTCAAGTCAAATTTATTTGTATAGCACATTTCATGTACAAGACAATTCAAAGTGCTTTACATAAAACATAAAAACATTACAGCAAGGTGCAGGAAAAAAAAAACAAAGATTAAAAAAGATAAAATTGATTACATAAAAACAGCAGGAAAAAGCTCAGATAACGAAATAAAGTTAAGATTTCAGCGTAAAAGAACCAAATGCAGATCTGGATTTCTAAATAAAAACTAGTGAAATGCAGCAGAGAACAGGTGGGTCTTTAACCTTGATTTAAATAAACTAAGTGTTTCAGCTGATTTGAGGCTTTCTGGGAGTTTGTTCCAGACATGTGGAGCATAGAAGCTGAATGCAGTTTCTCCATGTCTGGTTTTGACTCTGGGAACTGATAACAAACTGGATCCAGATGACCTTAGTGTTTAGTTTTTTAGAAAAACTTTGAAAAACCTTCAGGAAGCCTGAAAAACAACAGCTCAACACCACATTTAAAAAGAAAGTTTGGGTTCCTGGAAGAACATCTATAGAAATAAGGGCTTATAATAACATCACATCTACAAAAAATCATTGCCCAAGCCTTCTCTTCTCCTCAGCTCTTGTAAGGGTTTTATTCTTTTTGTAGCTCATTGTTTTCATTTGTTCACCTGCAATTATAATGTCCAAAATAACATTCTCTGTTGTTGTGTCACAGCTGGTCCTGCTGTCTTCAAATGCCTTTCTTGAAGTGATGAAGACACAAAAAGCTGCAGTTGCACTTGCATTAACATTACTTACAGGCTAAGCAGCCTGCAGTTTCCCATCATTGCTGAAATGAACGTGTTGTCTGTATGTGCGGGCACTGTGTGTCGAGCTGGAAATGCACTCAGCACATCAGGAGGTGAAACCAGGCTAATTAAAGCTGCTGTGTGCCACATGTCCATGATGACCTGCACTGGTTGTTTGCAAATAACAGCACATTTGCTGCAGCATTAACAATCACTTTGTCCAAATAGGGATGCAATCAAGCTTTGTATCATTTTGTGTATCCTGATCTGTTCAACTCTGCAACTCATTGTGCTTATTGACATGTTCTGCTGTGCAGACACCAGCACTAACAGTTTGTTACCTCTTAAACAAGTTATCAGCCTCTGCAACGTACTTGAGCATGCAAATCCATGATAAATTAATAAACAACAAGTAAATACAATCACAAGTTCATGGGCGACACTTTTTCTATTCAATAAAAGAGCTTGTTGTTTAAAACAAGACATTAAAGACATTTGATGTAATGATAAAAAAAAGTTTTTAGTTTTTTTTTCTGTGCTTGGATAGACATATTTAGCTGTATGTAGAGATTGCCAGCTCAAAATTTAAACATAAAAGAGCCTGATCACTCGGTTTAGAGCCGGTCAGGTAATGAGCTTACATTTAAATTACAGTACAATCTCAGAGCATAACTGTCCTTCCATCCTGTCTACATCACCTGGACTGAAATAGGAAAACTCCTTTGTCTTGTTTTTTTTTTTTTTTTTGTGTAGTTCAGTCATTCACTTCATCTAATAAAGAAATAAGCTAATAACACTCAGGTAGGTTAAGAACAACCATTAAAATACCATGGGTTTTAATTTACAATTCAGACTTCCTTTGGTGGTTTCTTTAAATTTCCCATGCCTGATAGTAGAAATTCTGATTTCCTTCATGTTATTGAACGCACCATCGGTAACACAGCACATGAAGCCGCCCTAACAAAAACAAAGTTGTAATAATAAATTTTGCTTTGGGCTTGGCTGCCCATAAATTCACTCATATGTTATAGAAAGTAGTCATGGATTTATTCATACCAATTTATTTATTTATTTATTTACTTTAAAAGGGACAGTGTAGCACATTAATAAGCATAAGTGCAAACAAACGAATGTAAATGTGCAACAGAGTTAGATGAGCAGCTAATTTCCATCTGATTAGTGCAAATGAGGTCATGACAGGTACAAACAAGAAAAGGTAAAGTGCACCGCAACCCTAGTAAAAATAGCATTAAATACAAGGTAAAAGTGAATATTTCAAATGCATGATGGTAATACTAGAAATAAGACTGAAATAAGATAAGAAACAAGATAAAAGGTACTAAAATGACTACCATTCACTCAGACAGTAATAAAGCATATTACTGTAATATATATATATATATATATATATATATACATACATATATAAACATGTCCTGTACATAACAAGATATCTAACTACAACAAAACATTCGACACAAAATCAAGGCAGATGTGTACAACATGCTGCTACATACATTACATCTATGTATCTGTGCTGCAGGGAATACATATATATATATATATATATATATACAACCTGCAGGGGTGTACAGTATGTGTCTCTTATTTCAAGTGGTATTGAGTTCCAGATGTTTCGATCCCTCACTGACAGCACAGATTGTCCAAACGGGGTACATCTGTGGGGGACGTGACTGTCTCTGCTTATGGTGGCTGTGTTGGTCCTTCCAGTGATCAATTTTAGTTTCACACATATCATCAGTGATGGTGGTGTAAGTCTAGTTAATATCCTGTCTATGCTTAAATGTCTCATAACTCTCATAAGAGACTAAATTATATATTTACTGAGGATATCAGAGCAGTGATGTGAATAACTTCTTTGGGTCTTTTGATGCAGTGATTCTTCAGGTTTAAGTGCAGTTACACCCATAAGTGACCCGTTTGTGAAGGGATAATTAGTATGAGAGAAACTCATCCATCTGTAGATGCATCAAACCCATTTACACAAGAATAAAATAGAGCTGAAAAGCCAGTAAACAGTCCCAGTTCACGGCTAACTGTGGCTCAGAGTGTTAGACTGTTTGGTTCCTAGTTTCTCTACTTGTTCAAATTAAGCCATAAATCAAAACTGAAACAATGTGGACCCAAAGCTGGTGCCCCTGAAAGAGGTGAAAATCTGGAGACGTATATTTTTCTTGCTGTAAATGAATCCCATTCAAATATCTGAGCTGCTCCTTGTTCAGTTGTTAATTTATTTACATTTAATCCCACATCCCACTTGTTGCTGCTGGAAACATTCAATACAGCACCAAACATGTATTAAACCACAGCTGAAACACTTTCCAACCGACACAGACTGTTCTTGTTTTCCTGAAAAACTATAGGCTCCTCAGGCATCTGGTTGAGGATATGTCTTTGTTTTATTATATAAATAATAAAGTCTACTCGAGTTGTAATTGAGTTGAAAAGCAAAAGAAATGGATCATCGTTGGTCCGTGAATCCCCTCCACCAGCTCCACCTGTCGGAGCTCCCCAGGAGCAGCCAGTGGCATCAGATCAGATGTGGCTGCTGCAGATGGAGGTCATACAGCCGGCCGCCGCCTCGCAGTCTCACGACATTTTTATGAAGCATCAGCGTACGGCTTCGCTACAGTCTGAAAGCAGAAGACTTTGTCTGACAGCAGCACTTTCACTGCTATCATTCTGTTCCCTCCTCTCCAGACAAAAAGACACAGAAGGAAGGTAGAATGCCAGCTCTCATTAGAAAAGGGATTTCAAAAGCTCCCTGACAAGAACAGAAGAAGGAAAAAGGCTTTACATAAGCATCTTTCTTCTTTTTTTATCCACTGGTGACTGGCAGCAGGTTAGAGTACCAAAAGATTCCCATTTAAAGTCTAAGCTGCTTCCATGAAAACTTACAGTATCTCCTGAATGGCTTTTATGGCTCAGCACATCAGGCTGAACTCCACACTGACTCAGGAGCCAGATTTGTCCCACAGGAAGCTAAATTGAAAGGAGTTTTGATCAGAAGCACTTTGGTTTTTTCATTAATTCATTCAGTAAAGGTTTCCCACAATGAGTGACAAGCAGAGGGGGAAAGCGAGAGCGGTGATGATGGTGTCTGAATCTCAAACCAACAGCGCTGCTGATTGGGAGGCTGAGAGGCAGTTGCTTGGTAACCATGTTTCACGATGCCATCCATACTTGTAATGAAAAATTTAAAGTCCTCAGCATTGAACTATTCTCTGGGACTTTAACATGAGATATAGATGAAGCTCAGAGACATATGGATCAGGACTACTACTCCAGCTGCAATTAAAAGCACAGTGGTGAAAACAATATAAAACACAGGAGAACAGAACCTGGATGATTCATTTCACTGCATCACCAGATGGACAAAGGCTGAAATAATGGCTGTAGTTGCAGTTTCTTTCTCAGCGAGACGTTTGGGTCATTGTCCTTTGGGTCAAATCAGACGTTTGCATGTGTTAAAAGTTCATCACCCACTCCTCGTTTTAAGATAATCCATGCTACTTTGAAATGTGTTCACGTGTCAGTCATATAAAAACCTTATTTCCAGTTTTCTGAATTACAACAAAAACTGAAATCTGCCATCTGTTTATTTTTTTCAAACTTTATTTAAGACAAGAGGAAATTATTTTACTGACCATCCTATAACAGTTGGCATAGCAGTGAAGATTGAAGTAATCAGCAGGTTCATTGTTGTCTGGATTGGATATAAAAAGAGCAACTGCTGCAGAGGGAGAAACTCAGAAATAAACTGTCTCAAAGAATCATCAATAAGTTCCTGTAAGAGCTGAAATACTGCAAAAACTTTTGTCTGCCAACATTTACAGATTAACAAAGGAAAAAGATCAAGGATGGAAATAAACACTCACTGTACACTTTGTCAGGTCCACCTGTTCAACTGCTAGCCAATCAAATAAAAGCCAATCACATGGCAGCAACTTAAGACATTTAGTCATGTAGACATGGTGAAGACGACTTGCTGAAGTTCAAACTGAGCATCAGAATAAGAAAGAAAAGGGATTTAAGTGACTTTGAACGTTTCATGGTTGTTGGTCTGAATATTAACTGGGATTTTCGCCCACAACCATCTCCAGGGTTTCCAGAGATGGTCTGAGGAAGAGAAAATGTCCAGTGAGCAGCATAGTCTGGACCAGAATGTCTGGTTGATGTCAGAGGTCAGAGGAGAATGGGCAGACTGGTTGGAGATGATAGAAAGACAACAGGAAGTCCAATAAGAACTGGTTCCAACCAAGGTCTGCAGAACAACATCTCTGAACACACAACACGTCCAACCTTGAAGCAGATGGGCTACAGCAGCAGAAGACCACACCGGGTGTCTCCTGCCAGCTAAGAACAGGAAACTGAGGCTAAATTCACACACACTCACCAACACTGGACAATAGAAGATGGAGAAACGTTGCTGGTCTGATGAGTTTCCATTTCAGCTCCACATTCAGATGCTAGACTCAGAATCTGCTGGAAACATCATGAAAACATGGATCCATCCTGCCTTGGATCAACGCTTCAGGCTGCTGCTGGTGTAATGGTGGGGGGAGATTTTCTTGGTCCACTTTGGGCTCCTTAGTACCAACGTGGCCTGGTTTAACCAGCACAGCCTACCTGAGTATTGTTGCTGACCATGTCCATCCCTTTATGACCACAGTGGAGCATCTTCTGATGCTACTTCCAGCAGGATAATGCACCATGTCACAAAGCTCAGATCATCTCCACCTGCTTTCTAGAACATGACGATGAGTTCACTGGACTCCAACCTCCTCCACATTCACCAGTTTCCAAATTCCACATTCAATTTGTGTTTTCTAACTACAATTAAGTATAAAATACTTTAAACATTTTTCTTTTAACTGCGTCTTTAAGTTTGTGTCTGGAACCTGCAGCCTTATGTGTCGTAGTTGTTGCTGCATTTTTAAGGATCAGATGTTGAACTGGTCTGTTTTTGTATTTTCTGGTGTATCTTACTTAGATACACCAGGAAAAACTTAGAGTTGGAGGGGGTTTGAATCTGCAGCTGGTCACAATTTCGAGAGAGCTGTGTGCATGCTGTGAGGATAAGCTAGCTGGTGCTGGATGGTCACTAAATCCCTCCAAACTGTGAGCTGCCTGCACGTTTAATCACAGCATCTTGTCTGCTTTTTCAGCATGTGTTAAATACAATGGATGTAAGCGTAGAAGGTGATTTCCAGGATATGAGTCAACTGAATGTAAGTATTATCTTTTAATAGGTGTTGTAGAGTTAGTAATCTGATGCTGGTAACCAGACATTGAAGGGGAATGAGGTGGGATGTTTCCCATTGTTAATTTGTGTGTTTGCAGGTTGTGTGTGCAAAAGAAGTCTTTATCATTCCTGCTATGGTTCTTATAAACCAAACTGACATGAAGAGCCTGCAGCCAATGAAAAGCCTCCCTGCATGCTGTACCTGCTCATGACATAAGCGTCAGAGTAGAGTCATGAAAAGAAACTGAAGACCCCTGAATATTTAAAAATAAAAAAAGAAATATAACAAAGATTGTTTTGTGTTGTTCATATAGAGCTGGTCTCTGGATTAGTTATACGTTTTATGCTCCACATGGCCACGTTCTTCTAGGAAGTGGTCCTTATTTTGCAAAAGAAAAAAAAAGAGAATAACAACAACAAAACAGACGTGTTGAGGAATGAGTTGCTAGCTGTCTTTGTTTCTGTCTCCACTTTTCACTTATTTCTCATAAATTTTATAAATGAATGAATAAAAATAAAAATTCAGCTTGGTCCAACAGAGTCGAAAATGCATTGCACACACACACACACACACAAATCTGAGACAACAGACAACTGCTTGGTTTATGAGAGGCCTTTAAAAAAGGAACAAACTACAAATACTCAGAGAGCGCAGACCTCAACCAAGCCATTGTATTATTTATTTATTTAATTTTTGCCAATCATTGTGGGCGTTATTTTGAAGTTAGAAGCTTTAATGTCCCAACTGTCCCGGTCTCTATCATACAGTAAAGAATCCTTTAGAAAACATCCTGGATTCAGGTGGTGATCCAGATCAGCCCAAAATATATTCATTTTTTCCTAATTCCACTTCAGAGATTTCCTGAAATTTTTTATAAAAGTTTGCTAATAAGTTTTTCAGTGATGTCGCTAACAGCCAGACAGACAGATCAACGCTGCCGAATACATGACTTCTACCGTGGCGGAGCCAGCAAACCTTCGTAATGTGTGAGATGGTCATATTACCAACTGCTGTCACATGCCAATAAGACCTTAAGAATAAATAAGTAAATGAGAAAACAAGGTCCAGGTTTGAGTAAACATTTGACTGATTAGTACAACTGGAGTTTTCATCTTATCTAAAAACTAGGGGTGTGACTTTAACACGTTAAGTACGATTAATTAATTACCAAAAAAATTCACAGTTTAAAAAAATGTATTTTAAACGCAGCTTGTGTTCCAACCAATGCGGAACGCTTGTCAGCGCACGATTTCCGGTACACGGATTAAACTGGGACACACATCAGACCTCGTCTGAATCAAGCTGTGTCCCAATTCAGGGTCTACACACTTGTGTGCAGACTACGTAGGTATGGAGCGTTCTACATAGTCTGCACACTTCAAAGTCCACTTATCGTTCATGAGATGGGACAGCCTACCCGGCCGCTGAGTATTGCCCATTCCAGCAACATAGGATGTGGAATCCTTAAACCTCTGAAATTTCTAAGTTTGCGCCTCATAGGACCCTTCATAGGACACTCGGTTAACACTGACCAAGTAATAATTAAAAAAAAAATTTAATTAATATATATATATCCAACGGCCTCCACATTCACCAGATCTCAGTCCAGTAGAGCAGCTTTGGGATGTGGTGGAACGGGAGATTCTCATCATGGATGCAGCCGACAAACCTGCAGCAACTGTGTGATGCTGTCATGTTAATATCCAGAAAACCTCTGAGGAAAGTTTCTACCACCTGCTTCCATCTATCACACCAAGAATTAAGGTGGTTCTAAGGGGAAAAGGGGTGCAACCCAGTACTAGAAGGTAGACCTGATAAAGTAGACGATAAGTGTTTGATTCACAGTATTCAAAGAACAATATAATACTATCCACACTGGATGTTTACATTACTGAAATGTAATAAACGCATCGGTCTGGTGTCTAGAACACATCTCTCCTCTGTTGTTTTCTACACATAACTGATTTTTCTATCATTGTTGCAGTCTATATAAGTTAGACAGCCCAAAGATTTGTTTTTAATTAAATATAAAAGAAAGATTTAAGGTCCCAAATAAATCTGCTAAAAAAATCTCTGCATTTCCTTGTGTGAAGTTACAACAGCAAGTTAAAAACTTCAGAGCGGCCAGTCGAGCAGAATAAAGGCTTCTAAAATTATTTTCTTTTCTTTTTTTTTTTTTGTGCTTTGGATCTCTCTTCCTCTCTCACTGTAATTTTAATTTTGCAATTATGACTAGCCATGCAGAATAAAGGCCCCAGACATATTTTCCAAGTGCCTTGGATTTCTCTCTTTTTCAATATGACTACCAAAAGAACCTTTTTAATAGAGGAAAGGGCCTAATTTTTTAATATAGTGTAAGCCTTGGAAACTGTTAAAGCTTTTTGTTTATGAAATGACCCCCGATCAGCAGTGTGCCCCCTCACCCCCCTCCGGTGATGAGTTACCTGAATGTAGAGAGATGGGTGGAGGATACCAGTTTGTCAGTGGACACGACTTTGCTGCTGCAGCACTGACAAAGTAATAAAGCGCAGCCCTCTTTGAGCAGGCCGCCATTGTTCTTGACTTCTTTCGCTCTCTCTCTCTCTCTCTCCAGGGGCCAATCCTTTATACATGCCATGTTCTTCTGCCATTACCATGACCCAATTTCTTTTGAAAACTGTGTTTCCCAAATTGTAGAAAGAGCCGAGGCTAGTACAAGAGCTTTTAAGAGAAACTGTCCCCTTGAGTTTAACTATGCGTGCTGCTGAGTCGTACTCCAGAAAGTGCTTTGTCAAGAATTTCTGTTAATGCTTTTTTTTTCTTCTTCTTTTTGCCCAGAAGGCTACAAGTTTGAGCCATAGGCTTTGAGCTGGTGGAGTGTCAAGCTAGAGAATTATAACACAGTGATATTCTCTGATGTGGAAACAGAGGACTGTAAGGATAATTCTCTTTTTTTGTCATATGGTGGGCTAATACCAAACTAATTAATCTGAATGCATCATGTCTCTTTTGCAAGTAATAAAATCTTTTAACCCTGTCAATCTTTTTCTCAGCTTTCTGCAGAAAGCCGTAGATGAAGATGAACAGTATGACAAGTTTAGAGTAATGACATTGGCCAGCATGCTGTCATCACTTCCCTTGACTGTCTTGTTAATCTAAACTCCTGCACAGTGTTGGCACGCTGCAGCATCTCACTAATTTACAGGCAGACTTACAAGTGAATGAGCTGTTTGATGTTCGGTGTTGGCTTTTGATCAGGGCCGTATATTCAGAGCACTCAACGGACAGGGTTATAAATGATTATTACTGAGGTGCCACTTTGGACCAATAATGAATGGGAGTCGTGCTGTAGTGGAGAAGTAGTGTCCTCTCACGGGAACTGGGAGCCTTTTCTCAAAGGGTAATCAGTTACAGATTAAAATGATCTGTTGAGGTCATAATCAGGGCAGCATAGTGGTAGTATAGCTATACACTATAAGACAGATTTTATTTTAAAAGCAATTTTTGATTTAGTGAAAGTCATATAACTGAAGCCGAGATAAAAGACGCACTGAACTCCATGTTTCTTTATGGGGCCAAGAAAATCTGAAGAAGCCATTTATCAACCAAAAAGTGAAAAGTAGGTGCAAAATACGAATAACATGGCGCACAAGTACAGAGAGAGAAACAAGAGAGAGAAACAATAGTCAACATGCTGCATCATGGTCTCTGGGTTTTTGGTTGACTTGTTGATTTACTTCCTGTTCATTAGCACATCTGGTTTAATTTGCTTCATCTGCTCTCTGTTAACCCTTAATTACAATTAATTACAAAAAAATGTACGCATTTAATCACAGTTTGTGTTCCAAACAACGCAGAACGTTTTCCAGTGCACGAGTTCCGGTACACCAATTAAACTGGCACACACCTCAGAGTTCGGCTAAATCAGTGTTGCTAATTAAACTACTTTGGTTCTATATTTATCGTTTTCAGTCCACCCAGAGACTCTATTTTAAAGAAGCAACTAGAGGTTTTGTCGGGTCTTATTGGAGACTTTTGGAAACTGAGGTGAAAGCATGTTTACTTTTTCTCAATGAGCAGCCTTCCACAGGCCCCTCCCCCTTCCACAGGCCCCTCCCCTTCCATTCCAGCCCACAGCTGCAGTCAGAGCAGGAGACGTTCACCTCTGCTCCAGGACCAGACTGAAAATGAAGCACTCACAGCTACTGCTGGCTGCTCCCGCCCTGGCTTACCGTCAGATATTAATGTCTATTATTGAAGAGTGTGGACAAAAACATTTAGAAAGTTAAAAGTACTGTAACATGTTCACTCTTAATCAGAGAACAGATGGAGCTGCTAGTTCAAGTACTTAAAATGTTACTTTTTGATCATTTTTGGCCATGGATATTTTCTGTTTCTTTTTCTACTGTTTGGAATTTACATTTAAATGAAAAAATGTTGCTTTTTGAGGCAAGTACTGTTAACTCATCACTCAAGAACCAGAGGCTATATATGTATATAGATAGATAGATAGATAGATAGATAGATAGATAGATAGATAGATAGATAGATAGATAGATAGATAGATAGATAGATAGATAGATAGATAGATAGATAGATAGATAGATAGATAGATAGATAGATAGATGTTTCTGTTTTTCAGCCTTCTTTGCTGAAATTGTTTTCATTAAACCTTTGATCATTGCACCCATCTGTCTCCTTCCTCTTCAGTCTTCGTTTAGGTCCACTTCCTCTTCAAACCGTGACACACTGCCTTTAGAAATCACTGAACAGACCCTTTGCAAAACATCAATAAGCTTCTTGAGTGCAAATTAATTTGTACATCACATTTCATATACAAGAAAATTCAAAGTGCTTTACATAAAACATTAAAAGCATTGCAGCAGGATGCAGAAGAATCATTAAAAAGTGCATAAAAAAATAAAAAGAGAATTAAATTGTATGATATAATTAAAAGGGGGTGCACAAATCAATAAAATTATGTAAAATAATTCAAATAAATCAAAATAATTAAAATAAAGCAACAGTTTAAATATGTTAAAAACTACGGTGCAGGTGTCATACATAAACACATGAAAAAAGAAATAACCTGGAGAGTGTTACTGCATTTGGTGAATGTTTAATCTTCACTGGCAGTTTGCTCCATGTTTAGTCTGGTCTCTGGTATGGACTGTGGTCTGGTCTGGACTCTGGCCTGGTCTCTGGTCTGGACTGTGGTCTGGTCTGGACTCTGGCCTGGTCTCTGGTCTGGACTTTGGTCTGGTCTCTGGTCTAGACTGTGATCTGGACTGTGGTCTGGTCTGGTCTCTGGTCTAGACTGTGGTCTGGTTTGGTCTCGAGTCTCATCAGGACTCTGGACTGGACTGTGGTCTGGACTGTGGTCTGGTCTCTGCTCTGGACTCTGGACAGGTCTCTGGTCTGGACTGTGGTCAGGACTCTGGTCTGTACTGTCGTCTGGACTCTGGTCTGGACTCTGGTCTGGACTCTGGTCTGGACTAGACTGTGGTCTGGACACTGCTCTGGACAGGGGTCTGGTCTCTGGTCTGGACTCTGGTCTGGTCTCTGGTCTGAACTGTGGTCTGGTCTCTGGTCTGGACTCTGGTCTTGTCTCTGGTTTGGACTCTGATCAGGTCTCTCGTCTGGACTGTGGTCAGGACTCTGGTCAGGTCTTTGGTCTGGACTGTGGTCTGGTCTCTGGTCTGGACTGTGGTCTGGACTCTGGTCTGATCTATGGTCTGGACTAGACTCTGTTCTGGACTGTGGTCTGGTCTCTGGTCTGGACTCTAGTCAGGTCTCTGGTCTGGACTGTGGTCTGGTCTCTGGTGTAGTTTAGACTCTGGTCTAGACTGTGGTCTGATCTCTGGTCTGAATTAGGCCATGGTCTGGACTCTGGTCTGGTTTCTGGTCTGGACTAGACTCTGGTCTGAGCGGTGGTCTGGTCTCTGGTCTGGACTCTGGTCTGGACTGTCGTCTGGTCTCTGGTCAGGACTCTGGTCTGGACTGTGGCCTGGTCTCTGGTCTGGACTAGACTGTGGTCTGGACTCTGGTCTGGTCTCTGGTCTGGACTAGACTCTGGTCTGGACTCTGGTCTGGTCTCTGGTCTGGATTCTCGTAAGGACTCTGGACTGGACTGTGGTCTGGACTGTCGTCTGGTCTCTGGTCTGGACTCTGGTCAGGTCTCTGGTCTAGATTCTCGTAAGGACTCTGGACTGGACTGTGGTCTGGACTGTGGTCTGGTCTCTGGTCTGGACTCTGGTCAAGTCTCTGGTCTGGACTGTGGTCAGGACTCTGGTCTGGACTGTTGTCTGGACTCTGGTCTGGACTAGACTGTGGTCTGGACACTGCTCTGGACAGGGGTCTGGTCTCTGGTCTCGACTCTGGTCAGGTCTGTGGTCTTGACTCTCATCAGGACTCGGGTCTGCACTGTAGTCTGGTCAGGACTCTTGCCTGGACTGTGGTCTGGTCTCTGGCCCTCACTCTGGTCTGGGCTGTGGTCTTGTCTCTGGTCTGGACTCTGGCCAGGTCTCTGGTCTGGACTAGACTCTGGTCTAGACTCTGGTCTGGTCTCTGTTCTGGTCTCTGGTCTGGACTCTGGTCAGGACTGTGGTCTGGTCTGGACTCTGGTCAGGTCTCTGGTCTGGACTGTGGTCTGGTCTCTGGTCTGGACTGTGGTCTGGACTACACTCTAGTCTGGACTGTGGTCTGGTCTGGACTCTGGTCAGGTCTCTGGTCTGGACTGTGGTCTGGTCTCTGGTCTGGACTGTGGTCTGGACTACACTCTAGTCTGGACTGTGGTCTGGTCTGGACTCTGGTAAGGTCTCTGATCTGGACTTTAGTCCAACAACATATTTTATCAATTTTTACAAAATGCATGAAAATAAATATACTAAATAAAAGGTCAAATAAGACTGAAGATAAAGAAAAGCACCGTGTTCATGTCTGTATAGGTAAAGGTTTTTAATAATTCATGCATGAGGGGATGAACATTGTGGACACAGTGAGAATATGTAAGAGTTATGAGCGTAACGCTACATCATCTGCATGGGAGCAGTGAGACAGTGTGGGTTGCTCATACACGCACCAGTGGTTACGCTGCTGCTTCCAGAAAACTAAAACATGAAAATATATACATTTACTGTGGGGAGAATAAAGTTTCTGTCTGTTTGATGGTGCAACATTATCTTGGTGTCATCCAGTGTGTTTATTTACAGCAGTCTTACCATGTTTCAGCCAAGCATGTGACACATTTCTCTGATCTACCGCCAGTTTCCTCACTCAGAGACAATGATACATGACACGCTTCACATTTTTACAATAAAACTACCACGTTATAACAGAGGCAGCAATATGCTTCCGTTTGTTAACACAGCAACTGATCTTTGAGTTTGCAAGCGAAGCTCATTCTGTAACGTTAGCTTTAGCATGCTAGTAGATTTCAGAATGGCCAATGTGCAAATGTTGCTTCAAATCTGTTGTTTTCACCAGAGATAGTCGCTCTGTACTGAGTACAAAGCATCTTGTTTTGCTTTGTTTCAAAAGTGAAACATGTACATGTGACTGCTCTTCTCTCAGGTGTTGACATTTTGTCTCATTAGTTTAGATAAAAATGGAGCAGGTATTGATCGAATGTCTTCCATGACTCGTTTTTCTTTTTTGTTTTTTGTTTTTTTTTGCATTGTCAAACAACTAAATTACGTCTTACTGAATCTTGACTTTAACTGAAATATTTCACCATAGCTTACCTTACATATTTGTTTTGATTTACTTATCACGCTTTCATGGTGAAATAATAGTTGAGGAAAACAACTAAATTATTGCATCTGGAAGACAAAACAAAGTGTCTTGACGTCTTGATTTTAATCTTGCACCGTCAGAAAATTCAAAACATGTTGTGAAACCTGCTGGAGCCTGATTGTATAAAGCAAAGTTAATGCTCACCATTCTCCACCTGCAACGGTGCATGCCAAAACTGACATCACGATACCTGACACTTTTTGGCTGGTTAAGCTGTCTACTGATTTCCATAACCTGTACCACGCTACAGATGTGATGTGGAAAAGAAACGAAATGGGACAAGTTTCATTGTTTCAGTCCATCTGTACAGGCATCCTTTTTATCTCTCGACATGCATGTCTAGAAACCAGACTCATCTGGTCCACAGATGGTCCCTAGAATGAGGACAGAACTAGGCATAAAAAGCTCTTAAACAGGCTGATACTTCTACTTGGAATCACTTACAAACTGATTTGAAAATAACAAAAGGGATCTCTGAGGGAGTGTAAGTTGATTCTAAGCCTGGAGAAGAAAACTGCCTTGGTGACTGTTTTGAAACATGTATTATTCAACCCACAGTTTTTCATTTACATAATGTTGACCTTTGTTTTGCTTGTTGTGTTTTATAGTTAATCTGTTCTGTGGATATTATAAACTTGTGGTTGTGGTTCTTGACCAGGTCGCTCTCAGTGAGGTTTTTATCTGGTTAAAAAAAGGAGAAAAAATCTGCACGACTCGTCAAAACATACGGAGTTACAACTTTAGTAGACGTAACAAAAAAACACAGAATATTTTCTACAGAATAAAACTGATAATTCATACCAAAGAGATATTCTGATTTATTTTTTTGTTTCCTATTTGTTTTGGTTCCAAGTTTTTTTTTTTTTTTTTTTTTTTTTCCTTTCTTCATTCTTTGAAGCCTTGAGTTGGACAACTCCAGTTATCCTTACAAATATTTAGATTTAATACTATACTATTATGTCAGTATGATGCAACCTCCATCTTTCCTTTGTACCTGTTTTGTTGTTGTTGTTTGTTTCTTTTACTGCAAACATTTACTTCCAGGTTGAAAAGAAGTGTAAAAGAAAAAAAATCAATAAAAATTGTTTAAATATTAAAAAAAATTGGGACGTTCAGTTTCTCTTTGCCTCGGGGCGCTGCAGGGCAGTATTGGCTCCAGGAATGTACATAATGAATATCAGTGTTCCATCAAAACAAGTCAGAAACACATTTTTAAGGTCAGAAAGTTACATAGTGCTGCTTAAAAGCCGACCAAACAGCGCCAGCGTTCATGTGCCCTAAACAGCTACAAATACATTTCATTCAGCAGGTATTTCTCCCCCCAAAAAGAACTCAGAGTTCCTCAAAATACAGTGTGTGCAGAATTATTAGGCAAATGAGTATTTTGATCACATCATCTTCTTTATGCATGTTGTTCTACTCCAACCGGTACAGGCTTGAAAGCCTACTACAAATTAACCATATCAGGTGATGTGCATCTCTGTAATGAGAAGGGGTGTGGTCTAATGACATCAACATCCTATATCAGGTGTGCATAATTATTAGGCAACTTCCATTCCTTTGGCAAAATGGGTCAGAAGAGAGATTTGACGGACTCTGAAAAGTCAAAAATAGTGAGATGTCTTGCGAAGGGATGCAGCACTCTTAAAATTGCCAAGCTTTTGAGGCGTGATCATCGAACAATCAAGCGTTTCATTCAAAATAGTCAGCAGGGTCGCAAGAAGCATGTTGAAAAAACAAGGCGCAAAATAACTGCCCATGAACTGAGGAAAATCAAGCGTGAAGCTCCCAAGATGCCATTGGCCACCAGTTTTGCCATATTTCAGAGCTGCAACATCAATGTAGTGCCAAGAAGCACAAGGTGTGCAATACTCAGGGACATGGCCAAGGTAAGGAAGGCTGAAAAACGACCACCACTGAACAAGACACACAAGATAAAACGTCAAGACTGGGTCAAGAAATATCATAAGACTGGTTTTTCTAAGGTTTTATGGACTGATAAAATGAGAGTGAGTCTTGATGGGCCAGATGGATGGGCCCGTGGCTGGATCAGTACAGGGCAGAGAGCTCCACTCCGACTCAGACGCCAGCAAGGTGGAGGTGGGGTACTGGTATGGGCTGGTATCATCAAAGATGAGCTTGTGGGACCTTTTCGGGTTGAGGATGGAGTCAAGCTCAACTCCCAGTCCTACTGCCAGTTTCTGGAAGACACCTTCTTCAAGCAGTGGTACAGGAAGAAGTCAGCATCGTTCAAGAAAAACATGATTTTCATGCAGGACAATGCTCCATCACACGCATCCAAGTACTCCACTGCGTGGCTGGCCAGAAAAGGTCTAAAAGAAGAAAAAATAATGACATGGCCTCCTTGTTCACCTGATCTTAACCCCATAGAGAACCTGTGGTCCCTCATCAAATGTGAGATCTACAGGGAGGGAAAACAGTACACCTCTCTGAACAGGGTCTGGGAGGCTGTGGTTGCTGCTGCACACAATGTTGATCGTGAACAGATCAAGACACTGACAGAATCTATGGATGGCAGGCTTTTGAGTGTCCTCGCAAAGAAAGGTGGTTATATTGGTCACTGATTTGTTTTTGTTTTGTTTTTGAATGTCAGAAATGTATATTTGTAAATTTTGAGTTGTTATATTGGTTTCCCTGGTGAAAATAAATGAGTGAAATGGGTATATATTTGGTTTTTGTTAAGTTGCCTAATAATTATGCACAGTAATAGTCCCCTGCACACACAGATATCCTCCTAAGATACTAAAACTAAAAAAAGCCCCACTCCAGCTTCCAAAAATATTCAGCTTTGATATTTATGAGTCTTTTGTGTTCATTGCGAACATAGTTGTTGTTCTATAATAAATTTAATCCTCAAAAATACAACTTGCCTAATAATTCTGCACACCCTGTAGAATTGCTTTTTCGTAATGAAAAAACTCTCATAGTCCAGGAGGACGCCTGAGCTCAGTCGGTTTTCCCACAGCAGGGCCCATATTGTGTGATTTCCGCTGCCCACTTTCAGTCTACACTTTGGGCTTTCCCTCCATTTGGGCTCCACACTGTGGGGCCACACATGCAGTAGATGGTAGTGGGCCTACAGTGGGCAGCCCACTTGGGCCCCATTCACAGCCCAAAATGACCTGTTTGCTGAGAGGCACATTCTCACGTCCACAGTAGCACCAACATAACAGAACCGGGAGAGTAGAGCAACAGTTGCTGTGCTCCAGCTGACAGTCTCTCACTCAGAGAAAATGTTTAAGACATTCTGACACTTACTTTCTCTCTGAGTCATCATCCTACACGTAACTGTAGCTGAAATGAACTTGGATTGTCTTTTTCACAGATCAAACTGTGCTACTAAAATCACAATTAGAGCTGGACGCTGTTTTTTTCCACTCCTCAGGTGATGGTGTAGATCACTGAGGCTGTTTAGCTGCATGTTGCCATGTTGTGTAAGACGAAGGGTAGAGAGGTAAACAGTGAAGTTCATGCTGTGGTCTGGTCTTTTCATCATTGATGATTATACGAGCCCACAACAGACTGTAGTTGAGTGTCTTAAAAGCTCTTTTTAGTCACAATTTCAGATTTGTTTTGCTGCCGGACAGCAATAACAAACAGAAATCAGTGAATCGTAGCAGAGGCCTGATTAACATACTCAGGATGTCCCCCCGTTTCCTGGGCTGACTTGCCCAGACATTCAGGATCCTGAGAAGCACCGTTGCAGGTGGAGGAAACCCTGGGTTGAATGATCAACTCGATCATTCAACCTAGGGTTTTCCATCTTGATTAGTGCATACTCACATAAAAAGGGCGGAGTTTACAGCATCTGACCAATCACAGACATGGAGGAATCCTGCAGACCAGCCTGCTTTACCATGAAGGAGCAGAAATATGAAAATTTAAACATCATACGGGTCAAAAGCATCACTGTTGCTACAGCAACAGCCAGGAAGGTATCCTGGCAGAAAATTGATGACTCTGTTAATGCGTAAATTCCTGAGATTATTCTATTTTAATTACAGAGGTGATGCAGCACGACATGGACAGTGTTGCCTGCTTGTTGGGCTTCTTTTTCTGTGAATTTGCTTGTAAATATGGCCAGCCTTGGGTTTTTGGGCTTGTTTAGTGTAGTTGCTTACTCGGGATTCCTCTGCTCCCTTTGTGAAGTCCACCTGATTCTCTCACAGCTGTCCATAAAGCAATAAGCCCTGGATGTGCAACAGGAAACGTGAACGCAACAGTCCTTATTTCAGAAACTAGTGTTCACAGCCCCATTTCCTAGGTTACCACAGGCGTTCGAACCGGCACGCCCCTACCTACACTCAGGTAGGCCCAACTTCACTTGACTGAGAGACAGCTGACAATGCCTTAAATGTGAGTTTTTGTAATTTATGCATACATCACGCACGCATGCGTATAACCGCCATAGAAGGGGAAAGAGCTAAGCTACTAAGTAATATCGGCTATGTGTTAGTCTTTACCAAGGAAATTAGAGTGATTCCAGACCGTTGCTGTGTATTTGACTGATCGAATCATTTAGGCGAGAACCCATGTGAACAGGGAAACACTTTTACCGGTTTCCTTTGAAGAAACATCAGCGAGCTGCCTGGATTCGTGCGATCATCTGTGCAAACTGGAAGGCGATGCCTTGGCACCGGGTATACGGCAGAGACACTTTGGCCCTCATTTATCAAACAAACGTACAACAGAAATCTGGGTGCATGACCATTTCCATGCAAGGTTTGGCATGTATCAGTTTGGACGTGAGTGTAGGATACGATCAAATCTCACGACATGTCTGAGATCATGTACGCAGGTTTGAGTCAGTGTGGATCAGCACAGCAGCTGAAAATAATTATTAAACAAAGCTCAAAGCATCATCTCAGCATAAGCAGCCACATATTCAGTACTCACAATTAACACATTTGAAAAGCAAAAGCATATTTAAATGGATTTGTGAAAGTAATAACATACAATAGCTTACTGAGATGCTTGGAGTGCACACAGACACACTTAAAATGATTTGGTGAAATAAATATGATAAACAGCCCATGAATCCTTATACACTACAATCTGAAATCATGATAAATACAGAGATCTGTGTTTGCAAACAAACTCATACCTATATTCACTCTCTGAGCATCTCATCACCCCGCTGGCAAACCAGACACCGAGCAGGAGCACAGGTTCAACAGTGCGCACACGTGCACGGTGGAGCACTGCTTCGGGTTGCTGAAGGGCAGGTGAATGTGTCTCAGACCAGCAGGACGCTGCTGTACTCTCTGTAGAAAGTCTGTGACATAACTCTGTCCTGTGCAGTCCTGCACACCATACTCTGGCTGATGGAGCCTTTTGATGCCCCGGAGCAACCAGAGGAGCGGGTGCCCAGGGAACCGAGCCCAGCACGGCCTCCACTGGGGGCTCTACAGAGGAGACAGAAGCCGATCCATCTTTTCTAACAAGTAGTCTATACCATAAAGTCGTAACTACTCTGTTTAATCAGAAGGCTAATGTTTTCTACCATGTGCACTAAAATGTGCAGTTCTTTATTGGACAGGTGAAATGCCCACTTTTCTAGCTATAGGCTGGCAATTTTCTCTTATGGAGGTTACAAAAAGTGGTTTCATATAACAGAACCTTGAAGACAACAATGCTTAGCTAATACAGGTAAACACAGTCGTTTAGTGGTTTGAAAAGGTTTTATTCACTGTTTTTTAATTTTTTTTATTTCTTAGCGCATTGTTTATATTTTCAAGGGTGCAAAGTAAAGAATTGTGACTTTCAGTCACCAGGCATGGACTGTTATCCAAATTAAAAACTTTTAAAACAAATAAAACATTAATCATGGGCATATATATGCTGCTTATTGAGAATTTTATTCATATCTCAGCAGGAGTTGGATCAACAATGGAACTGCCTTCGTGATCCTCTTCCATGTAGTGTTTTTGTGCAAGCCTTTGACTCCAAACAGCACCTTTGTTTTATTCTTTTCCGTCTCACAAGTGAAGCTTTCAATCGCGACCTCTGAAAAGTTTCTTTTCTTTTGCAGAATGTCTCCTCTCCATGGTGTGACCTCAGTGGGTGTGGCCTCTGGACCACGAATACTTAAGGGCGTAAGATGTAAATGATGGTGATTTCAGCCACCACATTTATCAAGGCCCCGTCATTCCTACACTGGGATCGGTCAGATACAAACGTTTATAAATGACACGTGGATCCAAACGTAAGATCATCGATCCCACCAGATGTTTGTTCATTTCCGAGTTAGTTTAATAAATGAGGGCGTTTGTCTCCAGTCGTCCGCCTGGTGACACCAAAGATGTGGGCTGCTGTCCATCTGTTGACATTAAGAGGACACAGAGAGACAGCAGCCCAAGTAGGAGGCATTAGTTCATTGCCATGAAGTTGTCCTGGTATGCACTGGAGTCCACCATAAACATTTCACTGGAAAGATCACATCATTGTGAAAAACTATATGCAACAAACACTCAAATAAGTGTTGAGGGTTCGAAATAACCTTGTGAATATTTTATGTATTTCCAAGAGCTCAGGTTGGTTACCATGACGATTTACCCCAGGAATAAGTTGTTAACCATTCCCACTTCCTATCCTCCAATAGTAGTCGGAATACACGGGGGAGATCCGTCTTCTCCAGGGCCGAAGTGGAGTTGGCTTCGTGGGTTAATTCCCTAAGTACTCTTCTCTCTTGCCACTCACGGCGTGAAGCACCCAAAAAAAAAAAGGAAAGCAGCAGTCGTGCTGAGAAACGGCTTTATTTCTGGACTGCACTGTTATTGTCTTCCTGACTGTTCTGCCTGACTACTCCGTCTCTTCTCTTCCATTTTTCCTCTTAACACCTTCTGCTTCCCGTCACCCTCGTTCCTCAGACAAAAAAGTCCCCTTCCAAAAACTGCCAATAAAAAAATTATGAAATAATATTTTTTTTGTACCACTTTTTTTGCTCAGATGTTTTAATCATCATCTTACCAAAAATTTCGAATATTAAATCATTTAAATTGTTTTTAACCCTTTAAATGCCAATTTTCCAACACAACGTCAATGTTTTCATAAAACTAAAAACAGAAAAATTGACTTTTTTTTCCATATAATAGCTTTTGGGATGTTGTGGACTTAATGTAAAGATCAGTCTTAGATATATTCCGTAGGAATTGGGACATATTTATTATTTGTGAAGCAGTATTGATTTAATTATAATCTAAAAGTTATTTTATAATCTCTTCTTATATTCAAAATGTAAATAAGATTATATTCATGGTAGCAATGGACAACTAAAATCATCTGAACAGGATGAGAAGAAACATATTAATAAGCAATTTACAAGCACATTTATAAACACATTTATAAGCAACTTAACAGGAAAATGAAAAGAACAAATGCTTTATCTTAAGTTTATTTTCAAATTTTATTTGTGATTTTTTTTAATAACTTTATGATGGTTTTTTTTATATTATTATACACACATACACATTTTATATTTAAATCCATGTGTATAATGAGCTGTATAGGAGAATACCCATACATCCACCAAAGGTTCTCTTAATCAGTTCCTCCTTCTTTTTTTCTTCTTCTTTTGTTGAGTTTTTATCAGCGCATCTCCACATCTGACATTGTCTGATGTTTGCAGAACATCTGGCTGTGTGATGTTCTGAGTGATTCGTTTTGCTGTGTCTCCATTTCTTTTGCAGAATTCAGACTCTGGACTTGTAGCTTTTGCTGCTGCTGGACTGAAACTATTTTTGGTGTAACTACAACGCAGCTCTGCTTGTTTAGCTGAAACTCTTTCAGACTTTCAGCTTTAACTTTCAGGTTGTTGTGTTTGTTCACCAACCTGCTCTTCTCTTCTAAGCTATGTTGCAAATCTTTGACTTCCTTTCTTAAAGACAGGTTTTCTTGTTGGACTTTCTTGTAGTTGGCACGATCAGTTCTGTGATCTCGTAGCTGTCCTTCTAACTTCTGATTTTTACTTTGCATGGTCTTTATTAAACCATCATGTTTACTATCTTGGTCTTTTTGTAATTTTTTCCTCTTTATTTCCTCATCATGCAGCCTGTCCTTTATCTGGCTGTTCATTAAGCTTATTTGTAGCGTGGAGTTGGAGATTTCCAGAGAGGAAACCTTTTGGCGGAGGCTTTCATTCTCTTTTTGGCTGTTCTGCTTATTTACTTGAAACTTAGTCACATCAAGTTCTTTTTGCAAATTTTCAGCTTTAACTTTCAGGCTGTTGTGTTCGTTCACCAACCTGCTCTTCTCTTCTAAGCTGTGCTGCAAATCTTTAATTCCCTCTGTCGAGCTACTGAGGCTCTTTCAGAGTTTTGTTGGCTACATCAGGGTCTCTTTGCAGTCTTTCGTTTTCCTGGCTAAGGCCATCAGTGTTTTTCTGCAGCTCATACTCCTTCTTCTTCCACATATCTTGAACAAATTGCAACTCCTGTTTTAAACTCCAGTTTTCATGTGTCCTGTTGTTGAAGCTCTCAAATCGTGATTTGTTATTTCCAACTTTGCCAGTTCTAATTCTAGTGTATTCCTTTCTGTTTCCACCTCCAGCTCCAGTTCTTTTAACGGTTGCTGTAATTTTCCCTTTTCAATTACTTCTTCTGCTAATTCGTCCTTCATCTCGGTGTTTTCAGATTTGATGTTGTTAAATTCTCCTACCAAGATCTGATTGGCGTTTTGCAGAAAATCCATCTTTTACTTGAGATTTTCATTCTCTTCAATCAATGGTCCATTGTTCTCTTTTGCCCAAGTTGCTAACTCATTATGACGTCACACTGCTTTTATACGTCACTTATTCCATGTAACAATTATGCCCAAGTCTGTGAACTACACTTAGAGACACTATATTTCCCAAGAGCACTTTCGCCGTCACGTCTCATACAGCCGCTTGTTTGCATGCTCACAGCAGGGTCGGAGGCTCATTAACATGTGACCATCGTCTTAACCGAGTGCAGCTGAAAGAAAAGCCAAATTTAAACTGATAGAAAGAAAAACATAAATGTTGCGGTGGTTTGATGGCGAAAAGAATGAGGCCGATTACAAGAAAAAAAGGTGGCACTCACATTGTGGGGAGTTTGTGTGGCGTTCATGTAAATTCCGTAATTCTGAATTACTGTTAACTTTAGGAACCTATCACGCGCCATATTTTTTCATACAACATAATTACTCAAGCTAACACGTCAGTCTGGCATCAGCCTGTAAACCAGAAACTGTAATAATATAGACGTCCTTATAAACGAAGCTAAATAAAGCAGACAGTTGAACACTGTTGTAAACGGTCGTTGTCTGTCTGCCAGTGTGTGTCCTGCACTCTCAGCACCTGACCGACTCTCCACTGAAGCTCTGGGTCATCATTGAGCTCTACAGCCTGCAGCAGCTAAAGAAGACCTTAGATCTGCTCTCATTGTTCCTCTTGTTGACTAATTTGCACATATTTTGCAGTGTTTAGCACAACTGCAAACTTCATTGTTTCAGTGTTGATGTTGCCATGCAAAGATGTGAAATTCTCTCACTACATTACTTGAAGATATTATGTCACAACTTCAGTGTTTTTATTATATCACGTGTGCATATTCTGTATTTTCTTTATTGAAATTTTATCTGTTTACAGTTGTGCTGCTACTGTTTATTCTGACTGAGAATTTCATAAAAACTACTTATGTGAAAAAGTAATACAGTCAAGCTTCTCATCTGGTTAACAATCATATATATATTCTATTTAGTGTTTATCCCCACAAGATTTTTTAATGTAAATAAAATTTAATTTTTTGCTGCACATATAGTATGAAAAAAAAACTTCCAATTGTCTGACTGTACACATACATCATCGTCATCATGTGTCGCATCCTCTGTGATCAGCTGATCACCATCTTCTCCAGCATTATGTGTCCTCTCTGGTCTGTAGCTGACCGCTTTCCTCTCCAGCATCAGGTGTTCTCTTCATGGTCTGTAGCTCTCCACTGTCTGCATCCTGGTGGACTCCATCTCTGCTGCTTGCAGCGTCTCTTTCCTCAGCTGATCCGTCTTCTTCGTCTTGCAGAGCGTGCAGCGTTTGTGGGTGTAACTGACGTGTTTCCTAGAAACAGGGATGGTGCCCAATCTGAGCCAGCCTCCATCATTTCATAAGCTTGTTGACCTGCAAACACATATTTGGTGTTATTAAAAAAAATAGTTAACATTGGATGCTTCCATTACATTTTACTATCTTAACCACTTAATCCAACTAGTTAACCATCCCATCAGATCTCACAGAGCACTCTTTCATTCACTTTGTGACGTTTTGGTATAAAGCTGATTAAACAAAATAAACACTGATCAAACACAAACAGATTAACCCATTTCTATTTCCCTCCCTCTCTGCCTGTAGTTTACAAGTGAAGTTAGCCCATGTGTTAGCCAATACCACGGCAGGAAATCCAATTTATTTATAAAGCACATTATTAAAAATGCTATGTACCAAAGTGCCGTGAAATCACAAAATAATATGTAAATCATAAAAGATAAAGTCCATGATAAAAAGCATATTAGAATATATAAGAATGCATCAGTATACATATTCACACAAACAAAAGAGGTATGAGAAAAAGCCACTGAGAACAACTTTGCTTTTAAAAGAGATTTAAAAACAGGCTGAGAAAAGTCATGTCTGACATTTAAAGGCAGCTTGTTCCAGAGTTTAGGACCTGCCTCTGAAACAGTCTGATCCCCTCTGAGCTTAAGCCTCATCACTGGTAAGCAAGCTAATGCACCCGACCGTTTTTTGACATTCATAAGCTAAATGAAGCCTGGTTATTATCTGTTATTTATTTCCTGACAAACACGCTCTGCCTGTCTGCAGGTGGGTGTGTGCTCACCTGCGTGTGCCCGCACATGTGTGCTGAGGAGCAGTGGCGTAGTCAGACGAGTTTCCCAGGCCTTTAGCCCCGGGTCTTTTGAGTCTAGCCCCGGCAGCAAAAACCAATGTAAATCCCTGTATATAGACACTGTTAAACTTAACTGCCGCCCGCTCCTCCAGCTGCTCCACTCCACAGGCTACACACACTCATTCACTCTCACATCCAGAGCAACGCTGGGCTGAGCAGGGCTGGACTGTGGGTTGGAGGGTCTGATTAGCCTTGTCGCTAATGTCAAATGAAGTTACTGGGTGTCAGATTACACTAGTTGCTTCTATAGCGCCACAAACCCACAGCCAATAACCAGGGGCTCTGTGTGCGCATGTGCAGAGAGAGCAGCAGCGGTCGGAGCGCGGCAAACCAGAGCTAGCAAAATGGACAGAAAATCTAAAATAAAGAAGTTACAACCCCTTAGCTTTTCTAGAAGAAAAGTATTGTCCCAAATATGTATATTTTTTGTTTGACACAAGCAGTTTGCTGTCGGGGGTTGCTACACAAGACATTACATTACACGCGCACAGGTGTCAGAGAGCGCGACAGAGAGATCAGCTCTGACATGTCATGTATGTCCTATGCAGTCTATGTGCATATCAGATAAATAACACCAGTTTAGTTTAGTTTAGTTTTTTTAAATAAAAGAACTCAGTATAAACCGTTTATTGAGCAAATGAGACTTAAAGGACTTCTGCTGTGACTTGCTATTGCACAGAAATCAGATCAGAATAGTTCAATTTGATCTGGTAGATCTGGTATGTAAGTGGCTCTATGGACCTTCCACAATGTCTCTAAACACGTGGCTAAAATATATATATTTTTTTAAATCTATTTTTCTTGTCATTAGGTTGGAAACCAGGGACTTTTTTTTTTTACTTTACATAATTTTCCACAAATATTTACATCCCGTAGAAGAAAATCTGTTTATCTTCTTTTTATAAAGTTTTTATGTTTTACTTTATTTTAAAACCTAAACATGGAAATAAAAATGTGGTTCTTTAAAAATAACAAGTAGCCTATGGTGGCTCTTCATAAAAAAATAAAAATTATATATATATATATATATATATATATAATTTTTATTTTTTTAATATATATATTAGTGCTGGGCACGTTAACGCGTTAATCGCGCGTTAACACAACGTTTAATTTACACAACGCTTAATTAACGCTGTTAACTTTTTTAATCGCACGTTAATTTTTTTATTTATTTATTTATTTTTTTCTGGCCGCTGGCTTTGATGACAGAAACCTGGCGTCCATGTCTCTCTTCCCTGCTGCAGCAGTGCGTCTGATGTAATCAGGAGAGAGACGGGAAATTTTTTTATTATTTTTTTTTTTATATAAATGCGGTTTTAATTTATGCAAGACAGCAAAGGTAAGACATGCTTTCTGACTTTTACAAACGTGTAGCATAACGTGTAAAAGAAGTGTAGCTTCTTCTGCCTCTGGTTCGGTGAATCTTATTCATATCGACATGAAACTTCCAGCTGTGGAATTTGTGAGATGAGCTTTCAGTAGAGGAGCCGTTTGTTCGTGTTCATGCCGTGGGGTGGACACGGGGAGACATAATTTGTGTTTACATATTTTTTCGGACTTTGTGCAGCTGCTCTTTAAATTATTTTTTGTCTTAACTGTGATAGAAATGACTTTGCTGAGCTGTTGAGGTTCTGGACTTTCTGTGGATACCACACATGTTTATAGTTACATCTACAGACCTGACGTTACACCCGGAAATGAGACGTTAACCCCTTAACTCCTGGTAGCGGAGGCTGCAGGTGAAGCCAATACAGTCAAGCTGAGAATGAAAGTTTAGAGAATTTGTAGGCCAGAAATCTGGATAATGAAGCAGTGAAGGTGCATGGATGGAAGTTATTGTGCATATTGTGAATATTTCTCTCTCCTCACCATCTAGAAGCTGTGAGATTCTCATCCTGCTTTCTGTCTGTTCACCTGATGCTGATATTCATCACATATTGTTCCTTCTGTGTTTAGAAGGAAGCAGCTTCACAGCTTTAAATTCATCCTGCTGACTTTTTACCTTTTAGTTAGTGAATCCTGAACATTTCATCCTTCTTTGTCATAAATATTTGATTTTATAAATATATATGAAGAAATATTTTATCTGAAAATTGCTGCTAAACCTGTTTATGTGTTTAGTGCAGGGGTCTGCAGCCTTTCCAATCCAAAGAGCCATTTTTCCCTCAGCCAGCTAAATAAAACTTCTTTAGAGACGCAAATGTTACCAGACTTTTCAAAAAGGAAACTTAATATATATTTTTAATGAAGAGCCACCATAGGATGTTTGTTATTTTTGAAGAACCACATTTTTATTTCCATTCTTAGGTTTTAAAATAAATAAAAACATAAACCCTGTATAAACAGAGGATAGACAGACTTTCTTCTTAGAGATGTAGATATTTGTGGAAAATTATGTAAAGTAAAAGAAAAAAAGTCCCTGGTTTCCAACCTAAAGACAAGAAAGATAGATTTAAAAAAATATATTTTAGCCACATATTTAGAGGCATTGTGGAAGGTCCAGAAAGACACTTGCAGCTCCAGAGTCGCAGGTGAGACCCCTGATGTAGTGTTTGTAAACCAAAATTTACTGCATTTTTTTTTTATATACCTGTAGGCCTTTTTTTACAGGAAAGAGACATTTTGCGCCTAACGATGCGATTAATCGTGATTAATCGCAGCATGTCATGCGATTAATCGCGATTAAAAATTTTAATCGTTGCCCAGCACTAATATATATACATATATATATATATCAAGCTCCCCTAATTTTTAAATTTACATCTGGTCCGGGCTAAGCCCAGGCTGTCCTCAAAAGCTGGAGACGCCCCTGCTGAGGACAGTTGTGAACGTGTTAGAAAGGACATGCCATCATTTATATACGGTAGATAACATCAGATAAGTTCTTAAACACCAGTGTTGAGCATGTATGAAGAAATAATAGAACAGCTGTACTCCTACAGCTAATGGAGGTCAGAAAAAATACAATAATTAATAATTAAACAATTGTACTAAACCATTGTAAAGAGCTGATTTTTGTTTATTTTGAGTATCTCCCAGCCAAGCTAGCGGAACTATTGTTGTTTTGATTTTGTTTTTCCCTCAATTTCGGCTCCTTTATTACTTCTTTCACATTGGATTTTTAATTCCTAATTGAACTGACTGAACCATTTCAAAAAGGTTTGTTCTTTTTTTTTTTTTTTTTTTACATGTTGTTTGACCAACATAGTCAAGCTGTTGTTTTGTCTTCTTTTTTCCAGTTTTAGAACTTTATTATTTTACATTGGGTGTTATACTCCTACTGGCACTGACTGAACCAGGTGAAGTTTTGTTATATTTTTACATGATTGACCAAGCTTGTTAAGTTTATTTAAGATTACCGTACTGGTGCAAAGTTGTTGAATAAATAAACAATTCAGTACATTTCTATATATGTTAGTTTCTAAAAAATTAATAAAGAAATTTTTAAGTCAAGTCTGATGTTGCCTTGCTCAAAACAAAGATCTCAGTCATTTCCACACAATGACACTTGATTTATTAGCTAATGCAGTGCATTTTTCTGTATTGGATCAGTAATGACCGATACTAAATCTCAGATATCAGTATCGGAAGTGAAAAAAGTGGTTTGGTGCACCCCTAGTGTAGCATGTCCATGTCCTTTCAGCGTCTATTTGCCCACCAGTGCTTAATCAACGCTTTGCTCTTTCTCCCTGCAAGACTTTAGCCACCGCCTCACAAGGACTAAAAACAGCTTCGGTGCACAATCCAAGTATGTTGCACAAGTATGTTCCTGAGTCCTGATGATGCTGGTAAGACTTTGAACAAACTACAGCAAGTCTGCTTTTAACAGTACTTCTTCGCAACCTCTTGTAGTGTTAGATCCAGGCATGGTTGCATTATTATATTAGGATAATACTGTAGTCTGGATATTGATGTATGTTCGGATGTTGCACAGTGTTTCAGTCTTTTCCTTTAGGATCTGCATATATGTAAAATGAAACAGAAGGAAGGAAGTGTGCACTCCTTAGCATGCAGGTTTTTAGATTTTACCCTCTGGAGCTGCAACAACATCTCTTTTCATAGCTCTTTTAGTCACAATAACCCAAGCTGGGATGGAATTTAAAAGCCTTCTTAACAAGGCTGTCACATGTAAGGTGACATTTGTCGATTCAGCTTCATCTGAACCACAGGGAGCTGAAATGCTCCCCTTCACTTCTGAGAAAACACTTAAACCACAGTTAAACATTAATGTGCAATTATTTATATATTGTAAGGTCTCACATGCCTCCTTACATCACATCCCTCTGCTCCCGTAACCAGCTTTGCTAATGTGGTTCATAAGCTAGTTGAGCAGTCTTCATCAGATGCCACAGCAAACACACCGGGAACTTACCAAGCACAGCGCTTCCCTCACAGAGTTATGGGAAACGCAGCGAGCCCCCGCAAATCATGTCAAAGCCTCCCAGAGGACGACTTTTCCAGATGCCTCTGTTTTCCTCTTCACTGATGCGTTACAGTATGTGTGTGTGCATGTCTGTGTGTGTGTATCATAGCTCGAGCATGAATGGATATAAGTGGGTCACAGCTGCCAATATAAGACCATTTTCTTAAAGCAGGGGCTTTCCTTGAGCGGTGAAGAGAAATGCATCAACCTTGTCCCTTGCTTGCCCTCATCCAGCCTGCACTTTATCCACATGTACTCTCTCATGGAAGAGAGAGGAGTGGGTTGGCAGTACTGGGGCATAAATTTACCGAATAGGCTGTCATACTGTTGCAAGGCCCTCCTTCTATCTTTCATGAGTATTTCAGCTATCATTCTATTTCTCTTTGATATCAGCTCTGTCAGCTCCCAAACTCAAGCAAAGCTGGTTTCTCTGGGTAGCCTTATCTGTGCTGTGGGGGGGAAATCCATTTTAGAGTCTTGCATTTTCAATTTCTGCATCTACTGTGGATTTTTACTGTCTATTTTCAGAAGATTCCACTTCTTTAACCAATAAGAAGGATTATTTGTGATGCAGGCATGCCTCTACCACATTTACCTTTTAGCTACATTAGTTTAGCATTGTGTTGATATTATTAACCTCAGTCGGTGCTTCTTTTAGTACTCATTTTTGTTTTGTGTATTTACCTAACATCATTATACAACCATACAATTGAAATAGCACACCCCTTCCATTAAGTTTGCATAATTAAGCAGCCTCAGATAAAGACATATAGACAGTGAGAGGGTTTTCACTGAAGTGAGACCACAGCTCAGACATTATTCATCAAGCTTGACACATTCGCACCAGTCCAGCCAGTGACGTTCATCATAATCAATGCAGTTTTCCAGCTCATTATACAGAATTCCTGTGCCTCTCCGGAGGGTTGTTTTCATGTGCCATAGCTGCAAAGAAAGCAGCACATGAATTTAGCAACACTGTGGACATTGATAATTGAACAATGAGAAAGCAAACAGTAGCTGATGCTAGAAGCAAAAAGCTTTTATGTAGTCGGGTTTGTAGGATACTAATGAGAACACCAGGCTCTGTGTTTCTGTATCATCCGTATGTCTGCAGCCAAACTCGTATGGTGTTGACAGCTATTGTATTTCCTACCAACTTCTTCTGTTTCACTTCTGTAGGGACTGAAATGTACCTCAGAACAAGAAAAAAAGTTGAATCTGTTCTGTAAGTGTTTTCGTTTTTGCACAAATGAGCACAGACATGGTCCATCTGTTCTGCTACAGCATACTGATATATAACTATATATATATTTTTTAAAATAACTGTGCTAAAACATCAGACATGTTTAATACATTTAATCTTAGTAAATTATTAAAACCCTTGTCTGTATATAATAGTTTGATTATGATTTGATATGAGTCCACTCTGTGTAGTACATCTTGTAGAACCACATTTAGCAGCAATAGCTTAAAGTTATTGTTTTCTGTATAATATTATCAGTTTATCACAAAAGGAGAATTTTTTTAGACATTTTTATTGAATTTTCAGACTAACACAAGTGAAAGGCTTATGAGAAATGAAACACGAAAAGTAAGGAAGAAAAAGAAAAAATATGAACAGATTTTATGAAGGTAACGGATCCATGAGAAAATAAATCAGCTGATTGTTAGCCTGAATGCTGTGATTCCAAAAAAGATAATTATGATCCATGTTGCTTTGGTTTATTGAGCATCACTAACATTTCTTTTTCCACAGCACTCTGAAGGTCACTCCAATCCATTTCAGTCAAGCTGAGGTCCTGATTTTAACTGACCCATTGAAACACCTTTATTTATTCATTTTTTTCAACTTCAGCCATTGTGTTTAGAGGTTGTTTTGTGGATTTGTGGCTGCATTTAGAACCTTTGTCCTCTCACATGCCCCAGTTTCAGTCAAGCTTTAGCTGTCAGACAGATTTTACTCTAGAATACTTTGGTATCCAGAGGAGTTAATGGTCCACTTAATGTTTCATCTACTGGTTTCAAGCCAAACATTTCTGTGTGGATTTTGTATGTTCTACCCGTGTATGCATGAGTTCTTTCCAGGTTCTCCAGCTTCCTCCCACAATCCAAAGACATGCATGTTATTTGTGTTAATTACCATGTATTGACATTACCAAGTTTCAAAGCTTATTACTCAAGAACTGCTGGGTCAAAATTATTCATTGATATCTCATTTGAAAGGTAATAAGCTGTAGACTTTTAGTATGTGGCTGAAATCTAACCTGACCAACATCAGGTAAAATTTAGCTGAAAGGTTTTTTTCTCATGCCCATTTTTATTGAATTAATATGACTAAAGGTGTTTTATGCCAGACACATAATATTTACTACATATCCTTTACCCTTTGTCACCTACACCTGGCTGAAATGTTGGGTTTCTAGATAAAACCTTATGGGAGCTATGAATTTTTTAGTCTGAAGTGACCAAACCTGTCCAAATAGTGCCAAATGCTTTTTCTTATTTCTGTGATACTGCTGGACAAGTTCATCAATGACAGGCAGGTGAAACTCCGTCTGTATCATTAGAGTCGCTGTCTTCTTCTGCTAGTGCAGAATGTGGGCATTAACAATTACACTGTCCACAAAGTGAAAAATTCTTTTACCACATCTTGGCTTTGTGAAGGACATTATTGCCCAATGAAGGCATCAGACAGGTCGACACCACCCATGTGCTTATTATAGGCCTTCACAGTGTCAGGAACTGGCACATCCTTATGTATGTCCAGCTTCCTTCACCTTCCTGAGGACTGAATCACCTGTGAATTCTTTGTGAATGGTGGAGCACATGACCATCTCCCGTGTGTTCATCCGCTTCACAAAGAGCAGGCTGCCGTCTCAGATCTGCTTGATTGTTCCACAGGGAGAGCCTCTGCTGTCATTCACTGTTTTCCTGGGGAAACCAACATGGTTTGGACGGAAGGTGCCACAAGCCCCAGTCTGCTTACTTAGAAAATCCTGAAATGGGAGCACTTGAGTAAAAGTTATCAACGTATACATGATAACCTGCTCCTAGGCAATCAAAGTCCATGAGGATCATCACCACCTCATTACTTAGTCCCTTTCCAGCGCCCATTGACTTCCCCTCATTGCTGGAATCTGCCAGGACAAACAGCTTGTACCCCAACTTGACTGGCTTGTTCTTGATGTGTTGTTTCAGTCCCATTCTTGTCTTGGTTTTTGCCATCCTCTCGTCCAGAGAATGTGTTGACCCAGCTGGAAGTTGACTTGGACTTGTACACATCAACTATTTGAGGCTAGAGATGGGATGAATAAAGTACTTCCTAAATTTCCCAGCTTGGGATGAATAAAGTACTTCTATCTATCTATCTATCTATCTATCTATCTATCTATCTATCTATCTATCTATCTATCTATCTATCTATCTATCAATCTTTATCTTGGCCAGATGGTCGTAGCCTAATGTCCAACTCTTGGCGTCATTGTCCATGTCTGTAATATTGCAGAGCCCTTGAAATGGCATAAAACCTGTTCCTCGACATCACCTTAGCTGGACATGGGAAGCTGAACTGACGTGACTTCTTCCAGTAGTCTCCCATTGCAGGGCATTTTACAATTTCCATATAAATGACCATTACCAAGAATGAAAACAAGTCACCTGCTGCGATGTCAGACCATATTGCTGTTTTATCTTGGTATTTTCTGGCCCCGTAAGCATTGGTGTTTGTGACCAAAGTGTGAATTGCTTCATTAGTGAAAAACAGCTGAAAATACTGTAGGGGGCTGGCAACCACTCTGGTTGTGTGTTGTGGTCCAGGGTTCTTAACTAAACTCAGTTTAAGAACTCATCCTCCACATCACGCCATCACTGCTCAGGTGTATCCGGGTGGCTTTTTGGTTATTCCTCGACCACAACTCTGTCTGGCGGCACTGGAACGCAGAGAAGAGGCTGGGCAGGAACCTGCTCCTTCAAAAGTGGAAGAGCGGCATTTTGTCTTTGCAGAACCAACAGCAGCTGGAGGGGGGGGGGGGGGGGGGGGGTGTTGGCTTTCTCTCTGCCTCTTCAGGCTCCCAGTTTACATCACTCTCAGTTTGGGTCCGAAAACAAACTAACAGCTGTTCAGTTAAAATTTGATAGAAATGTATGAAATGAAATTCACAAAAGAATCATCAATATGCCTACAAATTACTCACTACATAATTTCCCTGTTCTTCAATCCAAATATTGTCATTAAAATTATATAATGCTTCCAAAAAAAGGTGAAAATGCCATGTAGCCTTATAAAGAGGTACAAAACATATTCATGGTTTTATGAAATGGATGTCATTCATATAAATACTTTCAACTGTGCCCAGAGTTTAGCGCCTCTTTACACACCTGGCATCCATTTTATAATAAAATGGATGCCAGGTGTGTAGAGGCGCAGTTTGACATTCTGATTCTTCTTATTGATGAATAAGATGTCAAACATTTGTTTGACAATGCTGCACCAAACCGTTTCTGTCAGTTCTTATAGGTCAGTCCCGGGTGCCCCCATCTGTTGGTTGACTGTTTTATTCAAGAAGATGCAGCTGCTTCGGGGTTTCCTCCAGGATATTCTGAAACTGTGGAGGAGGGCTTTGCAACTTTCCTGAAAGAAAAAAATACAACAACTTAAAACATTTTTAAATACATTATTTATTTAAGGCATGTTATTTAAGGCAAACATGTCATGTAGCCTTATCAAATGGCACAGTTTGCCAGGCTGAGAGCATTTGATTTTGCTTGGGTTTCTTGGGTTTTCTTCATACACCACCTTCCATGAAGGACAGAAGTCTTCAAAGAGACTTGTTTTTGATCTTGTATCCCTTATTGTCTTATTATTTATATTTCCACCTGGGTACTTACTTGTGAGTTGTATATTGTAAATAGTATTTGTTAATCAGATATAGACTTTATGTTCATATGGCTTCATTCATACAATATAATTTATATTTTTAACATCTGAGAAATATATTATTCTGAAGGTATGGCGGTGTATATTTTGCCATCACGGTGCGCCCCAATCATTTACATGTAGCGGAAACCCTGTGCTTCATGGGTTCTTTGACATTTATTTTGATACAGTTAAGTGATTATTTCTGCATCTTTGTCATGACTGTTGACTTCAGGTCATACAGCTTCATCATCCAGTAGATTGTGCTGCACATCTGTGTGGTGAATGCAGTTTCCTGATTGGTGTGTCTCAATGCACTTTGTTTTTTCTGGGGAAATTCTCCCACAGATTAACCACTAATGAAATCATTTGATATTTACAACAATTTGATTGAACTGTCAACATTTTTACCACAACTTTACTTATACAGAAACCTGAAACTGAGACTCAGATATTAGACTTATTAGAGACAAAAAGATCACTGCACACAAACCAAATGTTTTTCAGTATGCCTCTTGTCTTCTTGTCTCCCTACATGCACAGTTTTTCATTTTGGCCCCTTGTAATAAGCTAGTTCTATGTCCTTTATCCGGTTGGTAGTGCATCCCATAACATTGTATGTTTTTTGTCATGTTTAATTATTTTGTTACCATGTGAAAGTGACAAGCAGACACGTTTGTGTCATGTAAAGTTAATGAAGAATGAGTAATTGTTTTTCCTCCCAGGTGGGAGAGTTTAAATTAGGTGTGCTGCAGTGGTGAGCCCCTGGCTACATTTAACAGAGGACTTTACTATTAACAACAGTCAGTATTGCCACATATCACCTATGGTCAAGGTAATGTCTTTTTACCTTCTTTTATGGGTTATTCCTTTTTCATAGGAAGTTACTACCAATGATGGAAAAAATATATTTTCTTTAAGATTTTCTGACAGTGAGACATTTTTTCATCTGAAAGGACTTGCATTCATATCTCTGTTTATACAAGTAAAATATTGTCTATATTCATAAAACTAACATTTATAAAGCCTGAAAATAGAACAAAGAAGAAGTGCAGAGGCCTAATATCCTGGCAGACTACTTGCTAAAAAGGTACTGTGGGATTTTGTCCAATTTCGCTAAAAATGTCTGCCAACCCTGGCCATGAAAAAAGCTTGCATTTAATATCTGGATCTCACTGATCTTGAACTACACTAATGCATTGAGGGACACAAAATGATGCAGTGGGGGAAAAGGGCAACAAGAAAAGCCAGACAGAAAGTGACAGAGATCAAAGGTTGTATCCACGAGTGATGCTGGAAAACCACCTATTCTGCTTAGATGGCCGTGCCCACATCAAAGCATGCCACAGCTGTGCTGAGTTGGCTCTGTGTGGATGTGACTCCCTGCATGTTTGCAAGCATGGTTGTATACAAGGGAGGAAAATGCATTTTTGATGTGTGTATGTGTGTATCTGTGTGTGTGCATGTCATGTTGAGTGTCCCTGCTGAGACTCCAGAGAAAGGTGACCTTAATCTGGTCTTCATCATGAGTCCATGTAAAATAGGAGCCACCACCCGTTACATGGGAACAGTGGAAAAACAGGCGTCACTGCATGTGTTAGGATGTACACCACCATGCAAAACACAAAATGTTTAAAAATCTCAGAATCTGATCTGTTAAATTCTTTTTTTTAAATGCCAAATTAGTAATGTCTTTTCAACACTGAAAGTTATGAAGGAGAACAGTTTGGACACCTTGATAATGAACAACTACAGACCCATCTCAGCTTTTATGTAAAATAACTGAAGAAGCTATTTATCTACAACTTTACAAATTCTTGGCACTTAACTGTTTTGATGTCTTTCTGTCAGGATTTGGACCTCTCCACAGCTCTGAAACGACATCCATTGCTGTACGCTGGTCTGGTGGCAGTAAGTCCTAGTGACTCCTGTGCTGTTTTATTGTTTTTGTAGTTAACCAAACTTTTTTTTTTCTATTACTGTTTGTAGTTTTTTTGTGCATTTCCCTGTACTTTTTTGTGTGTTTCTTTTCCCCATCTGAGCGATGTGTACTGCCTCTGATAGAGCAGCGTACACAAGAGAGTAACTGTTGGAACTCTCGAGAACAGGACACGATCTAAAACATCCAATTCCAGCTGAACTGAGGAACCACTACATCCTGAGCTTCTCCACCTGTCTATAACAACAGAAGATGTAGGAGCTGAGCTCAGGAAACTTTGGCCAGGAAAGGCTATTGGTCCAGATGGAGTATGTCCAAGGCTTCTAAAGGACTGTGTAGGACAACTAGCAGTCCCTCTTTAGAGGCTCTTCAATATGAGCCTTCAGATGGAAAAGGTCCAGGGGCTGTGGAAAACCTCCTGTCTGAAACCGGTGCCTAAAATTGGGCAACCAGTGGAGCTGAATGACTACAGACTGATGGCCTTGGCATCTCACATAATGAAGACCTTGGAGGGGTCCTTGTCCATCGCATGAATCTGCAGGTTGCTGAAGATATAGACCCCCTTCAGTTTGCCTACCAGGAACACGTAGGAGTTGAAAACACTGTTCTTTACATGGTGCACCAGGCATACACCTACCTGGATGTACCTGCTTCTTATGTAAGGATCATATTCTTTGACTTCTCTAGCATTTTTAACACCATGACGCCTCCCGTACTGAGAGACAAACTTATGAGTATGAGGGTGACCCCCACCCTGACACCTTGGATTATGTACTGTCTGACGTCCAGACGTCAGTAAGTCAGGATGGGAAGATGTGTTTCTGGAACACTGGAGTGCAGCATTCTGTCTCCATAGGGGACTGTTTTAGCTCCCTTTTCACGCTCTACACATCAGACTTAAGTCCCGCCACATATGGAAGTATTCAGCTGTTGTGGCATGTGTAGGCAGTGGACAGGAGTGGGAGTGCAGGGACCTTGTGGAGATCTTCTCAGACTGGTGTAAAAAGAGCTGTCTTCTAATCACCACCAAGACTAAGAAGCTGGTGGTGTATTTCTAGAGATCCAAAACACCTAGTCAGAAAAAAAAAATAAAGCGACACTGAGCACTGACCGATTAATGACGTAATGTTTACATGGTTAGCGAACACAAATCTGCACGGGGTCTTAACTGGAAGCTTTTACACTGCTCCCGTGTCTGATTTCCTGTCTGGCCCCATCAGAACTGCTGGTCAGTTATATTATCAGTATTATTATTAGCTTTACCGAAATGAAACTGTTTTATTGCAGTACCTCTTCATCAAAAGGCCTGCTTCCTCTGCCTCCAGTGCCAAATGACCCCAAATAAAGAGCATATCTTCACAACTACAAGGGCTGTATGTATAATCTTGGTTTTAAAAGAAAGGTGAGACATGTGAGATTACTACAGAAGTGTGTGTTGTGTTACTGTGTCAGAGTAAATTCACCTGGAACACGGCAGAAAATAAAATGTTATCTTTGCCTAAAGATAAACAGTTTAAAAATAAACCAACTATTAACCACAGTAGCCCAGTTCATTTAGGAATTAATATCTGATGAGTAACCAAGCAAAAGTAAGCACTAAAAAGTAAACTTGACCAGTTTTACTAATATTTAACAAGGATATGTCCAGATGGAATCACCAACTGTGTCATCTCAGTTACCAGACCAGTACAGGAGTAATGAGGTTATGCCCAAAGAGCTATTGACTAAAAACTGAAACTGGACAAATGGAGGACAAAAAGACAGATAGCAGGCATTAAATTAATATCTACAGCAGATGAAAAGGACCTGAAAGAAGGAAAAATCCAGCAAAGTCCTGAACCAGGACCTAAGAGATGCATCTAGACCTTCAGTTTATCGATCTACTGTTGGCTGAAGCCTCATCAGAAATGGTCTTCATGAAAGGGTGGCAGTCAAGAAGCCACTCGTAAGGAAGGGAAACAGGGAGAAAAGGGATGAGGTATGTCACATGACACAAGAACTGGACTGAAGATCAGTAACAACAGGTTTGATGGAGGGATGGATCCTCCCCAGAGCCCAGACCTCAAGATTATTGAAGCAGGATCATCTGGACAGAGAACGGAACAAAAGGCAGAAACGTCTAAAGAAGAGCATTAGAAAGTCTTTCAAGAAGTCTGGAGAACTATTTATAGAGACTACTAAAGAAATGACAAGAAAGTTTGTCTATCAGGGTTCAGACTGGGTTGAAGAACAAACCTGGTTTAGAAAATAATGGCTTTCCTGTGTTCCTAGCAATACAAAAAGAAGTGATGGAGACAGTACTTCTACAGAATAATGTGTGTTATTTAGCTCACACCTAGCCTCACAATGGAAGAAAAAGTATTCTACATGTTTGATAATTCTCGTCCCAATCATTATAAATTCTGCATTACCCTTATGTTTAAATAACTGGGAGCCTCCAGCTGATCCATAATTCTGCAGAGGAGTTTTTTTCAGAAACTACCCATAACCAAACTCTATCTAAGACTTCACTCTATCACATTCTCCCAACAGAGCTATTAGCTCTCACACTGCAGGTTTACTTGTGGTTCCTAGAGTTTTTAAAAGTAGAATTAGAGGCATATCCTTCAGCTCTCATGCCTCAGAATCACCCTTTAGTCATGCTCTTCTAGGCTTCAGGCTGACCAGGGAAGCTCCATTAGATAGCCTTCTGCAGGTATGCTGGATACTGGAGCTTCACCTTCTGTACTGCAGCTACTGACTAGCATCAAACACGATCCAATGATTTTTTTTTCTTTTTCTATTTAACTTTCTTTTGCTGTCCTGGGGGAGTTTGTAACCCCACCAGAGTCTGGTTTTGTACCAGGAGTCCTTCTGTTTAACCACTTTTTCCCCATCACTGTTACCAAGTAATGCTCAAAGAGAATAGTTGAGTTATCTTCACAGAAAGAGCTTGTTGCATTTGGTAAAAGAGTGCTTAACATTTGATCTGGATGGTTACTTGCAATCAGCAGAGCTGTCATTATTTACAATAACGGCAGTGCTGCCCCAGAAAACCATGACACGAGCCAGTCTCAATGCAGATAGATGTGGAGACGAATTATATAACCAGTGGTGATCCCATATCTTCACAGTCGGGGACTAAACTTTACCCTCCAAGGTGAAAATGCTGTCCCCCACAGAGCGGGTTTATCGGAAACTACCTTCATAAGATGGAGAACCTGCCTGCAGTCCTGACCTCAACCCCATTAAACGCTAATGGGGTCATCTTGGACTGCTGTTGGTACCAGAGGGATCGACACAACCACATTGTCTGACTGGTGACAGATGCTGGTTGAAGAATGAGATTACCATCCCACAGCAGTGTGTGACCAAGCTGGCCTTGGTTTTCCAGTGAGGGAGATGCGGCCCAACAACATCGTACCGCCTTCACCAAAGGCTGTGATCAGATCGCTGCAGCAGTCAGCATAGTGTTCTCTGCATCTCCACATTTTGACCCTTTTCAAATGCACACAAATGCATTTTCCTCACAAATGAGGCCTATGTAAAAGGAAAAAGGTTTTTTCAGTCATTTTTATTACCAAGACGCATATTTATGACAAAGACATAATCCACCAAACACAAATTTCCTTATTTCTTTGTGAAAGTTCATCAAAATGCAGTAGAAAATAAATCTATGCTATAGAGCACTCTTTCACAAAGTGTGGGGCCCAACATGTAACGTGTTGTAGACTCTTAATCCGAGAACAGTTGAAGTACTAAAAATGACACTTTAACTTTAGATCTGTACACTGATATCTGGCCTGGGACTTTTTTTTCTGCTGTTTTGGGTTGAAATGCAATTAAATGCATTTTCCAGACATTACTAAAGCTTGAGGTTACACTAATAATTTCTCTGTCTATTTGATTTATTCATCCAATGAAATCAATTTAAATAAAAAAAATATTGCTTTTGGGGGCAAATATTGTTATGCAATTAAAATGTGATTAATCAAGATTAATTAATTACAAAGCTCTAATTAATTATATAATTTTTTTTAATAGAGTCCCAGCCCTAATATAGCCTGCATTTAGTAAATTTAGGGCTGTAAAAATTAACACATTAATGCAAAGATATTAATATGTTAAATTAATGGGTTATTTTTATTTTTTATTTTTTTATGCATAAACAACAAAGTTATTACTCGTATCAAATTAAAAATAGAATTTGACATCATCTTGATCAGAGATGCTGACTTTGTGCATGTAGGTGCTTTATTAAAGTGATAAAAATCACTTTATCCTCCTCTTTTATGAAGTTTCTGATATTTTTCAAGCATTATATTTAAAATTTTTATCATCGGGTCCAGAAACGTTATTACGGGCGACTTTCCACATACAGGTGCTTTGTCACAGCTGTTATAATCCACTAAAATCCACTTCATCCTCCTTATTTATGAAGGAGGACTACAATGTATGTTATCTTAGGGTTTGGGAGCCACTGCTATGAAGAATGCACTCCAATGTTTCTACACACACAGCTACTGGATCGATCCTCCTTGTTGGGGGAACCAGTATTCTACTGGCAGCAGTTCAGCAGTGGCTGTCGTCATTTTCAGTTTTATTTTAGTCTTTTAAGCCTTTTGGTGATCTGTGTTCTCGGCTGCAGCAGCAGCTCTGAAAAGGAGACAGCTGATCTTCGTCCTTTGTTTCCATCTTGGACGCAGTGCAGTGATCCCAGAGAACTGTGGACTTCTGCAGAAACTGATGTGCTTCTGGTTGACTGGGTTGGATATAAAGGACAGTCTGGGCTTTATGTGAGCAGAAGTAAAAGTAGAGATGGTTGCATTTACAAGGTGTCGGCTAGATGAACAGGATGGTGAGAGAGCAGGTGAGGGTTCATGTTGAAAGAGTTACTGGCTGCAGGATTTTACATAAAACGGTGCCGATCTGGATGAAAGTCGCGTGTACAGATGAGCACGTCTCTTTCCTCCACCAGATTGTGATGTTTGTTGTTCTCTGGTTAACATGTGTCCCAGTGTTGTTCTGTCACACATTCAGGACTGTTTACTGGTTTCAGAGGGAAATAAATAAACTTCCACATTTTTTTTGCTCGTCATATTTCTACTCATTTTGCTTAAGCTATATTAAATAAATCCTCTTCATTTAGACGTCTGTCTTTTCCTGCCATGAATCCCAGAATATATTAATTTGTCCACACAGATTATATATATATGATTTCAGAATTAAAATAGCAACAGTAAATATGTAATTAACATATAATTGATCAGTATGATGAAGCTGCAGTCGAACTCCATTTGTTGTTACAGAGATTGACAGAAAAAAAAGACTGATGGCAAAACCCCGGCATGACATGGACTAAAACTAACAAAAACAAAAAGAAGCAAAGAGAAAGCAAGGAACTAGCAAAGGAGAACTGAAAGCAGTGGACTTAAATACTGAAGGTGAAGTGAATGAACAATCAGACCAGGTGCACTGACGAGCAACCAAGAGCAACACAGAACTGAACATGATCCTAAATGCCAAAAACATGACAAAAAGCCAGCATGTGAAAGTACATAAAAGTAAACACGGAACAAAGCATGAATCATGACATCACATGGTGAATATTGCATCAGTTGCAGAAAGTGGATAACTCAGTGGGATGAAATATTAACAGCTGCTCACACACACATTCGGGGACAATGTGAGCTGATATTAGAATAAAGCTCAGGTGTTTGGAGTCCGGTAGTGCATCCTCGTTAAAGTTGTGGGGGAACATTGAAACCAGGGGTTGTTGTGGGGTGGGAGTCTGAAAGCGACTTTTTTTACACAATGAACGGCCTTCTCTCGGGTCCCCTCCTGCTCTGCTGCTGTTTCAGAACTGAAGGACAAAGAAACGGCTCACTCATCCCAAAACCCGCCCAGCTCATCAAAACTGCTCAGAGACATCTTGATATCTGAACATTAGGCACTTTTCTTTTCAGGATTAAAAAAAAAAATGAACATACACCCATCTCAGCATTCTCACAGCTCCTGCTCAGGGATCAATGTCATTTGTATGTATGGGTTCCAGTGACCCTCCCCCTCAGCCAGCCTGCTCCATAAGCCTCAAAGCTTCATCTTCAGCACTTTTTAATGTAAGATCAACGGAAATACAAATACATCTCTGTGTTTTTATCTAATCATGCATTTCTGTAGAGGAGATATGATGGATGATTCAGACATCTCGTTCTAATCTTATCTAACCTCATCATCACTTTGCCCGGCCTCGTTTGTCAAAATAATCACAGGGTTTAGTTTAGATGTATCTGTGTAATGAAATGTTGATAGTGGGGGACACCTTCAGCAGAGTTCCTGTCCATGGATTAACTATCAACCTCCTCAAATTATTCTGAAAGGAGTGGATTTTTTTTTTTAGGTGTAACTGCCTCTGCACAATGCAGAACATGTCCCTGATTGCTCAGCAAAGGAGAGAATGAACTAGTGGGGGGAAAAAAATTAATCAAAAGTAAAACACTTGGGGGTGGTGGTGGTTGGGGGGGGGGTTCTTGTGTTTTTATGTGGTACAACATGAAAAAACATGGAAAAAGCAACATTTGACATCAGTAGTAAACTTAGAAAAGAAAATCACTGTCAATCCTGTCATCTGTTTACTCCAATAACACCCCCCTAAAGGACAGCTGATGTAGAATTATTGCCACACTAATCAATATTCATTTACATCCATAATTAATCAAACAGCTGGGTAAGTTGAGGGACCTCACTGACAGTGATGATCCCACAAAGAATTCAGCATTAACACTCTCTTTCCATGTCTCTCTTCATTGTTTTAATAAAACCTGAAACCTTAAAGAGATCACATGATGTTATTTTAGTTTCCTTTCCATTGTTTGTTTTTTTGATTGTCTTCCTCATATTAAAATAAGTCATGGAATTCCTCAAGGTTCTGGACTTAGACTGACACTCTTTACATTGCTCACGCTTCCATTCGGTAATATTATTAGACAGCATGGCATTAATGTTCATTTTTACAGCCATGAAGTCTGATGAAACCAATCAGTTGTTCAGGTAACAAAGATATCTTAAAAAAACATTCAACATATCAAAGGTTGAAACTAAGACATTTTACCATTTCACAGAAAATACCTGCTCATTTTGAATTCGATGGCAGCAACGCGTCTCTACAAATTTCGAACAGTGATAGGCACTAATGCAACCTTATCCCATCAGAGATGCAGCTTTTCACCTGTCCACTGATAACAAGCTGGATGCTCCCTCTCCTCTTTAGTCTGCAGGACACACCGTCCATGCTTCCAGAAGGAATTTCGCATTATCATCCGTCTGACCACTGAACAGTTTTCCACTTTTCCTCAGACCATTTTAATAGTGATAGTGGTGTCAGAGGGCCTGAAGATCACAAACATCCAGTTTTGATCTTTGGCCTCATCTCATTGGTACAGAGATTCCTCCCAATTTTCTGAATCTTTTGATGATGTTATTTACACTGTAGCTGGTAGGATTTTCAGTTTTCAGAAATATTTTTACAAAACTGTTCCACAATTTTTAGACCCAGATAGTTTCAAATTGGTGAACCTCTGTCCATCTTTATAAGTGAGGACCTCTGCCTCTCATGGGCGGATTCATTCGAATCATAGTCTGTTTGTTCAGAAAGTCTGCTTTATTTGGAGTAGTGTGAGTATACACGTGGAAGGTTTCATCTTAAGGCCCTTTCTATTATCTTTGCACAGGCTGCCCTTTCTTTCAGTCCTGGAAAACACACAATTTTTTCACCTTTTATGCTAATGACACAGTTTTACCTGTGGGTTGCATCTCAGCTAATGCACATATTTAACTGTCAACAGCATTAAAGATTGCAAAATGATTTCCTCAAATTGCATCATAATAGGTTTTAAGCAAATTTGGTTTTCTCATTCCATTAATCTCAGCAATAAGCTTAGTGCTTTATTTAATGATGTGAATCAAGTATGAGAAAGTCCTTCTGTTTCCCTGGGTATGTTTTTAAATTTTAACTAGCAAGTTAAAGGAGTCGTTAGAACCGGTGTCATAGAAGACCCTAATCCAGACAACATGAAAAACAGAATAAAATTCATCTTCAGTAAGACTTACATAGAGGTGCTGCAGACCAGAAGAGCTAAAACAGTCCAAACAATCATCAAATATAAAATCCCACTGAAGAGCTTACAGAACAAAAACCCAAGCTGGGGAAAACGGGCAGAAAACAAATCTATAAGGACAAAGATATGGCAATGGGCGAGGAAGACTTGGCTGTTTATCAAGTAGCATCCGACATAAATAAATTAAAACAAATTTTATCCCCCAGTAACCTGAAACTGCTAACACAGTCCAACCTTCCCATTCTAGTTACTCAGGAAATCCATATAAACACTCACACAGCACATCTTTTTATATGTTTTTAATCTATCTATGCAGTATTTTTTTTTCTCTATAAAAACACTCCACTGGGTATTTCAGGTGCAATGTCGGGTACTCTAGGAAGCTGAAGGGCATGAGGGTTAAATCATCTTTCAGCTGGAAGATGAACATTAAATCATCCAATTGACATTTTTAATAACAGAACAATGTTTTGCCTTTTTTTTTAAGTCAGCTTCAATCAGTTTACACCGTTTTGTTCTCGTCCTCAATTAACTGACTTCCCGCATGTAGCTGAACTACAAATCTTTTGTTTGTACTACAAAATGAGGTCATCACTGCATCACTTCCTGTTTTTAAGACAATCCCTTTGCGTTAAAAGCCGTCTTTTGCTTATTTGTTTCTGGATTTGCACTTGTGTTTTGCTATTCGTAGACTTGCCTCGGTACTCGTAAGAGTTTCATGTTTTGTAAATTTGTTTTTTAAAATGTAAATTTGTTGTCAAATTTGCAAATTTGTTTTATGACTTATAATTTGTTTTCAAAATGTAATTTTGTTTTTAAATATGCTAACATGTTTTTTAAAATCTCAGCCACCGTATAACATTGAGCAACATCGCTAAAGGACTGTTGCCAAACCTTGGCACCATGAGTTAAAGCAGTTTGGAGGAAAAAGGTGGTCCTGGTGCTGGAAGATGGACCTGATAAAGTGGCTGATGAGTGTATATATTGTGTGTATATATTTAGATTTTTTCACTGCATGAAAAGGAAATGACTTCAGGTCAGTTTCTGTTGTATCTTTATGCATAAAGGTGACTTCTGTTGAGGTCATCTTAGCCTCCAGCTGTTAACTACAATTCTGGCCGTCTAAAAGTATATTTGACTAATAGTGTCCAAGTAATTCTTTTAAATGGCTTGGGTTAAGTAATTAATTTAATCTATGAAAACAGCAGGGCACTTATGCAGGCAAACATACCGTAGATAAACAGTTTACTCAGTGATTTTATTTCCCATCCATCTCGGCTCTGATGTCAATATGTCCTCTGAGGTTCTGCCCCCGCCCCTCCAGAGCTGCAGGAGGTATGTTGGGTCGCCGGCTTTATATCAGATGTTGGCACGTTGCACTCGTTTTGCTCTGAGGGCCACTCCAACATGAGTGATCTCACACTCGAGATGGGATGCAATCTGTCTTCTCCCAGGGCTCTTTGTCTAATACTGCTAATTAGAGAAAGAGAGAAAAGGGTCAGTCCTCTCTGTGTGTTCTCTGTACACTCCCTCTTCTCCTCACACTCATCCTCTCTACCAATTACTGGATTAGAAAACACTACCAAGAGTTACTTAGAAACCCAGGCGTGCATTCACTGTCAGTAACGATATAAGGCTAATGGTGACTGTAACAGAGGCTTATAGAGCGTGGTGGTTGGTGACCAATGCTGGCCATTAGCTGATTACTTTAGCTAATGAAGAATGCCAGACAAATAAAAGCCTTTAGTCTTTATTCAGATTTCCTCAGAGAACAAGGAAGGCATCACTTCTATAAAAACAGAAAAAGTCCTTACTAGGCTGCTTGTTTGAAAGTTGCGAGCTGTAAACCTGACTGTACTGTCTGACTTGGAGCTTTCTTGGAAATGCAGAAACCTTATAAACAAATGAACCATCCAGATGGTCTATAAGACGTTGCATACATAGCAAGATGCAATCTGGCTCCGCTTCTGTGCTTTCCTTGCACTGTTTGCTCTCTACACATAATTTTTTTAGACATGTAAAAGAATGGGCAACTCTATCATAAGGGGGTTTTCCAGCCAACTAAACGCTGCCAGAACCCACCATCTGTTCCCTTTCAGGAGTGGAGGTTGTAGGATTGTGTATTAAAGCAGCTCCGGCACCCTTCGCTTGGCTGGTGTCAGGGAGAAAGTTGCTCCCAGCCAACTGATCAGTCAAACGTCCTTGAGACCTCAAATGCTGACCTTCTCTGCAGGAAATAAATGGAGACTCGGTTTGTTTAGAGATTAGCACCTGCTCTACTGGGATGTATAAAACACCTACAGGTGACAGATGGCTGGAAAACGTCATGGAAAATGTCACTTTGATGGATGCTGAAGTGTGAAATGTGAGTGGCTGTGTGCTTCTCCCTTAGAATCAGTCAGTAGGCAGGGGAAGGACTACATGATACAATAATTAGAGGTAAGGAAATTACTTGATTGTTAGATGCATCATGATGCAGACATGGTAGATTTTGTTTTGAAACAGTAAAGAATTTGCAGCCAACATAGAATCAGAGTCTTTTACCACTAATTAATGTAACTGTACAGAGTTGTGGGTGGAACATTATAAGGTTACTACCATATGTTGGATGAGAAGCTGCTGAAAGGCAGAAAACAAAAGTGAGTCTTTTTTCACCCCCTAACAGTCTTTGTGTAGTGTGAAGCCATTAGGACTTTAAAACTCCCAAACACAGAACAAGCATGCCGTGAGAACGATGTAACAATCCAAAACACCTAAAATCTTGTTGTCTAAACTTGGCCTGTCTCTCTGCCCACCTTTACAGCAATCTGGATCAATTTAGTTCAGTCTTTCACAGCAAAGAGGCCTTTTATACCTTCACAGAGATAACTGAGTTTCTCAGTCCTCACAAAGAAACTTTTTCTCAAACATTCAGTTATCCAAACACAACGCACAGCCCTCTGAGCCGACGCTATACCTCAGGGGAAGGGCGATTGGTTGAAAGTTAGCTTGAAGAAAACCAGTTGTCTAACAAAGAGGATAAAATGTCTGAAAGAATAAGAAGCATATAAACGCACAGGAAAATCTTATATTATCATTATATAACTCACCTGCCACTTAAATACACTTATTCAACTGCTTGTTAACACAACTAACAGCTAAACAGCCAATCCCAGGGAAGCAACTCAACACATTTTGTCATGTAGACATGGTGAAGACGACTTGCTGAAGTTCAAACTGAGCATCAGGATGAGGAAGAAAGAGGATTTAATTGACTCTGAACGTGGCATGGTTGCTGGTCTGAGTATTGACTGGGATTTTCACACACAACCATCATCTCATTGTTCCAACCTTAAGCAGATGGACTAGAGCAGCAGAAGACACACCCGGTGCCTCCTGTCAGCTAAGAACAGGAAACTGAGGCTACAATTCACACACACTCACCAACACTGGACAATAGAAGATGGAGAAACGTTGCTGGTCTGATGAGTCTCCATTTCAGCTCCACATTCAGATGCTAGGCTCAGAATCTGCTGGAAACATCATGAAAACATGGATCCATCCTGCCTTGGATCAACGCTTCAGGCTGCTGCTGCTGCTGCTGGTGTAATGGTGGGGGAAAGTTTTACATTACAAACATGTGCATTAGCTACAGTAACTTATTCATTCCAATACCCTGTACATCCTTTGGCCATTTCTCATTCCAGTGACTGGAACCAGTTATAACAGGAACTAAAACTTCCCATTTTTCTCTTTTACAAACTTTCCAAAAGTTTATCTGGGACCACTTCTCCTGCCATTAATTGCTTATGAGACTTTTTAATTGTTTTATTGCACTTTTACTGTTGTTTTACTTTTATTACTTATATGAAATGTGTACACTTGTGTCATTGCTGTATGTCTGTACCCTTGTACTGTATGTTTTACTGCCGTCTCTGGGCCAGGTTGTCATTGCAAATTATAATTGGTTCTTAACTGACCTTCTCGGTTAAATATATTATTTTTTGTAATGTTAGAGCAACTCCAGTCCTTAGGAGCTGCAGTCCTGCAGGTTTTAGATGTTTTCCTGCTCCAACACACCTTTAGAACTGACTTTGCCGATGCCTGGTATAACCACCACAGCCTACCTGAATATTGTTGCTGACCATGTCCATCCCTTTATGATCACAGTGTAGCATCTTCTGATGGCTGCTTCTAGCAGGATAATCGCATCATGGATGTGCAGCTGAGAAATCTGCAGCAACTGTGTGATGCTATCATGTCAATATGGAGCTAAATTTCTGAGGCATGTTTCTAACACCTTGTTGAACCTACGACACCATGAATTATGGCAGTTCTGAAGGAAATGGGGCATCCAACCTGGTACTAGCAAGGTGGATAGATAAAGTGGATAGAGAGTGTTTAATCAAAGCAACCTAAAGCATTGACGCAGCACACGTCTCACAAACTCCCCTTTAACAGAAAGGAAAACCTCCAGCAGAACCAGAACTAGGAAGGGTGGCCATCTATGAGCTTGGGGGTCTCTAATAACATTTGTGTTATATACGTTATCTACTCTCTTCTGTACATGTTGCAGAAAGTTGGTTGAAACCTATCTTGACTGCTTGATGAAAAAGTAGCCATGTGGTGTCTGTAAGGTTTAACCAGGTGATGATGCCTAAATGAATGCAGAACAGAGATGTCTACTGAGGTGCACAACCATCGAAAAAAACACCAGACCATTAACAGAGCTCTGGTTTGTACTCACTTCTCTTGTCATATTTACATCATCCATAGATTCCTCTCTTACAGTCCACATTCCTCACCAAGTACACAAAGACTAGTCACAACCATTCACAAGAGTTACAGCTGTGACCCTCAAAAGCATTCAGTACAAACTAGCTCTAAACACAACCAAAACAAGACTCAGTTACACCCTGAACTTGTACATAAACCATCAAAACCAACCATACTAATAAAGCTAAAAACTGCTCTTCCCCAATCCCCCCCTCTCCTCAGGCCACTTCGTTAGTGCCAGCCAAAATAATTAAGCACACCAGGCCCTCCGTGACCCTGCTGATCTCCAAAATCACCTCAGGGAGAGAGAGACCGTGTTTAGAAGCAAACCAAAACATAGACTGAAAATAAACTGTGTATTAATCAACAGAGTTGGATTAATTTTTAGTACTGTGGTCAGCAACTGGTGGCTTGCGGGCCAAAACTGGCCCACTGCCAAAAAATCTGGCCCGCCAGATTGCACTGATTTGAAAAAAAAAATGATTGCAAGAGTTATGTGTCATTGTGCAGAGACATGGTGGTGTTTACAGCGCTGTGTTAAAAATAACAGGGTGGCCCCTTTAAGATTGGTTGAGCAAAAAAGAGAGAGAGATGCACAGCACAGGAGTCAGAGCTAGAGAGGGAGGAGTGAACTTAGAGCAGAGGGAGTTGGCGTGACAAACGTCCTGTTAGCGCTGAATGTTTTGCTACCAGCTTTAGCAATAAACACCACACAGCTCTTCTAGTTCCAGCAGAGTCCTGTGTCTGCTTCACCACTGCTGGGTAAAGTGAAGGGAGCTAGGTCTGAAGCTAGCTGTTACTTCATCCAGGAGTTACTGCCACCTCCCAAACTTAGTTTGGAATTAGAAGAAGAAAGCTCAGCAACTGTTTCTGTCAGTTTTCCCCGACAATGGAGGAAACAGACCAGAGCAGCACGGAACCGTCAAAGAAATGTTGCTTCAAGAGCGGAAAGACAAGGAAAATAGCTTTTGTTGTTGCCGTGGGCACAGTGTTTAGTTAACCTGGAAATGATGCACAGGTTCGATCCCGACATCTCCCTGACCCACTTTCTCCTCCACTTGCTGAACAATAAAGGACAATAGAGCCCAGACAATGTTAAATATATAAAAAAGTAAATTAAAAACAAAAAAGAGCTCGTGTATGGAACACACACACACACACACACACATATATATTTATATAGCAGCTTCAGAGTTGCAGGTTGGAGACCCCTGCAACTGCATTTTCTTTATATAGCCGTAGGCCTTCTTTTAAAGGAAAGAGACATTTTGTGCGTAACAATGCGATTAATCGTGATTAATCGCAGCATGTCATGCAATCAATTGCGATTTAAAATTTTAGTAGTTGCCCTGCACTAATATATATATATATATATATATATACCATGGTCTGGGTGAATAGTCGATTCTGATTGGCTGCAGGGTGTCCATTAAAAATTGATAATGGACACCTATAAAAGAAGTTCCAGTCAAATAGACTTATTGTTGTGAATTATTGCACTGACTAAATGGTAGTTGGTAACCATGGCAACAGAAACTAAGACGTCAGGCTGCAGACACACCAGATCATGTCTGTGACGGTGCATCGCTGTGAAAGCAGGTGCAGGCTTATTGGTCTCCGTCTCTGCGTCTCCAACATTTTGTCGTCCCGCAACGTCCCAACTAGCAGTGGTCAGGGTCCACAAACATTAAATCTCTGTCCTTCAAACACCACTATGAACATGCCAGTATCTTTATAAAATGTCGCGATCAACGTCAATGTTGCATTTAATTTTAAATAGGTTGTCGCCTGTCTTTCTGTCTTGGTTACCTTACTTACATACTTGATACAGACTGAATAAAAACAATTTAAGATAGACTTACTTGCTTGATACACATTTAATGATCAGAGTGAATGGTGCATAATATTTCTTGCAATAAAAACAATTTAGGAAACGATCTCTGTTTTGAAACAAAATTTTGCATCATCCTCTGGACACACACAAGCTGTAAGAGCTGCACCTGCTCTTGGAAATGATGCTTTGTGTCATGTAACTTAACGGCGGCCGACCAATCTGCAGATTCTGTGTCAGAGCCGGTTACCTTGGCAACGCGTCAAAACGAAATAGTCCACTCACTGGCTTCTTCTGAAAAACTTATGATTTTAAACTTAAAAAACAACATTAACGCATTAATAATTTATTTAATATTTATTTCTTGCGCATCGGACGGTTCAGGCCTCCGTGTCGTCCATTAATTTATGATAATGGACACCTCATCGGGCATTGTCCCTTACATATACATATATATATATATATATATATATATATATATATACACATACATATATATAAAATCAATTTGACCCGTAGTTGCCAACTTCTGCTTTAATGGCTCAGTACATCAACACAAAATAATAGATAAATAAATAATAAAATAATAAACACAATAAATAAATTGCATCAGGGCGTGTGTAAGTTTGAGTGTGTGTAATATGAAACAGGCACCTGCTTGGTGAGGGGGTGTCTGCATGTCCCTCACATTGTCATATAGTTATTTTGAAATGCAGTACATGGAGATCCTTCATGAAGGAAAGTGTTAGCCCAGAAGAGATTCACACCCTTACTAATCATGTTGCCATCTGCTGTTTGGATAAAACTCTTCCCACCCGAACTATGCACAGTATCAAGTGCTGAACCCAGCATAGAGGAGCAGGCAGTCCCTGGTGGCTGTAACTATGCATTTTGGATACTAGTGAGTGAAGGCATGATGACTCACCAATGGAATGATTTTCCACAGAGATGGTTCTCTTCTTCTGTAGGGTCCTTTAGTAGAAAGATGTATTGATTTGCAGAATTTGAGCTTTTTAAATGTTTTTGCTTTGTTTATTCTCCAGCACGAACATTAGAAATTCCCACAGATCCAAAGAAATGCAGCCAAACTTTAGCCTGAATAAATTGTGAGCTTAATTTGCAGCAAATCAAGCCTCTTTTGAAGAAGAAAGTCCTATCTCTGTAAACACCAAGCCCCCCAACCCTTCAGCCTGACTCTGTCAGTGTTTAATTGATTAAAATATGTATGCCTTCAAAGTCTCAGCTTCACCATGTGATGCAGTGCAGACACAGCGTGGATGGCAGGCAGCAGCAGAAAGTCAAAACCCTCTAAAATGACTCAAGAAAGCAAGAGAATGTGGTGTTGATTATATAATTGTGTGCATGCCTACTCCACAAAGTCTCATTGACTCTAGCTTTCATGCGGCACTCCTGTCGTTAGGAGCACATTTACGTTCCCACAATGTGTGTGTGTGTGATTTGTGTGCCTAACAGCCTCCTGGTTAAAACCTTTTCTATTCGTCTGCTTTCGTTTGATCTGCCAGCATTGTTGTGTTTATTTGTGCGCCACGCTGCCACGGGATGCTTGTTAGCCCGGATTGTTTATTGGCCTTAGAGGCCTCGTTTTGTCACTGTGTTTCTTGACAGCTCATCAGCTGTGAAGTGGCTCCTCAATAAACTGAACTAACTTATGCATGGCTTTCTGAGGCCACAGTGTGAGGACACCCTGATATTAAAAGGGGGTTCTAGTCTTGTTAGATGCCTACAAAAATAATTGAAAGGTTCATAATTTACCAACTTTCAAGGCTGAATACTTTATCTGACAACAATCAAATGATAAAAAAAAAAAGTTTCAAATAGATAGAAATTTATTTCCACAGAGGTGATTTTATAGCGTAAAAAATGCATTTATACGCCTGTACGTACAAACACTTCATCCGTCCCAGTGTTGACTCTGTGAAGCATCTCAATTCCATCCAAAGATTTTCAATTTATGTTTTTCACTATTTTTTGTTTGTTTGTTTGTTTGTTTTTGTTTTTGTTGTCAACAAATTTCCAAATGGCTATTGAAATTAAGTTTTCCAAACAGATGTTGTAGAAACCTGTCAGACTCATTAATAATGAAAATAATAAATTCCATGTGCCATTTACTGGAAAATAACTAAATCAAATGAAAAAACCAACTAAGTAAAAACAGCTTGAATAACATTATTATACCAGAAAAAAATGCAACATGCTACAGCTGTAAAGATTATTAGAGGTAATACTAACCTCTGTATACAAATAAATATGGAACGATGAGTAGAATATACTAGAAGAAGTAATTGAGAAGTACATTATATTGCCACCTTTACAGAATCAGTCCAATTCAACTCATTACATTGTAGATCAAAGATAAACCAATTAAAACAAATCCATTATATGGACCACATTAGTCCAATGTGTTCATATAAACCAGTTCTTAAAATGAGACAGATTGCAATTAATCTTCTTTCATTCAGTCCTCCATCCTAAGCTGCACAAGGACACAGTGGAGAGGAAAACCTCCATCAGGACCAGTACCAGTAAGGAAAACCCCCATCAGAACCAGAACCAGGAAGGAAAACCCCCATTAGATCCAGAACCAGGAAGGAAAACCATCAGAACCAGAACCAGGAGGGAAAACCTCAATCAGAACCAGTAAGGGGGGTCATCTGTGTCGACTGGATAAAGTCCAACCCATCTTTACTTTATAACACTAAACACATCATAGTTTCTGAGAACACTGCATCACCCACACAATGTTTGTATAGAACTCCAATTACAAAAACGTTGGGTTACTGTGTAAAATCTAAATAAAGACAGAATGAAATGATAACTGTGTCTCATCAGCCAATATTTTATTCCCAGTAGAAGATAAACTACATATCAGATGATGAGACATTTTATCATTTCATGGAAGATATGAGCTGATAGTGAATCTGATGGCAGCAACACGTCTGGAAAAGGTGGAACAGGAGCAAGTAAAGGCTGGAAAAGTAACTGGTACAAACCAGAAACACTTGAAAGGGGCATTTGACAACTAATCAGGTAAACTGGCAACAGGTCAGTAACATGACTGGGTATAAAAGAAGCATTTGAATTGAATTGAATTGAATTGAACTTTGTTGTCATTGCACAGGTGCAAATAAATTACCAGTTCAAACCCATCCAAGAATAGACAACAACAACATATACACAAACAGGATCAGGCAGACTGAGGCAGCAGCCGCCGAGCAGGGCGCCATTTTTTCACAGATGGAAAAGCGTAACACGAAGGAGAGTGATGAGGCTAGTAAAGAAAAGGCATCTCTACACTGGGCCTTGATGGGCCTTGATGGGCCCAGTGTAGAGATACAAAAAAAAATGTGCATGGGACAAAGCTGGATGCTGGTGATCTTCTGCATTAAAAGCAGACATGATTCTCTACTGGAAACCACTGCATGGACTCAGGAAGACTTCCAGAAACCACTGTCTGTGAACACAGTTCACCCTGAAACCCACAAATGCAGATTAAAGCTCCATCATGCAAAGAAGAAGCCAGATGTGAAAAGAAATCCAGAAACACCCCAATCTTCTCTGGACCAAAGCTCATTTAAAACGGTCTGAGGCAAAGTGGAAACCTGCATGAAAATGTAAACTAGTTTGTAGAAAGCATGGACAGTGTGTCCTGCAGACTAAAGAGGAGAGGGAGCATCCAGCTTGTTATCAGTGGACAGGTGAAAAGCTGCATCTCTGATGGGATGGGGCTGCATTAGTGCCTATGGCGTGGGCAGCTACCACATCTGCGAAGCTCCATCAATGCTGAAAAGTACATGGAGGTTTTAGAGCAACATCTGCTCCCATCCAGACAACGTCTCTTTCAGGTAAGGCCTTGCAGATTTCAGCAAGACGATGCTGAACCACATCCTGCATCCATCACAGCAGCATGGCTTCACAGGAGAAGAGTCCGGCTGCTGAACTGGCCTGCCTGCAGTCCAGACCTTCCACCAGTACACAACATCTGGAGCATCATGGAAGCAGAAATCCAGCAACAAAGGCTGCAGAGCAGCTAGAATCCTGCATCAGACCAGAATGGGACAACATTCCTCTCCTAGAACACTTTTACGAGAGGAAAATTGTTTCCTAATGCAGCTATATACGAAAACCCTTGATTTGATAGACCTTATCTTATTTTAACAAATTATATAAGGGCAGAAACCACTTTCCTGCACCACTGATGAATTTAGTGTGATTTAATAAAGGCAGCATTACTTCGGCCTGCACAAACATATATTTTATTGTTTAAAATGCATCTGTAATTCATTGAAATCTCAGTATTTTTACTATTTCTGTGCTGATTAATGTAAAATAGCCTCAGTAAATCTGGTTTGGTTCAATATCGTAAAATTAAGGGAGTTTTATGAGCCAATCCATGTCTTTTTGGAAAATCTCTGGCTGTTCCTGGACTGAACCACAGAGCCATTTCTACAGCAGATAGCAATATCAACCAGGACAGTTAGGATGTGATAAAGTATACGTGAAAAACATTTGCTTCTCCCTCATGACAGGCTGACTGTAGGGGTGAGTGTTGGAAAGATGCCAATGCAGAGAATCTTTACACTGATTACTAAACAGCACTAAATAAAGAATATGGATAATTAGCTTGAACTGCAACAGTCTCCAATTGTTATTTATGAAGTATCCCGACAAGCTTGGTTAGCAGATGCAAAGTCCCTATAATCCATATGTAGGCATGCCAGCTGGTTTCCAAGCTCCTGTTGCCAGTTGGACTCCTGGTTTACGTTTCTAATCATATCAGTGGATCTCATTTCTCAAGGAAATCGTAGAGGAGTCCACCCTTTTGACAAAGCTGTCAAACTATTTTTCAAATGGGGCTGGTTGCTGGGATTTATTCTGCCACCAATTAAACTGCCTATTTGATAATGAATAACCAGTGTTTACGCTGATCCAAAAGCACACATTCATGTAGTGTGTGTTTCTATCTCATTTATTTTCATTTTCCCCCTCTTTCTCCCAAGTTTAATCCTTCAAAGTTTGTGATACATGGCTGAGAGGTTTTCTATTAGTCCACATGTCTAGATTTATTCTGCTCAGGTTGAAGCAGAAACCATTTGTGAAAGAGGCGGAAGAGAGGAGGTTTTTCTTGGTATAGCAACGTGCAAGCAGAGTGGATCAGGTGCAGGTCAGGGTGCATAATCCTGTGCATACACCTACTATTTGTTCTTTTTGCACTGAACCAGAGTGGAAAAGTTGACAGCCTTGTTCATGCTTGTGTCAGTTTCAATATCTTTTCTAAATCCACCAACCCCACAAGATAAGTATATAATATTAATGCCTCTGTAATGCTTTCCTGCACTGACCTTCTCTTGAGTTTACTCCAGTTAAGAAAACATGAACCAATGCCTTCAGTCTGACTTCAGCTGACTCATGGATGGATTCTACACAAGGATTATGTGCACCGATGTCTTAAATGAAGCACCGAGAGGCCAAAACAAATAAAGTGGAATAATTGCAATTCTTAAAATAGGACCACTTACTGATAATGTATGCGTCAACAAAGGTTGCAACTAAACCAAAGACTTGGATCATTGTGATATGTGCAGAGATAAAACATGTAAGCTTTAAAACAACAGCATCCCATGAGCTGCTGATATAAAGTATCTGAAGTTAGCTCCATTATTACCATAAAATTTACCCAATACAGTCCCTTAAAAAAATATATTCACTCTCTTTGTTATGTTTCGTGTTTGAAGGCACAACCACAGTCACTTTAGATACACACATATCTAATGAGCCAATCACAAAAGATGAGCCACACCCGCATCTGTCCCGCATCCTTTTTTAAACTTATCCTCCACCAACGTTTTGCACCAACGGTTTTTCTCTCTTGCTGTGTGTGTTTAGGGTTCACACGTCACATTTTACCCAAAAGTATGTTTATGGCAGGACCTTCTCTAACAAAGTAGCTGGCTGGTGGTCGACAGGGTTTATACTTCAGTTATATATATATATATATATATATATATATATGTTTGTGTGTGTGTGTGTGTGTGTGTGTGTGTGTGTGTGTGTGTATTCATGCTCCTGTAACGAGATGAACAGTCAGGGTGGAAGATGTTCTGAAATGCTGACAGAAGTGGAAAATATCTGCTTTAATGAAATATCAGCTGTGCTGTGCCTGGAGAAAATGATGTTATGAAGAAATCTGTGATTAGCTGACGTCAGCTCGTAGCTGTGGCTCAAAGGGAGCACTCTGATATATTCCATCCTTTAAACCATTAGGGATATTTTTACTGTGGATTCCTGACATTGTTACATCATTCACCGATTAGCCAGAACATTAAAACCACTGACAGGAAAGTAGAGTCATATTGGCTCATCGCGATGCAATGCTGTGGATGTTCTGCATCCCAGCATGTTACTTTAAGGCTGCTCACATTTAGTGTTAACAACCAGTTCCAGGTTGGTTGGATCACAGGTGTTCAGCACTAAATCCATAAGTTGAGGGTACTGGTTGCATTATATGAGACAATTAATCATAGATTAGACACGGCTGACAAAAAAATGACATACCAGCAATGAATGGGAATCTGTTGAAGGATTGATCTTTGGTGTAACTAAAGTTTTACTCAACATGATCATCCAGACCCTTATCAATGAAAAGAAGTTTGTTTCTGTTAGTAAAATATTGATCAGTGGCATACCAGGAGAGTTTGTACCTGAGGTAATATATGTATTGATTGTACCTGCTGTGGTCATCTTATCCTAAAAGGCTTTGCAACAGTCAAATAATAAGAACTCAGCTCAGTGTTTTATGTGCGCTCGCGTATTGACAGTATGTATGTGCAGTTAGGTTGTGTAAAAATGTCCCGTTTGTTGCTCAGCTGGCTGTGGGACATATGCTGCAGGTTCATTTGCATACAGAGCGGGTAACTGAGATCGGATCGCAAGTGGTCACCCGGGATGTGTGCGTAGGGATTTTAACGTCAGGTGTGAACAAACATTAGCTCTGTCCACATGAGACCGAACAAGCTAAAAGTGAGCAGGCTCTTCGATGCTTCTTTGGCAGACAGTAGCAGCCTCCACGGCAGGACAGCACACACACTGCTTAGGAAGGACTCCAAGTCAGATGATTTCTGAACTTAACTGGCTGCAAAAGAGTTTAATTTAGGCAAAGTAGATGAAAACATTCACTTAATCAGGTCCACCTTGCCAGTACCGGGTTGGACCCCTTTTTCATCCAGAACTGCTATAATTTTGGTGTGATAGATGGAAGCAGGTGGTGGAAACCTTCCTCAGAGGTTTTTCTCCATATTGACATGACAGCTTCATACAGTTGCTGCAGGTTTGTCAGCTGCATCCATGATGAGAATCTCCTGTTCCACCACATACCAAAGCTGCTTTACTGGACTGAGATCTGGTGGCTGTGGAGGTAGAAAGGTAGAAAGCAGGTGGAGATGATCTGAGCTTTGTGACATGGTGCATTATCCTGCTGGAAGTAGCATCAGAAGATGCTCCACTGTGGTCATAAAGGGATGAACATGGTCAGCAACAATACTCAGGTAGGCTGTGCTGGTTAAACCAGGCCACGTTGGTACTAAGGGGCCCAAAGTGGGCCAAGAAACCCCTCCCCTTATTTCCTCAGTTCCCTGACATCAACAACACATTCTGGTCCAGACATTTGCTGCTCGCTGGATATTTTCTCTTCTTCAGACAATTATCTGTAAACCCTAGAGATGGTTGCTTGTCAAGTTGCTGCCCTGTGATTGGCTGATTAGAAGAAACAGAACATGTGGACTTGATAAAGTCAACAGTTTATATCTTTAATGTCCTGCTTCTCTTGTAGTGATGATCGGGGACGACCTGAAAAAGAAGACGGTTTTTGAGATTGAGTTATTTTAAATGGTAGGGAGGGATTTATAAATAACATTATGTTTATTCACCATAGATAGTTTCTCTTTACAGCACAGAGCTTCTTTTTATATGATAACAAATCATTGAAGAAGTAATCTTATTCAGTATATTTAGAAGTCTGGCTCTGGATACAGATCATATGCAAAGACAACTTCAAACTTTAACTGATATGGCATTTTGTTTCATGCAGCTTTTGCTTCACATTTACTCAGAAAATTAGCAAAGTGCCACATCTTTACTTAAATACACAAGACTCAGTAGCTTTTAAACATCTTGATGAGGTGGTATCATTGCCCTGACCTTTAAGACTGACATGCCACTCAGGCTTCCTTTTTAATTAATTCATATTTCATTCTTGCTCCTAATCATCTGCACTTGATAGGTGGTCATGACCCCCCCTAAATTTCCCAGGTTATTTCAGAAAAGCTCCGGTAGCACCTGAAAGTGAATTACAGTGTCCTGGATAAGCCCTGTCTCCAGTAAACAAGGTAAACACTCCAGAATTTGGAGGAAACAGTGCTGTACATACCATAGATTCCAGAGTGATGAAATGTGCAAGTAACTGCTCTGCCGTGCTGATGAAAATGGTCCATAGATAAATACAGTTCCAATTCAGTGATACCCCGAAGACGGCGATTGTTTCCCTCTTTCCGAGAGCAGGCCTGATTCAGTGGAGCAGATGAGAGTTGAGCTTGTAGAAAGAAGAGTTAGATTCCACTCAGAGAAAGGTAGCCCTGGAGATTTAGGGGCGAGAATTTGCTGCACGCATCGTTTGCTTCTTTAATTTAAGGATCCTAACAGGAAGAGTGTTGCTTTATGGCTGAGCGCTTCCATCCCTCATTATAAAATGGCTGCTTGTCTCAGTCCATAGGCTCAGTCCTATTACTTCCATTGTTGCAGCACAGGTTATTATAAAGCCCTGCAACTTATTCACAACAGAAAGGCTGCTGGGGAGTAGCTTCTACTTTTATCTTGCAAAAACTTCGACAGGGAGTCGGTTCTTTGTGTGGTTTCTGTGTAGAAACAAGCTGCCTTGACAACACTCAAGCCAGCATGCGGGACATGTTAGGTAACACTCATGAACTGCTAGCCAATATATAACTCTGTCTATCATCCTATATCACTTTGAGCTTTTCCTCTCAGCCTCAATTTCTACACACACTCAAAAAGAATCTGTTCCCACATCCAAACTGCTGTGTTTGATCATATATTACTGGTTGAGCTTCATCCTTGATTCTTCTTGCTTTTCAATCACTTTGCTCCGGGATCCGTTCCAAGCTGTGGCCCCAGCCAGAAGGAGATAATGCACCAGATAATGCATCCAGACAGTCTATTACTTTGATGGCTTGCACAATGATAACTGTGAGATTTCTGACCAATGTTGGGGTTTTATAACTTTCCATTTGTTCTGTGGGCCCACTACCATGACAGGAAGTAGAGGAATGGTTTGTAAAATGCCCATAGAAAAGTGAGAACTACCTGTTTTGTTTCCAAGCTGTTGTTTGTTACTGCTTGTTTTCATCAGCCTCTCAGCACCATGATGAAACTACCATCCCAACCTTCCTGCTGCGGTCCAGCTGACAGGCCATCCATATTCCAGCATCACTTCCTTTAGCTGATTTGGTCTCTAGTTGGCTTATTTTTGCCTATATGCCTGCAGTCATTCCCTCTATCACCATTCTGCATTACATGACTTAACCTCATGATGTCACATTTAACTCCAATCAGGAAAGTAACTTGGCTGCAGGTTCGCCTGTTGGAGGTGTATAAAGGCAGGGAAGAACACACCCCATTACTGATTGGTTTTTATGATAAAAGGACTGAAATTATCTTTCTTTTACTTTTCAATTGTATGTATTGTGTGTATGTATGTGTGTGTGTATATATATATATATATATATATATATATATATATATATATATATGTATGTATGTATACATATATATACTTATGGTGTCAAATTTAGTGGACAAAGACACTGAGACCTTCAGAGGCAGTGAGTTTGATCATTAGAGCAAAAATGTTTCACTTTCTGTGTAATTTGGGGAAACAGCACCTTCTCTACAGTTAAGATCAGGCGTCTGGACTGGTGACACTTAGCCATCCATTTAGTTCTGCTGCTACAGGTTTAAACTGCTGGGGGGCATCCCATGATGCACTGGGCTCCACTTTTCTTACTTTATTCTCCATCTATAAATATAACATTATTGCTGTCATTCATTTGTGTTTCTCTTCTTCTTTCTCAGCAGGTATTTGCTGAGCTTCCTGGCTTAGGGTTATGCTGCTTGTTCACCCCTCTTTCCTACCCTCTGCACCCCAAAACAGTCCAGGAAGATGGCCGTCCTTCCTGATTCTGGTTCTGAAGAATGTTTTCCTTACTGTTAAAAGGTAGTTTTTCCTCCCCACTGTCACCCTCCACCCCGTCCATGTTCCGGATGGAGGATTGAATCAAAGAAAAGACTTGAATTGTTCGGTAGTGACAATGAAGAATTCCAGTTTTACTTCTGCAATGTTAAATAGTACCACTCTTACATTCCACATTCACCCAGTCACACACTCATACAGCACTTCTAAGTATGTGTTTTATTAAGTGCTTCTATACACATATCCTGTGGGCACTACGGATGTCACGATTCCTTGATTTCACAATTAATCGCGGTATTAAATATCACAATTAATTAATTATAAAGATCCCTCAACATCATCACTTTCTAAAAAAACATTATGTCTGAACCATATCAGCAGTTACATCCATATGTTGCCGCTAGTGTTGCTTTGTTTTCATGTTAGGGTGGGACAGTGTGGCAGAGGAAGAGTTATAGAAATACTTTATTAATCCCTTTGGAGAGTCCTCAGGGAAATTTGGGTAATTCCCTCCAAACAAACAGATTAAGTGATCCTTGTAGGATTTCTTTGGTTACAAAGAAAAATAACCAAGGTGTCATAGAAAAGTTGTAGCTGAAATGCATTGAATGCATTTCACCACTTGCAGGATAACCACCAGCTTTTGACGCTACAGAAAAGGTAAATGCTCTGCTTGGTTAAATGATGCTAATGTTTACCTCACGTAACAGTGAAATTAAATGTTGTGTCATTATTAATTGTGTTTGAGTCAGCCCATTTATGCTCCCTTTACATACATACTGTTCTCCTGCTTTCATGCATCCTTTGCATCAAGGATGCCCAGCTCGATTCCTGAAGGCTCACTGTCCTGCAGACTTTCTACGTTTCCCTGCTTCAGCACACCTAACTCACATTAATGGCTCGGTAGCAGACTTGTGCAGAGCTTGTTCGAGATCCATTTAATTAGGACCTGGTGTGTTGGAGCAGGGAAACATCTGATACCTGCAGGATAGGGGACCTTAAGGACCAGGGTTGGGGATCACTGCCTTCCATTGTCATGGTTATTGGTCACTACATCCACCAGGGGGCAGCACAGAGTTCAGATTTCACCACTGAGTTCCAACGTCATGGTGACGGTTTACAAGATTATGATTATTTATTCTCAGAAGGAGACATAAAAACAGACAGCGCAGTAGACTGCGGTGATCTGTGGCCATTAAATACATCGCGGCTTCTTCTTCTTTGTTCCTTTTATGGGTCACATATCAGCTATACTGCTCAACATTTCCCTCATGTTTTCAGATAGTATTACTCCGTTTGCTCCTTCAGAGTACGTATCTGCAAGGGACCAATTATTCACGTCAGTGGCACAGAATGAAATGCTCTGAATCCGTGTTTTGCGTAGAGCATAAATGGGTCTACATCACGATGTGACTGTTAAATCCAGCTCCTGGTTGAGTTATGGTGTATTCAGTTCCTGTCCTCCCTTAATCAGCACCTGCACCGACCTGATGTGTTGCTGCTCTCACAGAGTTTGCCTTTGAGTCCTTTCTGATCCAGTTTGGTGACGGTGATGAGTTCAGTGTGTTACATTATACAGATGAGATGTTCACATGATTGACTTGACATGAGGTTGCTTTTTCTCTCCTGTGTGCAGTAGTCTGCAGAAGAAACCATATTTAATCTTATATATGTGGTTTTGTTTCTGTTCTTCCACTGTTCCAGTATCATTTATGTGTCAAACAGCAGCTATTCTGCTGAAACTTGAAGACCTCTGAGAGTTAATATGTAGAAATTATTTATTCTTTACACAGCAGAGGAGATTTTGCTGGAATGAGACTTACTGGTTTCATATTGGCATCAAAACATAACAAATAAAGACCTCTAAAGAGTCTTTGTGTGATTTTACACATTTAAAGTGTTTTGAAATTAATTCATGCAGAATAATCAGCTGCACTACTCAGAATTTCATCCATTCTCAGTTTTTTTTTATCATAACTCTTGTCCACAGATCTCTGTGCCAGTGTTTGTAAGCCAATAAGATGGTGTAGTTTTTTTATATAATCATTATTCATTGCTGCTCCTGCCATTCGCCCTTCATGTCTCCTGTGCAAACCTCCTCATCTCCACCTCATCCAGGTTGTCCAGGGCATCTCATCCTTAACAGGATTTTTAACAAGAACAGGATTTGGTTCCTAAAATTCTATCAAACCTGACATTTAATTAAAATGGTACCAACGAGCTGCTGACTGGTTTTGGTTTTCTCAGCAGTGAAATCTTTAGTTCTTGTCAGACAGCCAACGTAAAATGAGACCAGTGATTGGATGCTCCTTGCCTAATAATAATTTCATAAATGTTTTCTTCTCCTGTCACATTTTCATGTCCAGTTTTGCCTTTTTATTGAAGAACCTGATCATTCGGACTGATGATTGAACTGGGTTTCATGTCAACGTCCAGCTCAACGTGTCATGTGAGGAAAAGTTAATGAGTTTTACATGCTGGATGGAAAGCAAGCTAGACCATGATGATCTTAGAAGTCTCACTGACTCAAATGGCATCAGCAGATCAGATCTATATTCTGGCCAGAACCAATCAGAGCCTTGTACACAAGCAGAAACATTTTAAAAATCATCTCTTTGTCTCAGAGGAAGCCAGTGTAGTAATCTCAGAAAGCAGAGTGATATGTTCCTGTTTCTGTCAGGACACAAGCAGCAGCATTTACATTATCCACACTTTAAAGAAAAGTTTACATTTAACATTATTTTTCCATTAAAGTTAAATGTAAAATACCTTGTTGTTTTAGTGATGTTTTTTATATATATAGAAACCCGTAACAGCTCTAATACAGTTGTCAAGACGACTAAAAACACCATAAACAACATTTCTGTTGCTGACCATGTCCATCCCTTTATGACCACAGTGGAGCATCTTCTGATGCTACTTCCAGCAGGATAATGCACCATGTCACAAAGCTCAGATCATCTCCACCTGCTTTCTAGAACATGATGATGAGTTCACTGGACTCCAACGTCCACAGCCACCAGATCTCAGTCCAGTAGAGCAGCTTTGGGATGTGGTGGAACGGGAGATTTTCATCATGGATGCAGCCGACAAACCTGCAGCAACTGTGTGATGCTGTCATGTTAATATGGAGCAAAACCTCTGAGGAAGGTTTCCTACACCTTGTTCAATCTATCATATCAAGAGTTAAGGTGGTTCTATAGGGAAAAGTGTCCCAACCCGGTACTAGAAGGTGGACCTGATGAAGGAGTCAGTGAGTGGCTTTAATTTCAGTAGAAGTACATACACAGAATACTGGCTCCAGATATGACTGTTATACTGACATCAGAAATCACCAGATTTGACTTGAGTAGAATCTTGAAATATCCTGTCAGGATATCTCTGGTGTGGTGATACTCTCCGGATATGGCCTTGGCTAGTATCCGATATCCGAGGCAAATCTGAACTACAGATTCTATCAGTATCAAAGTGGTCCCACGTCCGGAGTTGATATGCTCCGGACATGAAACCTGAAATAGTCATGACCAGAGAGTATCCACGACAGATATCACCATGCATGAGGCATGTCTGAGGGTATCTGGGCAAAGATTTTCTCTGGATTCTGGGAGTTTTGTGCAGTAAGTTGTTGTGTCAAACAAAACAACTGTGATGGACATCCAGAAGAAGAAAACAGAAATACTTTAAGAATGCAAGAACCAGTTCTGATTGCTGCTAATCAAATCTTATAAATAAATAAATAGCTAGAATTTACTCATGTTTACAGTCTCACAGGGGTATTCATCCATTGTATAGTAAATCAAAATGGAAGAAAGAAGCTAAAATAATTATTTCAAATGAGGACTGACTAAAGAGCCTTAGGTCTCTGGAAAGAATTTATAGAATACACTAAAATATGTTCTTACTGCTATGATTAAAGTAATTCAGAAGGTCCCGGAGTTTTGGGACATTGCTGGAGGGCTTGTGGAGTCACTTCCATACCTTCTGGCATGGTGCCATCATGCAACCTCATTAGACTGAAAAGTTCAAAGTTTTATCTCAGGGTTGGGTTAGTTCACCTACAATCAACTATAGTGAAAGGTACTTAATTAAAAAAAATAGGTATAGTGAAAGAGATGCAACAAGAACTGTCTAACTAAAGTAACTTGAGAGAAAATGAACCTTTTCCCTGAACCTCTGTACAGATAAGTTCACAAACTGCTGGAGGAAACAGATAACTCCACAGACTCAGTGAAAATGGAACTAATCTTCATGTAGAAATGTAAAGGTTGGATACACTCTGATGACACTGCTGAAAGATTACAGACCAATTTCTTTACACTTTTTACAGAATCCATCAACCTGAGAGGTCTGAGGCCAGAGGAAAGTGTTTCCTTCTCACATTTGTCCTGATAGTCTACAAGCAACACTGACCTCTTCACAGTGTTGCTGCTGCACTCACATCTGAGCTGACTCCTGTCGCTTGTCTTCACTTCTGCTGCTTTCAACTCTCCTGTACCTGTCATTAGGAATTAGGGGCATTGGTGGAGGGCAGGCAGCATATGGTTGCTGGTCTGAAGAGCATACAATCCTACATATGAACTGGTCCACTGAACATGCGGGTAAACACTCGTAAAGCATATAGATGAATGTGTACAATAGAAAGTAATAAATAATTCTATAGGATTTTAGTCCCATTAAGAACTTTTCCTGAACTGTGCATATTTGCAGCAGGGATATACGAGAAATAAATCACATCTTTCACTTTTCATTGTTTAATCTGTTGGAATTGTTCAGTGATAGCTCAACTAAAACTATATCATGATTATATAAATAAAGTTACATGTGAAATACCTTTAAATCCTAGCAAAGAAATATGAAATTGTAATAGTATTTGACAAGAGGATAAATCCGTAGAGTATAGATGTAATGCAGACTTAAAAGATGTCAAACCCTTACACTCACTGGCTACTTTATCAGCTCCACCTCTCTTGTCAAAAAATGTCTTGTTGATGTCAGGAAGCCAAGTAAACAATTCACACAAGACCAGTCAGTCTTCATTTCAGTTCCACATTCAGATAGGCTCAGAAACATGGATCTATCCTGCCTTGGATCAATGATTCATTCTGCTGGTGGTGGAATGGTGTGGAGGACATCTTCTTGGCCCACTTCGGGTCCTTCAGTGCCAACGTGGCCTGGTTTAACCACTATCTCCAACTGCTGTGCTGAACATAATAAGTTCTCTGTACTCCACACTCACCATATCTCAATCCAATAGATCCATATCCCAAACTCCAGTCCTCAAGGCCCATTGTCCTGCAGACATTCAATGTTTACCTGCTTCAACACACTTGACTCAAATTAATGGTTCAGTAGCAGACTTGCTCAGAGTTTGTCAAAGATCCATTTAATTTAAATCAGGTGCGTTGCAGCAGGGAAACCTCTAATACCTGCAGGATAGTGGGCCTTGAGGACCAGGGTTGGGATCACTGTAACAGAGCAGCTTTGGGATGTGGTGGAACGGGAGATTCTCATCATGGATGCAGCCAACAAACCTGCAGCAGCTGTGTGACGCTGTGACGTCAATATGGAGAAAACCTCTGAGGAAGATTTTCATCTCCTGGTTGAACAGCAAGGTAGATTTATTAAGTGGCCAGTGAGTGCAATTTTTTTTTTTTTTTTTTTTTGGATACTTGTATATCTAAAACTGTCCTGGCTGAGAAATTCTGACCAGTTAAGACTTGCGTGTGGACTGATCTGCACTTGCTATGGCTCTGGACTGAACCAGGAGTTATGGCAGCTACTTAGGAGTCAAGCGAGGTTGACTTCATCTCTTTGCTGATGTCAGCACTCTGCCTACACCAGTGTCTCAGGCATTCATGCCGTTCCAGCTAATTGATATGTGTTGAAGAGCGGGATGTGCTGATGTGCCAAAGTCATTAGCTGAAATGTGAGGAATAATCATTTTGTTTCAGGGCCACAGGCCAAAGCCAGAACGCAGAGAGAGGCCTCATTTCGATTCTCCAGCCATTCAAGCCACAAAGACAAGTAAGCCCACCTGGATCGGATCCAGAGTTGTTCTTGGAAGTCAAGCTCCCCTTAGTTTATCAAAGATCGGCATCAATATACTCCAGGCTGATTTCACTAGATACAAAGATCATTAAGCAAGGTCCCAGGAGTGAGTTCGAATAAATCTGCAATCAGTGTGAGAAAATGCTCGAGAAACACATGGCTGCATGTCCATCTGTTTTTCCTTCCCAAACCGAATTTGACTCTCATGAGTCCATGTTAAAGTATCTTTGAATACCAACTGATGTAAATCAGCATTTCTGTTTTGATATGGAAACACTTTTCACTTTGAAAATATAATCTTCTTCTCAGTTAGCTGGTATTTGCAGATCCCTTTTACCTTCCAGAGTTAATGTGACTGTAGGTACAGTAAACTACAATACCGGAGTAATGCCGCTACTGTGGATTACCATAATCAGCTCTACACAACCGGGTTTAATTCACATGGCACTGCTGATTACATTAGAGTAATTTTGTGACCCTTTTCCATTTGTGCAATTTGTCTGATATAAAAAAGGCTTTAAGCCCTGTGAAAAAACGTCTTTGTGCCTCATCTTTTTATGCTGCCTTAACTGGGAAATTGGGTCACAAGAAAAATATGAATGAAACAGGGAGAGAGAGACGATTTGGTTGCCAAGGAGTCCCTGTGACGTGTCTGCTGAATGATAAAAGCCAGAGAAAAGAGGTTTTACATGGAGACGGGAGCGTTCAGAAGCGTGATCCCTGCTTTTGTAATTGCAGAGCGTGAGGGCCTGAGCCCTGATGCTGATGCCTCTGTTCTAGGACTGAGATAAAAGCACCAAGGTGGGAAGCAATGACGGTTGTATAGCTGGCCAGCTGACCTGGCTCACAATGTCTTATTATATATTTGTTTTACCTAAAAATTGATTTCTGGTCATTGCAGCTCCTTTGCTTTAGTTCAATCCAGCACATTTCCCATTAATGAGACGATATGATTGGGGCATAAAGGAGAAAATATTACGTATGGAGTTCATTCTGTTTTATATGTGTGCTACATTGAGTTTACACCGGTCAGTTTTCATAGTCTTTGCAACAGAGATGTAGAATGAAAGGTAGCAGAACTCATTGCTGCCTTGGTCTACAGTACAATAAATTAAGAAAAAGAAATAAAGAAATGCATTTTCAGCTGTCTGTTAACTTAATCAGAGACCATGGGTCTCTGATTAAGTTAAAGATTGAATTATTTCCGTCTTAAACCTTGTTGAGTTTCTGTTTCCTGGAATTTGTGATGCTTGTTATTTTGTTTTCTGCTCTTCTCAAACACCTGAGGGCGTTTCATAAGCTAGGATTTCCTGACTTATCCTTGGTTTGGTTTCACAAAAGCAGTAACACATCAGTTACCATGGAGATGGAATCCAGTCCAGGCTAACACCCAGGCTTAGTTAATGCTGGAGAAGTTTACCGCTCCCCATCAGGAGTAACTCCAGACAGAAATGACTTTTTTTAGTTTTAAAGGACTCACAATTCTAATGTAAACTGGAACTTACTAACACAAGATAAATCTAACAGTTAGTTCTGTCATTTAGCTAACACCTCCTGGATTTCCAACTGCTAACACAACACTGTTTTCTTTGGTCGGTCATATGCTGATCATCTTCCGACATCTTCTGATTGCATTTCTTATGAAATACGTGCTGTGCACTGAGTTTGAATGCTCTATGGAAGATGCCTTCTGAACCATTATACTTCACTGGAATTGATATTCTTTGCTACAAACAGCTATTTATGTCCAGAACCTTTAAATGATTTAGGTTTTGAAGTCATGTATCCAGTTTGTGCCTGTGTCACTGTTTCCATTTTTGTGGGAGTGGATATTAAATGAAAATAAATGAATATCCAATGATAGCCTGCATGTCTTTTTACATGAATTATCTTGGCCCACTTTGGGCCCTTTAGTACCAACGTGGTCTGGTTTAACCACCACAGCCTACCTGAGTATTGTTGCTGACCATGTCCATCCCTTTATGACCACAGTGGAGCATCTTCTGATGCTACTTCCAGCAGGATAATGCACCATGTCACAAAGCTCAGATCATCTCCACCTGCTTTCTAGAACATGACGATGAGTTCACTGGACTCCAACGTCCTCCACAGCCACCAGATCTCAGTAATGTAAACAGTGAAAACAGAGAGAAATTATAAATCATATAAAAGCTAACAGCGCAGAAAAATCTGAGTAAACAGTAAAAGCAATGTCAACCTCACACTGGGTTAAAAGCCAAAGAATAAGTGTTTTGAGGGAGCCTGTCTTATATGCAGAGGAAGCTTGTTCCAGAGCTTTGGGTCCACAACAGAATTAGCTTGATCAGCAGCAACATCTGCTCAGCTGATCATGTCAGTGTGGAGCACAACCTCCGGGGACTGTTTCCAACACCTTGTTCAATCTATCACACCAAGAATTAAAACAATTCTAGAGAAAAATGGGTCCAACCCGGTGCTGGGTGAGCCCCTTGCACAACGACAACACGCATGGGAAATTGTTGCACGTGTGCAGCTTCACTCACAGAATGAGGAAATATTGTCTGAAGAGGAAAATGAAGCAGCAAAGTGCTGAATAAGGCTGAGTTGTAAGGTTTTGGCCTTGTTCCAAAACAGCCTGTTTTTCATTAGTTTCACTGATGCCATCATCAGCGCAAAACTGGGATATTTGTCTGGTCAGTCAGGAAACTGTGTGCATACATCCATGCACAGTTCTAAACTCCAGGATTTTGGCAGTAATCCTCTTCCCCGTTAAATTAAATCTGTACTTACAGTTGTAGTGTCCAAACTCGGCTCACACGGACAACAGGCTGGCTGTGGTCCTCCTCTTTGAAAGGCCCTGCTATCACTTAGCAGCGATTGTCTGCAGTAGCTTGATAACTGGATGATTCTCTTTAATCTGTTTTCATACACCCCTGATCCTCTCACCGTGCATTTCCAGCTTTCCGCCAAACCCGAAACACATACACACTCAAGTGCACACCCTTCCTGTTTCATTCACCGGTAGGTAACAAAGCTGGTTGAAATTCTGGGATTGCAGTGTTTCTGTCCAAGAGTGAGGCCTTTGGGGAATCAGAGGTTATATATTCCCTTTATTACATGCTGTCTTTGATCCACTTTCCTAAGATAAATACCAGAGTGTCACATCTGAAAGAATTAGCCTCTCTTTAGCAGAAGGTAGTGCAGTATTTTTCCGTGATGGAAGAAGAATTAATCAGCTTTATGAGCCACTCTGTGGAGGAGAGGGATCATTCATGTCTGAAATGACATCATCCTTGTCTCATCCATTGCTTGTCTCACTTTGTATTACTTATAAATACACAGATGACATTTCTCACAGGATAAATGGGGTGTTTTAGTAAATAAACAGCCGATTTGCATCACCAGAATGTAGCTTCGGCAATTTAATGATTTATTTTGGGCTGCATGCAAACATATCCATGGCATTTGCTTTAAAAGTAGCTCCAAATGCAGACAAAGGAGGCGAAAGCAAAAAGAAAATATCATGAAAAGAACAGGTCTGATGAGTGCACTATGGTAGAGGGAAAACATCTCACAAATGCAGAATAAAAAAAAATAAAAAAAAAACATATTCCAGCAAAATTCAGTCAAAATGATAACGTTAGAGGAGCAAGAACATCCAAATGCTAACCAAAAGGAAAAATAATAACTGAAGAAGCTTTAAGGTCTGTTTTTTACACTGGTCAAAATAAAACCAGAGTTTTAAATACAATGGAAAAAAATTTAATCAGCATGCAGCAGACCTGGGTTTTAATTGGCTCCTGGATGCACAGTCTAATGATCACTGTGGATGTTGCATTCGGGACACAAATGGGCACAACTCATTTTTTTGGTAAAATCTTACATGGAGGCAATAACAGACAAAGCTGAAACCTCCATGTTGTCATAGTAACCTGCCTATCATCTGACAGGTGGAGGTATAGTGGATCACCAGTGCCTTCAGACCATCAATCTGGCTCCTGGTGTGGACGGATCCCCAAGATATCGCTTCCTCACAGCAGGATCAGGCCAGATATGAGGGACTGGAGTTTGTCTATGGACAAACAGTCAGCACAAATGGAAGCCAATGTTATGTTATCACCTTTAACTAGTCCCACTGTCATTATTTAAACACTTGTGACCATTATTACAACCATATTAGATCAATTTTAGATGTTTTTGCAATATTTAGATAATTTGTACTTTCACATAGACTATATATCAAATAAACACACATCACAGAGTAACATGATGTTCCTTTATTAAATAAGGATAAAACAAAGCTAAAATAAAAATAAACCACACACTGTTCTACATCAAGGACTACATTTTCAAGGATCTTAATGTAGTATTTGGACTGTAATTGTGATGGTTTCAGTGGAGTGGTGAGTCTATTTGTGCACTACTTATGCAACACTTTGCTACGCATTCTCTTTGTTCTATAGCTGTGGCGGTGTTTCCTTTCTTTTTATTTGCTCCTTAACTTCTTCATATTCTTCTAGGCCACTCTCGTTGCCATGGTAGATCAGTGATTCCACGATATATCACGAAGGGTCTGTTTGAGGAAGTTGCAAGCGCATACCAGCATAAATTTTACCTGACTTGATGAATCCATGTCTGCTCCTGCTCCTGGACGCTCTTGTTTTGGATTCGATGAACCCAGCTAAGTTATTTATTTATCCTGGATATCTGAGTCTTACTTTTGTGCTATAGGCCTCATGTTTGCTTTTTATCAGGTTGTGTCACCATGGCAGCTTATGCCAATTCTAAAGCTCTGCCTTCTCACAGATCAGCCCTCTTAGAAAATGAAATAACAGAAAAAAAATCATCACACGGATGGTGGCAAAGTCTTTGTCTGACTCCCTGTGGTGTCCAACTTTCACTGATCATCTTTATGTTATGATGAGTGGAGGATTTGGATCCAAATGCAGGACTGAGAGGCAGTAGGCAGGCACATGCAGGAATTATAGGTTTAATTAAAATAACTAAAGTTAACAGGGCATGAAAACTAAAAACAGAACACAGACTTTACAAGGACACACAAGGGAAACTATGACAATCTGGCAGAGAACAAAAGGAACTAACAGGGAGCAGGTGAAGCAAACTAGCAAATGAAACCAGGCGTTGATGAACAGCAAGTGAAGCCAACAGAAAACAAAAGCAGAAACTTAGGCAACAACAAAACTAACAAAAACCCAAACCGAAACCCAGGGCTGTGACAGCCTCTTCATCAGAAGGGCACATTTATGTGTCCTGAAACTGAACTCTAAAGCTGGCTCCTGCACACTTTCAAAGACGTGGAACTGATGGGTTAATTTGTCACAACCTATAAAAGGTTTCCTCCGGTCTCCTACAGAGACAGTGCAACATTACAAACTCACCAAACTGCATCAAATGATGTCTGTTTATTTTCATGCACACATTTATCTTATAAAATGTTTTCAAAATGAGTTTAAACAGCAACTGTACTGCTTTTTATTAAAATTTGCAGTTTACTACTATACTGATTTAGTATATTTGCAGGCCATCACTGATTTCTTGGTAAATAGTCCCTATTTATATAGTGCATTAATGCACCTAGAATGATACCCAAAGTGCTTTACATCATACGTCACATTCACCCACTCACACACTGATGGTGGAACCTGCCATGCAAGGCGTTCAACCACGACTCATCAGGAACAACTTGATGTTCGGTGTCTTGCTCAGCAACACCTCGACATGAACTTGACAGGCCCAGGATCGAACCAGTAACCCTCATGCTACAAGACACCCACTCTACCCACCGAGCCATGCCGCCCCAGTGCCGCCTCTTGGCTTCTTCCAAATCTCTTTCTCTCTAGCCTTCACTTTTATTCATAATTTAATAATTATTTTCATGTTAAATTAATTTGAAGTAGAAAAAATATGTCAAATTGACTGTTAACTTAGCATTGATGGAGCATAATAAAAAAAAATGAACTTCGCAGCTCTGCTGTGGCACACAATGTACCAGAATTTGCCTCCTCTGCAGTTCAGAGTTCACACAGAAATATGACATGGACGAGGTGAGGTTAGAGAGAAGCCTGCTGCTTTCCCAAGTTCCAAAAACATTCCTCCCACATCCCCTGTCCCAGCTGAGGAATGGCCTCGCTGCAGCCGCTCGACAGTGATAAATAGGAGTGTTTAGGTGACTCATGGCGAAGCCTCTAACAGCTTAGAGCCTGGCGGAGTTGAGAAGGCCCTCCTTTTGTGCATCTCTAGTGTTTCTGTTTCTGACTCATTTCAACCCAGGATAAAGCTTAATAAGTTCCATCAGTTAAAGCAACTGTTTCTCAGAAATATCCTCATCGTTTTTAAATGATGCTGAACATCGGATGAAAGGGGAGAAGTAAAAAAGTTGGCCTGTGGAACCAGTTTCATTGGAAAGTAGAAATAAAATATCAAACAAACATCAACAAAAAGTTGTTTTTTTGTTTTTTTTTATTCAATATCAGAATACCTTTATTGTCATTTACACACCAGAAACATGAAGAGAGTGAAATATTGTCTCAGTGCTGGCCAGCGACCATAAAACTGGGATAAATATATCCTCAAAACATAAGATACGTTTCTACGTAAGAAAGACAAGGCAATCACAGAACTTTCTTAAATAAAGTGCAGGAGTCATGACATTAATCATGCACACAAAAAAATGTTGGGTTATTTTTTTAACCCAACAGCTGGGTTGAGACTGTTGGGTAGTTTAATTGGGTTGTTTTCATTAAGTTGGGTAATCTAAGAACCCAACTTGCCGGGTTATTGTTGTTGGTAGTTGAGTTATTAGCTGTTGGGTTGAATTTCCCATTATACTGTGTTGGGTCATTTGGGACTACCCAACATGTTGGGTCGATGTTCGCGCATGCGCGACAAACAGTACCGTTACCCCACCGGTTGCAGCCGTTTGGCCAGAGTCCTGGGTGAAGGGAAGGAGAAGCCCGAGAATATCTTACCGGAGCGACACTACTTTACACAGCGAGGTTTGTTACATTTTCACTATTGTTTCATGTATATGAATCATATGTATAAAGTTTATTTTAGTGACCGTGTATATTTGTAATATGAACGTCTGTAGCAGTGATTGTTAGCTCTCGGTCATTTGTAGTTAGCGATGGCTTGTGAGAAATGTTTTTTAACGGTTAGCACGCGCCGCATTAGCCAGCTTGAGTTTGCCAGAGATGTAACTTCAGTGGAAGGGGTTTCATCAAAGTTTGTGAAGGAATGGGTTGAAAGAGCTTGAGTTGTTTGTTGCTTTGTCCCTGTAGAGATATTTACCTACTTTCATTTCTCATCATAGGTCGGAATCAACATGGTTGAATACTTGGACCAGGCAAAAACATCAAGATCCTGCCCCTATGTCCTCCTGCTGGACAGCGGGACGCAGTATTCCCAAGCGTTCTCTGTTATCTCGGGGAGGACAAAACACCCCTTTTTTTCTGGAGATATTGTGTTTAGATAGTATAGTTTTTTTGTTCTGAAAAGATTAAGTACCTGTTCCCCTGTTTTTAGATAGAAATTACTTAGTGTTATGATAAGATATATGTGTATTACAATTTAAGATATTTATAAGAAAATATCCAATGTTTTAAAATATTTAATGTTAATAAGTTTGTGGTATTTATTGTGTTAAGTATTCACTGTTCTCTATTTTAATAGAAAATTTTGTTGCTTAAAATATTTTGTGGACTCTAAAGTTTAATAAAAAACAAATTGAATTTTTTGTGTCAATATATTTAATCAATATATAATGACCATAATATTTAATTATATTGATTAGAAATTGGCAACCCAAATGATTGGGTAGAAAGAACCCAGCAGTAAAGTCAAATTGACCCTATGGTTGGGTTATTAGAACAACCCAACTGTTGGTTTAGGGAAACCAACCCAACTTGTTGGGTCAAAATAACCCAGCATGTGTTCTGTCCAATATTTAACCAGTGTTGGGTTAAAAAATAACCCATTTTGGGTTGTTTTTAACCCAACATTTTTTAGTGTGTGGCATGCGTTTAACAGTCTGGCAGTATCTGGGAAGAAGCTGTTTTTCAGCCAGGTAATCCTCACCTGCACACAGTGCCGGTCGAAGGTGATGTGGAGCCCTAGGAGAACCTTAACTGTGGAGGCCCACCACAAAAAAAAGCTCATGTTGTGGATTTTTATCTGAAATTCCAGCAGCAACAACTGAGGAGTCAGTGTTTGGTCCTTCACAAGTTTTTACATTGAGCTGACGTACTTTAAAAATGCATTTAAAATATTGAACATTTCTCTAAAGGCTCTCACAGTTCAGTTTTATCATATGAATTCCTATTATTTAAAGCAGTGGTTCCCAAACTGGGGGGTGGGCTCCCAAGGGAGGGCCAGAGTTATGGCAGGGGGGCACATCAAGGCTAAATAAAACTTAGTTTTTTGCACTGCTAGGAAAACATGGACAAATGGGCAAACGTTGATGAATCAACAGCATAGATTTCAACTACCAAAAAATAAAGATAAGAAAATGTAATGTGGCATATCTCGCCCTAGGCTTGACCAGATAATGGTCAAATAATGGTAATGGTCAGTGGTGGGTAATGAAGCAAGACCAGAGTGTGTTTTATGTCTCAAAATATCTGCATCTGACAGTACGAAGCCAAACAAGTTCCCCTCTTATCTGGCATGCTGCCCTCATGTGATCGAGGCTCAGACAGTAGTACAAGTCCAGGTTTTTTTGGTAAAACCAGAGGCTGAGAGAGCAGATTACCTGGAAATGAGCAGTGGACATCATAGTGACAGGGCTCCGACCTCTGCAAATGGCAGGTAGATGCTGGTATCTTTTACGGGGCCACCTGAAAGGGCCAATCAAATTCATAAAACAGGTAAGCCTGATTACTGGCAGGAAGGGTGCTGGAGAGCTGTGTTTTCCAGAGACGGTGGTGGCAGCAGTATCAGGGATAAGTGAGGCTAGAAATCAGCCCATTATCTGTGAAGAGGTTGACCCAACAGGGCTCACCTGGCAGCAGGCAGCGCAGTTTAGGAATATCAAACTGAGGAAAATCTGAAAGGCAGATTCTGGAATTCTGGAGACAAAATAAAAAATGAAAATCACACAGCAAATGTTACAGAAATGGCCTGAACAACACAGCATTGCTACATTTAAGAAAATGAAGCAGATCAAGGATTTCAAGCATGAGAGCAAAAAGAGCTCAAACCTTGAAGCTAATCTTACAGACCCCCCACCTGTCAGAACAAATACACCGCCTGTTCAAAAGATGAGCTGCCACCAAAAGAAAAAAAAGGTCACTCACTTTAATTTTACGTTGGAACACCTTTAGCTATGATTCCAGCAACATTCGCTCTGTCATTGTTTTGATAAGCTGCAAGTTCAGTCTTTATGCTCCCTAGCAAACTGAAGCCTTTTTTTCATTACTGGTTTTCTTATGGCTGCACAGCTGTTCAGGCCCAATCCCTTGAGTTCCTTCACATTGTTCATGTGAAAATGTTCAAACTTTCACTTTTAAACAGAGTCCTGAGTTCTACTGCTGTTTTTCTTCTATATGATTCCAGCAAACATCTAAGTGATCACCGATCACCATCATTCAGGATATTTTTCTGACCACATTTCTTCCTGGAAGACGACGGTTCCCCACCATTCTTCCAGTTGTTAATAATATGTTGGACAGTTATTAACTCAGTTTAAGTAGTTTCTGCATGTTTTCTATGCTTGATGCCAGTGATCTGACCCTTCTTAAGCAGACTAACATCTTTTCTATGGGATGTCTCTTTCCACACTTATTGCACCAGCTGAGGTTAAATAACTCGATGCAGCTGAAAGATAATCATCCATGAAGTAATTATTCATTAGGAGGCTCCAACCTGTTTGCTTAGTTAAATCCAGGTGGCCACTTTTTTATTGGCCAGACAGTGAATATAAAGATATAATTACCCACAAAACCACACAGTTACACAATAAAATAATTTACTCTCACTCAGAAACTTGGGAGCCTGGCGTTGGGACAACACCGAACACGGGCCCATCTCAGTCAGAAAACGGCAGAGAGGAGGAGAACCATCATCAACTAATGGTTCGTTCCCACAAGAAATCTGACGTGAAATTGTTTTTGGAAAAGAGTTGAAGAGGATAAATGATTTACTTGAACCACCAAAGAGCCTTGTATGTTGTTTCAACTGATCCTGATGCAGGAGCTCCCACCTCTGAGAACACATCCGCTGGGAGGAGGTTAAAAAAATCACTGGTAAATTTAGCAGATTTTCACACTGTTCTCTCCATAAAATGGTTCAAGTATTTTTAATCGTTATTCCTCAGATGCTTTCATCCTTTATTCACTCATGTTTCCGGCCAAATGGTTAAAGGCTCTTCCTAAACCTTCCCAGTATCTGCTGCTGAGAGAAAATCTCCCCATTAATATAAATGTGTGTTGATAGCATTATAAACACACTAAAGAAAGTGTGTTACAGAGAATTGTGGCAGTTTTGTGCTGGTTTGTTCATAGAAACAATGTTGAAGTTAAATGTTTTGCCTTTCATATAAGTCAGCTGGAATTGCTATAGCAGGACATTTTACATATTATTTCGCTTTAATGTGCTCTGAGCACCTTAAAGCAAAGCAAAATGATGAGAACAAGAAAAATCTTCAGTAAAGCTCTTTCTAATAAATTTTTCTGCATCAGATGAAGCAAAAACCTGAATACAAAGATGCAAATATGCTAAGGTTCCTCAGATTTCAGATCATATTAGCAAAGGGAAGCACACAGATTAAAAAGTTATGAGAGGAAGCCTAATACCTGATCAGACGAGCAGGCGGACTGTCAGTTTGGATTAAGCCCTCAGTTGTGTGCCATCCATTACGTGCAACATCCCCCGAGGCGAATGCTAGCATGCTGGATGACCTGTCCCATATTTCATCACTTTACCAGGTGGCCACACCGAGAAAGCTCTGCGATCTGCGGACACCATGTACGCTGCAACTCATTTGATATTCAACCAATACGTCTGCGTCAGGTTGTGATGGAAGAAGGAGACGCAGCCAACACACTAATGAAGGGGTTTTGCGATGGAGGAATCTTTTCACACCCTAGCAGGGTTCTGACTGGACACCATAGTAACTAACAGCAACTTGCATCTTTTTTTAGCCCCCCCCCCCATAGTAGCCTATGTCAGTTTGTTGAAGAGGATGGTGTGTATATGTATGCCTACTTGTGTGCATGTGCATGCATGTCAGTTATACAAAGCACAGTGGGGAGGGGCTACTGACTGAAGGGTTCTCACTCTGAAAGCTGCAGGGAATGAAATGTACTAATGGATCCCAACAAAACCCCTTTTCAAAGCAGACTGTCAAACTATGGCGTCTGAGGACTGAAAAGCTCTTGGTGGCCTTTTTGAAGCACTGAAACAAACAGCGACCTCTCCCCCCTCTAACATTATGCTGCTAGAAACGGATTAACTTTATAAAACATCACTGAAAATACTGAAAAAGAATTATTTATATTACTGACGCACCAATGAAGGACAGCGGCCTCTAAAATTAGTCAACAAACAAAATGTTTCTTAGTGTGTGTCATGAGCATATGTGATACTTAATGCAGAGTTCCCACCCAGCTTTGTGTGTGTGCTGCTAATGACATCTTGGAGACGCCGGTGACTGTAATGTGTGAGAATGTGAAGAACACCCACGCCATTTAGCACAGTGATAATGTCTCTTTCAGGTATTCTTCACAATGCAGGATGACATACAGAGAAACGGAACAAAACTGAGAGATTTTCAGCTTTGATTTCTGTTAAAAGAAGCTCCTGAGGTGGTGAGCGTGCGTGCATTTTTTCATTTGCTCATGCATTTCCTTCAGGCCTCATGTAGGATCTAGGGAAAACACTTCATTTGTATGGAACTCATCACACACTTTTCTTTTTTTTTTTTCCTTTTTTTTTTTTTTTTTGCTTTATTAGGATCAGTGATGGATTTTGAATAATTTAGTCAGCTTTTCTGCCTCGCCTCTAGGGTCACGCTGAAGGTCCATTTCCCGAAAACTTCCCATTATCTCCAGCTGACTGCATTAGCGCTGCCACGGAGGAGCCCCACACTGAGAGCCTCCTGACCTTGCTGATGAAGAGGTTCTGGAGAGAAGAAGGTGACATCATCAGATGAAGGCAGACTCCAAGTTTTGCTTGGGGGCAGCATCTTTAGAAAGCTCTGAAAACACACACCAAGTTGGAAAACTTTTTCTGCCTTTAAAGGACCTTGTAATGAAGGTCTTCTTTACTTATGCAGGACACACATTACAAACAGTAATTTGCACTTCAATGATATTGCATGAATTAAAAAATAACTGCACAAACACAGAGACTGAATGTGTTCTGTTGTTTGTTTTTGATACAGACATCCTTGATAGCAGCTATTCAGCTGGCAGCCCATCATGTTAAAGAAATATGAGGATGGAAAGTTTGGTTACACCAATAACAATAACTTTTTCATACAAAACAGTCCCTGAGGTGACTAATTTTAAAACTAAATATTCAAATGCTGTAAGGACATACAAGTTTCTTCCTACTTTCTTGTCTCCTCATCCAGTGTTCAAGCTAAAAGAGTCCCAGGAGACCTGAACACTGTTTAGAAATTCCAGAAGATCCCATGTCTTAATTAGAGGAAGGAGAGCAAAGATCAAATTACTGACTTAAGAAATTGTTTGAATAGTGTCCACTTCATGTGGAAGTATGTCAGCTGAGTTATGTATCATTCATTTTAGTGGATTTTGTGAAATCGGACTACCCTGGTGTAAGGTAGTGTTCAAGGAAAAAGTGTGGCCATGTCTGCAGTTATCTACAGCACCAGACAAACGTTCCATCAAGGTTTATGGGTTTTTGCTTCAATGTTATTTCCATTCCTTAGTTTCTATTGTCATTAAGTCTTGTGTTTTTTGTTTTTTTGTCTTATTTTGTTGAGCCACACACCTGTTCCTCATTAGTTATCCTCAGTATACTACCCCTTGGTTTTCTCCCTGTTTTTGTCTATTACCAGTTGTCTTGGGTACCGTGGGCCTTCCTCCTGTCTCTTCAGTCCTCTTTTGGGTCCATTTCTTCCCGACCACCATGACAAGTGTGGGCACGCACATTCATTTAAAGTTAATGATTAGGACTTTCCAGACTTTTGACTGCTACTGTATTTTTTAAGCTATCATCCAGAGGTAGCTCCTTCTGTTAAGAGTCAAGAGTTTTATTAAGCAAGATTTTTATAAATGGTGACTGTGGACCAGTAGCAAGTATTTATAAAAATAAATTTAAATTATAATGCCGCTCAGCTTCTGTAGTCGTTTATAAAAGGCTGTTGGTTAATACCAGAAGCTCTTTCTGCTATATGTTGTTTGTACTGTTTGCAGATGATGACCATGAAACTCAGGAGTCTTCTGGTAAACTACTACACACCCTGTTAGAAGGTTGGTAATTCTGCAGAAACGGACCTCAGCTGCAAAAGGATCAATGTGTTGTAGAAAAGCTAACATTTTAAATTCTGAACCTGCAGCTGAAACACATGAAAACGCTGAGTCGGACCTGAATGCAGCAGCGTCATCTGAGCCACCTTTAAGAAGCTCATCAGCTGACCTGCTTTAATTAGGAGTGTGAGAGCACTGCTTGCTTTATTTATTTATTCATTAATTTATTTATTTATCAATCAATCAGTCATGTTCAATAATAAAGGTAAGAAAACTAAAGTACCTGACAGGTGAAGGCCAGGTTGGGTAAAATGACACACACAGGGCAAAGTCAAACAATCATGACTTTAGCAGAGCTAAATAACCCGGGTTCGTTCAGTCCTCTTCATCTTGTTCATAGATAAACAAGAAAAGTTCTCATCAGTCACCTCAACACCAATCACTTCCAAGCACACCATCTCATGATATTCTTACAAGTTCAGCAGCAAAAACATGACTTTGTCCAACTAACATCTGTGATGAACAGGAAGTGAAAATAATACAGGAAGGAATAAACCTAAAAACTAAAATAGGAAACAAGACCAGCTGCTGGGTATGAACATCAGTACCTCTGATACCAGCTTTTTATCTTCTAGAATCGATTTTCATGTTAAAAAATTTATTTTAGTAATTTGGGGTAAATGTATAACGTATCACTAACTGGAAACAGTCACATGTTCATTTTTTTTACCACATTAACACATAAACAACAATGATATTACTTATGCCACATTAAAGATGTGAATTTGGCATTATCACGGCAAGAAGCTGCTTTTAGGGTTATAGGTGCCTTGTCTTAGGTGTGAATAGAATCCACCAAAAGCGCTTTATCCTTCTTATTTATGGAGTTTCTGATAGAGTTAAGCGTTACATTTAGAGGATGGCTGCAAGATGACGCACACAATTAACCAGTAAGTCATCGCTCCAGATATTCTGGTCCACACTTCTTACCAGTCGGTGGTAGTAACGTACCAAACCATTGCATGCTAACTGCCAAAAGAAAGAAGAAGAAGAGTTTGTTGCATCGTTGTAATATCCAATCGTGAACAGAGCAGGATGGAGGAAGACTGCTTTCATGTTTTTGTACAATGTATTGAATCAGATAACGCTGATGCAGGCATTGGATTGAAAAGAAAACAGTGGGATTGCACTTCACTAATAGAAAGCCAACAAAATCAAAAACTCACGAGAAATTCTAGATGGATACAGTCCTGTGAAAAGGGGAGTTTACCCTCTCTCAGGGCTCTTGACAATGAAAGAAGCAGTGTGTGGAAAAACTAAGTAGATGCCATAATCCAGTAGTTTGTATAACCATCTTTAGCATCAATAGCAGTTTCTTGCAAAACACAAAAAATCTCTTCCATCATTTCCATTCTCTGTATGGCTTAGCGTGCTGCTATTTTCCGTTATTCTACCCTGACATGTCTGTTGTTACATCTGTGTTTTTATTCAGCAGTTAATCTTCCTTTTGTTCTGGATTTAATATGGAGCACACTTAACCTCTTAAGCCCGACAGACCCACCGGTGGGTCCAACAGGTGTAAACACAAGTTCATGTGTGTAAAAAAGTTACTTTAGTGATGTTAGGATATTTTATTTATAATGTGTCTTAAAGAAGAATACCTAATACCACTAAGTCAACTCTCTAAGTGCATTTAGTCAACAAAGAATTTGTTTAATAACAACTTTAAAATACTGTCACAGCCCCTTCTTCTTTGTGGCCGTGTTCTTTAATTATGTGTGTGTGCAGGTGAAGCTTGAGTGTACCTGGCTGTGAGTGCGTGCGTCAAGGGCCCGACGTATAAAAGACCCGCCTACGGCCGGCCTCAGCCCTCTCTTTTCCTCGCTCCGCTCCCAGGCCACACCTGCGCCCGCTGCACCTTGCTTTTGCTTTACTTTTAATTTAGTTTTACACCATCCAACACTGCACTCATTATATTCTTACACACAACCATGCACGCACCTACACGTCTGATTTTGCAGACAGCCACACTCCATGGTTAATCTTTCGTTAATAAATAATTATAATTGGCTTTATTTACTGTTTGGCGTTGTTTTGTTGTAGCCGTGAGCCGGGTTATGACAATACGCACATGATCCGTTCACTCCACCCCAACATATTGGGTATTAAATGAAACTAGAAAAGCTGCACTTTCATATGATACCAAGCATAAAAAGATATTCGGTAAGCCCCTCACGTCAGTCTCAAAACAAACACAAAGCTAACCGTCGCATATCACAGCAGCCTTATCAGATAGCATGTTTATCACCAAAAACAGCACCAAATCCCAAACAGCCACATATTTTATTTCCTTACCTTTTTGTGGTCATTTTCAGTCTATCCACATTGTTCTTCGACCAAAACTCACAGCGTAGTAAACCATAATCATGAAACTGTGTCATGTCATATGCTCCCATTCACAGCCATTTTGTTGTCTTGTTGTGGGTCTTGGCAGTGTAAATAAAGTTTGGTCAAATTCTACATCTTACGATATCTTACACTTGAACGAGACTTTATCTGTCAAGTATAAATGCTTGCGCGTAAACAAAGGAGCATCATTGCCATTTTGCTGCAGTTACGCACGTGGGCGCACCGGAAAGAGCGAATATCGAACAGCGTTCATTTCTTTGCTTCATTTTAACTTTTTATTCATTTAGAACAAAGGATAAAAGCCATTAACATGTCCAAGAAATTACAAAAAACCAAATACACTGTGCTAGAAGCTCTGGAGGAAATACAGACACAGCATAATTTGGCACAGTTTGGGTATCCAAGTGGCCAAATGGAGAGTCCTCCTGGTTCTATCCACACTAAAACCTGCATGAAAGCTGTGAGCTTTGTTCTATTCTCATGAAACTTTGTACAGTTGTAGTCAAGGAGTTGCTGATTGCATGCAGTGGTATCTTTATACACCGAATTATTTCTATCATGATGTTTTCATCTATGTAAAAACAATTAAGCGAGGATCATTTTTTTATTTTTACCTATGGTTTATCACAATTTGCACAGGCATATGAACATTCACAATGTTTCTGACACTGGATTTATATTCCATAGGGTCTTACCTATCCATTGAGACCAAGGTTATGTATATTGACCTGAAAATTACAGTTATTACTGATTTAATTTGGGTAGGTGTGTTTAGGTGAACTACACCTCCAAAAACCCTAGGGTTTAAGGGGTTAAATTCATCTCCTTTAAACTGTCTGCTCAACTAAGATGCAAAGAGGTATTTGAATCAGAGTTTCAAGTTCTGAGCTGCAACCACGTTTGCTCAAAGGCAGCCATAGCAGTAGCAGCAAGTCGCCCCAAATGCTGCTTGCAGTATGATGTTGATCACAACTCTGGATTGTGTGTTTAAGCTAAAATCAGCTATTTCTTATGTGTGTTTTACAAAATATCCCTAGTTTGAACCTAGATGCCCCCCTGCCATCCATTGCAGCGATACAACCACACTGCCAGGAAAGCACTAAACGCTGTTGCCTGAACCCACTGATTGAATCAGTTACTCTTTTGGCAAAACCATCAGCACTTTTCCCGCAAGACACAACTTGCCAACACATTTTTGTGGCAAAAATAGGGTTACCACATTTATTTGAGTTTTTATTTGTAATTCTTTTGTAACTACATCAGTTCCAGCATTATTTTATGTAAAAGTGAGGGGCGGAACATTTGTTTTCTCTCTTGTTGCTCTGGGGATGGTAAAGTGGCCGACGCTTTACCGTTTATCTTTACTGAATCTTGGAGAGAAAACATGATGCAATGTCGCCTTACTTCTCCTCTTTCGCCTGCTGAAAACAGGTCAGTAAACGCCCCTCTAAAGCACATATTATTTTGGTATTAAACCGAACATTGTATTCGTGAGTTTTGTGTGTATTTCATGTCGTTTGTATCAGTTTATTGTCAGGTAACGTAACTTTTTGGAGTAAGTTTGCTGAGTAGCCGCCATGTTTCACCTTGTGCGCTGCAAGTCACACGAAGGAGAAAGAGAGAGAGAGAGAGAGAGAGAGAGAGGTCAGGTGCATTTTGAAGACTTCTGTTCACATCTATTTCTAACAGCCAGAGTTTACATGCACTCTTAAATGCACTAATATTAAATAAGTACCTTGTTTGTATTTTGTTTGTAAGTTGCATGGCAAAAGATCTGATACGTATTGGATTTAGGACCACACATCCTAGTGGCCTGGGTCACATTTGAAAAAGTCGGATATGTGTCGTTCAGACTGTTATGAAAAGATCAGATACAAGTTGAATAGAAAAAAATCGGATTTGGTTCACTTCAGCCTGCAGTGTGAACCTAGTCTATGTTTCAGTACATCCCTGTGCTAATGTTAGTCTAACTGTTTGTAGTACTAGTATTCCATGTATATTTCTGTAATTTCTGTAAGGGTAAATCTTCTGCAGGCCATGGAACTAGCCTGTGATGACATAGGTGTGAAAACATGCCAAGCCTGGATACAGCATGCTAGGGGTTTTTTTCCCCATTGCCTGGCCTGTGGTGTGGATGAAGTCTTGTGGCGACCCAGTAGAGAGAAATGATGCTGTGGCTGAGTAATGCACTTTTCATTTGTAAGTTTGTACTTTATTTTTACATAGGTATACTGTATACAAGCACTAAATGCAGGTTATTTGTTTTGCAACAAGTGAAAAATAAACACTTGTTTCTGCAGCTTCGTGTGTTAAGCATTGTTCTCTATTTTTTATGTAATGTTTAGTGGCTGCTCAGTTGTTTTTAACTTAGGTTGACTCAGGGCACGATCTGACAGCAAAGTTCAGTTTTGGGCAGATGAAACTGTTTTGAGGTGAGAGTTTGGTTTTGCAGGAAGAATTTGAGCTTTTGTGACTGTAGCTTGAAAATTAGGTTTTGAGTTCACAGTTTGGAGAAAAGGAGAGAAGCTATGAAGGTAAAAATGTACCAAAATGAACAAACTTGTAGGTTTGATGTAAAAACATCAGGGGTTCGGGGCTTAACCAATCAGAGTGAATGGTTGTGAGCCCAAAGTCTCCAGAGTTTCTCTTGTCGGACCTCTTGGCAGCTATCGCTATGGCGCACCAACCTGTGTGTTTTAGGAGTACACGAACATATGCTCTAACAAAATTTATAAAGAATTACATTAAGATCAAGTGAATACGCTCTTTGGTGTGTATGAAAGGTGACTGCTGGCTAGCTGAACAAATCTGAACAGTTCTAACTTATAAATGACCAAAAACTAGCCCTGCATGGTACCCTAACTGATTTAATAGACCACGTTCGAAATGGCACTCAGTTCCGTTAAGGCGGGAGGGAGGTTACAACATTCAGCCGGTCGAGTCCACTTTCACATGAACCTTTTAAGTTATGTTTATTCGTTCCCAGAGGTGGTGCTACGCTGCTTTTCTATTTTTTATGTCAGTGCGTCTGCTAAAGTGGTCGTGGCAAGTGAGCTTGTTAGATGAACACAAGTGAACATTAATGCATCCATAAGTAGATCTTTTTTTTTTTAGACAGTTTTTGAAAACAGCCTGCTGGGATTACTTTGTACTGGTGAAAAAACTTGTGTCTGAAGATGTGAGAGCTGGGGGGAGCAGATTCAGGAAGTTGTAATCGCTAAGTTGAGGTTGTAAAGCAAAATGAACACTTGAAAAAAATTTTTATTACAAGTAAACTATGGAAGATAATTTGTCAGATGGACTATTTTTTCTCTGTAACTTCAAATTCAGTTCACGTGTGTGTGAGTTTTCTTTACAGCAGAAAATTTTGACATACAAGTTCAGATTTTTGATGAGCAACTTCTCACATTGTATTCTACAAGTTTTCACATCAAATCTACAAGTTTGTTCATTTTGGCACATTTTTACCTTCATAGAAGCTTTTGAGTAACGTGTGATGTGAAAAACTGTAAATCTATCAACAATCGATGAATAAATCACTGTTCAACAGCATGAAAAATATGATACCAGTTAGTTGGCCAGTCTTGTAGAAATATAATGTTCATCTTTAACTGTACAACCAAGTGCACTGAAATCAAAGCACTTGACAACTATGAGCTGCTGCTAGGGATGGGCAATACCATGATTTTCCCTTTCAAAACCATTAGTTTATAGTATTTTTTCCTTGATTCAGATTTTGATAGGTCTTGGCCCTTAAAGGAAAATTTTGAATGTATAGTGTTCATTAATATCAATGACAAGGGCAGTATGAAATATAAATAAACTCAAGAACATCAGTGCAGTTTTATTACCTAAAACTTCAGAAGTCATAAACAAATGGCATGTTTTGTATCAGTTGTAGTATCTCAATACTCAAAAAAGTATTGAATCCGATATTTTGACTGGCTGATTTCAAAATAAGACCAAACCTCCAGAGTATCGATCTGCCCCTTCCAGCTGCTGCTGCTCTCACTCTGCTGTTGACTTGCATGTTTGTCAGTGAATCACAGACTGACCAGTTTTTTTTAAGAAATCAATATACCATCCGTCAATTTAAAGCTCAATACAGCAGTTTTTTTATTATGAAAATATTGGGTCGACTTGAAATTAATGGCAGCAACTGGTTCTAGCAAAAAGACTGGAAGATAAGTGTTTCTAAAATGAATTAGAGGAATCTGAAAAAAAGCATTTTATTTTAGATCAGAGCTACTCAATTCAGTCCCACGAGGGTCACAGTCCTGCAGGTTTTCAATGTTTTCCTGCTCCAACGCATCGTTTTTGATCATCTACAGTACAAAAGATCAACAAAAGATTCAGAGTTTGGCGACATCGGTGGACAAGGCCTTGCAGTGTTTCTTAACGTACAGAATCCCGTCTTGTCTATTAAACAATTTCAGAACTGAGGAGACCACCCAGAACGTAAATATTTCAGTCTAATACAGGCTAATTTAGGCACTTATGGGTTAGTTATGGCACTGGTAAGTGTTGTGTGGCCAGTAGTGATCTAAATTGGAGGAGCGAGCCTGGACATAGATTATAACAATTTCCTTGTGGGTCACATAGGGTTGTCGTGTGACTGAGTTTTGGCAGCCGCTCATATGGAGTCGACACCACCAATTCAGGCCAAATCTGGGCTGAACAAAATTGCAGTTGTGGGCCATATTTGGGCCAAACATCTGTTTCTATCTGGTCAGTTGTTGGTCCGTTGGGAGAGGAATGTTGTCCCATCCTTGATATTTAATTCTAGCTGCTCAACTTTATCAGGCCTATTTAGCCATATTTTACAGCTCCTAAAATAAATTAAATAAAAAATACTTTATTAATCCAAGAGGGAAATTTCAATATGATGATGTGATGTAGTGATGTGCCACATGTATTCTGTAGGTGGAAGATCTGGACTGCAGACAGTTCTGTCCAGCCCGAACTCTTCTACTATCAAGCCACGCTGCTGTGATGGACACAGTATGCAGTTTAGTATATCTTGCTAAAATCTGCCCTTTCCAACTTTTTTATTTTAGATGTATTCCAACCATCAAATTCAAGATAGGCGAATATGTCGGATAGTAAAATGTGTCACTTTTAGCTTTTTGCATTTTCTGTGTTTAATAGTGAATAAATATTGCATTCTGCTTTCATTAACATTGTACACCCATCTCAATTTATTCTTGGAACTGTGTTGTATCTCCCTCAGTAAACCATTCAGAACTGGATTTCTCTGTCACCCACACAGCTCAGAGTAGAAGCAACCAGCCTCCTCCGCTTTATTTGATGTTTTATTTCCCAACTTGGAAATCCAGCTCCTAATGCTTGTTCTTTAATTTTTTTCTCCAGTTGGAAATTGGAAATAATTATTTTGAATCAGTCACTGTATGCACTGTCAGGAGATCCACTATTACAAAATTACACTCAAGCCTTTAAAAGGCTTTAAAATTTAGAAAAGAAAGAAAACACACAGGAAGGGAGCAACATCAAAACCGGAGTCTATGGAGATGATATGCATAGGAGGAATAAAAGAGTTAGGATATTTATTTGTTCTGCAAGCAGGGGCCTATTGTCAGCTGCAGTGAAAAGAGCTGTAAATAATGATCCATCCATCCATCCATCCATCCATCCATCCATCCATCCATCCATCCATCCATCCATCCATTCCTCCATCCATCCATCCATCCCTCCATCCATCCATCCATCCATCCATCCATCCATCCATCCCTCCATCCCTCCATCCATCCGTCCATCCATCCATCCATCCATCCATCCCTCCATCATCCCTCCATCCATCCATCCCTCCATCCATCCATCCATCCATCCCTCCATCCATCCATCCATCCATCCATCCATCCATCCATCCATTCCTCCATCCATCCATCCATCCCTCCATCCATCCATCCATCCATCCATCCATCCATCCATCCCTCCATCCCTCCATCCATCCGTCCATCCATCCATCCATCCATCCATCCCTCCATCATCCCTCCATCCATCCATCCCTCCATCCATCCATCCATCCATCCCTCCATCCACCCATCCCTCCATCCATCCATCCATCCTCCATCCATCCATCCATCCCTCCATCCATCCCTCCATCCATCCATCCATCCATCATCCCTCCATCCATCCATCCATCCCTCCATCCATCCATCCCTCCATCCATCCATCCATCCCTCCATCCATCCCTCCATCCATCCATCCATCCCTCCATCCATCCCTCCATCCATCCATCCATCCCTCCATCCATCCATCCATCCCTCCATCCATCCCTCCATCCATCCATCCATCCCTCCATCCATCCCTCCATCCATCCATCCATCCATCCATCCATCCATTGACCAGCCTGTAAAACAGGACAGACTCTGTATGTCTCCTTTAGATAAAACTTGCTGACTACTGAATGTATTTGTACACTTTTACACTAGAACAGGGCCCATAATGCAGGCAGACCTGTAACTGTTATTATCTCTGGTAAGTATAATTATAATCTTTTAGCACTAAGCTTGTTACCACTACATTGTCAGTTTGTATCTCTGGCTCTAAATGAGGCTCCTAATGTAATCTTAATAGTAGCTCCAGCTCTCTATTGACACTTGTAAGTAAGAATAAAATACAGTTAGCTATATTAGCTATGAGATCAGCGTGCCTGCACTGGTATTTAGCGTTGGCTATGAGGCTGGCCATCAGAGGCCAGAATATGAACCTTTCTTCTTTCTCTGAGAATAGATAAATGACACATTTTGTTTCATATCTCTGGTGCAGAGTTGTCTGTATCTGTCTTCAAGACACAAGAGAATAATTTAAAACAAAAAACTAGAAAGGGAAGTTATAAAGCAAAAACACACTCCTACATACCTTCATCAGTCACAGGCAACAAGGAAAGAGCTGAGTCTATAATTTGACCTTTAATATTAAAGCAAATCAATTAAGCAACTTTCAATTGTCCATATTTAATTTAAGTTATAGTCTAGGAAAACATCTTTCTTCAAACTGAACTCTACCTGTCTCATTTGACGTCCTATCAACCTTCAGGTGGGCTGACCTTTAAGAAAGATGGCCTTATTATATATATATTTATGATGGTTATGTTTTATGCACCTATTATTTGTTGGCATGGATTCCAAACACAGATGAAAGGGCTCTTATTCTGAGATTTATTAATGCCTGAAAACCAGGATTTAAATAAAAATAAAATCCTACTGTTGTTACGATGCTACAAAAATCTGATTTTTATACTGAATGATTTTTAAATAGAAACCTGACATGTCCCATTTAGAAATGGGAATTAAGAACCAGCTCCACTTGAAAACTGCTAACAAATTTTCAAAGTTTCAGACATTCCCTGGTTGTTTAACTATTGTTACTATTATTAACTTTTACCTCAACCATTTGTTAAAAAAGAAAAAGAAACACTAATTATTTTATAATTGTCCCAGGTTAATGGGGGAAAAATGCAGATTGACATTTTTTCTTTGCTTTGTCTTTGCTCAAACATTAAAAGGTCAAGACAAAGAAATGTGAATAAAACTTGTATTTATCAGTTCAGTAGTATTTTATTAGTCAATGGAAATACTGTTTCCATGGACCAATTTGAATCACAAATCTGGTATATCATCTTTGACTGATTTTTGCTATCAAGCTGTTCAGGTGAACCTAGTAAACTCAGTTACATCATTATAATTCATCCCGAGATTAAGATTAAATTAAAATTACCCTTTAAAGCCCGACCCAAAAAGAAATAGGGAGAAAAATGTAACGAGTTCAAGGTGAAACACAGGATCCAAGCGCAGAAACTGGAATGAAAATGAGTAAAATGTTTATTTGGGGAAGCCAATGATGAATGATCAGAGGAGACCGGTGGGCAGACAGGCGGACAAGCAGGCAGACAGGCGGACAAGCAGGCAGACAGGCGGACAAGCAGGCAGACAGGCGGACAAGCAGGCGGGCTGGATCTCTGAGAGTACGTTAGGTTAGGCAGGCAAAGAAAATTGAAATGGCCGAGAGCTGTTACCACTTGGTAAATCAACAATCTGGCGATGACTTGAAGGCTGAACTGGTTTCAAATACTCGCTGCTTGATTGCAGAATGAGGAGCAGGTGAAGATCAAGTTGCCCAGGTAACAGGTACGCCCACCAGTGCCACACGCCAGAGCAGAAACCACAACAAAAAATTTATTTTTTTTATCTTAAATATAAGTCTTAAAAAATGTTAAATAATAATAATAAAATGTTTGTACATTCAGTGCTTATTACTTATTACAGTGCTTATTATTGCATCCACCAGGTGCAAAATAAATGTATCAGATCATATATAACAGGGTTTTAAGTTTTTACTATAAAGTGATGAAAAAGGTCTCAGAAACTGTATGTAGCCATGCTACATGGTTGCCATAGTTTTACATTCCCATGCAAATCGAATGCTTTGCTACAGATTCATCCATTTCCTATCGAGGTCACCAGTAGGGCTATGAGTGACATCACTGAAGTAGTTTCATTTAATATCAACACCTGATAAAACATCAGTTTCAGAGCCAGAACAACAACTGATTAAACCCTCCAGCACTTTTCTCTCTAAAAACAGACCAAACATTAATCTCTACAATGTCTTCTGATTCACATAGCTGAGTTAAACTGCCGTTGCTGTAGTTGTGCTTTAGTTCCCTCCCATGTGGCCCTTATGTCTGCTTAGTACTCACTGTACAACATGCAAGTGTGTGTGAAGAGAGGGAGGAGAGTGTAGGAGCACCGGGCTCAGCTCTCCATTAAAGCTGTGATTAATGGCCAAAATGAAACACAGTTGAGACGTAAGGGTAAATGATTTCTCACACAGCCTGCCTTCAATGGAGAGAATCTATTTAATGTTCTCTATCTAGTCCTTGCCTGTCGTTTTCTATCTGTCACTCTTTCATCATTCTCTTTTTTCAAGTCGTTTATGAACTGGCACATTGAGCCTTGAGCCCATCTTGATTTTTCTTTCTCTTTCAGTCTTTACTTTCCATCAGTCTGTATTTCACTCACTGCTCACTTTTTCACTCAGTTTACAATTGTATTTATCTACAGTCTCAATTCTCATCCTGTCCAAACCTGTTGACTCACACTTATCATGCCCTCATTCACTTCATTCACACATGACACTTCTTCTGTCATGACGCTGCTGACATTTAGCATATTTTATCCCCTCTGTTTCACAAGAAACATTTGGTGTTTCCATCATAAACTAATATAATATGTATATTATATTCTGTCTGCTTCTTTCTGAAGTAAAGCATATCTGACATCAGTGCACATGAAATAAACCTCTATAATATTGCATTATGTGGCGATGGCATGTGGTTTGCTGAATCTTTACTCAGGTTGAAGACACTTTGTTGACACAGACTCTTGCTTAATTGAGAAAGCACAAAGACAATGACTTTTAAAACATCCTTCATGTGCCCATTCTGTAATGTTAACATTATTACGTGTGTTGTGGGAGCAGCTAGCTTTTACCTTTTCATTAGCCTCCTAATGACCCATTAATCACATGACTCGGTGTACTGCTGCAGATAAACATGTAAAACCTGCAGGACAGTGGCTCAACAGGTCCACAGTCAATGATCCCTGCACTGGAACATCAGAAAAATCTTGATTTTTTTATTTTTTTAAGGGCTGAAAATAACTCTCTGATATAAGTACAGAACATATCGACTTTAAACTTTTAAAATTGAATTTAAAAAAAATAAAACAACTCAATTTTCAAATTAATTTAGATTCAATACTTGCAGGTAATCAGCAACAGCTGTACTCTTCTAAAAAACCATGTTGTTTACTGTAGGTCTGATCCCAGTTTGTTCCCCTTTTAACGTCCTCGTAACAAAGTCACAGTTCATGGAAACTGTTCAGTAAATGTCACATTCTTCTTCTGAACACCACTGTTGCTCTAAGCTCATTCCTAACATAGATGCTAACATTAGCTTCATATTACAGTGGCTAACCTCTCCAGGTGGATGTGGTGGATCCTGCATCTTCAATTTTTATACCACAGACATTACAGTTTGCTGCTCTTATACTCACATCTCTATCTTAATGTTTTATGGCCAAAAGTTATAGCCATGCTGTAAGAATAAATCTGTTTACGCTGCTGTTTTATTGATTGATTGCCCGTGCTGTGTGACATTACATCAGTGTCAACATCTGGGGAAATGACAGCAGACAGGAGATCAGTGACCAAGATCGTGAAAACAAAATAAAAGATTGTTTACGAGTCTCAAATCACAAGTCCAAGTCAAGTGTGAAGTCACTGGAAATGTGACTTAAGTGCGACTCAAGTCCAAGTCCTATCCTCCAGTCCCCATCTCAGGTAGTGCCACCTCATTTAACAAAAGTTGCAAGCAGTAAGTAAACTTCATACTCCAAGACAGTTTTTTTTTTTTACCCTAATTAATCAATTTATATGGTCTCAGCTGGAAAAAGGTGGAGTGCTTCTCCGGGTCGGTAATGAGGTCCTGCCCCAGGGGTTTTGTTCACGAGTGAGGGAAAGATAGAGCGGGAGATCGACAAGCAGATAGGTGCGGCGTCTGCAGTGATGCAGACTCTGCATCGGTCTATTGTGGTGAAGAAGGAGCTGAGCCAAAAGGCAAGGCTCTCTATTTACCGGTCGATCTACATTCCCACCCTGCCTACCTACCCTACCCGACCTATGGTCACGAGCTGTGGGTAGTGACCGAAAGAACGAGATTGCAAATACAAGGGCCGAAATTAGTTTTCTCCGCAGGGTGGCCGGGCTCTCCCTTAGAGATAGGGTGAGAAGCTCGGTGATCCAGGACGGGCTCAGAGTAGAGTTGCTGCTCCTCCGCATCGAGAGGAGCTAGATGAGGTGGCTTGGGCATCAGGTTAGGATGCCTCCTGGACGCCTCCCTGGTGAGGTGTTCTGGGCACGTCCCACCAGGTGGAGACCTCGGGGAAGGCCCAGGACACACAGGACGGACTACATCTCTCGACTGGCCTGGGAACGCCTCTGGAACCCCCCGGACGAGCTGATGAATGTGGCCGGGGAGAGGGAAGTCTGGGTTTCCCTGCTTAGGCAGCTGCCCCAGCAACCCGACTCCGGATAAGCGGCAGAAAAGGGATGGATGGATATATAATTTATATGTTCTGTTGTGCTAGTTTGATGGCGCACCATCTTGGTTCTCTTGCGTCTTTGTTATCTTTGGAAGGATTAGCTGTGATCATTGCTAAATGTGTTGCGTGCAGAAGTGGGAGTAGCAAAGCTGATAAATGCCTGCTATGGCAGGTCACTCTCTGTAGGCAGCCATTTTACCTCCACATGAGAACCATTTCTCTTTAGGTTTGTTTTTGCATTTTTGTACAACATTACATACATTACGTCACCCAACCACTCTTGGCACTTCACTACTGACATTCTACATTTCCACGCCCCACTTTAGCTTACTTTATCATTTTAAATGACGTTTATTGTGCATGAATACTTTTATTGTGGGGATTCCTCTCTTTTCTTAACAACATGAGCCAACTTGATAACAGCTGTCTTTAATGCAAATTAATCATTTTAAATACAACATTCTGAAAAATCTTTCCAACAACATGAGATACATTACCAGCAGTACCTAATATTTTGTATTGTGCATGCAAGTCAACACATGTAGCTACTCACTACTGTTTAGCATACCAAGCAGATCATTCAACAAATTTTCTCTGTACATAATTTATCCTGCATCATAACACTATCAGTACTAAGTATATTTACTTTGATTAAGAAAGCCTCAATAAAATATTGTTGTTGTTTCCTTCATTTTACATGTGGCATGAAATGTTGGGTGACAGCTAACATTAGCTTCCAGGCTAACAGCTCCGATAACACCTTGCACTACATTTTTTTTTCTGCTATAGATGACACACTTCAGGAAGGTTATGTTGCAAAGTCTTACATACTGGGGGTGGCATGGCTCAGTGGGTAGAGTGGTCGTCCTGTAGCCCAAGGGTTGTCGGTTCGATCCCTGCCCAGAGAGGTCATGAGCAAGACACTCCTAATTGCTCCTGATGGGTCGTGGTTGAGCGCCTTGCAATACAGCTTCCGTCATCAGTGTGTAAATGTGTGTGTGTCAATCGGTGAATGTGACGTACATGTAAAGCACTTTGGATAAAAGTGCTATATAAGTACAGACCATTTATACTCAGAAATACTTTTTGAAGTATATAAGTCCTTTTTTGGAAATGGAAGGAGAAAATGATTTAGAATGACCAAGCTAAACCTGTGATGAAATCTAAACTTATATTTAAACTCCTAACTGCAGATGGGTGTCAAGTAGGACAGTTAGCATGTTAATGGTGCTTATCTGCTTAGTTAATGGTGGTATTAAACCAATTAATGAAGAGTTTGCTAAGTGTGGGATTCAAATCATCAAGGGACCTAATCCTAGCCAATACCACAACCTGCCTGCTAAAAAGCATTTATTGTGCAAGTTAAAAACAGCTGTCCACACTATTGAATCATTTCTCCCTGCATAAGGATTAAACACAGATTAGACTAAGAATAAATGTGTAGGTGGATATATGTTTTACTTTAAACAGAACTGTTTTTCTTTCTGCTTACAGTCATTTAGTTATGCTAATCACTGACCTACTGTACTACAGGTCTGTTTTTAATGCATACAGAGGCAATTATTTTTATGAACTGGTTTATATATATATATATATATATATATATATATATATATATATATATACCCCCCTGGTCAAAAAGATGTCTGAAACCACACGCTCAATCAGGAAGTGGTCACCTGAGGCAGAGGATGCTCTGAGAGACTGCTTTGACATCACTGACTGGGACGTACTGCTGAGACAACATGGTGAGGACATAGAGGAGCAGACTCACTGTCTGACTGACTACATCAACTTCTCGCTGGACGTTGTCTCCCCCAATAAGACTGTCCATTGTTATCCAAATAACAAACCTTGGCTAACACAAGATGTCAACGCCGCCCTCAACAGGAAGAAGGTGGCTTTCATGAACCATGACAGGGAGGCAATGCAATTAGCACAGCGGGAGGTGAAACAATGCCTGAAGGTGGCGAGGGACACCTACAGAAGGAAGGTGGAGGATAAACTGAGTGAGAGCCGTATGAAGGAGGTCTGGGATGGTGCCGACACCATCACAGGCTTCAGATCAAAGGCCATAACAGCGGGGGGGACAGTGGAAGAAGTAAACAGGCTGAACATCTTCTTTAACCGCTTTGACCAGCCCACGGTCCCCACTGCAGTACACAACCTCCCTGACTTCATCCCCTGTGCAGCCCCCCTGCCAACCTTTACCTCTCCCCCCATCTCAACATCCTCCACACATAACAGCAGAACAGGTGAGGGGAGAATTGAGGAAGCTCCACCCATGGAAAGCAGCAGGCCCTGACGGAGTGCCTCCTCGTCTGCTTAGGACCTGCACTGCTGAACTGGGGGAACCACTCCAGCATGTCTTCAACCACAGTCTACAGCTGAGGAAAGTGCCTACCCTGTGGAAAACATCCTGTATTGTTCCAGTTCCAAAGAAAAACCGCCCTGGTGAGCTGAGCGATTACAGACCGGTGGCACTTACATCCCAGCTGATGAAGACAATGGAGCGGCTCATCTTCAATCTCCTCAAGCCCCAAGTGCAACAGGCCCAGGACCCCCTACAGTTTGCCTATCGCGCAGGTGTGGGTGTGGAGGATGCTATTCTCTACCTCCTACACCGTGTCCAAGTTCATCTGGCTAAGGGGAGGGGCACAGTGAGGATCCTCTTCTTGGATTTTTCAAGTGCCTTCAACACAATCCAGCCCCTGATGCTTCTGGACAAACTGAGGGAGATGCAGGTGGACCCCTGCTTGGTGTCCTGGATTGGTAACTACCTCACAGAGAGACCGCAGTACGTCAGGCTAAAGGACATCACATCTGACACTGTTATTAGCAGCACAGGAGCAGCACAGGAGCACCCCAGGGGACGGTGCTGGCCCCCCTCCTCTTCACACTCTACACCTCAGACTTCTGTTACAACTCAGAGCTGTGTCACATCCAGAAGTTTGCAGATGACACAGCCATCGTGGGGTGTATCAGGGATGATGGAGAGGACGAGTACAGGAATCTGGTCAGTGACTTTGTCACCTGGAGTCAGATGAACCATCTCCAGTTAACACCTCAAAGACTAAGAAGCTGGTAATTGACTTCAGGAAGTCCAGCCCACAACCACATCCCGTGACCATCAGGGACGACAAGGTGGAGATTGTAGACAACTACAGGTACCTTGGGTTGTGGCTGGATAACAAGCTGGACTGGACATGCTGTACAGATCACCTGTACAAGAAGGGCCAAAGCCGTCTGTACTTCCTGCGAAGACTGGGATCTTTTAACATCTGCAGGAAACTCCTGTGGATGTTCTATCAGTCTGTGGTGGCTAGTATGCTTTTTTATGCTGTTGTCTGCTGGGGGGGTAACATGACAAAAAGGTGTACTAACAGGCTGGAAAAACTCATCAGGGTGGCGGGCTCTGTGGTTGGCATGAAGCTGGACTCCCTGGTGACAGTGGCAGAGAGGAGAACACTAAAAAAAACTACTGGCTATTGTGAATGATGCCAGTCACCCTCTGCACACTGTCATCAGTGCACAGAGAAGCCTGACCAGTAACAGGCTGCTCCTCCCCAAGAGTAGGGCCAACCGGCTCAGAGACTCCTTTGTCCCCCGAGCCATCAAACTGTACAACTCTGCATTAGGCAGGAGGGGGAGAAGGAGGGGGGAGAGGGAGGTGTGCAGTCCGCCTGATAAAACACATGCACAATAATTCATTTGTGCAATAACCCATACAAACAGTTGCAATAACTTATACATGCAATAGGGAACTGGGAATCTGTACCACCTCTACTGTGTGCAATGCTTGTTTATATTGTTTTATTTAACTTATCTTATTGTTATTTATTGCATTCTATTTGTGCTTTTCTTGCACCTTGTTGCCTCTATTTTGCTTTGTACCTGTATATATTGTGTCTTGTGCTTGTCCTGCTTTACTGTTGGTGTTGTATTGCTGCTGGTACCCAAATTTCCCTGAGGACTCTCCAAAGGGATTAATAAAGTATTTATATTCTATTCTATTCTATATCAGCTCGGTTCCATAAACTGGACTAATGTGGGTCGTACAATGGATTTGTTCTGATTGTCTTTTAATGGGGCTATGAACTGGACTGCATCTGTATCTTGAGATTACTTTAACATTATACAAATAAAGATGAAGCTGAAAGCTGAAACAAAGTCTTCCTGCATGATAAACCTTCTTTTTGTGTATCACAAAAGACAAATGTTATAAAATGATAACCCTTCGTCTGAAGAGACATTGTGGCTCAGGGATACATGATTAGAATAAGATGATCTTCATGTGTAGTGATATTTTATGTATCACAGATCTAATTTGCTGTGGTTGCTCCTGTTTGTAACCTTTGTGTACTTAGTATCATTGATTCTCACAAGGCTACAAGTCAGTGCAGCGTAAGCATTCTGCTGATTAGAATTCAAACAGAGTTTATTCTTTCAAACAAAACCATAAGTTTCTGTATCAATAGAATTATAAATTAGTAATCAATGTTCTGTCTGCATATTCAGTGCTAGGAATACTGCTGGTGAGAAACTGACCACATCCTGAGAGGTAATAAGCTTCTCAGTATGCTGGAGAGGTGTTAAAGACTTAATCTGGGATTTGTACCCGTCAACACTGTCTAACAGAACTTTTAGAAAAATGTTGAGACCACCAGCCTCTCAGGACCCCAAGTATGAGGCCTTCCATACGAACATGTCTTGCATAGTTAAGTAAGGTTCAAACCTGAGCAACTTCTCTCCTTTTTTCTTACATTTTTTAATGCATCATGTGCAGAGGTTAAATTGTGTTGGGGCTGAGCCCAGACCCACATCATGTGATCTGAAGCAATCAACCTTTCGTGTCATTTTTGGTTCTGAACAATAAAAACAACTTTTTTTTTCAATTAAGACAATAAAACTCCTTTGTGGTACTTTTTCTACTGTGAAATAACATAAACAAATAGCTCGTATCTATCAGAGCTCTGATTAGAACTCTTCACGCTGATTTGCCGTTTTTTGTTTTGTTTTGTGAGCGAGTCGGAGACACGGTCACTCGTCAGCCAGTCTGAACCAGCTGCAGGGACGACAGGGAAATAACCACAGCTATGAAATGGTGTTGAAAACAGGAGCTTAAACAAGCAACTACATCAGATCTGTAGAGAGTTTCTTTCAGGTGTTTGGTAAGTTAATTTTCACCACTTAGCTTAGTTAGAGGTGACATTACTAATCTGACATCTTACAGGTTAAAGTTAAAGTTAACATTTGGATCACATTGAAAATTAACCAGACTTTGTCTTCATCTGCTCAAAGCAGGGGCAGGTCTAGAGCTTTTTTTATGGGACTGGAAAAAGAGTGAAACATGCAAATTAAACTTAAAAAAACAGCAGTAAACAGCAAAAAACTTTGTAAAGCAAATAGCCAGTAATATGTTTTGTGTGAATAACTGTTTAAGCCAGATTGTAGAGGCTGGTTTGTGATGTCAGTATAACCAAAACCTTTTAATTTCAATAATAGTTTCTGTCCAAAAAATTAAATAAACTGTATTAATGACAAATTTTCAGCATTGCAACTGTAGCTAAACTATTATGGTATTAAATTGTAGTTACTATGCATATGACCCCTCTTATGGTCCCCATTGAACTGGTAAGACTTAACCCTGCTACATCCTCCAGGAAAAGCAAGAACTTTTTTTTTGTTCTCAAGGCCACAAGAACAAAATGGCATCATTGTGTTGTCGCAGTCCTGGTTTGGGATGTCTTGCGTCTTGTTCGCAACACATCAGCCAAGCAGAAATTTCTTCTTGTGGGTCTCCGACAAGTATCGTGTGATTGGTTGGATCTTTGAGGTGGGCGTGGTTGACAACAACAGCATGAAGCGGAAAGTTGTCATGTCCGCATTTCTGCAGATGCAATGTTGAACGGATAGTTTTATCAACAGCTGCTCGTGATGGTGAGAAAGTACGAAAATGTTAAAGTACATGTGGAATATAAAGACACGGACGTCGCCACATGCACAACCCTGCCCTGAGTATGAATTAGCCAGACCAAAACTAGCTCTTTTCTAATGGCCTCAAGAACAAGAACAAATTCCTCGCTCTTGCAGAATTTGAAAGAAGCAAGAATAATTACCATTAGAAAAGGTTATCTACAAAGAAAATGCTGCAAGGGGCTCTGAGCCTATCTCTGCCACTGGATAAAAGGTGGATACCCTGGACAGGTTGTCTGTCCATTACAAGGCCATTTATAGGACACCACTTACTGGTGTCATTCAGTCCAGCCAGGACTCCTGACACTTTTCCACACTGCTGTGTGTCTCACCCCTGAAACAGGCCCTCAAGGATGTCTGATTAATTTGGGAAGCTTTCGTCTTCCCCAGCCCACCGCTCCACTGCCTCACCCCTGATGGACCACAACAGCTTAGTGTTCTGTGGGAGTGGGGAGGAGGGACGAAGCTGGGCATGAAGGCAATGCATCAAACCACCTTTGCTGTGCCACTGCTAACACGACACTGCCTCAAGAATAATAGACTTGATTGAATTAGCCATCCATTTTTCTCCACGCTCATACATCTCTCAGTGGCTTGATCCCACTGGCAGCAACACTTGTGACTGAGGGAGGGGGTGAAAAAGAGGAGAAAGTCAAGCAGTGTGAGGACAAAACTAAAATAAATGAGGACAGAATAAGAAAAGAGAGTGGCTAGGATTTTAAGGTGACATGTTTGAATGTGTTTGAGTCTGAGTAGAAGGGGTCATTATGAGCACCTAAGCCTGTCTTTTGTTAGTCGTCCTTGAGAGCTTGTCCTTCAGCTTCTGAAACAGCAGCATAATGGTGCCTCTCCTAATGGGAATGTTCAGCTATCAGACGGACACTGAGGTCTTCTCAGCTCTGCACATTAGGGTTGCCCAACAACAAAAAGACCTTCACACGAATGATTAGTTTGTGCCACTTTAATCAGATGTGGACTGAGGGGATTTGTGATGCAGCCTGCTTGAATTTTGTCCAGAAACATGGGAGACCTGGGTCAGAAAAGAAACAAGCCACAAGGTATCTTTGTATTCAGTTCATACACCAAGAGAATATGAAACATGAAATGGCAGCCCCTCACCCTGGAGAAAGAAGGAAGAGGTGTCACTCTGGATCACGTATGATCCTACAGGCCCAGACTTTGAACACCACGGATGCTTATTAATATTCCTGTCTCACCGCATGCTTTCGCGGAGGCTGAGATGGGATTGCAGCGATAACTGAAGTACATGGTGATGGATGCAATCCCCTGAATTACCTGGGACCTGACCAGCAAGCTAAGCCACCCATAAGGCAGCCTGGAAGTAAATCAATGCCTGTAATTGGGTTGTTTCCCTCCCTCTCCCATGATGTCCTTTTCCTTGCTCAACCTCTCATGAACATAGCGGACACAGTCCCAATTTGTTTTCTTAATTGCTGTTTATGAATGGCTGGAAAACAATAAGACAGTAAAATGGTGGCAAAGAAATTCACGAAACTTGACTCAAGCTCCTCCTGATTTTTTATTTCTTTTAGAAATTGCAGTATTTTTGCAGTTTGTATTTTCCCCTCTCACACTTCCATGTCGTGAGTAATTATTATTTTTAGCTGACTATCTCGAGAAATATATTTACCTGAATCACTTCTAACATCTTTTTTTGTTACATATTTTAAACTTTTTTAATTCTACACATACACACTAATTAAAAACCATTGAAGCCTGCAGGAGAGTCTGGACATGGTTCTTAATCCTAACACTATATTTCCCAAAGTGTATTGTGTTTTTATATTTATTTTAATCATCGGACTTATCCTTGCTGCTATGTTGGTGGAACACTAAGCACTTTTTTTGTTTTGTCTTTGTTTTGACTTTTTACTCGATGAAGTACCTATCTGTCAGGTTCCACATCTGTGAAGCTCCATCCAAGTTTTAGAGCAACATCTGCTCCCCATCCAGACAACGTCTCTTTCAGGAAAGGCCTTGCAGATTTCAGCAAAACGATGCTGAACCACATCCTGCATCCATCACAGCAGCATGGCTTCACAGGAGAAGAGTCCGGCTGCTGAACTGGCCTGCCTGCAGTCCAGGCCTTTCACCAGTACACAACATCTGGAGCATCATGGAAGCAGAAATCCAGCAACCAAGGTCCAGGACTGTAGAGCAGCTAGAATCCTGCATCAGACCAGAATGGTACAACATTCCTCTCCTAAAACTCCAGCAACTGATCTTCTCACTCACTCACTTGACTGGATATTTTCTCTTCTTCAGACCATTTTCTGTAAACCCTAGAGATGGTTGTGTGTAAAAATCCCAGTAGATCAGCAGTCAGACCAGCAGCCATGCCACGTTCAAAGTCTCTTAAATCCCATTTCTTCCTCATTCTGATGCTCAGTTTGATCTTCAGCAAGTCGTCTTCAGCATGTCTTCATGACTTGGAAAAACTAGTCCAGCTTCCATCTTTAGTCGGCCTGATTATTGTAACAGTGTTTTTACAGGTTCTACCTAAAACATCAGTCAGACACCTGCAGCTCATTCAGAACTTTGCTGCTCGAGTCCTCACTAAGACCAAGAAAGTGGACCACATCAGTCCAGCTCTAAAGTCTTTCCACTGGCTGCCTGTTTGTCAAATAATAGATTTTAAAGTTCTGCTGCTGGTCTATAAAGCTATGAATGGTTTAGGACCAAAATACATCATTGACCTCTTGACCCAGTATGAACCTGCCAGAACCCTCAGGTCATCTGGTTCCAGTCTCTTATCAGTTCCCAGAGTCAGAACCAGACATGGAGAAGCTGCATTCAGCTTCTATGCTCCACATGTCTGGAACAAACTCCCAGAAAGCCTCAGATCAGCTGAAACCCTCAGTTTATTTAGATCCAGGTTAAAGACCCACCTGTTCTCTGCTACATTTCACTAGTTTTTATTAAGAAATCAAAATCTGGTTCTTTTAAGCTGGAATCATGTTTTAATATTGGTTTTCCCCACACTGGAACTTTATTTCCTACATTTTATCCATTTTATTTTAGCATCTTCCTTCTGTTTTTATTTCATTAATTGCATTTCCTTTAATCTTTTTTTAATGCACCTGCATTGCTTTCTGCACCCCGCTGTAATGTTTTTTGTAAAGCACTTTGAGTTGTCTTGTACATGAAATGTGCTATACAAATTAATTTACCTTGCTTTACCTTGATGCATGCATGAATGAGGTGCTGCCATGTGACTGGCTGCTTGGATATTTGCATTAGCAAGCAGATAAACTGGTGTGTCTTTTTATAATTTTCTGGTTAATATTTCTGAGAAGATCATTTTCCAGAGGCAACATATCAGACTGTGTTTTGAAGACCAAATTTTCTGATGTCTAACCTTTGACCGCATCGATTCACACAGACATCTGACCCTTCTACATCTACACCAGAGAAAAATGGTGCAGTCTATTTTCTGCTGTCTGAGGTTAAACCACAGAGAAGAAGCAGAAGGGCCGATGTATTCCTTCACCTCCACACCCTTCATTCCTCTGCATCACCATCTACTGTCCTCCCTTCCTTCTGCTTGCCCTCCCTCTTCACTCCTCTTTTAAAGCCTCTTTAGATTTATCACTTGCACACCTCTCTGTCTACGGTAAGGACCTGACGTCTAGCACAGGGGGCAACGATCTGCAGGACAGAGCGACGCTTCATTTCTGAATGAGACGACACCCTCCTTGGCGTAGCTGACGCGAGGTCAGTTGGAGTAGAAAGAAATGCTGCGCCCATGTCAGTCTGCCTATAACACATGGCAGAGGTGAAATTTGTGGCCACATCACTGTCTTCCTAATAACCATCGTCTCCCCGGTCTGTGTGGGAAATATGCTAATGTTTCCTCCTCTCTTATCACTGACGTACTGTTCGGAGATGATACACGTTTATTCTTTCTGGGGTCTGATTTTTGATCTGTCATTTCCTTCATTGTTATTTTTTCTTCTCCGTGCACACCAAAGTAAATTAATTTCACCATCACATCCTCTGGAAAAATTGACCATTTACGAAGGCTTATGTTCCATGGCATAATTAAAGCTGGAATTTTTAAATATATAGTCCAATCTGTTTATAACCCAAATAAATCAAACTGATCATATCTTCCGAGTTAGTCCAATTCATAATTGTGTCAATATGAAGCAATTCAAAACTTAAACATGCCAACAGATTCCACCGAATCGTCTCTTCAATAATATGATCTAATATATTATATGAAATGTTTTGCTCTAATAAAGGATCTATAGATACACCCCAATTCAATCCAATTCATTACAGACTAATTAAAGCAAATCCATTATATGATCCACATTAATCAGAAAAGATTAATCAGGGTCTAATAACTGAAGGCTCTGCCTCCCATTCTACTTTTAGAACGTGTGGGAACCTCCAGTAAACCTGCAGTCTGAGAGTTAAGTGCTCTTTTGGGAAAATCTTGAACTCTGAGATCTTTAAGACCCAATGGATCTTGGTCACTCAGAGTTTTATGTGTGAGGAGAATTTGAATTCTTTTCTGGATTTAACAGGAAGCCGATAAAGAGAAGGTGAAACTGGAGAAAAGGATCTCTGGTCAGAACCCTCGCTGCAGCATTTTGGATCAGATGGAGGTTTTTCAGGGTGTTTTTGGGACAGAACAATAATCAGAAATCATACAAGTCTGTTTTGATTCATGTGAGAAACTTTTACAGCTAAATCCAGGTAAAGATGCTGGGGTGGATTTTAGTTTAAAGCAACACTTCATGACTTTCTGATCTTAAAACTGTGCTTCTGATTTGTTTGGTGGTTTACTAACATTTCATATGTACATTCCTGAAGCTGCTGTTTCCCTGCAGCGTCCAGAGGCTAAGAAACCACTTCACAACTATTCTTTTGCCTTATGGCCCCACATCACACAGCAGCATGGATGTCAACACACTGGTTGTTTTGAACGCACACCATCGCTGGTTTATCTCGAATGAAAGAGGACATCATCAGAGCAAGAGAGGGGAAGAACGAGAGAAAAGGACAGAGCAAGAGATGAGAAGAGATTCAATTCAAGATCTCAGGGAAGAGACGGGATGAAGATGATGGTGGATTGAAGAGAACCACTTGGTCTAAGGCTGGATTTTTGAGACATTTTATTGTTACAGACTCAGTACAATTTTTGAGCTTCTATCTTTTCTTTTTCAAGGCAGAAGGAATAAATATGTGCATATAAAACAGCAACCAGTCACAAAAGCATTTAACCCTCTTTCATTGACCGTTTAATATTGGTAAAAGGTAACTTGGACTTCATATTCTTTAACAGATAAACAGACTGATGCACATCTGCTTTGAAGCTCTCAGGTTACACTGTGTGGATATTTATGTTTCTATTCTGCTTTGCATGCAGACAGGAAACAAGCGAACAGATAAGATTTACTTCAAAGTGTGGCTGCAAAATGTGCCGTGCACATCTTGTAGAGTTCATGAGCCATTTTATCGACCTTTGCATTTGTCGCATGCTTTCATTCTGCAGTAAAAATGTCAAATTTATATTCAGAAGCTTGAAAGTCTTCTAGAAATAGGACTAACATTTGCTTTCTTTATTGTTCCTAAGACTCTAAAAAGGAAGGTGTTTAAAGGATAAGAATGAAAATATCGCAGATTTAATGAGATAATCTGTTTACTTGCTAGTCTGTCATTCAGTTAAAATTCACAGCTCAGTTAAGGGTCCATTACCATGTTTTGAACCAGGTTTTTAAGCTTTTTGTTTGTTTGTTTGTTTGTTTAAGTTATCTGCAACATTGCTTGCAAACACAAAAAACAGCAGCTGAAAAGCTGCGTTGGCCGTCTAACGTAGACATATTTGCTCTGTTGAATGGCCATCCATAGCTGTATTTCAATTTTTGGACTTGGAATAGTTAAAACCTGAGAAAAGAAAATGTAGGCACCATTGGGGATTTTTCTTGTGCATACAGTGTAATGTTATTCACACAAGATAATAATGTGTGCACAAGAAAATTATTTTATGTAGCAAAACAAGGTTAAAAGAAATCAAATGGGACTATTTAATTTCTGATGGCTGAATCAGGACACTTTTGATTTGTAATTGTTATTTAAAGTCCTTTATTGTCTTTGGCATTCAGAGTATTTTTTGCTGATTATAAGGTGTTTAAAAGCAACTGTACCAAACCTGTAATATAAGAAGGATTAAAAGTAGAGGTGTTTCTTGCAGCAAAACCGCTGCACCCGTCAAGTTTTCCATGACCTTCCAGTTCACTGGTATTAAGTCCATATCGTTATCCAACTTTTGTAAATATATTATCATAAATTGTTCCTCTGCTAAAGTTAAAGATGTTCTATTAATTTCTACCACAAATGTGCAGATTTACCACATTCCTGATTTGTGACAGTTATCTTGTGCCGCTTCAGGAGTTCAGTCTTTTTTTTTTTTTTTTTTTGTATAACTGTCCCTGTTACTCATTGTTGAACCGGGTTTCAGCAACAAAACTTAATCAGTTAAATTTCACTATTTGGCATAAAATTCAACTTTTCAGAAACATTTATAAACACTACTGTTGAAATGGGAATGACCCCATCAACTTTCTATCAGTGTCACTTTCTAGTACCAGGACAGACCCCCTTTTTTTAATTCTTGGTGTGATAGATTCATCAAGGTGTTAGAAACCTTCCTCAGAGGTTTTCTCCATATTGACATGACAGCATCACACAGTTGCTGCAGGTTTGTCGACTGCATCCATGATGAAAATCTCCCGTTCCACCACATCTCAAAGCTGCTCTACTGCACTGAGATCTGGTGGCTGTGGAGGCCGTTGGAGTCCAGTGAACTCATCGTCATGTTCTAGAAAGCAGGTGGAGATGATCTGAACTTTGTGACATGGTGCATTATCCTGCTGGAAGTAGCATCAGAAGATGCTACACTGTGGTCATAAAGGGATGGACATGGTCAGCAACAATACTCAGGTAGACTGTGGTGGTTAAACCAGGCCACGTTGGTACTCAGGGACCCAAAGTGGGCCAAGAAAATCTCCCCCCACCATTACACCACCAACATCCTGAAGCATTGATCGAAGGCAGGATGGATCATGTTTTCATGTTTCCAGCAGATTCTGAGCCGAGCATCTGAATGTGGAGCTGAAATGGAGACTCATCAGACCAGCAACGTTTCTCCATCTTCTTTTGTTCAGTGTTGGTGAGTGTGTGTGAATTGTAGCCTCAGTGTCCTGTTCTTAGCTGACAGGAGGAACCCGGTGTGGTCTTCTGCTGCTGTAGACCATCTGCTTTAAGGTTGGACGTGTTGTGTGTTCAGAGATGCTGTTCTGCAGACCTTGGTTGGAACAAGTGCTTATTGGACTTCCTGTTTCCTGTCTATCATCTCCAACCCTAGAGATGGTTGTGGGTGAAAATCCCAGTAACTACTCAGACCAACAACCATGCCCTGTTCAGTGTCATTTAAATCCCCTTTCTTCCTTATCCTGATGCTTAGTTTGAACGAAATTTATTGAGCTGCTGCTATGTGATTGGCTAGTTAGATATTTGGGTTAACAAGCAGCAGGACAAGTTGAGCTGATAAACTGGCGAGTGAATGAATATCAATGGCTACATTTACATGGTCATATATCTATTGGACTGAAATCAATCTGATCAGAGATTCCAGGTGACATATTTACATGGATGCTGGATAAAGTGATCCACATAGTTGTATTTACATGACTGACGTGCAGTGTCAACTAGTTCGGATGCAGAATTGTTTTCTTTATTTTAATTTTGACCTTCTGAGTGTCAAAATGCTTGATAATCCATAACGCTTTCAATTTCTAAGAAGAAGTTGTGTCTGCCACAGTCTCATTCTGTGTTGCTTCCACCATTGTTCAAGTCTTCCCTGAAACTCATAACTTCAGATAACCCCACAGAAACAACATCCACCACAAAACAGTCGGATCGAGTGTAGGCATGGTTCTGTTTTCCTGCTGATCCGATCGTGAAAAGGTTTAAACCACTGAAAATTCTTTCCGATCGAGACATATTAGATCAGCTGACATGTTTACAAGATGCGTTTTCTTTCCGATTAGATGTCTGATCAGATAAAAAGTGCTCCATGTAAACATAGTTAATGATTCAGACCAATATTTGGAGAGCTCTGATCTAAAATGAATTTGTTTTGTTTTAAAGATAAAATCTTGACAGGTTGTTAGATTATTCATGGTTATTTGACTTGCAGTAATACAGGCATCATTCATCCTCTGCTGTCAGAGTTCACATTTGTCTACCAGAATCTAATAGTTTAGCATACATAACTCATTTGCTTTAAACCGTGGACACAGTTTTGGTTTGTAGCCTGTTCAAAGCCAGTGAAACATGGCTGTGGATGGAGAGGGTGCAGTGGGTCGACCTAAGGGGGAGATGTCAAGCACTCTGTGTTATGTTTATGTTCTGCTTTTCCGATCCGTCTTCCACACTGTTGCACCTTGTTGCACAGGGAGCTCAGTGTGAGAGGTGAGAGAGAAGAAAGCTAAAATCCCTACACACTGCTGGCTTTTCAGTGGTTCATCACACTTACATCCACATAACATCATTTAGACACTCAGGTTTAACTATTGGCTTATTTGACACCTGTATGACCGCCTGTCTGGATGGGGGTTTTGCCCTAGTGGAGTTTATTTAATAATACCCCCTTTGTTCTCATGTCTCTGCAGTTACCTGGTGAGAACAATGTCATCATACTAAAGAAAATTAAACCACAGCTGCATAAATTAAAAACATGGGCCTCAGGATGAGACAGAGACTAATTTATTTTTGTCTCAAGCTCCTCAGTGCTCATTTCCAAGCCCAAGATAACATTTAGAGGTAGGCATGATGACTCATATAGCATCTCTATTAATGTTTTTTTTTTTTTTTTTGAAAAGGGAAAAGAGCTTCAGCCACTTGTCATACACAGGGGCAGAGCTGGAGGGGTAACCAGGGTGGCAATTCACATCTGAAATCCATTTGGACACCCCAGGTGACCCCTCATGCGATTGACAGGTCACGGGAGAAAGAGTAAACATCTTTCCAGACCTGCATTTGCTCACCAGTATCTCTAAACTAGTTTCAAATCAATTTTAAAATTGTTTCCTAATTATGTTAGCATGAAGCTACATAGCAGTGCAAATCTAGTTATATGCCAGCACTAGATTAGTTTCAAGATGCATTCATTCATTCTCTTTACAGCTTTCTCCATTATGGGTCGCAGGGAAGCTGGAGCCTATCCCAGCATTTTATCAGGTGAGAGGAACACCGTGGACAGGTCACCAGTCCATCGCAGGGCCAGCAAAGAAAGAGACAAACAGCCATTCACACACACTCACTCCTAGGGAGAATTTAGAGGCTAGGCCCACGCATACACGGAGTGAACATGGTGGAACCAGCGACCTTCTTGCTGTGAGGTTGCGGTGCTAACCACCACACCACTGTGCAGCTGTTTTAAAATAATGTGCGGAAACCATGTTATATTTGGATTTCAGTGAGTGCATTTAGGGACTACATATTAACTCATTTAACCCTTTAAAACCTAACCCAAGAAAAAATCAAGAAAAAAGCCCTTTTTTTTTTTTAATCTGGAGTCTTTATTTGGCCCTTTAGTAAAATGTAAGAAAATATATATATTTTTTAAAAAATGTGTATTTTTACGATTTATTACTGTGTGATGTATCAAAATTACTGTGGTGCATTAATGTATTATTACTCTGTCCTCCAGGGGGCAGAAGACACATCAGATTGTATACAACAGGATTTTTAACAAAGGTTTTACAATAAAATGATGCAAAAGGTCTCAGAAACTGTATGAATCAAATACTATACATACAGCATTATTGGGATGATCAGGATTTTTTCTTAAGAACTAAAAAACTATAAAATATTCAAAGAGTATCTCAGTATCCACGTTACTTAACGCTGACCTTGCTGGATAAGCTATGTGTTACAGTGCATTTAAACAGGAGGTTAGCAGGGATGCTAGTTGATTTTAAAGTAGCTACAGCATGAAATTGTGGATAAATATATCCTGTGACCAGACTAATTTTGTATAGGAAGATGTAAGAATGAAGAAAAAGGGAGATTTTTCTGACATTTTGGTCAAGAGGAAGGACACAGATTAGACCGAGACGGAGGTGATAGCCACATAAGTCATTGTGGTCAAACAGTAGGATCCAGTCTACCACAGCCACCAGACAGTAAACCAGAACTGATCTGGTGGCTGTAGCTCAGGAGGAGGAGCAGTCGTCCACCAACCTGAAAGTTGGTGTTTCAATTCCAGGCTTTCCCTGACTCCATGCTGAAGTGTCCTTGGGCAAGAACCCCACGTTGCCTCCCAACGTGTTCAATGGGAAATGAATGTGTGTGTTAGAACAAAAGCACTTAGTATATAACAAAAGAAGTGCAGTATGAGTGTATGGGTGAATGTGACATGCAGTGTAAAGCACTTTGAGTGGTCAAGATGACTAGAAATGTGTTAAAGTACAGTCCATTTATTGCCCTACTACCACATCAAGCTCCACACACTCCACCCCCAAAACAACCACCTTACCTTTCTATGGACCTTTTTGAACTTGTTGCAGATATTTGGTGATCCAGATTATTAATGTAAAGATGTTTTATTTCTCATGTTTCTCAAGATTAAAAGAAAGATTTAACCCCCCCACCCTGATAAAGTCTTACTTACCCTCTGCTCCCCCTGTGTATGAAAGCCTTGCTCTACCACTGGTCATACAGTACACACAAATATCTCACAACAGGTCTGGTCACTTCCATTTACTTTGATCGACACTCAGAGAGTGATCTGCAGCAGGTCCAGGCCTTCCCCTGACAGTCAAAGCAAAGGGAAGTCAAAAGTGAGACAAGCATTTAAATTGTCCTGCCGTTCTCAAAGGGCGTAGCTTCCCATCTCTTTCTGTTCAATAATCATATTCATGCATGAGTTATAGACCTTTCCTAACAGCCCTGCCAACCCCACCCACCTCCTCTTGAGAAAATAGAAGCGCACAAGCTTTGACATAAACAATCACTCAGATACCAGTCTGAGTGGTCCCGGCTGTGCAGAGTTTGCTCCAATAATTCCAACAAGCACAGCAATGCTGGGAGCATAAACATGCTCAGTAACACCTTAGTGATAGCAGGAACAGAGAGACTCTCATCATGAGTCCTGCAATCCAATTTTCACATTATGCCGGGCGAATCATTGTTGCCAGGCAATAGCATATCGATGCTTCACTTAACTTGGCACGGTGAGCTATGTCTGCATTCCTCTGCCGGTCTAATGGCAGCATTAGAAGCTCTGTCATTCGCTAAGAAAAGGCCCTGCTGTTTGTATTGTTCAGAGCATCACTGAGAATTGTTTCCTCAGGGGGTAAATAGAAGAAACTGAGAACTGTGGTCAAGTAGAGCAAGATCTAAGTAAGAAATGAAAAAAGACAAAAGTTTTCCAACAAAGACTAATCTAAAATCAATACCTGAAAAAGTCTTATCTCTAGAAGTGAGCTAATGGTTTGTGGATGCGAATGAAAATCCACATCTGAACTGAACTTTTTCCACTTGGTATGAATGTGGGTGAGAAGTGACCGTAAGCTCGCTAGTGGGAATAAACACCGCCATCTAGTGTTGTTTGTGGCTGCTGGTGTTGGATTCAATCTGTTACGGAAACGCCTTCGAAATGCTTCATCTCTTCTCAAGCTCCACTCTTCTGCCTCCTTATCTGGTATACTGCCAGGCAAACAAATGCACATGTGCTCTGCAGGAATTCAGACTCATAGCACTGAATACCTAGGATCAATGGCTTTCTGGGACCACAGCCAGAAACACTTGTTTTCTCCCTGTAAGTCTGCACTCACAACCTGTGACACTTTACCCATGTTAACAGAGGGGTTCAGTACCAGGTTAGGCTGCATTTTCTTATTAGACGACAGGATTTCTCACGGCACAAACACTCTCAAGCAGCTTTGAGGTGTCAGTCAGCTTCAAGTAAATCCCCACATGTCCCTCCCTTTTATTCTTCCTCTTGGGTAACAACAAAATCCCCGACACATTAATCACGAGTGTGGATTTTCTGTGATTTTTTTGTGCATTCAGTGAGTCTTAGGCACAGAGATGTTTGATAGGCGAGGCTGACACAAGGCAGGAGGAGAAATACCTCCAACGCTGAGATTGCAGAGGCATTTTTGTTGCTTGCGAGGATAATGATATGGCCTTTGTCGCAGAGAGGGGGCAGCGAAGGTGGAGTTTGAGCCGAGGAAACATGTCTGTAGTTTATTACTGCCTGCGGGTGCAGCAAATCTAAAGGACTGGAGACAGATCTCCACATTCTGGCCCAAAGTAGAAAAAAAGAAAACAACTGCAGAAATAGCCCAGTTGATATGAGAATACATTTGAAAAAAGGGTAGCATCTACCCAGTCCCCAAACACATAAGCTAACATCTAATATAGCTTGTGTTTTCCTGGACAAGATTCTTAGTGAAAAGTTGGATCTGAAAAGAACAACAAACACAAGAGAACAATAATTTCAGAACAGACATTGTGGTCTGATATATTGCTCACATAAATTCAAGACCTTACATTTTGGGCATGTGATTTTAAATATGCTGTAATTCATAATGTTCACCTCTGACAGGCCTTTTATCATCCCACCACAGCAGGAGTGAAAGGAATTGTCTTTAATTCAATTCAGCTTTATTTGTATAGCACAAATGCGCTTTTACAGACACAGTCCAAATCAACCCAACTCACTGTAGTCCAGTTATAATACAATTAAATCAAACTAATTATATGATCTACAACAGTCCAAATTAATGACTGTGTTCATATAAACCAGTTCATATGACAAATGACATCACTAAGGAAACCAAAATATTTCCCCAACTCCTCTTCATGCTTCCATCCTGAGCTGCATTATGGTGCAGTGGAGAGAAAAACCTCCATCAGCACCACAACCAGGAAGGAAAACTTCCATCAGCACCACAACCAGGAAAGAAAACCTCCATCAGCACCACAACCAGGAAGGAAAACTTCCATCAGCACCACAACCAGGAAGGAAAACCTCCATCAGCATCACAACCAGGAAGGAAAACTTCCATCAGCACCACAACCAGGAAAGAAAACCTCCATCAGCACCACAACCAGGAAGGAAAACTTCCATCAGCACCACAACCAGGAAGGAAAACCTCCATCAGCATCACAACCAGGAAGGAAAACTTCCATCAGCACCACAACCAGGAAGGAAAACCTCCATCAGCATCACAACCAGGAAGGAAAACTTCCATCAGCACCACAACCAGGAAGGAAAACTTCCATCAGCATCACAACCAGGAAGGAAAACTTCCATCAGCACCACAACCAGGAAGGAAAACCTCCATCAGCACCACAACCAGGAAGAAAAACCTCCATCAGCACCACAACCAGGAAGGAAAACCTCCATCAGCACCACAACCAGGAAGGAAAACTTCCATCAGCACCACAACCAGGAAGGAAAACCTCCATCAGCATCACAACCAGGAAGGAAAACTTCCATCAGCACCACAACCAGGAAGGAAAACCTCCATCAGCACCACAACCAGGAAGGAAAACCTCCATCAGCATCACAACCAGGAAGGAAAACTTCCATCAGAACCAGAGCCAGGAAGGAAAACCTCCTTCAGAACCAGAGCCAGGAAGGAAAACCTCCATCAGAGCCAGAGCCAGGAAGGAAAACCTCCATCAGAACCAGAACCAGGAAGGAAAACCTCCTTCAGAACCAGAGCCAGGAAGGAAAACCTCCATCAGAACCAGAGCCAGGAAGGAAAACCTCCATCAGCAATACAACCTGAAGGGCAGCAATCTGCTTGGACCAGTTGAGGAGAACATGTACAATCACTCCGTGTAGAGCTATATAGCTTACATGTGACCAGGAAACAGAACAAGGAAAAACCGTAAAATGGCCACACAGACCCCCACCATCTCTTCTCATGTCTCTTTCTGAGAATGTACATCATAATGGTCTCCTCCACCATCACCATGTTCGCTATTATCGAAACTGATGTTGGAACTCAGAGGTGAACTCTGAAGTCTGCACTGCCCTCTGGTGGATGTATTGGCTAATAACCACACCAACGCAAAGGAATCATGGACGCATTTGGGTAGTGACGTTTGGCAATGTTTGAAAGAAAATTTACCAAGTTGGGTGCATAAAGGGAGCAGAAATTAGGCTTAACTGTCACCAAGCCAGACCCAGCTGTAAGATTTAACAGATAGGAAAGTTTCTGATCTTACAGGTAGAGAGGGCGTCTGCTTCCTAACGCCAAACTGGGCGCTGGTTCCACAGAGAGGGGTTCGATAACTGAAGGTTCTGCTTCCTGACACCAAACTGATGGAGTCCAAATGTTCTTTAGAAGCCCAGTAACAGATCTGTTATCCTGCATTTACACTTTGGTTATCCTTTGTTTCCTTTTATTCTGTTTTTAACATACAACTATTAAAGAGGAACTCATTAAAAGGGTTTGTCTCCATACTTACATGTCTAGTCAAGTAAGTCTAGGAAGCTAAAACAGCCCATAAGGAAGCATCAAGCTTATTATTTTCAGACCATAATGTCTACTAAGCCAGACTAAAAATGTACTCATAAATTAATATCTCATTTTATAAAATTCTCCTATTTACCCTAAAATTTATTTAAATTCATGTCTCCAAATACAGTTTTTGCTTTTTTGTTTTGTTTTTTTTGTTTTGTTTTTTGTTCTTTTTTTTTTTTGTTTGTTTGTTTGTTTTGTTTTGTTTTGTTTTGTTTTTTTTATTATTATTTTTTTTTTTCTCAGGCTTCCATCAGAAATACTGGTATCAGTAAGCTGTTATCAATAGCAGTGAAGAAATATTTCTGGAAAACTGTTATCTCTCCTAAAATTTTTAACCAAATTTCATACAACCTTTGGTTTGCTTGGTCTCTACCATCATTGCCTCTATGGAAAGCTTTTCTTCGTTTTTTTTATGTCAGCCACAAATGATGTAAAAAATTCAGGTTGTTTCTTTCAAAGATTCAGTGTCACATTAAAGGACTCTCTGGCTGGGTCCTCCAACCTTCTGACCCCTAAATGCCTGCTACTATCTGATGTCTTCTGTCTCATTTAAATGATTTTAAGGCTCTGAAACTTGTCTTGTACTTGCAAAGTGGGCTACAGAGTAAAAGAGCTGCTGCCTCAAAGGAGAGGCTTAAAAGGAAGAGAGCGATGGAGACAGAGAGGGAAGGAGAGAAAAATGGATGCCGGTGGCAGGTTTGTGAGAAGGAAGACGGGAAGGAGATGAGATTCTCTCTTATCTTTCATGGCAGTTACACTTTGCAGATTTTTATCTCAGCTAGCAGAGAAGCATGTGAGGCTTGCTTCATCTAGCCTCTAACTGATTATCTATTTGTCAACATTTCTCACGATTTCCAACACTTTTAAACCTCCAGGGAGGTCTGGGAATATTGACTTCCACTCCCACAGAATGTAAAGACAGATTCCAAATTGAGTGCAGTTTCCTTTGCTGCCTGGTCTGCTTTTCTACCTTTCAGTGAACGCTTGCTCTCTAAATCAGCTGAGTATTTAAAGATCAACCTTATTCACGACAATGGGGTGTCAGTTTCCAGGCATCTCATGAGTAACGTCCAGGGGCCAGCCAAAGATTGAGGAGAAATACCAGTAGCAGTCGACCGGAGGAGGCTTGGAGCTCAGGGAGCATCACCTCCTGCTCGATGACGATTTCCCACTCATCGGTTATTAGCTTAAGTATCGTTTGTCTGTCCTCCACAAGACCGTTTATCTCGCTGATTTGAAAGAAATAACGAACAAGTGGAAAGGCTTAACATGATTTAAAAACAATCAGTTACATCGGCGGCAGGAGCCAGAGTGGATAATAGGATTACTAATGGGAAGCACAAATGAGCGGTGTTGGGGGGCAGAGCTCCAGACAGACCTGGATAAAGTGTGATTTTCAGTCTGATGCAGCAGGCTTATTGTGAAGAGAAAGTAAACACTATAAATCATGTCACTGTCCCAGATGTAAGCAGACATCACATTTTTCAAATGAATTCCCGATACCCTCAGTGTAGATCCCTCCAGAAATTAATTCAAGGACAAAGGAGGAGAATTTCTCATTAATTAATTAAATTTATTAGTATTTTCTTTAGTGGATACTGCTGAGTATGGCCAGAATGTGTAATTTAATTAAATGATCAAATTAGAAAGGGCAAAACAAACAACAACTTTTTTATTTCCATTTCTTTTTCAGATATTCATGCAACAAACAACAAAGCTACACCTGAGAATAAACACTTAAAGGTCACATATTATGCAAAATTCACTTTCGAAAGGTTTTCTAACAGTTATTATATATGTCCTTATAGCCTGTGTATGAGGCCCAAAAATGAGAAAATTCTGTCTCCTCTGTTACTTTCTTGCTGCACTTTTTAGCGAATGTGTGTTCAAACAGGTGAGATCTTTCCCTTTGTGACCTCACAAACAAAAATCACTGCTCACACCGGTAGTGGATACTGTTTTTGACCCGCCCCCCTGGCTAGCTGAACCTGTCCTCTGAAATCACTGAGCAGGCGCCAGCGAAAGCCGGATCTTCTCCCAAAGAGGGGCCTGGCCAGGCTAATGAACATTTAAAGGTCCCATATTATACACTTTATTCCCAATCTGAGACCATTCATTAATATCTAAATGAAATATTTCCGCCATGGTATGGACAAATCAACCCTCAGTTTGAGTGCAGCGGCTTCTCTTCACCTCCCTCTTTTTAGCAGCTTCAGAAATGTGCCGTTTATGGTGGGCGGAACCCTGGTGGAGCAGCTCAGCTGTTGGCTCCGCCCATCGCATCGCCCGTCATGAGGTGATTGACAGGTTAGGCCTTAGCGGTTACTAGACGCTGATTACAGCGTAGTGAAGGATAAACAAACGCCGGAACACCGGAACCCATTCCTGAAGAATTTCGAGCAAGAAGACTAACAGGACGTTAGTGAAAGGTTAGTGTGACTTTTACTCGTCCAGCCAGTAAAATTTCAGCCATTCCATTAGTCCCTGTCTTGAATTTTTTCCCCCTCTTTTGTAACTATGTCCATGGATGATGCCCGTTCATGCCGCTCTCGTGAACAGCAGCGTTATGGCAACTGGTAGAGACGCTGTCGTTCTCCCTTACCAGTTTGAGCCAGAGTCGGACCCAGAAGGAGAGATATCTGAGGTACGATAAAATAACTGCCAGCTCTTACCTCTCCAGCTGTGTCACGGACAGTTGGTATTGAACCTGGCTTCAGCTTCAAACGGTTGGCGAAGCCTGCTTTCCATGCCCCCATGTTGTGGAAACAGTCCTCTTTGAAATGCTGGCCACAGACATGCAAAACCTTTGGAAGTTTTCCGGGTACATTTCCTCCAAAAATAAAATTAATCCACTCAGTCCTCGTGGGTTCAGTGGATGGAAGTAAAAAAAACGTTTTCGTGTTCATTTATGCAGCCACAAACAGAACAGTGCTTCTGTCGCTTAGCCATGTCCGCTAACGAGGGTTGCCGAAGAGGGAAAAACACTGGGCGCTAGGTGATTTTTAGAGGGCGGGCTTTGAGAGCCGGTAGACGGGTCCATCGCTCTGTGGGGAGTGGTTATTGTCCCTTATGACGTCATAACGTACACGCTTTCAAACAAGCTCATTTCAGCGCTTACTTCCCTAGAGGTGGAGCAGGGGGGAGAGAGAGCGCCTGAAAGAGTTTCACACTTACGGGTCTCCTACACATGCGGGGGGACCAGTATGACTGTTCCAAAACCATTAAAAAGTGAATTTTGCATAATATGGGACCTTTAAAGGCTCAGACACAGAAACAGCTCGTTCTCAGTAGAACACACTAGAGCCACATTTGGAAAGGCTGAAATTAAGGACCAAGGCTGAATTTGGGGTGATACACTTTGAAAACATATGAAATTGTTGAAAAAATGTTTAATGTGGGACCTTTAATGTCACACTTGTGTGTTTATGATGACAGCTTCATACAGAAGGGTAGAGCTGTCCTACAAAATATTAGGACCTTATCACGTTATAACATGACAAGTTTTGTGGTGAATTCCTCTTTGTATGAGAAAACTGTGCATGCTATGGTAAGAGTAATATCTAATTTACCAAATGGGATTAAGTTGTACTTAATTGGCGAGATTTGGTGAAGCTTGGAGGACACTGTGATATTGTTGACGTTGCACCCTTAAAGCAGACAGGACTTCCTGTCGGCAACCGATTTCTCCCAGTCCCTGCGTCGCATGTAACCTTTATAATTTTCATTTTTATTTTCACAAGACAGCCATAGGTGTAATCACTGGTACATATTATTAACCAAAAGTGGCACACACACTCTATGGCAACACTTGTACCATCACCCTGCGCGCAGGCAGGTGACATACCGTGTTGCCTATAAATGCCCCACATTCCTGTGTGTGCAGTCAGAGTAAAACCATTAATTCTTGTCAAAAAGAACTAAAATGTTTCTGCTTGACAAGAATATTTTCCATAAAATGTATTTTGCTCCAGTATTTCTTGGTTGCAACAACATCTGCATACAGTATAGGCTTACAATAAAATGTATTTAATTTATTTTCACATTTTTACAATAAACTGTCACTTTATAATATGATAAGGTCCCATTTTTTTATTTGGGTGACAGCTCAATGCTTCCATAGCTTCTGTAGCTTCAGAAATAAACACTACACCAGAAAATGCAATGAGACCAGCAGAGGTTTTGTGGGGGAAAATGTGACCAGATCTCATGTCTTGGATTTAGGAACCTACCATTTACAAGTTTTGAATGTTTGCTGCTGTGACACTAACACACTACATTTTAATGTCTCACATTTTCCATCCATCCATCCATTTTCTGCCGCTTATCTGGAGTGGGGTTTCGGGGGCAGCTGCCTAAGCAGGGCTCACACTACACCCGATCCCTATGGCCCTTCCTGCAAGTGGTGAGCCCCCGGGAGGGGGCCCATGTCACCCTTTCAGGCTGAGCCTGACCGAGCCCCATGGGCAAAGGCCCGGCCACCAGGCATTTGCCCCTGTGCCCCACATCCAGGCCTGGCTCCAGAGGGGGACCACGGTGACCCATGTTGGGGCAAGGAAAACCTAGGTCCATGGTTTGTCATCATCATAGGGTTGCTTTGAGCCACGCTTCAACTGGCCCCTCCCCTAGACACCTATTTGCCATGGATGACCTACCAGGTGCATAAAGCCCCCGACAACATAGCCACTAGGATCGTCAGGACGCGCAAACTCCTCCACCACGGTTAGGCGGCGGCTCCTGGAGGAGGTCTTAAATTTTCTTTAAAGTAAATAGTATTAGTAATTAGTAGTTGTAAGGTAGTGTCCTAATTGGTTATCATAAAAATGTATATTTATAATATAATATTTATGTTTAGAAGAGATTTTACAAATACAACTACTAATAAGTAGTAAGGCGATTGGCCTGATGTTAGCATGAAGCTATGTAGCAGTGCCAATCTATTTCTATGCTAGCACTAGTTTTAAGATAAAGTGGGGAATTGGGGGACAGGGGGTTGCCTCTGGGCTCTTGGGCCCCTGAGCCCTTCACTCTGGCCGCCCTTGATGACTGGTGCCTGGCGGGGTTGGCAGCTGCCGATCTTGGCCCACCGGGGTCTGTGCCCTGTGACTTCAGGGGGCTCTGGCCGGGGCTCTCCTCTGCCACCCTCGGTAGGACCGGGGTCGTCTTCGGTGTGGGGTGGCTTGGGTTCGTGCTACGGGATTACTGCTGATGACCTGGGTCTCTGGGCTGCCCTAGTCTGCCTCTGTGGAGGCATGCTTGCATTTGTATGAGCTCACTCACCACTCCTCAACACTGATCAATCCTCATTCCTCATACTCTGCATGCTGACCCAAATCAAATCAAACTTTATTTATAAAGCACGCCAAAGGCAACACAAAGTGCTTTACATAACAAGAAAAACACTCACACCAAGCAGCCCCCGCCACCATATATAAATAAATAAATAAATAAATAAATAGTTTTATCAAGAGGAGCCTTATGTCCATAAACCTCCCATTGGCAAAGCAAATTTGTTTGGCACAACACAGCAGCCAGACTATCATTCTGCTTGCTATGATGCTGGACAGGAAAGGTTAAAAAAAAAAAGTTGGGAAATCATGTCATATTTAGTTTTCAGTGAATGTATTTAGGGACTACACATCAACTCACATAATTATGATTTTCACATTAGAGCTGAAAATAAAGTGTAAAGATGCTCAAAGAGAACCTCAGTGTCGCCAACTTAGCTATTTTGTATCTATATTTAGCGAGTCGTCAGACCTCTGGTGAATTTTTTTTTAACAAAGCAACAAATTTAGCAGGTTGACCCCTAAATGTGTCGTACTTCTTCTTAATGAGCAGCTTGTGCTGCTGCAGGCCCCTCCGCCATCCAAAAGTGAAGACCACACTGGTGCCACTCCTGTTGCAGGATATATTTCTCCACATTTTCATGCTGTAGCTGCTTTAAAATCAACAAGCAGCCTTGCTAGCCTCCTGTTTAAAATTAAGCTGGATCGTGTAGTGCTAGCTTAGTCAGTGCTAAGAAACGTGGGTGCTGAGGTACTCTTTTAGCATCTTTATAGTTTATTTTTTAGCTCCAATGTGAAAATCTTGATGTGTTATACCTAAATGCACTCACTGAAAGCACATGACTGCGTTAGCATTGCTACTTAGCTTTATGCTAACACCAAGCTAATACCCTTACATAACATTAGTGGTTGTACTCAGCAACAAAATCTCTTACCCTACTCACCTTCAGATGTAAGTTGCTTTAGAGAAAAGCATCTGTTAAATGATTGTAGAATAGAAAGATGTTTTTGTCCTCTGTCAGTGACCTGTCAATCACCTGAGCTGGCTCCTGGGGTGTCCAACCAGATTTCAGGAAATGGTCAGTGCTGGTCAACCCTTTATTAATTGACATAGTTAACATAATGATAATTTATTAAAATTCAATCATTCAATGCTATAATGCGTTCAAGCTGTCATATAATTTTTATATATATGTGTTATTTTATGTATTTTTTCATGATGTTAAGCTTCTTTTTTTAATATGTAGTCCTAATACTAACCAGCTCTGCTGATCTTTCAGTTTATTTATCCCTTATAACTGTATTCAGTCACACCTACTCTAATGCCAATAAGAGTTGAGAGTAGGAGTGACAGCCATCTGTTTGCTGTCACAGACCACGCTGGTGCATGAGTACAGAAAAACAGCATGATGAAGTAATGAAACATACCACAAACATCTCATGGCTCAAACTAATTTTTTCCCATTGAAAATTAGCTCTAGATAATGTAATTGTTAAAGATGGGCTGCCAGCTCTTCAATGTCTTGCAGTTTATTCAAAATTATGCTCTGCTATGAAACTTTGGTGTATATATTTGACCATAAAATGGTGTTGAAATTCTTGATCTCCCTTTATGGGATCCCAAATTTAAAATCTGCTGGAGAAAATGGCACATGCTGCAGACTGGACACCATGCACTCTCATTTCCCTGCTTCCCATCCTCCTCACAACCACACAATCGCCATAACGACCTTGAGGAGGACAGTTTGGCTGTAAGACCCGTTTTTCTTTCCTTTTTTCCCTCTTCTGTTCCATCCTCCTCCATTTTCTTCCTCCCTAGTTCTCTTTTAATCCTCCTCGAGCTCTCGCTCAGCATCTGATTTATACGACTGGGGCAAAGACAATGGCCACTCAAAGTGGAGGAGGAGGAGACATTTCATTGGCGTCTCTACTCTCTGTGTCAATTTCCTTGACTGTGTTAAATCGGCTACACGAGACACCAAGGCTGACGTTCTATTCTATTCTACATTCTACAGTCATTTAGCAGACGCTTTTATCCAAAGCGACTTACATTTTGACGTTTATTAACAGCAGCACCGTCCTTGTGGGCAAATGTCTCAAGACAACAGCTGATGGGAGATGACCTTTGCCCTTAATGACAGATTTTGTTCAATGTGGGAGTGCAGACAAACATAGAGACACTTTCATGGAAAATCAGGTTTTAAAGGCTTTCTTTCCTAGTCTGTGCTCTGCTTGCACCAGCTGTTCTCACAAAGGCTTCACTAACACTTCAGATCAATTATGTTAACTGGAATTATAGTCCCAAAGCAAACCTACTTCTGCATCTTCTCCACCCTCACAATGGCATATTAACTGCTGCTGATTCAACAACATTCCAAGAGGAAGAATGAAATGGATGAATGCTTCGGCACCATCAGTGAAAAAGACTGCACTCATTATAGTACCTTCACCAGATTCAGCCCATTTCCCATCCAATGCCATCCAATAAATGTATGAGTCAAGTCTGCCAAGACTTCCTTCTGAATCTGATCGATTTGTATGTGCGATGCCATCATGGGCACATGGCCCTTACAGTCATATGTGCTCTCAATTTACATGGAAATGGGATTTCTTCTGCTTTTAAAAGCATATCACACATCTCAAGAACAGTTTTATGAAAAAAGGCATGGTGATATGGATGAATAGGGCAACAAGTTGTGACCCCAGAGAGGATTATCATTAAACTTTGCTCTCTCTATCATCTCTACAGAGCTTTTAAGCATCATTTAGCTAATAATTTTGGACTTCAAACCTACAGTGTTAGTGTTTTGATTCACTCTCACTGATCTGATCATCAGCAGCTTTAATTGACCACAACTCTTTACCAGACTGTTTTTCACCCAATTACTGAAAGTCCCGTAATTTCTGAAGTCCTTGAAGAAATAGCAGTGAATTAAGCATGTGACCGTTCACAGAGGAGGAATTTCAGTCTGGATTTATGGAACATCATAACATAAAGTTAAGTCTAGTTATCTATTACTGCTGCGTTTCATTAAACCAATCATAAACGTCTAAATGAATATGGTATTCCACAGTTACGTCCTTGGGCTACTACATTTTACCTTATACATGCTGCCATTAGGCAGTGTTATTTAGCAATGTTGCTATGCAGATGACACCCCACTATATTTACCAATAAAGCCACTAATCTCTAATATTACAAGTATGACTTTTATTTTTCTGTGGCCAAAAACAATAACTTCAAGGAACTGCCCCAACTCAAAACTGTTGGGTCAGGAGGTTATTTGCTGGAGTTTTAGGATAGGAATGTTGTTCCATTCTTGTCAGATAAAAGATTCCAGCTGCTCCAAATTCCTGGATCTTTGTCATATTTTGCATTTCACAAAATATGACTGCAGGCAGTCTTGCTCAACACCCAAGAAGCCATGCTGTAAGAATAGTTGCAGTATGTAATTAGCATTGCCTTGCTGAAATCTGCAAGGCCTTCCTTAAAAAATAAATTCTCTGGATATGAGCAGATATTGCTCTAAAATCTTTCAGCACTGATGGTGCCTTTCTAGCTGTGCAAAAAAGGCACCATCAGTAACTTTCTGGTATATCTGGTAAAGATGGTGCATAACCAGAGTGTAGGGGTTTGCACTATTTCGCCTCAATACCATCAGAAATTCAGGGTTTTGAACTGAGCACTGATAACAACCAGGATGTTTCCTATTGTCTTTAGCCTGGAAGAAGCACATCACTAAATGGAATTTAAAATCATCTCACCACATAACAGTTTGCCACATCCCCCTGAGAAGACAATGGTGTTTCTGGATTCTGTTCACATCTGGCTTCTTCTTTGCATGATGGAGCTTTAAGCTGCATTTGTGGATTTCAGGGTTAACTGTGTTCACAAGTGGCAGTGGCAAGTGATTTCTGGAAGTGCAGGACTGTCCATAGCATCAATGTTTTCATTAAGCAGGAACTGCTGACACACTCCGTCCACATCAGGCTGAGCATTGTCCTGCAGCAGCATATGGTCTGACAATGGAAGGAAGTGTATGAAACATAGACTGTATATAAGAGAGGGACGGAGACTCCGTGACGTCACCCATAGGTTTCTGAAGAGCTGAACTGAAGCTCACTGGGTGGTTACCACCTTCACAGTCTTGGCAGTGTCGCGCGTGCCGTCATTCCCAGAAAATAAAAAAATGAACAAAGAAGTGGAGCTGAGAGGAGGACTATGAAGGTGGGGGTGGATGATTGACACTAACCAAACTCTGAGCTGCCTGTAGCCAAGAGCTAACTGAGCTAATGGTAGCTAACCAGCTAATAGAGGTAGGCGGGCGAAAGCTAAGCTGCACTGATAGCCGACTAAAAACCACCGTTGTGCTGCACTCTCCCTTCTTGCCGTTAATATTGGATACCTGTCAATCAAAAGAACACTAATTATGCCAAATTTCAAGATTAAATAACATCCAAACGGATGAGTTAGAAAAAAAATTCAACCCCCTCACATTTGTCATAAAGGTAAACTTGACCTATTAATTGTAAAATGGATTTTTGTACCAGGCTTTAAACGTATTTATTTCTGCTGTGAAGTTGGTCTTCTTAACATGGGAGTCTATGGGGATTGACTCTGTTCTGAAACCAGCCCCTAGTGGATGAGGGGTGAACTGCAATTTTTTCCGCTTCCGCATAGGCTTCACATTTTACCGGCGTAGGTTACTGCTTGGTATGAAACAGTTTTGTTTTGTGAGTGACACAGCTTGTGATGCTGGACTTGTTGAGTGCTTGTACTTTGGACTGTCAGCCTGATAATCCTGCAAGAGACACGTTTTCAGAGTGAAATTTATGCCTGTCAGTTACCTACACAGGCTGCCTCACTTCCTAAGTGGAGGCTAAAGGCTGAGTGAAATGTGACTGAACCTAATGCATGCAGCTGTTAGCTAATGCAGCTAGCCACGTAGCTTTTTGTCAGTTACTGACCTGTTCCTAATCAGATAGCGCTCTGAGCTATCAGGTAAGTCTCAGAGTTCCTCTGGCAACATTAAATAACCGTCAGAGACTGTATGGAGATCTGTGTCAAGGTGTGTGTGTGTGGAGATCTGTATGCACTGCCATTCTCATCTGGACTGAGGTGAACTGACTGGGACGTTGTCGTGGAACAAAGTGAAATGAAAGCAAAGTTTTGGGTCCCCACGATCGCAAGCCATGACTCAGACCTGCAACATTTTGGTTTTTTCCTTTAGTTTGTATAAAGTGTGCTGGCTTCATTTTGGTAAACTGAAGTTATTTTTGTGAAGCACTAAGGCTGTGAAACATTTATTGTGTTCAGTCCTTCATTTGGCGAGGGAATCACACTGGTGTTTGAATTGGGATTTTACAGTGGTGTTGTCTCCTAAGGAAAAAGGCACAGAGAAATAATTTATTTTAACATTTTTTATTACCATTATTTTGTTTAATTAAAGTTGTTATCTTGCAATTTTTAAACAAAGTTTTCTGTTGTGTATTTGAATAAAAGGTGTTGTTTATTCAGTTCAAAGGTGTATTAGTGAACCAAATACTTAATCATTATATGTATATATAAAAATCACCTACATACAAGACTATACCTGAAACAAACCTCTTAAGAGCAGGATAGAAAGGGGTATATTTTTATTTTATTTTCTTTATATGATGATTTTTTTAAATAGCTTAGAAAAAAATCTTTGAAGTTATTCATATAAATTGGATCAGGAAGCTGCAGAGGAGCACAACAGCCTGTGGAAGCTTCAACAGAGTTGGTTTCCACTCACCATTAGCACAGATTTTTATTGCTTTTCAATTTGGTTAATTGTCATTTCATTCCCGTGTTTCTTCCAGGTGCAACCTCTTGCTGGAGGGGTAATGTGCTAGAAGAGGTGCAGACTGAAGCCAAACATCATTAAAGAGATATTTTTAAAAATGAAAATCTATAAGAATTTACAAAGTTGCTCAAGCATTTGTCTTGAATTTTATTTTAACATTTTAACTGTATAAATACAGGAACACAATCACTATCCCAGTTGCATAAAAACCCCTTTTCTCAGAGTCTTCCCATTTAAAAACTTTGACTTTTCAACACTAAAAGAAAAAAAACTATGTCAAGGAGCCGTGTGACAGTAAAGCTGGATTTACATTCATGTGATGTCTGCATAAGGTAGGTTACAACATCGCCTCTGTATGCTCTGCGTAGGTCGGCAGAGGCTTGACGCACACCTCTTCCAGACCCAACATGCAGTCCAGCTTGCAGCATGGTTATGTGGACGTACTTCGTTGTGATTGGTCCGTTTGTGATTATGTGTTTTTGGAGCTTCCTGCTGAATTTGTGCACTGTAACCCTACGCTTGAGTGCAAGAGCACATTTTACCAGCATACACAGACACCACATGAGTATAAATCCAGCTTAATGCGGCCACTAAGCCTTGGCAATGCTTCCCCTCAAATGCACCACACGCAGGCAGCCAGCAGATGGAGCTCTTTGGATCAATCTGTCGACGCAGTGAGTTGATCTCACAGCAGCCGTATCAAAGTGACTCGGTGTTTGAGGCTTAGGTTTGACCACACCTACCTACAGGACCATTCCTTTATAGAGGTGGTCTTGCTAATTGATGTTGTCTGCTCCATTTGTACAACAGCAGGTGAAGCTGATTCATTGTCCTAACTGGACAGAATTATATCCCAGAAGTGGGACTGACTTTGAGTTACATAATGATTATGTGATCCCATTATATTTTTTTGACAAGTGTATTTTCTGTCTGTTGTGAGCTAAAGTTTGATTCATGACATTTGCATATCATTGGACTTTGTTTTTTCATACAATGCATCATGTCTCTTCTTTTAAAACTGGAGTTGTGTAAAACTTAAACTACTTGCCTATTATCACTCTAGTAAAACAGACAACTGTATTTCAGTGTCTAGTGTGCTATGGCTCAGCTCAAAGAAGATGTGCTCTTCACATTAATAATCAATCAGATGATTTGTGTGTGATGGAAGCAGTGGTAATGTTAACACAAACATGTGTTTTCATATGTGGGTGGCTACAAGGATATCTGAGTGAGAAGGAAATGCAGCTCTGCCTCTCCAAACTGAGACCCTCGGGGATAAACAGGCAGAAAAGAAAGTGATCCCCTGAAACACACTCTGTCAGCTTTAATGCAGCCCTCCCGTTTCCACCCCAGGTGGGGTAGAGATACCATCTCTGATTTGAAACTCCAGCATCATCTGCTCCACATCCCTCACTTATGGTTGTGGCTGTGTAAACAACATTTAATGAAATGACTCTGTTTAATGCCACAAGTTCCTTAAAAGTTGAATGAGTCGCCTTTTTTTTTTCTTTTTTTTTTACATCGTCAGTGGGCGATGAAAAGTAGAAAGAAAGTGTGGTTGGAGGAGGAGAGGATAGGAGGATGTTATAGGGCTATGGGTGCAGATAGGAAGGAAAGATGGGTTGTGGGGTGGAGGGGTGGGCTGTTTCAACACTCACATACGCCCATGCGTGTCGAGACTGCCAATCCACTGGGAAATCAGTGCCCAGGAAGCCGTCAGGCTCCCTGGAAAGCTCCCCATTTCGAAGCACAGAGATCTGACATGTTGAAATGTGAGGCGGCCAAACCACCTGCCACATCCAGAGGTTTGAAACGAGGCTCTGATGAAACAGACAGCGATAGGAAATGGGTCTCATTTGTTAAATTTTTAGATCTCCATGCTCCCTTTCTCCTCCTCCTTCCTCCCCCTTTCTCTTTGCCTTTCTCCCCAGATTCATCATCATTGAGCTATAACTTTTGGAAGTGTCTGGGTATCTCTGTAATGAGAACAACCCTCTAGATATTATTGATCTATGTCCTCAATTACCTTCCAACTCTCAATTATTTAATACAGTTCCAGCTCCTTTACTTCCAGAAGTTGTTCAAAGGGAACAGAAGAAGGTTTAACTCTCCAATCCCTTCCTCTTCTGGCACATATAAAGTGTTTCTGTGCTGCAAGTCTTTTCTGATTTATTCCACACCATAATACAGTCTCAAGAGTGCTGGTTTGTAAAGCAAAGCATTTTCTGACTTATCCTATTCTGCCAAGGTGACCACATATCTGCACTCTGTGATGTTGCTGCAGCTCTAAACTGCGTGTTTAAAAGAAGATATTTACTGCATCGCCCGAGCTGTGGAGCAATTTGTATTATTATCCAATTTTACGGAGGCTGTGTGACAGAAAGCAGGGCTCAGATCATAAAGAATATATGGGCAGGAGTGATGTGAGCCGAGTATCTGCCAAACACCCAGGAGCTGAGAGGAAACAGCCATGAAACTAATGTAATCAACCAGGGTTTATTGGCACACTTGACTTTATTGGAACCCCTCGCATGCTTAAGAGAAACTAAGCAAACTTTTAAAACGATCTTGCAGCACCTCTAAGCAGTCAATCAAAAAGCTGCACACCAAAGTGGAGGGTGAGCAAGCGCTTCTTCACAGAGTGTTCACACGCAGTGCAGAAAAACAAGTTCAGGCTGTTTGGAGTGCAAATGTCTCTTAGGCATCCTTTTTGAGATATATTATCTGGCTTGTTTTCACCTCTTTTGACAACCTTGGGGTCTGCCATGTCACATGACTCAAAGCAGATTTTTTTGTTTGCTCTTTAATATTAGAGTTTTAAATGTGTATTGATCTGGCTTAAATGTCTGTGAAGTTTGGAAAATGTTCTTTCAGATGGTTTCTGTTTAATAAACTGCATTTCACCTAATTTAATTCAATTTATTTATATAGCATCGGTTCTTAATGGTAGTAAACAGAAGCTGCAGCTAATTCAAAGCAGTTCACTGTTATAGTTATAGTTCACTGTTATCCAGTTATAGTCCAGTTAAATCCAACTCATTATAGTCCATATTAGTTCAGTTCATCTAACTGAGTTTATTTGCATTTTTATATTGTGCTTATTGTGCTAAGAAAACCGCTGGATTGCAATGAAGCTGTTTTTCAGATCCCATCCTGAGCTACACAAGAAAACAAGAGAAGAACAGCTTCCAACCAGCTTCCGCCAGAACCAGGAAGAGAGACTATCCATCTGGACCAGTTAAAGGTGGAGCGGACAGGAAAGAGGGGTCAACGAGCATCACAAAGACATATCATATCATATCATATCATATCATATCATATCATATCATATCATATCTAGTGCTGGGTAACAATTAAAATTTTTCACATGACTTGCTGCGATTAATCGCGATTAATCACATTGTTACACGCAAAATGTCTCTTTCCTTTAAAAGAAGGCCTACGGCTTTATAAAGAAAATACAGTAAATGTTGGTTTACAAACACGACATCAGGGGTCTCACCTGCGACTCTGGAGCTGCAAGTGTCTCTCTGGACCTTCCACAATGCCTCTAAATTTGTGGCTAAAATATTTTTTTAAATCTATCTTTCTTGTCATTACATTGGAAACCAGGGACTTTTTTTTTTCTTTTACATAATTTTTCACAAGTATCTACATCCCTTAGAAGAAAGTGTGTTTATCCTCTTTTTATAAAGGTTTATGTTTTTCTTTATTTTAAAACCTAAAAACAGAAATAAAAATGTGGTTCATCAAAAATGACAAATATCCTATGGTGGCTCTTCATTAAAATATATGTTAAGTTGCCTTTTTGAAAAGTCTCATAACATTTGCAGCTCTAAACAAGTTTTATTTAGCTGGCTGAGGGAAAAATGGCTCTTTGGATTGGAAAGGCTGCAGACCCCTGCACTAAACACATAAACAGGTTTAGCAGCAATTTTCAGATAAAATATTTCTTCATGTATATTTATAAAATCAAATATTTATGACAAAGAAGGATGAAATGTTCAGGATTTACTAACTAAAAGGTAAAAAGTCAGCAGGATGAATTTAAATCTGTGAAGCTGCTTCCTTCTAAACACAGAAGGAACAATATGTGATTAATATCAGCATCAGGTGAACAGACAGAAAGCAGGATGAGAATCTCACAGCTTCTAGATGGTGAGGAGAGAGAAATATTCACAATATGCACAATAACTTCCATCCATGCACCTTCACTGCTTCATTATCCAGATTTCTGGCCTACAAATTCTCTAAACTTTCATTCTCAGCTTGACTGTATTGGCTTCACCTGCAGCCTCCGCTACCAGGAGTTAAGGGGTTAACTTCTCATTTCCGGGTGTAACGTCAGGTCTTTAGATGTAACTATAAACATGTGTGGTATCCACAGAAAGTCCAGAATCTCAGCTGCAAGCTTAGCAAAACCATTTCTACCACCAACAAACACAGTTAAGACAACAATAGTTAAAAACCAGGAACACAAAGTCCGAACACACATGTAAACACAGATGATGTTTCCCCATGAACACGAACAAACGGCTCCTCTACTGAAAGCTCACATCTCACTGATTCCACAGCTGGAAGTTTAAAGTTTAAAAATATTAACGGCGTTAATTAAGTATTGCGTTAACGTGCGATCAACGTGCACAGCACATATCATATATCATATATATCATATATCATAATGTATCGTATCACATTGTATTGTATTATGTTCTAACATATATGTTATTGCATTGTATCATATTTTATGATAATGTATCCCATCATATCCTATTATTTTATAACTCTCAGCATGACTACCTGCTGACAAAGATAAAGAGAAACACAAATTAATGATGGAAATAACTTAATATGTTTGTACATGGAGACTGTAGAGCAAAGAGAGAGGAGAGCATGTGCATCGGGGAGGTCCCCGAGCATCTCGGCCTATAGCAGCAGAACCAAATCAAGGGTATCTACATCCTGAAGCTGCACTGGGAGCAGGTTCCACAGAGAGGGGTCTGATACCTGAAGGTTCTGCTTCCTGTTTTATTTTAAGAAGATCCAAGAACTACACGTAACAAAGACACACCTCTACCACCAAATGTTCACATTACCACATTATCAAAGGCCCTGATGTGTCGAATTATTGAGGAATCAACGTTTGACTTTGCAGACCTGTTTTCTTTGGAGTGTGTTTATGTTAACAATCTGGTTTTGAAGGTCAACAACTTTATTTATTTACAGTCCACATTTCTGTATATTTTGTTCCCAAACAGCCAGACTTTGAAAGCAGTATTTCCAGCTCGCCAGGATTTCTGAAGGTCTTGTTTGTTTGGGCACTGACTGTTTTCTGACTCACTTTCACTCCAGTTCTTATGCCCAATCATTTACAGAGGAACAGGTTTTTTATTTAAGTTTTTCATTTGTAATTTTAAAGTGAACTATGAATCATTCAGGTATTAAAAATAGATAACAGACAAGCTGGTGTTGTGTCAACATATAACAGGCAAAAAAAAACTTTTTAAATGGTCTTCACTTAGAAATTAGAGGTCACTGGACAAGAACGTGTCAGGAATGAAAAAAAACATCTACAGCAGATGACCAGGATCTAAAAGTGATGTCCTTAAAAAATAGACAAATCCAGCAAAGACCTGACGCCTATACTACGAAGCTGGATTTTCTCTCTTCGAGGTAACTTCAGGTTTAACCCGGGGTTTTCTGTACTAAGGTTCACTTCTTACCAGGGTAAATCACCATGGTAACTGGATAAGAGATCAACGAGTATGAAAGTTCCACCTCGTGACCAGTCAGTTCTCTGGGAAAATGTCCTGCCCATTCTTAGAAGATCCTGTCCACATTGGAGCGCAGATCATGAGAGGAAGCTTAGGAGCGAGAGTTTTTAAGGATAGATGCATCCTTTAGATAAAGAAATCAATCCTGGTCACCGAGCGCTTTGAAGTATGTTTCTGTCCTTGTTCTTGATTGTTCCCAAGTCTGTTTAGCTCCACCAGTGTTGCATCTAAAATAATGAGGTTAATGATAATGCTCACATGTGGCAGAACTGCAGAACCATGAATCTATGGAACCACAACTACTCATGCCATCATAGAGATTAATTAATGTTCCAACACAAAACGTGCTCACATGGGGGGATGAGCCTGTAAAGAACTGAATGGAAACTATAACAGAAAGAAAGGACTTGAGGAAATTTCTGCCTGCAACATCTGATCCATAATAAAGTGACACTGAGTGATCAGAACGCCGTCCGTTTAGATTGTCCCATGAATTAATATTGTATCATCTCATGAATTTATGCATTTACTGCCTGTATTATTTCCTGGCTGTTCCTTTTGGATGATGTGCTTGAATTCTTCAAATTTCAGAAGAATAATTGTCTGTCCTCCAGCAGCTTCTCTCCATGTCTGCACTTGGTCGGACGCTGCAAAAACCAGCCCTTTTATGTGAGCATGCACTGATCAAGATGGAAAACCCTGGGCTGAATTACCAAGTTAATAACCAGATTAGTGTTACCACTTATCCAGATCCTGAATGTCTGGGTAAGTCAGCCCAGGTAACAGAGAGATATCCTGTGTATGTTGATCACACTTCAAAGTAAATGCCTCTGACCTGATGTATCTGGACCTTCAGCTGACCGTCTACTGTTGGCCAAAGCCTCATCAGAAATGGTCTCCATGGAAACGTGGCTGTCAAGAAGCCATTCTTAAGGAAGGGAATCGTCACATGACACAAGAACTGGACTGAAAATCAGTGGCAACAGGTCTGATAGAGGAATGAATCATCTCCAGAACCCAGACCTAAGCTTTACTGAAGCAGTGGGGGATAATCTGGACAGGGAACAGAACAAAAGGCAGAAACATCTAAAGAAGAGCTTTGGAAGGTTATTCAAGGATCCTGGAGAACTATTCCTGGAGACTGCTTTAAGAGATGACAGAAAGCTTCTCTAAAAGGGGTTCCGACTTAAAAGTTGGTTAGAACTGGAAAAAAAAACTCTATTTTTGCTATTGTATAATTATACAATTATTTATTTTTATGTTGTCATGTTTTTATGAATCACTGCATCTTTTCTGTATTTCCTGGCCAGTGCAGGTTGGCTCATGACTGGTGCACTTTCTGTTATTCAGTATTTCACCCAGTAAGAACCTTCTGTACGGTTCTTTTCCCATATGAGCTGGAGATTCTTGTGTATATTTTGATATATTTGACAGTGACAAAATCTCAGGTAGGAGCAGAGTGAATATTGCACTCTCTTAGCAATCCGCATCCATTCGGGTGTAACCCTGTCACTATGAGACCAGAGGCAGCAGCGCAGCTGCATTGCAGTGTGTTAATGCAGACTTTAACCTCTGTCATGTGTGCACTGCTGCATTTCAAACTTTGCTCACATCAGATTATTTAAAATGTTGATTATTTTCCTGAGATAATGATGCATTTATTTGTGCATGCCTGCATGCATGTGCAGTTTCATGCACCTCGTCAGTCTGGTATATTTGGCTTAATAAATTGCATTTAATGAGACATTCATCTCAAAGTAAACCATGTTATTTCTGTTTATGCTGTTAAAGGGAAAATGTTGTCACTGCTGGTTGATGCAGTGTGTTTCCAATGCGGATGAGCAGCTTTAGCTGCGTTTTAAAGATGACTGGCGCCCTCTAGCAGCCAAATTCATGCACACTTTGGTACATTTTCCCTCCATTATCAGCATGATCTCTCATTATAAACAGGCTAGTTTAAGATTCAGCCTTCAACCACTGAAACCACTCTCTCCCTCTCTATCGCTCTCTTTCTATACTGCGATCAGCCTGCGTTTCATTCCCATTTTATTGTAATTTTCTGCAGCAGATGCCCTGCATATGGCAAAGAAATCACTTTGGGCCATGAAGGACTTCACTGAAGGAAATCCATGTAATCTGCCACGTCTTTCAGTTAATCAGAGGGCTTAATAAGTCATGAAATCCTTCATAGTGTGACTAGGTTGCAGATTCAATAGGCCCTCTGTCCACATGAATTGCCAAGGTTGATGAGGTGGGGGGGGGGGTCTCAGTCAAGAATATTAATCTATCTAAAAGGTTGCAAATAGAAAAGAAATCCCACCCACCTATTTATGCTGGTTTCTCTGAATGACATCACTGAGATGACCTACAATGAGCACTTTCACCGCACCCAGACAAAACTACCACCACCCCCACTCCAGTGGAGATTCTCATTGACCAGCAGGTCAGACTGTAGATGTGCTTTAGAAAAGAGTCAGTGAAACCAGACTGAATAAAGAGAAAATAGACCTTTTCTCCACATTAAATAGATCATACTTCACCTGAAAGGATGCACAACATTGTTTAGTTTAGAGTCTGCACGAATGTTTAGACCTGAAAAATTAATCAAAAAATTCTTTTTTATCTATATAAACACATCCAGTATATGACCGTGACATAAATTGCTTTTTTTAGTCAAATTAGGTCAGATTGTTTTTTGTTGTTTTTTGTTTTTTACTATTTGTAAGATTTATAAGTCTGGAGTTGTTAGCATCACTTATTTATGATCTGTTTTGCATATACAGAAGTTTTTGGACCGATCAGTTTTAGGATCTCACTGAAGCTAATGAGAACTGGGCAGATCCCTAAATGCCTGCAGACATTTAAGGTTTTTTTTTTTTTGGTTGCATCACTGCTGAGAACACGGAGCTGATGTAACAGCCAGACACCGGTCTGTGGACGGATTAAAAGATTTTCAGTCATTCAGGTCAAAGTTTACCTAAATGTTTAAATAGAAGGCTATTGTTTTTTTTTAGTTTTTTTTTTTTTGTTTGTTTTTTTTTTTTTACAATAATTATCATTATTATCATTATTAAAGCAGGAAATAATGATGTGGTCATGTGTTCAGAGTTAAAGTTAACAGGAACTAAGAGAGGACCCATAGCTGAAGTACAGTTCCTGCACTGCAGACACAAAAATCACAAGTTTTCCTGCAGAGACCAAACTTTAAACAGCTAAACACAAAACTGATGTCAGTTCTTGTCATTTTCTATCACAGGAATGTGTCAGCTTTGTGTTCAGAAGAACTTTCCATCAGTACAGCAATAAAATGTTCAGCATTATATTTCATACAAAGAATAGGTTGCTTATTGCAAACCAGAGAAGAAGAGCGGACTCGTCACTTTGAGAAGCTGCCTTTTGATTTTCTTAAGAAAAGATAAGTTTGACAACATATTTTGTGTTAAATGAAATTAAATGAAATTAAAAATATTTTACCAATGCCCTGAGAAATCATGTTGTAGTGGGGCTTAAATTTGTAATATTTAATAGTCATTGTTATTATAATGTTATTATAATATTATTATGATTACTGTTATGCATCCATCCATTCATCCATTTTCTTTCGCCTATCCGGAGTCGGGTCATGAAGGCAGCTACCTAAGTAGGGAAACCCAGACTTCCCTCTCCCTGGCCACAATCACCAGCTCATCCGGAGGGATCCCGAGGCGTTCCTAGGCCAGCCGAGAGATGTAGTCCATCCAGCGTGTCCTGGGTCTTCCCCGGGGCCTCCTCCCGGTATGACATGCCCGGAACACCTCACCACGGAGGCATCCAGGAGGCATCCTAACCAGATGCCCGAGCCACCTCATCTGGCTCCTCTCGATGTGGAGGAGTAGCGACTCTACTCTGAGCCTCTCACCCTCCGAGCTTTTCACCCTATCTCTAAGGGAGAGCCCGGCCACCCTGCAGAGAAAACTTATGTCGGCCGCTTGTATTCACAGTCCTGTTCTTTCTGTTACTACCCACAGCTCGGGTAGGAATGTACATCAACCGATAAATTAAGAGCTTTGCTTTTTGGCTCAGCTCCCTCTTCATTACAACAGACCAATGCAGAGTTCGCATCACTGCAGACGCCGCACCGATCCATCTGTCAATCTCCCGCTCCATCCTTCCCTCACTCGTGAAAAGACTCCGAGATACGTGAGTTCAAGTATGTTATATACTGTTATATAATAACAATAAGAAGAAGAAGAAAAAGAAACATATGAATGTAAATATGAATAATGTATAAAAACAGATGTTTGGTTTGTAGGGAAACCAAAGAAAACTTCCCTGCAGTCCTCTAATTACCTTTGATTTAGTTCACATTAGCACACATGGCAGTTTGGTGCACGCTGTCTCCTGTTATAACTCCAAACAGCCTCTCAGACTGCACTCATAAATAATATGAGAATCCAGAAGAGCATCAGTTTCTGAATCAGAGAGAGAAACAGTGGAGGGAAAAATTGGAACTTTATTAGATTTATCTTCTGATTGAGGACAGTTTCCTTCACATCTGTGTGGATTTATTGTAATTTTTTTTTTTGTCAAACAGCCTGGTGAACATGCCATGTCACGTTTTTTCTGAGCCATAAAAATGGACACATGATGCTTCCACATCAGGCTAAACAAAGTTTTTCTTTGGACATTTGGCTGATTTTTCATTTACATTCAGACGAGTCCTTGACCCCAACTATCCTCTGAACACCTCTGAGCTACTGAAGAAGGCCCAGCAGAGACTACACTTACACTTAAGAATAACATCACCCAGAGGCTGCTGGTATCCTTCTACAGATGCACTACGGAGAGCATCTTGGTGTTCTGCATGTGTGTGTGTAGTAGCCTACATCGGCTGCATGTGTGTGTGGTACATCGGCTGCATGTGTGTGTGGTACATCGGCTGCATGTGTGTGTGGTACACCAGCTGCATGGTGGCTCAGAAGACGTCACTGCAAAGGGTCATCAACACGACCCAAAAGATCATGGGCTGCCCTCTCCTCGCGCTGGAAGAACTGCACCGTTCCCGCTGCCTCCGGAAGGCTGGCTAAATAATCCAGGACTCCTCTCACCACAGTCACCACATGTGTGATCTGTTACCGTCAGGCAGGCGGTACAGATCAGTCACTGCAAGGACAAACAGGTTCAGGGACAGCTTTTACCCGACAACATAAGCCCTGAACACGTGGTTAACGAGTACTTGATAATTAGTAAGCTTCCTCATGTGTCCTTTATATTGCACGTAACACCTGTGCTTTAATTAGAATAAGGAAGTGTTGCAATAACTATATTATATATTCATATATTATACATTATGCTCTGGCAGCTTTTTTTTTACTTTATTTTATTTTATTTACTATGTTGTAGCTACATTGTATTTTATCTTATTTATGTTGTTGCAGTTATTCTATTTTATTCTATTTTATTATCCTGTTTTGCACTGACTGAAGGGCTTTGTAATTTCGTTGCACTTTTGTTGAAATGTTACTAAAGTTCTGTTCTGTTCTATAAATCTGTTGTTGCTTGCAAAGCCCTTTTTTTTTACTGAACTGTGACTCCTTCAAGCACAAGAAAGACGCCCAACTTAACCAGAGTTGTGTCAATACATACAAGACAATTTAGCAAAGAACTAATTTATACTGGCAAAGACACATCATTTGTTCCCATTCATTTCGCTGCTTTTAAGAAAAAATACCAACAATAACACAGTTTGAAAGAGGACTGAGCACCAACAAGTTGATTCCTAAAGAGATATTAGCTAAAAACTATCTCAGCATCATGTGCAGTGTGTCCTTAAAGATTTAAGGAAATTAGACAAGGATCAGGTCTAAAATCTCTACAGCAGATAAACAGGATCGAAAAGTGATATCCTGAAAAAAATGGAAACAAATCCAGCAAAGACCTGAACCAGGACCAATGAGATCTGGACCTTCAGCTGATCCATCTACTGTTGGCCGAGGCCTCTCAGAAATGGCTTCCATGGAAACATGGCTGTCAAGAAGCCGTTCCTAAGGAAGGGAAACAGGGAGAAAAAAGGCTGAGGCATGTCACAACACAAGACCTGGACGAGGATGGACCCTCCCCAGAACCCAGACCTCAACATTATTGAAGCAGTGTGGATCATCTGGACAGAGAACGGAACAAAAGGCAGAAACATCCAAAGAAGAGCTTTGGAAAGTCCTTCAAGAAGTCTGGAGAACTGTTCCTGAAGACTACTTAAAGAGAAGACAAAGCTTCTCTGAGAGGGTTCAGAGTGACGAAGAACCTGCAAGAATATACTTGTATTTAAACTTCACATCTGCGTAGACAGCTAACTTCCTCATGAGTTTAGATGTTCACATTCTTGCTTGTGGACCGCACTTGTTACCAGAGGATTCCACTAGGGGGCATCAGAGAACTTAGACTGGATGAAGTTGCTAAATTTGTAATGCGGAAATAAAATAATAAACATAGTGAAGGTTAGAATTTGATTAATTTAGAGATCACAGCAAAATAAATGATGGCAACAGTATCATTGATGGTATGTATATGTACTGAAGCTAAACCAAGCACGCCATGGCTTTCCATATTTTTTTCCAGTCTCAACCCTGTAAGCTTCCATCTGGTCAAAGTGGTCCCTACACTGCCCCTACTGGTTGCTCACATATTACAGTTTACATAGCATAGCATTCATTTATTTTCCTTCTTTTTTTTTAAGAAACCCTCCTGTACTTTGGCAGATTTTCTCAGTCGATCCAGTATCAACGACTAATTTAGCATCCATCTTCCATCCTACCTGTACTCTGAGCTCTCGCCAGCCAGCAAAAGTCAGTCTGATGTTGACTCTTGTCTTGTCTTGTCTCTTGCTCTGTCCTTTTCTCTCTTTTTTTTCTCTGTTCTTTCGATAATGTCCTCTTCTGTCCATCTTAACAAACAGAATGATGGTCTGCTCGTCGTGCTGTGCTTTACAAATTTGCTTTACCAAGGAATAGCTTAGCTTTTGTTTTGATTATTGCTGAATTTCATGTTAATGCTGGGCCTGACAAAAAAAACAAGGGAAAGGAGAGACAAAACAGAAAAAAACAGCAACAACTATACAATCAAAAGCCAAACAGGAAACCAGACAACCAGCTACACCAGTAAAGAGCGTTGTCACGGCCTCTGTAAGAAAACAAAGTAGAGAATCATCAGGAGGAAGACAAAAACAACTAGTAAATGAAACCATAATTGTAGCTATATGTGATTAAACCTGCAGGACAACACGATGTCTGTATGAGCTGATGTAGCGTTCATTTCTGAGTAAATTAATAAACAAATGCTAAATATGCTTCGCAGCCATAATAAACACATGCATGTATATTCTTGGCTCAGTGATGGTCATGGGGACTTTCAAGCATTGCACAAAATCTGTTTTTGCCTTAAAGACTGTAACCAAAGACTTAGAACTAATCATTGCATAGGTTCCCTTATTTTCTGCCAATATTTGAATAAATGTAAACTGGGTCATACAGACATCCCCAGGGGACACGGAGAGTTTTATTTACCTTGCAGAAAAGTGATCTGACAGAAATACAGGCGGCCACACCCTGTTAAAGCCATTTCACTCCGTTTCAGTTGATGTTTCTCATCTATGCCAAAACATGCCATGCCATGTTAACAGAGGAAGTATGTTGCTGTTAAACGAGAGACAAGAGATTTGCTGTAATTAAAAACAATATTCAGGCATTTTGCTGCTTTATTATTTGCAAAGCGTTTTGCTTTATGTTTAAGTCTAGACCAGTGGTTCCCAACCTGGGATTAATGGGGTCCCCAGTGTAAAATGTGTAAAATAAAAAACACAAATACAAGTTGACGTGTAAAATTTTTTCATCATCATTTTGACATTTCATTCACATCTTCCAGCATTTTAGGAGCCCAACACTCATGTTTTAAAACCAGAGTGTGGTTCATCAAAATCTGCTGCACAGCAATATTTTAAAACATACATGCATCGTTAAAAATAAAAAGCTACTTATGGGCCGTATCTTGTGCCTAAAATCAGTTTTTGTCCTTGTACTGTGGTTTAGTGAGGTCTAGAGCTACGTAGTGAGGTGTAGTGATTTTTCCTGCACCATTTCATACATGAAAGATGTCTGAGAAACATCATGGAGATCATTCATCCTACAGGGAAAAATGTTGATCAGTACCTTTTTTTTTTTTTTTTTTCAAAGCACTGTACCAGACTCAAGAAGCTGGCTACTGGCAACATAACCATGTTCTCAGCACTAAGTGGGGTGGTAGGTCCAGACCAGACTTCTGCAGGCTTCCCGTGGGAACATTCAGGTTTTGTTCAGAGTGGAAAACAAAGTTCGGATCAGGATGAAAGTTTCCCCACAGATCTGTTGGTTTATTCCACACTGATGTTCAGTTGGTGCTGCTCAAAGATTAAAAAGTGATATTTACATGCTGCATTTGAATGCCGCACGCTGATGAGACCCCTTGAGAGCCCGCTGTGATTCAGTGACGTAGGGGCATAGGGCGGGGCTTATCGCACAGGTGAACAGCGCACAGGTGTTGGGTGTGGAAATGTGCGGGCAGAAAAACAAGCTGAACCTGCCGGCGCCGCTATTCGGCCTCTGGACTCCGCGCAGGAATGGCCCCCATCTGCGTGGGGAACTGCGCGCCGTTATTCTTCCTGGCCCTGGTTTTTGACGCCGCTGGTCTGGCTGTTCTGTTGGTCGGGATCTTCGGCAACCTGAACCTGGACGGCCGCTTCTATGGGGATTTTCTCATCTACACAGGTTCCATTATCATCTTCCTCAGCTTGGTGTGGTGGGTTCTGTGGTACGCCGGCAACGTGCAGCTGTACGTGGAGGACAGGACTTCCCTGGACATCAGCTTTACGCAGTGGGCCAGAAAGCTGTCAGAGCGGCTCTCTAAAGGAGGCGTGAAGGCTCTGGAAGCAGAGGAGAAGAAGAGGAATATGGCAACGGAGAACGGGAAGGAGATGAACGGGACTGTGCGTGTCGCTGTGCCATCCGGGATAACATGGGGCGGCGGAGCTTTGACGCAAGGGCACGACAACATGGGGTTTGATGGAGGGAGCGAGTGCGCATCCCCAGCTGATAGGAACGTGGAACTGGGAGTGCTAAAGACCTCAGACTTGGATCTGCAGGCGGAAAATGGAAACGCAGAGAAGCTTCTTTGACAAGAGATGGTGCGTATTTCACTCAGATAACCAGCGGCCCCCTCCATCCATTAGTTACTCTCTCAGAAGCTGATCCATCTCCTGACACTATAACCTGTTAAGTGGTCTGGAAATTAAAGAAAGACTCAGAAAAATGTAGCGCAATCCTCTGAAAGTCTGTGCCTGTAAAACTGACATACAGAACTAAAGTTAAATTATGTAGAGAATTTTTTAGCCATTTTATATTTTATGGGAGCCTTTGTTAAAACATATGGAAATGCAGTATACGAGGCAAAAACAGAATTTGTACAATTTTAACAAGTTTGAAAGTGAAATATTTGGTCTGGGCATCAAAGTCTGAGCCCTCTTAGCAAAGCTTTTTGTCATCTCTTTAACTAGTCTTCAGGAATAATTCTCCAGACCTGTTGAAGGACTTCCCTAAGTTCTTCTTTGGATGTTTCAGCCTTTTGTTTTGTTCTCTGTCCAGATGATCCCACACTGCTTCTAGAATGTTGAGGTCCAGGTTCTGGGGAGCATCCATCCCTCCATGAGACCTGTTTTCACTGGTTTTCAGTCCAGTTTTTGTGTCATATGACATACCTCAGCCTTTTCTCACTATTTCCCTTCCTTAAGAATGGCTTCTTGACAGCCGCGTTTCCATGGAGACCATTTCTGATGAGGCTTCTGCCAACATTATTTGGATCAGCTGAAGGTCCAGATGCATCTCTCAGGTCCTGGTTCAGCTCTTTGCTGGATTTGTTCCTGTTTATTTAGGACATCACTTTCAGATCCTGTTAATTTACTTTAGATTTTTAGGCGTGACTCTTTTCCCCAGATAAGGTCTTTCTCTTTGGAAGAGAAATTTAGAGGAAACAAACGGTAAATGTTCTGTGTGTTGCTTTGTGTTCAGTCTTCTGTTTCCTGTCTCATTCAGTTTCTCCTTCACCATCACTGCCGTCATCTTCAGCATTTTATGCGTCAACATGGCAACCCTCTCTCTGCGCTTGTATTAAGCCTGGTACACACATAACGATTTTTGGGTTGTTTTTGTCCTGATTTTGCCTCCTCCCGACCTCGGACAGGAAACGCCCAATCATCGTGAGATTTCCCTGTCCAATCATCATTTGGTCTGTGGTGTGTAACAAGCCGGTTTGTCCCGATACTCATCTCCAAAACTGGTTTTAGCCAACAATTGGGAATATTAAAGATGTTCAATATTTTAGCGCTGATTTCTGAGGAACACCGACGACTCGTGCATTGTGACTGCATGAATGGTGACGTGGTACGGAATGCAGCCAATCAGAGAGCGAGCTGGCTGGGGAACAAGGAAGTAAATAAAGTCCGTGTTCACACCGTCTCCAGTCTGTTAATTTTTTTTATTTCTGTATTTGCCTGTTAATAATAGTTCCAAGACCACCATCATTCCCTCGTCCTCTATATCCTCTTCCATGCTGTGTGTTGTGTTTTCCGGTTGTTGCTATGTTTCATCTTTTTTGCCGTTTGTTGCTATGGTTCTTCTTCTTTTTTTGCCGGTTGTTGCTATGGTTCTTCTTCTTTTTTTGCCAGTTGTTGCTATGGTTCTTCATTTTTTTTTTTTTTGCCAGTTGTTGCTATGGTTCTTCGTCTTTTTTGCCGGTTGTTGCTATGGTTCTTTGTCTTTTTTGCCGTTTGTTGCTATGGTTCTTCTCCTTTTTTGCCGGTTGTTGCTGTGGTTCTTCTCCTTTTTTGCCAGTTGTTGCTATGGTTCTTCATTTTTTTTTTTTTTTGCCAGTTGTTGCTATGGTTCTTCGTCTTTTTTGCCGGTTGTTGCTATGGTTGTTCTTTTTTGCCAGTTGTTGCTATGGTTCTTCGTCTTTTTTGCCGTTTGTTGCTATGGTTCTTCTCCTTTTTTGCCGGTTGTTGCTATGGTTCTTCTCCTTTTTTGCCGGTTGTTGCTATGGTTGTTCTTTTTTGCCAGTTGTTGCTATGGTTCTTCGTCTTTTTTGCCATTTGTTGCTATGGTTCTTCTCCTTTTTTGCCGGTTGTTGCTATGGTTCTTCGTCTTTTTTGCCGTTTGTTGCTATGGTTCTTCTCCTTTTTTGCCGGTTGTTGCTGTGGTTCTTCTCCTTTTTTGCCAGTTGTTGCTATGGTTCTTCATTTTTTTTTTTTTTGCCAGTTGTTGCTATGGTTCTTCGTCTTTTTTGCCGGTTGTTGCTATGGTTGTTCTTTTTTGCCAGTTGTTGCTATGGTTCTTTGTCTTTTTTGCCGGTTGTTGCTATGGTTCTTCTCCTTTTTTGCCGGTTGTTGCTGTGGTTCTTCTTCATTTTTGCCAGTTGTGTCCGTGGTTCTTCTTCGTTTTTTGCCAGTTGTTTCTATGGTTTTTCTTTTTTAGCCAGTTGTTGCTATGGTTCTTCGTTTTTTTTTTTGTTTTTTTTTGCCGGTTGTTGCTATGGTTCTTCTTTTGTTGCCGGTTGTTGCTATGGTTCTTCTTCTTTTTTGCCGGTTGTTGCTATGGTTTTTCTTTTTTAGCCAGTTGTTGCTATGGTTCTTCGTTTTTTTTTTGTTTTTTTTTGCCGGTTGTTGCTATGGTTCTTCTTTTGTTGCCGGTTGTTGCTATGGTTCTTCTTCTTTTTTGCCGGTTGTTGCTATGGTTCTTCTTCGTTTTTTGCCGGTTGTTGCTATGGTTCCTCTTCTTTTTTGCCGGTTGTTGCTATGGTTCTTCTTCGTTTTTTGCCAGTTGTTTTGATGGTTCTTCGATTTTTGCCGGTTGTTGCTGTGTTTCTTTTTCTACGTTTTAACGTTTGTCCGGCTCGGAGGACTAGATTTAGATGGGTTGCGGGACAGCATCGTCATGTGTGTGTTGTTCTGTGATTATATTTTCGGAGCACACCACACACAATACGATCAAAACTGATTTTTTTCTTTTCACATGTAAGGTCTCGACCAGATAAAAAATCTGATAAGATTTAAAAAATCATGACATGTGTACCAGGCCTCCAGGTTATGTGTGTAATTAATGCATCTCAGATTATTGGCAGAGGTCAGGTGACACCCATAGTGAAGCTGGTTTTTGAGGAATGGGCCCCCCTCATGCTAACACAAACCCCTCTAACCCTCCAGGAGCCCGCCTGGCTCTCTGCTCATAAATATCTGCAATAATAATTCTTTTCTTTTTTTTTTTTTTTTTTTTTTTTTTTTTGTCTTCCCCGGCTGGTGTGAAAAGATCTTCAGTGACCCGTGGCAGCTTTTAATTAATGAGCCTGACCGTGTCTGCTCACCTTCACACTTCTGCATTATTTTAGCCGTCAGTTTGCTTGTAACCGGGTGGCCAGCCAGACACCCTTTGGGCATAAAACCACAATTGCATTTTAATGGAACTCTGCAGCACTTATTGATCCTGAGGAATGGAGTGCAGTGAGTAGGTAGCTGGGTATGGATATGGCTGAGCCTCATTGCTCAACCTTCAAATGCAGGGATCATGTATAATTCTGCCTAATGCCAGCTCCTCCCATCCACCAGTTCCAGCTAGTTACCTCTGGGCCCTTGTCTGATTTAGATATTATCTGCTTGGGCTAATCAGTCCAAGATACCAACTTGTGTGAAGGAGAGTGGCCATGAGAAAAAACATGGGGTTTGGCTCTTCTCTGAGAGAGAAGAGCCAAACTAAGGCTGTGACACGTAATGTTTCTGGGAACTGGGCAGTCCCAGCACTATTGATGGTGTTCATTAACTGGATTTCCATTTGTCTACAAAGCTGCCAACTCCTAATGACTGAACATTTTTACATTTTACTGTTTAGGCTACAAATAAAAATGACATCTAAGTAAAGAGGTGTTTGCTGTGTGTACTAAAATTAAGGAGGAGAATTGATTTATTTACATTTTATTGAAGAGCATAAAACATTGCTTTATAAAATCATACAAAGCTGATGCCATGCATGCAGGTTTCTAGCCGAGGCTGATTTGCAATCTTTGTCTCAGGTTAGAATGAATTTGAGAAAAGTGCCGTGTCCCAGTTCTTGACACGATGTGCTAAATACTGAATAATGTCTCACAACAGCTCTCACAAAATATGTTGATACGTAGCCACAGACAGGACTTTTGTGTGTTCCTCTTGCAAACAATAAAAAATGTCAGACTGTTGATAGGAGCGGAGCTGGTCCATTAACCAGGACTGGCAACCTGGAGACTGTGTCATGACTGGACCTGTAATCTACATCCTTTCTTTTGATTTACATGTCAAGTCTGAGTAGAGCAAATTCAGCTATTTGAATGGAAATGTGTTTTTGAAAGAAACTAACTGCTTAAAATGTGTTAAAAGACTGAGAGTTACAATCATTACTCACTTCATCAAGTCCACCTTCTAGTTCTGGGATGGATTGCCTTTTTCTGCACAACTGCTTTAATTCTTGGAGTGATAGACTGAACAAGGTGTTGAAAACTTTCCTCAGAGGTTTTCTCCATATTGACATGACAGCATCACACAGTTGCTGAAGGTTTGTCGGCTGTATCCATGATGAGAATCTCCCGTTCCACCACATCCCAAAGCTGCTCTACTGGACTTAGTTCAGTCCAGAGACCTGTTGTCCAGCAAGATTTTCAATGTTTCCCTGCCCCAACACACCTTATTCAAATTAAATGGCTCCAACAGCTTATCAAGTTCTGCTCAGTGACTTGTTGATTTGAACAGGTGGTTTGAAAAAGGGAAACATCAAAATCCTGTTGGACTACAGCTCTCTAGGACTGAACGTGCCTCCCATTGCCCTGCACCATCCCACCAGCAGCATCCTGAAGCATTGATCCAAGGATGGATCCATGTTTTCATGATGTTTCTACCAGATTCTGAGCCTAGCATCTGAACGTGGAGCTGTAATGAAGACTCATCAGACCAGCAACGTTTCTCCATCTTCTATTGTCCAGTGTTGGTGAGTGTGTGTGAATTGTAGCCTCAGTTTACTGTTCTTAGCTGACAGGAGGCACCCGGTGTGTCTTCTGCTGCTGTAGCCCATCTGCTTCAAGGTTTGGACGTGTTGCGTGTTCAGAGATGCTGTTCTGCAGACCTTGGTTGGAACCAGTGCTGATTGGACTTCCTGTTGTCTTTCTATCATCTCCAACCAGTCTGCCCATTCTCCTCTGACCTCTGACATCAACCAGACATTCTGGTCCAGACAACTGCTGCTCACTGGATATTTTCTCTTCTTCAGACCATTCTCTGTGTGTGTGTGTGTGTGTGTGTGTGTGTGTGTGTGTGTGTGTGTGTGTGTGTGTGTGTGTGTGTGTGTGTGAGTGCGTGCGTGCATGCGTGTTTGCGTGTGTGTGTAGCTGTTGTGTGAATAAGACGAATGACATCAGACTGTTTAGTTTTTTCTACAAGGACTAAATAGGTTTCCTCTAGAAACCTGTTCTAGAGGAAACATCCGTGGTTTGGGCTCAGGTTGCATCATCTAGTTGGTAAGTGAAGATGTTTATATCTGAACTTTGTGTCCTTGTTAGAAGACAGAGCAGTTCATATGTGATGATCCTCCATCTCATGTAGAAAATATATTTCTGCATGAACACTGAACAGAAGCTGGAATTTAAAGGTACAATCACAATATTGGTCAGAAAAAATGCAATTAGATTTTTTTTCCCATGTTGTTCAAGCCTAGTATTTTATCAGTTTTCTGATGGAAAAGGGGTTATTAGTTGGACTGGTCTAAAATGGGTGCATTTTAATGCAGCAGTCTGTGTTTAGGACAAGTAAAAACTCCTAACATTAGCCCTTATCACACATTGCTGTTCAAGCTGGGCAAATGCAGGCTTGTGGTGTGTCGGTCTGCAGGACATCTTGGTGTATTTTCCAGTTGAGTGTGTAATGACGTAGAGCTACATATGACCAAGCTGTCAGCTCAGTCAATCTGTGGTCAGAGACACCTTTTCAACATTTAAGCTGAGTGTTCAGAGGCCTGTAATACGAAGCTGGATTTTGAGAGCGTGCAGACCTCTACCAAACCTTTTTATTATTTTCTTTTTTCCGCCAATGATTGTGGACATTATTTTTGAGTTAGAAGCTCTAAAGGCAAAATTATCCCTATTTCCCCATAGTAAAGATTCCTTTAAAAAATTCTTGGATCAAGCGGTGATCTGGATCACCCCCAAAATCTAATCACTTATTATTATTTAATTTCTGAGATTTCCTGAAAATTGAATCAAAATCCGTTCATAACTTTTTGAATTATGTTCCTAACAGACCAACAGACTGAATACGTGACCTCCACCTTCGAACGTAAAAATAAATGAAAGGGAAAGCGAGGAGGATCTGTCCAAAACGTCGGGGTCGTAAAAAAATAGAAACTGAGTGATCAGAGTGATGTCCACTTACAATGTCTGATGAATCAATGCAGTAAAATCTCATGAATTTACGCTTTAACAGAGTCAGCAAATTTTCTGCTTATAAGTTCAGATTTTTTGAGTTTCACCTGTTTTTCTGTTCATCTTAAGCTGGGTGCACACATAAAGATTATCGGGCTGTTTTTGTTCCGATTTCCCCCTTCCTGACCAAGGACGGCAAACGCCCGACAGCATCGTTATGTGTGTGTTGTTCTGTGCTGAGATTATCGGAGCTACCACACACAGTACGATCAACACTGTTAAATGCCTGATTTTTATCTTCATGTGTCTAACAGATAAAAAATATGTGTACCAGCCTTTAGTTGTAACAGTGAAACATATTTTACTAAAGCCTGGTACACACATAACGATTTTTTTAATGTTCCGAGATTTTTTTTCTGGTGGAGACCGTACACGTGAAGATAAAAAAAATCAGTTATGATCGTATTGTGTGTGGTGTGCTCTGAAAAAGTAATCACAGAACAACACACACATGACGATGCTGTCCAGTAACTCAAATACAATCTAGTCCTCCGAGCCGGACAAACATTGAAACGTAGAAGAAGAACCATAGTTACAATCGAAAAACACAACACGCATCATGGAAGAGGATATATAGGACGAGTCTTGGGACCATTGTTAACAGAAAAAGCCAGAACTGAAAAAAATAACAGCCTGGAGACGGCGTGAACATGGACTTTGTTTACACCACGTTACCACCCACGCAGTCCGAATGTAGGTGTTGTCGGCGTTCCTCAGAAATCGGCATTGAAATATTAAACATGTTCACTGTTCCAAATTGTCGCCAAGACCCGTTTCGGAGCGGATTATCGGGACAAATCGGCTCATAACACACCACAGACCAAATGATAATTGGACAGGGAAATCTCACGATGATCGGGCGTTTGCCGTCCGAGGTCGGGAGGACGCAAAACCGGGACAAATGCAGTCCAAATATCCTTATGTGTGTACCAGGCTTAAGACACGTACTTCACTCAAACGACTTTTGCATAAAAGAAGAACAATATTATTATTGTTATATATTTTTCTGTTTCCTAAGGCCTATGAGTTTGTACTTTCACCCAGAAGACTGGGGTTTGTGTCCAATGTGACTTGTTTACTTCTTAAAAAATAGCATAGTTTTAAATCTTAAATGATTTCATAAGTTGACTTCAAATCTGCATTTTCAGCGTGTAAATCACATTAGATGGGCATCTTTTCTGTTTCTCTAAGATTCTACAAATATACAAAATGTTATACTTTCATGGAAATTATTTTTGTTTTGTGCTGCTAATGAATCTGGACCTTCTGCTTATACTCACAGTATAAATGGGTAGAGTATTTCTAACAACCCACAAACTCTTTCTTGCACTACTCTGACATTTTGTAAATGGATGTTTCTTAGCTTCAGAAAAAAAGGAAACTCCCACATCACAGGATTATCTTCCTCCATTCATATTTTTTCATACTTATTTTTATTTATTTTATATTTGGATGAATTTTAATAAATGAAACCCTTTTCTGTTTTCAGGTGATGTTCGACCCTCCTGGTGCTTCGAAGGACAAACACGGCTGCTCTCTTTAGAAACAGACTGATGAACCAAAGTCACTTTCAGGCAGCTTCTTTATCAGGGAAAAGCCTCGTGTCCACGCTGGCGGACGGGCTTTGCACAAAGAAAGAAAAGTCTTAACTTATAAATAGCAAATTTTTATTTTTATGTGTACATTTTTTGGGGGGATTTAAGTTATTTTTCTTGGGAATAAAGTTAAGTTTCTTGGATGGCGTTGTTTGTCTTGTGTAACTGATGCTGTTTCCTTCTTCCTTGTCTGGGTTTCAGCTTTTCCCTGTTTTCGTGTTACCTTAGTGTTAATGAATTTGTTTAAGGAAGAACATTTCTCCTGTCAGATGGAGTCATGAGAAAAAGTGAGATGTAGATATGAAAGGAATGCCAGCTGAGAGTTTAAACTCTTCCCTCTCATCAGACTGGCTCATTTTCTGCAGCAGCTCAGAAGAGAGGAAACTCCACCGTCATGGATTTTTCTGGCTACATCGGCCGCTGCCTGGCTTTTTTCATTCTTGCTATCATCCTGGATGTGATAGGCCTCATCATCTTCTTCATCGGGCTCGTCGCAACCCTCTCCTACTGGGATTTCTTTGTCTTTTCCGGGCCGCTCCTCATGTTCCTGAGCCTGGTCCTCTGGATCCTCTGGTATCTTGGAAACCTGGAGGTGCCAATGGACGAGTTACCGCTCGTATGAGGGTTTTCATTTTGCTTTGGCACAAAGATTTTTACTGGCAGAGCTGGAAAACAGGTGCAGATCCTCACTATTGCAGCGCAATGTGTTTTTAAAATGAGTGTTTTTATTCATTTAATAAAGCTGGAGTGTTTTTCAGGTTAAAAATGCTCAGCTCCTGCTCAGCCTTGTTGATCTTGACTCCTCAAAGACATTGAACTTTACCTTTTAAGGGGTAAACATGGGGCCATGATCTGAGCAGATATCAGGAAGCTGAGGACGTCAGACTCAAACTGTTTCAGAAACGTCTGAATCTGGAGGGGACGGTTGTGAAGGGTGGAGGATTTTTGCATAAAGACTTGGACAGATGATGCAATAACACATTGTGTACTATTAGAAGCATACTGATAATTGTTCCTAAATAATAAATGCTATTTATTTTACAAACTTTTCATTCATTTTTCATCTCCTGTAGTTGTTTTGTACGTTGTCACTTTAAATTTTCCATGTCTTTATTGTCATTTTGCATTTTTAAGGCAATTAATTCCCCTTTTTCTTAACACTAAATGTTACAAACCAACAATGAGAGGCTGTTTTCTCAACAAGCCAGTGTTCCTTATCTTCTAACTGGGAGGTAGTGACCTGTGACATTCCTTTGGTTCTCTGACTGATTGGTCATTGTGATTTTCTTTTATGTTTGATTACACATTTTTAGATTCACTTTTTTTGGACTCGAACCCACAGACCTGTCCTCTGTTTGCATTCCCACCTTGCTAGCAGCCTGACTGTGCTATCCATCATGTTTCTGTTTAACCAACTTCCTTCTTAAGGCCGTTGTTCTTGATTGGCCCCTGTGGTGAATTTCTTGTTGTGAAATTTGAGTATTGGTCGCTCAAGCTGTTCAAAAGAAACCAGTCAAACTGGGTTTCTTAGTTACAGAACACAGGAGGCTCTCATTTTACATGAATGGTTAGTGAAATGAAGCATTTCTTCTCTGCTTCATAGCAACAAACCCTGAGTGGAATCAAAGTTTTAGAAGCTGCTTTTTTAGAGTTAATGTTGGAGAAATGGGCTCTGATGTAATCTTTACCTGAAGTATGTCATACAGCTTGTTTTTCACCACTATGAAGACACACCCTATTTTACAGGGCGATTGATATCTGAGCTACAATGTCAGCTTCAAGAATGGAGCTTGAAGAAAGAAAAACAAGAACACACAAAAGGAAGGCTTCAGGAAGTTTTCTGTCAGATTTACAAGTTCACAACATGGAATTATTAATCACAGCAGTGGATTTGAAGATGATGCTTCTTAAGTCTTTAAACAACCCATAATAACTTGGATGGGTTTATGTTGACAGACTGCTGTGTCTTCAGGGCCCACACACACATTAGCCTTGCACAAGAGGAGTATTTGGAAACGTGTGAACAGAACATTACTAATTCATAACCTCGCTGCTCCGGCAGCTCCAGGAAAGTTACCAAGAGCTGGTCGACATGCAGCTCTGAGGTGTCAGAATCCCATGGCCTGTACGTCTGTGTGTCTGTAGGTTTTCAGTTTCCACCTCACACCTAAACCGTGTCTCTCCATTACATGCTGTACGCTCTGTGGCCAAATCGCACACAAAACCACACCTAACGCCTGGGCTGGGTCAGCTGAACATGACACTATTAGCTCTGTGGTGACAAAAGGCAACACTGATTAAGTTCTATGAGGCCTGTCGGTGTCGTGTTGGTGCTGCCAGCTCTTCACACTGCAGCAGTCCAGTGGTGTAATGGAACCATGTTCACTAATATCTCTGCATGTTTATATGTTCTGCTCCTTAATATCACTGCCATCACCAGAACGTTTCGTCAGTTTGTTGCTCTGCAGCTTTCAGGTGTATCAAGGCAAGGCAAGTTTATTTGTATAGCACTTTCATGTACAAGACAATTCAAAGTTCTTTACATAAAACCTTAAAAGCATAACAGCAGGAAGCAATAACAAATGCATTAAAAACAAACTTTAAAAGAAACTGAATAAAACCAAAAGGAAAAAGCTAAAATAAAACAAAATGCAAGAAATGAAGTTCTTGCATTCACAATAAGAATCAGAATACTTTATTAAGCCTGGAGGAAATTGTGTGCACACAGTCCCAACAACTGTTGGGAATTTAACAGTTGTTTTCATAAAAGGCAGCAAATAGAAAAGATCAGAAGATCTGAATGTATTTTGGTCCTAAACCAATCAGTGCTTTGTAAACTAGCAACAGGATTTTCAAGTCAATTCATTGACAGACACTTCTTCTTTAATTGATAACAGGCTGACTTCACAACTGGCTTAATATAACGGCTAAAATCCAGGTCTGAGTCCAGGACTACTCCCAGATTTCTGGCTTGGTTGTTAGTTTTGAACTTAGCTGTTTGAAGCCGAAAACTGACTTTTAATCTTCTTCCTTGGTTACAAAAACTGTTATTTCAGTTTTGTCTTCATTTAACTGAAGGAAGTTCTGGCACATCCGATCTTTAATTTGATCGATGCAGTTGAGTTTGGATCAGACTGTAGTCTCCAGGTGAGGTGGTTATGTGGATGTGTGTGTCATCAGCATAACTGTGGTAACATGTTTTGTTTGTTTTGTTTTCTTAACAATGTGAATGAGTGGCAGCATGTAGATATCGAACAGCAGTGGCCCCAGGATGGAGCCTTGGGGAACTCCACAGGTTATTTTAGTTTGTTCAGATTTATAGTTACCTATAGACACAAATTAGTCCCTGTATTTAAATAGGACTTAAACCAATTAATTGCAGCACTCAGATCCAGCAGTACCAGGACTGAAATGTTTCCTCTATCTGTGCTTAGTCAGGTGTCATTAAATACCTTAACTAGAGCATCTCAGTGCTCTGGTGTGGCTGAAAACCTGACTGGTAGACATCAGAACACTTATTTAGTGTCAGGAAGTTGTGTAGCTGCTGAAAGACAGCTTTTTCTAGAATCTGACTAAGAAAGGGAGGTTTGGTATTGGCCTGTAGCTGCTCATGAGGGACTAGTCTAGGTTTTTCTTCGTCAGTAGTGGCTTGATGACGGCTGTTTTTAGGGTCTGTGGGAAGATGCCGAGACGTGTTTACAATCTGGAGATATCTAAGGCCATGCATCCTGAAACCTTAAAAACCCGGTTGGCAGGGCGTCAAGTGGTGGTTTTCAGATGGCCGATGATCTCATCCAGGTTTTCAGGACTGACTGGAGAAAAGTGTGTCATGGTGTTCATGTCACTGAGTGGACATAGGGACAAACGTCCTGCCCCTGGCATGGAAGCACTGACTGACTGCCTGGTTTTCTGAGTGTTGTCAGTAAAGAAAGAAGCAAACTCATTACAGGCCTGGTTGGATAGAAATTCTGGGGTTACTGACCCAGGAGGATTAGTTAGCCTGTCCCTAGTCTCTCTTTATAGATCTCATAGTGAACCTGGAGCTTTGTTTTCTGCCACCTGAGTTCAGATTTTCCACATTCTGGTTTTTCATGAATGCTGACATCACCAACAATAACTACACAGTCACATTAACACAATATCAAGGAGGAAAAACATTAGAAATGATCTTTAGAGGAGTAACTGTTGCTACCCATCAATCAAAGGTTACCAGGTCATTCCCAAACTATCTGTGGTACATCATTCTACATAAAGAAAGATTATTCATGAGCGGGAAACATTCAAAACAGCAGCCACTCTTCCCAGGAGTGGATGTCCCAGTTCAGACCATGCAATGCTGAGAAAAATCACAAACCAACCCAGAGCTACATCTCAGACTCTACAGGCCTCACTTAGCATGTTAGATGTTAAAGTTTATGACAGCCCAGTTAAAAAAAGACTGAACCAGTAGGGCTTGTTTTGAAGGGTTGAAGGGCTCTAAAAAGAACATGGCAGCATGGCTTAGGTTGGCAAAACTGCATCTGAACAAACCACAAGACTTCTAGAACAATGTCCTTTAGACAGACCAGACCCAAGTGGAGATCTTTGGTCATGAGGCACAGGTGTGGTGCATATCGGCGCAAACACCTCATGTACATGGTTAAACATGGCGGTGAACCACTGATGATCTGGGTCTGGAGACCTTCTATTCAGTGAGTGGACCATGAACTCCTCTGGATACCCAAATATTATAGAGTCAGATGTGAGTCCATCTGTCTGGCAGCTGAAGTTTGGCTGAAACTGTCTCATGTAACAAACACAGCAGCAGATCAACAACAGAATGACTGGAAAAGAAACGAATCAAGGTGTTGACACGGTCCAGTCAAAGTCCAGATCTCAACCTGACTGAGATGCTGCGGTGGGACCTTCAGAAAGCCGTGCATGAGGAAATCCCTGCAAACTTCTTCGTTCTGACAGCCTTTCCTTTCTGGTTCTGGTTCTGATAGAGGTTTTGCTTCCTGGTTCTGGCTCTGATGGAGGCTTTCCACCTGGTTTTGGCTCTGATGGATGATTTTCCTCTCCACTGTGGCCTTGTAAATGCTCAGAATGGAGGACTGAATCATAGAGAAATTGGACTATTCTAGATATATGTTGGTTTGTTTTATTTGGATTTTAATAGCTAAGAAATGATCTGATAAGAATAACCTTTCATAGATGAAAGCAAAACATTTATAAAGCCACAATTATCCAGATTAGACATGCACGCACAAAAAGTGAAAACAGAAAAATATCTAAAGTCAACATTTCATTTTCTCTTTATGAGCTTATTTATCCTGTCACTACATTCATCTTGCAAACCCTTGGGGAAGAAATTAATTTTAAGGGTTTATTGGGACGGTGCATAAACATTGGACACCAATAAAAATGTGTTTTACATGAGATGTGCCGACTTTAGGCTAATCCTTCCTTACTTTCACATTTTAATACAACATGATGAGGATTTTCTATCGTCTTAAAGGGTGCCCCCACAACACAAATGCTATAAAACATGCCGTTATCAGGACTGAGGCAGCACCAAACACACAGGAGTTTCTCCAGAAACCACTTGTTAATGTTTTTAATATTAAAGCAGCAGCTGCAGTGACAGCATTTAGGTCAGACAGCCGTGTTCGGGGAAGGAAATCCAATTAAACTTCCAGGATCAGTCATTTTTCAAACACTTGTATTCTTTAATAAAAATCAGGGAGCAGTAATTTCTCTCCTCGTCACTGCGGCATAAATCCAACCAGTAAAGGCTGATATGGAAGTCTGTTTTCTCTATTCATTACAGAACTCTGCATTAACTTCTCGCTAAGGATCTAATTTATTCCGGAGTTTCATTGAATGGGTGTTGGGTTCCTAACACATAAATGAGGTGCTACCTCATTTAAAAGCATTTAATTGGTCTGGTTTCTATGGAGAGATGCTTTTCCTCTCCCCGGTGAGCATACGTGAGCAAAGACTGAGGCCCAAATGATTTTGTAGCTACAGCTTCCAAATTAAGCTCTAAAACATTTGGCTGTAACCAGAACTTTGTAATATGAGGCATAAAATCAGGCTTGTTCACATTAGTGGTTTTAGTACTTAAACCTTTTAACATTTTCTTTTACCAGTGGAAGTCACTTTTAGTCTGAATTTACATCTACTTTATACTACAATAAAAATCTGATAGGCTCTGTGTAATATGTTTCCCATCATGAATACTTAATGAATGGTACATTTCTCAGTAAATCATGAGTATGTTATAGTTATAAGAGCAAAAGACAAAAAACAAACAAAAAAGTGCATTAAAATGTATTTAATATAGACATAACATACCTGACCATTAACCATATTACCTCTCTCTCTGTATGCATGAAGACACATGTCTAGCTCTTGTTCTTTTTGGAAATAAATCTTTTAGTAACAAAAATAAAAATCAAACTTCTATCTGAAACTTATCCATTGACGTTCTTTTTTTTTTCTTTTTTTTTAATCTAAGAGCAAATGGCTTAGGATGTCTGAAAATATACAACCTTTCTAATCTCTAATAGCCACACAGAGTGACGAGCATCAGAAAATCCCTTCTGAAGAACAGCAGATGGCAGCACAAGACTGATGTTTCACCCCAGCAGTCTGCTTCAGCTGCTGTAATACCACAGCAGTCTCCTTGATAATAATAATAATAATAATAATATGTAGTAGTAGTAGTATTTTTTATTATTATTTTTTATTATTATTACTATAATAACCTAGAAGCATTCCTTTAGAAAGCCACTAATGGACTCATTGAGCCAGAGTTGTATCTAGAAAGTTAACATTGAATCAATCATATTTTTTACAGCACATTTTCTTTCTTTTTCATGTGTGTGTGTGTGTGTGTGTGTATATATATATATATATATATATATATATATATATATATATATATATATATATATATATATATATATATATAACACATATACATATTCATACACACCTGTATGCCTGTATATGTGTACATTAGTTCTTTTTCTTCTCACTTTTTAATTAAATTATTAGAGTTTCTTTTTCTCTTTTTCTTCTTAAACTGGGTCGTGTTTAGATTCTTCATGAAGTTTATTTCACAATTCTGTGCCAAGTATTGCAAGGCACACCCTCTTCATTGTTTTCTCTCTGTTAATATCTTCATATTTAATTTACTCTTCAGGCTGTATCCGCCCTCATCATTCAAATGTTTTGTATGTGATCTTGTGGAAAAATAAAATAGAGTAATAGAGAGAAACAGTTTGTTAATTATGTGTATTGAAATGAAAGAAAACGGGACAGCCGGTCCACGTCTTGAGAACTAAAGTCTTTTCATTTCCGCTCCTTTGCCGCCATGGTTTGTATCCCTCCGTACATCTGCGTGTCAGCCTGCTCTGCAACCAACCTCTACTTTCTACGGCTATTTCTATTATTGTTGTCATTGGTAAACACCATACAGCTGCTTACCCAGACAAGCTTCTGATTGGTGGAAATGATTATCTGTCACAAGACTTCCGCCGGTTTGGCTGCTTTTGATTGGCTATTGCTACTCCCCTTTTTTCACCCCCTCCTCTTCACCGTGGTGGGTCGGATCCGTTCTGTCCCCGGTCTGGCACGTTCCTAGCTAAATTATCCACGGTGTGAGATTGGATCCCCCCTTCCCTATTTTACTGACCCCCACTCCCCAAAATATCACAAATTTAATTCCCTGCATCCGCGTCTACATTGGCTTTCAGCACACTCCTCCAAATCTTTATTAGGCACATTGGAAGATGGCGGTGGTAAGCGGGATGTCGGGGTCGGCGATAGCCCGGCTGGAGGGCCGAGAATTCGAGTATCTGATGAAGAAAAGGTCGGTGACCATCGGTCGGAACTCTTCTCAGGGATCGGTGGACGTCAGCATGGGGCACTCCAGCTTTATATCCCGGCGTCACCTCGAAATTTTCACCGCAGGAGAAGATGGCACAGGAACGGGGGAATTCTATCTCCGGTGCCTTGGAAAGAACGGGGTGTTTGTAGATGGGGTGTTCCAGAGGAGAGGGGCTCCACCTCTCCAGCTTCCACGAATGTAAGTTTAAGGTTTGCTTGATGTGAAAAGAAATCTGAGAATTTCTGCATTCATGTGCTTATTGTGTTGTTATTGTTTTGTTAGCCCGCAGCGGCTGTGCACGTGCTGTGTCAACCAGCACCAAGCGTGATACGTGCGGTTCGTGTGTATACCAACAACGTCACATGAACACATGAACGCTCCATGACACACATGCTGCCTGTGCGAGCGCGTTTTACCAGAGAAACAGAAGCGTAATGAGCCTCATTGATCAACCTGGACTTTGTACTTTTTTATGTTTTTTTTCTCTCCCAGTTTAATATGGTGGTGCATTTATGGTGTTATTTGCACTGTAGTGCACCGCGTTGAAATACAGAAGGAATGTTAAATGTTAATTTATTTGCTGCTGGGTGTGTTTTAAACAAGCTGAAAACTGTCGTAAAGCTTGTTCTTCAGTGTTTGTGTTCACTGACTTTAAACATTAGACTGATAGGGTGATACCACCCTTCATGCTAGCAACGTTTCTAGCTGAGCTAAGCAAAGTTATTTTGTTTTACTTAAAAGAAGATAATGTGGGGTTATTAATTAATCTAAAACATATTTAATAGGCATGTAAGTTAGGCTACTAAATTATCTACGGAGCTATATTTGTGTTTCAGGTCATTTGATATTGCTCCTTTGAGTCATCTGTATGTTTACATTGCTCTGTTTGTCAGTCTCTTTTCTTTCCCCAAACTCAAACTAATCAATTTTTATATTTACAAACCCAAATCAGAAAAACAAAGTTGGGATAGTGATGGAAAACGCAAACACAAATGTATTGATTCTTACGTTTACATATAGCATGCTGTACAGTACCGGCAACACATTTGGAAAAAGCTGGTACAGTAGAGCTTTTACCACGAGGACTGAGTACGTTTTGATGACATTTGGTCTCATTTTCCCTGCAAACAAGTTGCAGGTGTGCAGCGATGGAGTTGCTGTTTGGGCTGGTCCTGTAGCCATACCCTCTCCTTCCTCAGCCACGAATTTCTGCTGTGTGCAGAATGCAGGTTTGCTGTATCTGGTTAAAAATGCATGTACGCTCTGGAAAAACTGTGGTCTTGAACGCAGCAGATGTTGCTAAAATCTCAACAAGCCCTTCTGCGTTAATGCTGCCATCACAGAAATGTAAATGTAAACAGACAGATGACTCAAAACAGCAATATGAAATGACCAGTTCAGACCACACAGTTACCCTTATCCTCCTAAAAAGATCACGCTCACGGATTGGTCGATTGATGAATGAAGGTTCTTGATGCAAGGGGGGATTAAAGAACCCAGCTTGGTTCCAGCTTTAGCTCCTGTACTGAAATCCCTCTGGACTGCTTGAATGGTTTAATGATAAATAATCCCTGTAAACACCAGACATATGCAAATCCTCCCAGTCATTGTTTGAGAAACAGTTAAATGATTTTCTCACAGGTTGGTGGACAAACTGAAGCTCCTCTGCTCGTCCTTGCTCCTCAATGACTGTGTTGGGACCTCATTTCAATAGTTTTAAAATGCAAAAAAGTATGTAAATTATCAAATTAATTGCAAGTGATGAGACAAAATCTGAAATATCTTGGGTTTATTTTGTTTAAAATCAAATTAAATCTATGAATTACCACGCTTCTATTTTCCAAGTATTTTATTTGTTTTTCAATAATAAACATATAATTTGTTTTTTGTCATTTTAATAATCCACATTTCCCAACTTTCACTGATTTTGTGTTGTAAATTAAACAAATACAGCAACTATTAATGTCCACATTATTGTAATCAGTCACGTTTAGGTGTCAGCATGTAGTCCAAATATAGCCGCCACATTAATAGTGAATTAGACGTGTTAGACATGATCTGTTACATAATGGTGTTGGTGTGTGTCCATATTTAAACATGAAGCTGACTCTCAGTGCTCCTCTCTGGGCTTCATTTGGACTTGGCCTGCTTGTTGCCAGGCAGTTTGTAGCGAAATAAGCTCCCATCACCAGGTTCATCGTTTCATGAATTTAAATCCGTCTTTATGTTTATTTCCCTTGTTTCAGGTGCTGCTTCCGCTTCCCCAGCACAAGCATAAAGATCACATTCACAGCCCTGTCTAATGACAAGAAGGAGCCGAGGAACGTGCCGGAATCACCGGTCAAGCCCGTCCAGCCCCAGATCTCCCCGCTGACCATTAACATTCCCGACAACATCGCCCACCTCATGAGCCCACTGCCCTCACCCACCGGAACCATCAGGTAGGAGCCGTTTAACTTTCTCACCGTAATCTGCGTCCGCCCTTGTCCCAACTCTAAAGTCTCATTTTCAATCCGCTTCTGCAGCGCTGCGAACTCCTGTCCGTCAAGTCCGCGGGGGGCGGGGCTGTCCAGCTACAGGACGAGCCGCGTTCTCGCCTCCGAACTCATAGGAGACAACTCCCAATCAGAAAACGACAAGGAGGCGTCAGGTGAAGACAGTCCAAAGGTGAGAGCAGAAGGGCTGTTAGTCAGATAAAACAGGGTTTATTGTTGCAGTTTATATGTGTCAAATATGAAGATATAAGCTGTTATTATAAATATATAAGCAACTATAAATAAACTACATATGCTTACTTAGTTTTTCATGTTTGTATAAGGGATGAATATAAATATATAAAGAAGAAAACTGTCAGTACATATCACACATACCAAATTTAGTCCTCTTCATCACCTGTCACCAGTTACATTTACTAGGAGCAGTGGCAGCCATATTCCAGCACCCGGTGGGGTTTAGTTCCTTGCTTTAGATTGACGGTAACGTCCAATCAGGAGCAGCCAAAGATCAACCAGTGAGCAGAAAGCTCTATGTGTGTGTGAAAAGAAGAAAAATAATGCTCCTCTATGGCTGGAATAAAGCCAAGAAGACGTTTCTGATGCACGGTGGCGCCACAAAGCAGCTGAGCTGGAGTTGGTTTAGTGAGGATAGCAGGTAAATAGTAGCAGGAATAACTGGAAATGAGGGAAAAGCAGCTGGAGGAAACCGTAAAAATATGTAGATGAGAGCTGAATGAATTTTGATCACTGCTGCCCTCCGTCTGTGTGACGTCATCTGAACTGATGGAAATCAGGTCTCCTCCAGAAGTTGAGCGGTGGATAAGTCCACGCAAAGATGTTTTTAATCCGATTAGATTTTCTATCTGGTGGAGACCTCACACGTGAAGATAAAAACCAGGCGTTAACAGTGTTGATGGTCCTGTGTGTGGTGGCTCCGATAATCTCAGCACAGAACAACACACACATAACGATGCTGTCCCCCAACCGATCTACAATCTAGTCCTCCGATCTTGTGTGATCAAACGTAATCTAAAAATAAAGAAGAAGAAGAACCATGGCAACAACCGGAAACACAACACACAGCATGGAAGAGGATACAAGACGAGGGAATGATGGTGGTCTTGGGACTATTGTAAACAGAAAAAGCCAGAACTGAAAAATACCAGACCGGAGACGGCGTGAACACGAACTTTATATCCTCCTTTGTTCCCCAGTCTGCTCGCTCTCTGATTGGCTACATTCTGTTCCACTTCACCCTCCACGCAGTCACGACTCGGGAAGATTTTTGGTCGTAAATATTGAACATGTTCAATACTTCTGATCTCGGCCACGACCCGTTTCGGAGCCGATTGTTGGGACGAATTTGCTCGTAACACAACTCAGACCACATGATCATGTTAGGATCATTTTATAGGAAAATCTTATAAAACTTAAGATAATCTGGCGTTGGCCGTCCTCGGTCGGAAAGCAGCAAAATCAGGACAAAAACAGCCCGATAATCTTTATGTGCGCACCAGGCCTTAGAAGCCCAGAGCAACACGGAAGTTGTCTAAAAACGTGAAGAAACTCAAGTCAACGCGTGTAGAAAACATGAAAACGTTGCTTCTCATTCTGAAAGCATCAGCGGGAGAATATACTGGAAAACCAGAGCAGGCTCGCTTCGAAGCTTTGATCTGCACCGGCGGGATGTCCTGGAAGATCCATGGAGAAGAAATACTGATTACTGACACGAGAGACATCCCTGTATAAAGAGAATAAAATGCTTATGGCTGGTTGAGCTTATAATAAAGCCAACGAGGAGCCACGTTCTAAGAAATTCCAATGGAATGGAAAAGATTAAACATAAATCCAGAGGAGGGAAATTTCCAGAAGCAGCACAGCCACTTGATCCATTTCACAGTTAAAATGTTTAGTTTCATTCAGTCCAGTGAAGCTAGCTCTTTTAGTTTGTTTTTATTTCTACCATAACATTCTCCTAAACCTCTTTATTGTTCAGTCATTTACACAACCATCGGTGTGCTGGGGTAGTTATCAAAAAGTAATCCCTAAAATGTAATAAAATGAGCTGCTAAGAGCAACGCTGGGAAAAGTGGGTTAAAATTAGTTAAAATATAAAAGCTGGGTTACCAGTTACTAGTTTTGTATCATAGATTAAAACAAAAGCATCTGTATTTATTTTCTATAATGCAAGAACATGATGCCACTATACACAATATTCCTATTATATAACAACATCCACAATATAATACAAGTGTACCCCAGGTAGGAGTTAACCCCTCACTTACCTTTGTAAAATATTTAATTTCTCTTTTTAAAGTGATGTTTGGACATTATTTCAAGGAGGATCTAGTTATGAACTATTCATATGCACATTAATTATGTTTCTTATCTTCTGCAGGACGACTCCAAACCACCATATTCATATGCACAGCTAATAGTCCAAGCTATCACCATGGCTCCAGATAAGCAGCTCACACTGAATGGAATATACACCCACATCACCAAGAACTATCCTTACTACAGAACAGCTGATAAAGGCTGGCAGGTCGGTGTTTATCTCAAGCTTCATCTCATTTTTAAAGCTAAATGCATAAAGGTGTGTTACTTTGTGCTGAAATGATCCAAATTAGAATTTTTTTCTTCAACTCTTTTGCACAAACACTCTCAGTTTGCTGCTTCATGCTTCTCGCTAGACTGGATTTCCAGCTTTCTGTCATTTAATGAAGGATGTTTGGGTTTTGGGTGAATCGGAGGAGGTGTGATGATGTCTGTAGCAGGAAAAATGCAATGTCATGCCTAAACTGCAAACTGGAGAGTGTGTGTTAGGAGTGATGAATGGCTCCAACGGGGGTCAAAGGTGTGTTGCGTAGACCTGCATCGTGAAAGGGGGAGGGGGACTTTGTGCTTCGTTTGTTGCAAAACTTCATCTGTAACTGATGCTGGTTCAAGGAAACACAAACTTCAAACTGCCTCCTTACGTAAGCCTGGTCAGTGTGGTGCAGTTCAGAGTTTACACACACACACACACACACATACACACACACACACACACATCCCAAATTCAGATGTCGTTGTATTGATCAGAGTAACAGCTCATCAGAATCTGCATCTTGGAATTCATACAGATGCCACTTTGATGCAAACCTTCCCTTCATGGCAGCAGCGGGCCCCTATAAACCACTTAGGAAAAGCTCAAAGAACAATGAAGCTGCTTTTTAACCACGAGGTCTTTCAGGGGTCCCTCTCCGCTCCGACCGCAGGAATCCAAGGACTTCTTAACCTTTTTAACGTCGGAGTCCAAATCTTCCAGTACAAAGTGGTCCAGGGCCCATTCAAATATTTACCAAATATCACTTTTTTTATTTAGATTTATTTAAGGCTCAACTTCATCCAATCATTTAAATCCTTCAGACAATGAAGGAGTTTAGTTACAGAATCACCTTCTGATTGTAAGGGGATATAAATCGAACATCATCTGCAAAGCAAAGGTGAGAAATCTCATGCTTGTCACATGAAGACCGCAGCAGCAACATATATAAAGAAAAAGGAAACAACCTAAAATAGATCCTTGTGGGACTCCACAACTAAGGGGGGGTGTACTCGTGAAGATGGACAGAAAAGGCCCTACCTGACAAATAAGAACAAACTCAGTTTAAAACACGGCCTTTAATTCGACACACCACTCCAAACAATCCAGATCGGATTGGGTCTGAAGATCAATCGTGTCTGTGGTGAAGTCCAAAAGGACCAGGACAGCTGGACATTCAGAGTCAGCGGTTTAAAAGAAGGTCATCAAAAGTCATAAAAGTACTGTTTCAGTTCCTAATCCATTACCTAAAACCAGGTCAGCTTCTGTAAAACCTCATTAAAAGCTAGATAAGCCTGCAACCGCATGAGCACGATTTCCTCCAAGGCTTTTGAAAGACAGGTAAGGTCAGAAAAAGGCCTGAAGTTGGACAGAACAGAGGACGGGGTTTCTTTATAAGAGGCTGGACAGGATCAAAAGCAGCCTGCGGTCAGACAGGTGTGGTGTAAATCACAACTTTGATCATGCTGCACATTTTTACCAGTGATAATCCAGATTCTACCACAATACAGTTTAATTCGATCCAAGGTCCACTGATCCACATGAGCACGGCTGATTTAACAGCCACTTTCTTCCTGATCAGTCAGATGTTTAAATGAAAAACAATCGGACATTTGAACAAAAACAGACTGAACCAAATACTGGATGCTGAGATTTCAGGGCTCAAAATATCGTGCATGTGCAAGTTAGTGCACATAAAGTTGGAGCAGTGCACCTGTGCAGGTATGGATAAAGCTGGAAACGCACCTGATGGCTGAAGTTCACCGTCAGATTTTGTTTCTTCTGTGTTTAGAAAGAAAGCCGCTTCACATCTTTGCCCCTTTACTGCCGTGTGTGTTATATTTGACAGATACAGTTTTGCCTCACTGTGGGCCGGTTGTTCAAACGGAATCCAAGCGGATTTCGGTTTTCGGATAGGATCAAATCCTGAAAATGTGTTGTTCATAACGGAAATCCGGATTCCGAAATCCACTTGAATCACGTAATCCAATCCTGGTTGTTATCCAGACAAAACCCTCAGTTTGGGTTGTTCAAAACTTTTGAGCAGAATCTGGATAATTTTGATCCACAAAAACAGGATTATCCTGATCCCAACAGAGGGCAGGATTACAAGGCGGATTTCAGAAAGAAACTGCGGTACATCCTAACAGCTGGTCAAATAATAGAACTCTTTATTCGGTAAATATGCTTATATTTGTATTTTACACCTGAATTAACCGTTACAGTGATAAAGTAACTGACATAGGGACAGGCTCCTATTAAGTCTTTTAGCGTAGTAAAAATAAAAACATGACATTATCATATTCTCACAAAATAAACAACCAAACAAATCCAATAATAAACACAAATAAAATATTCAGTTTTCCTGTTATTCATCACTACATAATAAGAAGAGAACTTGTCAAATAAAAAAAAATTTCTAACGATTGCATCCCTCACTACGTCTCTGACAGAATGACGAGGTTGGTCCGGTACGTCCACGCGGTGCGTCATTAACATGTCACAGAGGGGGAGATGCTCGCAGAGTGATGCAGGACAATACATGCACGTATGAAGTTACATGCTCCCGATGGTTCCACTTGCAAAGCATGTAAACCGTCTCTTCTACCTGCTGTTCTTCACATGGCCGCAGCGAAGCCTGATCTACATGCTGGAAATCCGGATTTCGTGATCCTGAAAAACAGGATTATGGATCAGGGTGATCCAATCCTGTTTTCCTTTGAACAACCGGGGTAAAAGTAAGGCGGATTACGTGATTCTCCATTTAAAAAAAATTGGATTTTTGAACAACCGGCCCTTTATGGTGAAAACTTGCTCAAAGCCCTGAGGAACGCAATCTGATTCCTGTCTTCTGCCCCCTGGTGGACACCTTTTGCACTGCAACAATTTAGATATATTCTATTCTATTCTATTCTATTCTACAGTCATTTAGCAGACGCTTTTATCCAAAGCGACTTACATTTGAGAGGAAGAACAACACAAGCATGAATTCAAACAAGATGGGACGTCATAATTAAGTGATAGTCAGACCGCTTTTGAGTCCAGTTGGACCCAGGTGCTGTCATGTAGTGCTAGTGCAGTGCATATAATTGTTTTTTTTTTGTTTTTTTAGTCATTTTATTTAAATACAGGATCACGATTTCATCACACAATATCAACTTGGGCATAAGTGCATGATTTCATCACAGAGTAATAAATGGTAAATATCCCAAATTATTATTTATTTTTTTACATTTTGTCAAAGGGGCACATAAAGATTTCTGCCAGAAAAAAATATAATTATCTCTATATTTTTTCTTGGTTTAGGGTTTAAATTGTCATGCTGCTGACTTGTTACCGTTTAACTAAAAAAATCTGAAATTTTCGTCCTCCTTTGTTATAAGTATTTTATTTTATGTATTTAAGTTGAGATTTAAAAAAATATTTTAACTGCTGCTGCATGAAGAGAGAACTGCTGTGAAAAGCAGCTTGTTCTTTTTGCAGATAAGTGTTGTGTATATTTGTGCATATAGAGGTTTCAGTCAACCAGTTTGGAATAATTGAATTGTGCAACCATGTGATAATCAGAATTATAAGTTTAAATCGTTGCCTAGCATTAATAAAAAAAAAAGACCAAAGAAAACTAAAAGCACCTTTTTATATGCATGTTTTGGTTTTTAAACAATTTTATAAGATTGAATTTAAAGTTAATTTTCCACAGATGCGGGTTATTCTAGATTGTTCTTTTTGCCATGCGCACCGATGCACCTTTATTCTAACACGCATTTCGAGCCCTGTCTTTAAAATGTTTCCATCATGGAAAAGAAAGAAAGAATACATTTCTGTTTGTAGACATTAAGTCAGGATATAGTAGAAACCTTCCTCCTATTTAAACCAAATATCTTTAGAGCTGAGTTATAACAACCAGTCTGTCGTAGTAGCACACCACGCCTTTTTAGATCGCAACATTTTCCTCATCTGATTACAATAAAGCAGAGAAAATGGAAACAATTCCTCCTTTTCTTACTGAAAAATGTCTTGCATGTGATTATGTGTCCATGTTTGGTCTATATTTTTAATTTGGATCTATGCTACTGGGCTGCTGATCACCGAGTCACTCCTATTGGATGCTGATGATCTGCAAACCTTTTATTTGTTTATTTTTGTGAACATAAAGCAGGTTGTTGTCTTTTGTATTTGGTTAGCATCAAATCTCCCAGCGACACACTTTGTAGCAGAGCCGAGCAACAGTGATGCTTCTCCTGTTGTTTTTTCCTAAACATCTCGGTACAAAGATGCCTCCTTGTCATAGACGTAAAGCACTACTACCAGGTTCTGTTTAAAATATCGAGATGTTTTATTTCTATAAACGTGTTTTTATTGTTTCTGTTAGAACTCGATCCGCCACAATCTGTCCCTGAACCGGTACTTCATCAAAGTGGCCCGCTCCCAGGAGGAGCCGGGCAAAGGTTCCTTCTGGAGAATCGACCCCGCCTCGGAGGGCAAGCTGATAGACCAAGCCTTCAGGAAGCGCAGGCCCAGGGGGGTGCCCTGCTTCCGGACCCCCGTAGGGCCCCTCTCATCCAGGTGACCCCTGCTGTCATGGTAACTGTACAGCTGTGTGGCAGGTTTTATGTGGTACTAATGAACCAGGTCTTTCTCTCATGTCTCAGGAGTGCCCCGGCTTCTCCCAACCACACGGGGGCGCTGTCTGCCCACTCCAGTGGCGTCCAGACCCCAGACAGCCTGTCCAGGGAAGGTTCCCCAGTCCCTGTGGAGCCGGAGCCAACCCCACCACCCCCTGCTACAGTCCAGCCCAAACTAGCTGTCATTCAGGAGGCCCGCTTTGCACAGAACCCAGGTACGACACGAGTCCTCCAGCTTCACCACCGGTCCAACCAGCGTTTGGCTACAAGTTGGAATACGTTTTTTCCATTTTTGTCTGATTGAACAATGGTTGCAGTAAATTTTCTTCCCCCCCCCCCTCACCTCCACCAGGCTCCCCCCTTGGCAACCAGCCAGTGCTGATCGCCGTGCAGCGCCAGATGCCTCAAACTACCATGAAGCCTGTGACATACACCATGGCAACGCCAGCCATCGTCGCAACAACGGTCAGCTCCACTCCCGTCATGCAGACGGTGCACGTCGTCCACCAGATCCCAGCCGTCACCATGGCGACCGTTACCGGGCAGCCCACTCCAGCAGCGAGCTCAGAACCTCAGGAGAACGGAGGAGGGGAGCACCAAGAGATGAAAGGTGCCTTCAGACAGAGATGCAGGGCTTTGTGTTCCAGTTTAAAAGCTAAGCTAACTAAGCTGGTGTAAGAGGAACGCAGCTTTCGCTCCCAAACAAACACATTAATAACCAATCAGAAGTTGAGCAGACATGCAGTAGAGCAGAGACGCGGCGAATAGCTGTAAACATAGGCTATTCTACGTCAGGTCCTCCTTGGTGGGACGGAGGAGAAGTTTGTGAAGAATGAAGAAGACGGTTTTTTGTTTTTTTAACTGTATAAATGCAGGTAGAAGCTCAGCTTTTTAATCCCAGTCAGCCTCAGACATGATGTTTCCCGCCTCAGCTGTCAGTTTATGAGGCTAAAATGTTGTAAAATGAATGTATGAATAGATATAGCAGCAAAAAGGCCGACCAGAAGAAGAAAGCAGAATTACTAACAGAACTTCAGATCAACAGTGACCAAGCCTTTGGTCTTTGGCTGCTCCTGATTGGACATTACCATCAATCTAAGCTCTCTGATTGGTGGAAAGTCTGACAGGAAGTGGCTTCATCTAAAAAGAGGTCTCTTAGCAACATAGTAGTGGTAGTAGACCATATAGTGATCTTTTTATGATGAAATGTGATAAATAATGCTGTTATCATGGGTTATTGTGGATTTACCAGATAGTCTCTGAATAAAACTACATTTTACAAAAAGCTAAGACGCAGAACAGTCATGTTTTTTGTATTTTTTTCCTCCTCCCTGCAGTAAAAGTGGAGCCGGTTCCGTCCATCACAGCTTCCTCTTTAGGTGGAGTCAGCCGCATCATCCAAAGCTCTCAGGCTGCTCCGCTGACCACCGTCACCATCCTGCAGCAAGCCCCGCTGGGGCAGCATCAGCTCCCGGTGAAGGCCATCACACAGAACGGGACTCACCTGGTGCCTGTCAGTACCGCTGCCAGCTCAGGTGAGTCTCACACAGGTCATGCTTTACAGGAGCCGGTGTTTGAGTAACGGATGCTCCGTTCACGCTTCAATCTTTTTATCGTCAGAGGTCTGTAGACCACAGCACTGCTTTCACCAAAGTTCAGGTTTTAAACTTTTGTGTGGATACACCACATAAAACCGGACATATCCTAGTTTAATTATCAGGAGTTCCAGGTGGGATCAGCTGATCCGACAAGGTTTTCAATACAGAGTTAATGTCTGAATCTTTTCACCCAGTATGTTAATAAAGTAGATTAAAATGAAAAGACAGTCATCAGGTCATAGAGGTGAATTCACGCTAGAAAAAAGATACCAAACATGGAGACCGTAAACATTTTTGTTGTCTTTAAAGGCAAAATCAAATGGGCTCAGACCCTTGATGGTTAAAAATAGTAAAAGAAATTAAGAAACAACTAACAACAAGATTTATGTAAACTTTTAAAAATAGATTTTAATAAAATGCTAACGTGGATTATTTCTTTGATGTAACAGTAAATCATCTCCAGTTGGAAAGTTATTTCTCTTTTAAATGGAGCCACATTAGTACAGAAAATGTATTTATGGGATGAGCAGCAGAGTTCAGTAAGTGCGTTTACCTGAAAAAACTCCAGGTGTAGCTGTCCTGCACTGTGGAGCGCTGCGTCCATGTGCAGTACCGCTCCCACACCAGGAGGTGGTGCTGCTGAGAAATAAAAAAATCCTCAGGATGGAGGTTCAGACCTGAAATCACTGGATCACTGTTGATCTTCAGCAGGATGCTGCTACCTTTCTGCTTCCTGTAGTCCACCACCATCTCCTTCCTGCTGGTATTTTGTTTTGTCTGGATTAATCACAGTTTGAGGGTAAACACTGGTACCTGCTCTCTGAACCCCGTTTCCACAACGGGTGCAGGGCAGGACACATTTTTTTGTGTTTCCATATGCGATAACTGGTGAGGGTACGCTAATATCCGACCCCACCTGTCCTACTTTGTTGGGACCCTTCCGTTGGGGTACCAGTAACCGATCTGACCTGAAAGGGTGGAGTTTGACACACTGCAAACCATTGATTGGTTGAGAAAAGTCACTTCACGTGCAACCTGGCATAAAAACAAAGCAGGTTTTCCTTTTGTTGATTAAATCTGTAAAAAAATGCCGTTACAAAGCACCGCCAAGAAGAAAGAACACAAACTGTTGGATGACGCCATTCTCCTCCAGTTTCTGACTCGTGTTTGGTTAAACTTTAAGAAAGGCGCTGAGATGGCGTCATGCTGAGGCATCTGTCGCTGAGTATCAGCTGAACAGGGACAGGTGTCCCACCCTCAACCCTGAAATGAGGCCTAACCGGGTGGCTGATGGTTAGATATTATTACCTCTAAAATCTAAAATAAGTCTCAATAACCGGATGGACTGCTGACGTATGAAGTAGTATTTGTGTGATTTCTTGTAAAATGAACAACATTTAACCGGACTGTTACAGAAATAACTCCACCTCCACTTTCTTTATACACCACTTTTAAAACAACACAGTTGACCAAAGTGCTTCACACCAAAATACATCAGTTAAACAGTAAAAACGAAATAAAAACATATACAATAAACCAGTATAAATATATAACCATCAGTCAAAAACCAACATCTCAACCAGTGTGAAAAGCCAAAGTGAAAAGATGAGTTTTAAGCAGTGATTTAAAGGTGAAGAGGCAGCTGGTTCCACAGTCTGGGTCCAGCTACAGGAAAGGCTCGGTCACCTCGAAGTTTCCTCTCGGTTGAGGGGACAGTCGAAAGTGACCCGTCTGCTGACCTGAGGGAAGGTGACGGGGTGAAGGGCTGCAGGAGGTCTGACAGATACGGTGGGGCGAGACTGTGGAGGCACTTAAAAACAAATAAAGGAATTTTAAAATCAACTCTAAAACGAACGGGTAGCCAATGAAGCAAAGCCAAGACCGGAGTAATGTGCTCTGGTTTTTTAGTACCTTAACAGTATTTACGCCACTCTGTCCAAATGTCTTCTGCCCATCTGCTGGTTAATCATACTTAGACTCCTTCTAAAAACTCAAGTGCCCTACTGCGATGTACTTGCTGCGATATGTCGGATCAGTCCCACACACTGATCCGACGTGTGTTTTCTCTGTTGACAGTTTCACATAAACTGTTCCTACATTTAATGACTCAGTGACCATCTGAACCAGAACCGGCGTCTTCAGTTCACGCTGCAGATAAAAGTGGCTCAAATCAGAATTTTTTCCATGTCACCCATATCTGATCTTCTTATTATCGTCTAAACTCCATAAATCCAATATTTTACAAATCCAACTGAGGCCACTTATGTGGTACTAAAATTGTAAAAGCATTAAAAGTACCAGAGGACTACAGGATCCAGGAGGCCTCATAGTTTAAAAGCAGGTCAAACAACAAGAAGGCCCAAGACCATTAAGGCATTTCTAAACGATTAGAAGAGCCTTAAAATCAATGCTGCCACACAGAAAGTCAATGCAATGATTTAAAAATGTTCATGTGGGTCACTTCAAGCCCGTAGACGGGTCACACTGGAATCTGATGAAGGTTGCATTAAATTCTAATATCAACAACCATGCAACAAAAAATAAAGGAAGAAATGGGAATAGAGCTTTAACACCTGCAGAGTGAACGTAGCTTTAGTTGTCTCTCGTGAGGGAAAACCTTGCATTTATTCCTACTAAGTAATAAATCGTTGCGGCACTCTTCACCCTCTCTTTGTCTCACCAGCGAACCCTCTCCATCTCCTGGCGGCCCACGCCTCGGCCTCAGCTTCCCTCCCCACCAAGCGGCAGAACGGAGAACTGCAGGAGCCGCCCGAGTCCAAGCGAGTGAAAACGGAGGTGGCCGCCAGCAACAACGGCACCGCGGACGGAGCCGGAGACGGCAGCGACAAGTAGCCCACCCCGCCCTGCTGTCCCCCTCCAGGCTCCACCACGGCCCCTCCCCCTCCATCCCACCCAGCGTCGTCATCTTCTCCAAGGTGCCAAAAAGAAAAAGGACTTCAGAATGTGCAAACCTCCCTCCCACCTTCTCTTCCACATGTGTGAGACCACGAACAATAAATGCAAAAACTAAAGACCAAATAAAAAAAAAAGGAAGCGAGATGACTGTGAATGGCCGACGTTTGAGACCCAGAGAGCAAGAAGAAGCACAGAAAGGAGGAGAAATGTTCAACAAACGGTCCGGTTTCCAGCCGAAAGACAACCAGCCCGACTCAACACGAGCGAGGAGAACGAGGAGGAGGAGGTTCATCCTGGTAGCATTACAGACGAGCGCTTAACCGTGTGTCTGATTGGAAAAAGCAACCAAATGACATCACCAGTAGTGTATTCCACAAAGGGAAGAGTGTGTGGACATGTGGACATTCCCATCTTCGGCAGCTAGCCTCCACGTCGACCTACCTAACCCAGTCGTGAGTAGATATGCAGTATTCCGTCGTATCTTTGGATCTTTTCTGAGTGTTACTCCGTTTCCGAGGCACAGATACTATCTAGTAATAATTAAATAACGAAACACTGTAAGTGCGGTCTTTGAGAACATGTAAAACATCTCAACATGGTATTTTTGGAATATTTTTGTTGTTTTTTGTACGTGAACTGTGTTCAGTGACATGAATGTAGTCTTTTTTTCCTCTAAAGAAAACACTATGGAGTGGATGCTCTTCTTTTCTGCTCAGTGATGCAAATTACATTTCTTTATCACTGTACATCAACAGATTTTTCATATTTTACAAATATCCTTAGAAATAAAAAGTATATTCCCATGTGTACTTGAGCATACGCGTCATGGAGCTTGCATGTTACGGATCTAGAAACTAATGTACCAGAGCAGATTATCTGAATATGGAACTGAAGAAAACTACGCTATATGATTCTGACCAGTGCTGCACTTAAACTTAGTTCTCTTTTTTTTATTATTGTTGTTGTTTTGCATTTTTATCTGTTTTTTCCTTGTCGGCTGTTTATTACCTTTGTGTTAAAGTTGGCGGTCTCCTTGGCTGGATTCTTTTCTTCTGTTCAGGCAACTTAAAAAACGAGTCTATTCAGATTGTATTCTGTGTTCAACCAGGAAAAATAAGTGATCGGTGTTTGTTCTGCTTCAGTGGATTAATGTTTTTGTTTGGTTTTTTTCTCTTTTTTATAAATTTATTTAAAACAGAACTTCTTGGTTTGCATTTCTTTGAGTAAACGCAAAAAATGATGAAGTCTGTTTTTTCTTTTTGCTAGAACGAAGGGGAAGGATGCTTTTTGGTTGTGGGGAATGAGGGGAAATGGCAGCAGGGGGGGAAATGTTTCCTTAAACGTCATCGGTTTCCTACAGGGGCTCACATTTCCAGTCACGAGAATTGCTGAATGGAAACTCTGAATATAAAAAAAAGAGGTCAAAGTTAACAGAAGTGGTTGATGGTCTTTTAAATTAAAATGTTTTCCATGACAGTAAAGTAAAATGAGGTAAATACAACCTTAGATGAACACATCAAATTACAGTCATTCTATGGGGCTTTGATAGGGACACGTTTTACTCGTAACTCAACAACAAATACAGGCTGAATCTACGAGTACGGATTTCTTCTGCAAGTCTGAAAATACAAGTTTACCATCCTGAAAAGTACAAGTAATTTTTACAAGCTCGAAACATTTTACACGCCTACTCAAGAACCAGATTTCTCTAAGTCCTAAGCGGCCGGAGAGGACTCTCCCGTATCCACGAGCAAACTTTACGCTAGTGTAAAAGTACTGCTCTGACCATCTGACCATGACCCCACAACCTTCACAGCTCGCTAAAGGCAAGTCGTTTTAGGCATAAATAAAAACTAAGAACTCTTGATGTTATGAGCGAATAGCAGAATCATGTTTTTCCATCTCCAGGAATAAATCTTTCAGTTTCCGTAAACTCTCTTAGCTTTAGGGAGCTGGCTTTGTAGTTGTACTTTTCCAGTTACAGTTACCAGGATGTTAGTTTGGTTTGGACACGAGAGTCTCCTCTGGTTAGGGATTAAAGCAGAGATCACTAACTTGCTAACACACTAAGTTGAGTGGAAGTGGATTCCCCAGGAGTCTATTTGTATCTCTGGTGGGGGGATTTAACGCTCCACCAGCCTTTGCAAACTGGAGGAATCTCCCTGGAGCAGAAGGTCGTCTGTTCGCCTTCTGTCTGCATAACAGCTTGTTAAATTCTGCACCAGCTTCTTTCCATTATCAGGTGTGTTGCAGCAGGGAAACATCTAAAACCTGCAGGATACTGTCTCATGAGGTCCGGAGTTGATCCCTGGATTATAGAAATCTGACTGGTTCTTGAGTAGGCGTATAAAATGTGGGTCGAACGCTTTGAATAAAACTGACTTTCAGACTTGTAGGATTAATCTGTACTTGTTATACTAATGTCCCTAACTTAGCTCCACATAATTCTTTATTTAATAATAAACTAAACCGGACTGCAGAAGCAACATGAAAGCTGCATCCACGCCCAGCCGTTTTCTGGAAGCTCTCGTGGTTGTGCAGGAATTTTGCTCCACTCTTCTTTCCAATGCTGCTTCAGTACATTGAGGCTTGCAGCGTTGGCTTCGGCTCTCTGAAGGTCCCACAGCATTTCAGTCAGGTTGAGGTCTGGACTCTGGATCACGTCAGCATCTTTTGCAGCCGTGCTGTTGTAGATCTGCTGTGGTCTTTAGGATCGTCGTCCTGTTGCTGTGGGACAGATGGACTAACATTTAACTCTAGAATATTTGGGTATCCAGAGTTCATTGTCCTCTGGCTGCAAGGGGTCCAGGTCCAGAGCATCACCATCCTTCCACCAGTGTGGTTTTTCTGCTTTCAAACCAAACATGTCCACTCTGGTCTGGTCTGTCCAACGTTGTTCCTGAAGTCTTGTGGTTTGTTCAGACGCAGCTTTGCTAAGCTAAGCTCTGCTGCCATGCAGAGAAGAACAAGCCACACTGGTTTAGTTGTTTCTATCTGGACTGCCACGAACTTTATCATTTAACATGCTATCTGAGCCCTGGAGAGTCTGGGATGCAAGTCTGGGCTTTTTAGTAGTTTTTTGTGAGCATTGCACGGTCTGATCTTTCTGCGATGACTTAATGTTGTATTTTTTACCAAGAACAAATATCAGAAAGTAAATTTATTTAAAAAATGATTGTAAAATGACAACACGCTCCTTAAATCTGATTCTGAGCTGAGTGTGAACTAAGCTTAAAGCATACGGTGCACAATTTTTCATAATTCTACAGAAAACTATGACAAATACATTTTATTGATGTTTTACTCATGAAAACGACTGATGGATGATCTGCAGATTCCCTGGTTAGAAACACCAGTAATCAATGACCAAATTCAGTCTAACCCTGAAACTGGAAAGGCAGATGTTAAATTTTATTCACAAATTTAATGCAGGATTTACAATCATAGTGTGTGTGTGTGAAACCAGTTGGCTTTGTTTTCAGCTTGTGCAGCATCCGTCCTGTGTGTGTGCTCGGTGTACAATCTGAAGCAGAAAGCAACACAACGGACGTTTGTCTAATGGATCCATCAAAACGCCGTCAAATAAAAAGGTAATCCCTTTGCCTGTCGGCTCCACACAGACATCTCCTGTTTATGGTGGTTCAACAAAGCACCTCGGGGTCCCTGATGCATGAGCTGAACTGGCAGCGTGACGCACTTTTTACAAAAAACTCAAAACACACACAGAAAAAAGAAAATAAAAAGTGGCGTCAGGAAGGTGAGGTACAGCTGAGGCTGCAGAGCCTCTCTGACCACAATCATTTGAGCATTTATGATTTAATCACATGGAGCTAATTACATTAAACATGAAGTGTAGAGCTGAACAAAGCTGAAAATGTCCAGATTTTACATCTCGTCTGGACTGTTGAGGAGGAACAGACCCTGAATCAGTAGAATTTCAGAAGGAAAATGTGTTTTTGGTTCATTTCATTTTAACAAACTAAAAGCTGATGTGAATACAAGCTAAGGCTCTTTACTCAGTAACAGAATTAACTGCACCTTTAATGGGGTTTGTTTACTTTTTAGTACGGTTGTGTTTAATTCTTATGAGCTGTCAGTGTTTTCCCTGCAGAGCTCTCAGGCTGGAAACAGAAAGAGCAAGCTGGGGATTTGTCACACCGTCTCGTTCCAGCATCCGACGGTTATTTACTTTGGCACATTTTTCTCAGCTGCAGAACATCCGTGTTGCAACCCAGACTGAGCTGCATGGACCCAGGACCCGGATTCAGGACTGACGGGGGGTAAAAAGCCAAACTAACATGTAGTAGTAGCTGTTAGCTTTAGCTTGCAAATCCAGAACACTCCAACCTGAGAGGGCTCTGCCTGCCGTCTGCTGCAGGGAAGACACAGAACTAAAATATTCCTCTAACACTTACATGACACTAGTGAAAACAACAAGAATCGTTAGTCCTTTACAACACTGTAAACATGTAAATTTGACTGAAATCAAACTTCTTACAGCTGGACTAACCCACCCACATGACGCTGGACTGAAAGACCCAGTAAAGTGTACAGGAATATTTACAGCTGCAATGACGTTCGAAGCGTGGCTCCACCTGCCAACGATGTGATGCAGCTGAACTGTAAATGTTCTGGTCCTTCATATAACAAAGCAGACAAAAAAAAAGAAGGAATTTTCCTCCCAGGCTTGGATTCTGGGACAAAGACGGTACAGACGGACTGATCGTCGTGTACAGCCTGATATCACCTGCACTTCTTTTCCTACATTTAATCCTCTTTAAGCTCGTCTGGAAAGCGAACAATGTATTCCTCCAAAAGTCTCAACTTTGACTTGCTTTTAACATAAAAATTTACTGTTCAGGGAAACAATATATTGCACAACATATGAAATCAAAAGTCAAACAAAAATACTTAATTTTTTTTTTTTTTTTTGCTATTATTCTGTATAATTCTGTTAGTTCAGTCTGATGAGTTGTGTATATACAGTGACTAAGAAAATCTAGAATACTAAGGTGATATTTCCCAAAGCTGGATCAGAGTGGGCTCCAAGGCTCCGGATGTTACTGCGACGTGGAAGAAAAACTGGCTCTGATCCCGTTTGCAAACAGCTAATATGGTACATCGGTATATACACGGGCACATGTATGTATACATGACAACAATAATGTGTGCACACGAACAGATTCTGTCCAGTCTCAGAGGCACTCCCTACGGTTAGGTTAGGTGGTGTTAGTTGACAAAAATCTCAATATTCTCATCTATCAGAATCATCTATGTGGTTAAAAATATCCATCTTTTGTAAACTCCTCGGAAGACATCTTAAAAAGCTGCGCATTGTACGTTCACAAAAATAACTTTCCCTCTTTTTCGTGTGTTTGGTTTGGGAGTAACGTCACCGTAAAGTCCGCATGACGGTTCCAGGCGGCCATCTTTGAGTCTGTGCTTCTAGTTCTGTCCACTTGATCTGATGCTCTGGTTTTTTTTTTATTTATTTATTTAATTTTTTATTGCAGAGTCTGTCAAGATTCGGTGAAGTGCATCATAGGAAGTCTCAAACCTCCTCTGATTTTAAAGAAAAAAAAATCTGGTTGCTCAACAGGAAGTCAGCAGAGAGGGAGGTCGAGGGTCATATTTTGTCGTCGGTCATCTCCAGGAACTGGGCGTACACATCTCGGGAACACTCCCCCTTTTGGTTGAACAGAAACTTGTAATAGCTGCCGTCAGCACAAATGGCTGTGAAGAGGGAGAGAAGAAGAAGATGAAACCGCTTAAAACAAGATTTAAAGGAAGCAAATGTAAGAGGTGTTTGATGTCTGGTAAATACAACTCCAAAACAGTTGTGTAAAATGTAAATAAAAACACAATGCAAGGATTTACAAATTACATAAATCCATATTTTATTCCCAAGAACATAAACACATCAGATGTTGAAACTGTGAAAATATGAGCTGATTTTGAACACGTCTGTAAAAAGTTGGAACAGGAGCAACAAAAGGCTGGAAAAGTAACCACATAATCACGTTAACTGACAACAGGTCAGTAACATGACTGGGTATAAGAGGAGCACTTCAGAGAGGCAGAGTCTCTCAGATGGACAGAGGTTCACCAATCTGAGACAAACTGCATCTAAAAATTATGGAGCAATTTCAGAATAAATATTTCTCTGTGTAAAAAGGTGAAGAATGAAAATCCCACCGCCTAGTGTATAATATTATCAAAAGATTCAGAGACTCAGGGGGAATCTCTGTGTGCCGAGGATGAGACCAAATGTCAAACTGGATACTGGTGATCTTGGGGTCCTCAGACATGATTCTCTACATGGAACAGAAAAAGTGTTTTCATGTTCTCCCCGTGTATTCTGGCCTCCTCCCTCAGTCCATGGACATTAATGTTAGGTTAACTGGTGACTTTCAATTCTCTCTAGGAGAGTGTGAGTGGTTGTTAGTTTCTCTGCGTTGGCCCTGTGATGGACTGGTGATCTGTCCAGGGTGTACCCTGCCTCTCACCAAGTAGCTGCTGGGATGGACTCCAGCTTCCCCCTGAATTAGCATAAGCAGTATAGAAAATGAATGGATCGTAAAATGTTTAAGTTTCAACATCTGATAAGTTCTTAATGTTCTACTGGGAATAAAATGCTGCCTAGCAACACAAACGCAGACATTAGAAAGTTCAGATATATATTTTATGATGTTTACAAGAGAACAAAAAAAATCAAACTTGTTACTCTTGTGAACTAAAAGCATATCAGGAGACAAAAGTCTTCTCCTGAATCCCAGAGTCCACAGTGGTTTTATGTGGGCTGATGATGATGATGGAAAATGGCCACAACAAACAGCTACAGCTTCGATGATGTCGTAAGAAACTGATTCAGGCCACGATCAGGCCCGGACTGGCCATCGCGAGCAGCGGGACTATTCCCGGTGGCCTGGGCTCTTAAGTGGCCGAACTGGAGGAAAAAAATTTAAAAAAAGATCAAAAGTAAAAAAGAATCACGGTGAACTATGTTGGTGCAGTTGATTGGTCTGCAGAAACTGGCCCCGCCCACCAATAAAATGATTTGCGTTTGTCAGTTTTCACCTTCACCAACTGGTGATTGATTAAAAATATCAGTCGTCGTTTTATTTTCAACACGAGAGGCGTGGAGCTGGCAGCCGACTGATGGAGTCAGGGAAAAAAAGAGGAAAGGGGGAGCAGAAAGAGAACTTATAAGAAAAAAGAAGGCACTTCAAGAGGAGGCAGGAAATGCCGGGAAATGTACAATATTATACAATACAACTACCTCCTGTCTAAACTTCATTCTACTGGAAATGTTGCACTGGTTTGTTTTATTATTAAACCACATCAGCCCAAACACACAACCACACATGGACATGCCACCGTTTCTATACACCAGCTCATGTTTGGGGTTTCCTGGTATAACCTGGATAAAAGAAAATTAGTTAATTATTTGTGTTGTATTAAACCCTGTCCCTGTCCACATATACTGTCCACATCTGTCCCTGTCCACATTTACTGTCCACAGCTGTCCCAGTCCACATATACTGTCCACATCTGTCCCTGTCCACATTTACTGTCCACAGCTGTCCCAGTCCACAGATACTGTCCACATCTGTCCCTGTCCAACACACAAGTAGTTGCACAGCTGTGAGCGTGAGGAACATTTTATTCATCCAGGTTAAATGCTGATGAGGGAACATTTGGTTTAATCAGTGTGTCAGTGTGTTAATCTGGATCAAATAATGTGGCTGCAGCATTTTATGCTTGTAAATGTTGACGTCTGAGGTTTTAGTTAAAACTTCATATGGAGTGTGTGTGGATGTGTTTCTGTTCCCATGGTAATGGCATGGCTTATTTTCCTGCATGACATATTTGGTGGGTCCTGCTGAGCCAAACATATCTGCACAAATGAGCAGCTGCAGGATAACGTTTGGGAACCCCTCCCAAAGTTGGACAGTGTCTTATCTAAGTTGAGATGCCGTTTTAATTTTCTGATGTTATTTGAATCTCATCAGGTAAACTTGCTGTTGTCCACTTCCTGTTTTTAGTAGTGAATATTGTTGTTGGTGTATTAAATGTACTATGGTAAACAAAATGAAACAATCATGTTATTTATCTCAATCATTAATCTAATTATTTATCTCATTATTATAAGAGTACTGCTTTGACTTTTGTATTGAACCTTCTGACGAGAAGAGAGAAACACTGGACTACTGATTTGTAGTTTTATGTGAATGTTGGTCTAGAATAATGAGCTTTGGTGATTATTAAGTCCATGTGTGTGTATGTACACTTGCACAAGTGTGAGCATATGCATGCAGTATATGTGTTGGGGTGGTCTGAGTGAGTGTATGACTCCCGGCCTGAGTTTGTGTCCCAGTCCAGCCATGATGCTGCTACTGTTTGCAGTTTCTGACTGAAGGCAACAGGAAAAGTAAATCAGTTCTGTCCTTCGTCAGTCTGAACCCTCTTAGAGAAGATTTCTGTCTTCTCTTTAACTAGTCTTCAGAAACACTTCTCCAGACTTCTTGAAGGACTTTCCAAAGCTCTTCTTCAGATGTTTCTGCCTTTTGTTCTGTTCTCTCTCCAGATGATCCCACAGTGCTTTAATAATGATGAGGTCCAGGTTCTGGGTAGGATTCATCCCTCCATCAGACCTGTTGAGGTCCAGGTTCTGGGTAGGATTCATCCCTCCATCAGACCTGTTGGGGTCCAGGTTCTGGGTAGGATTCATCCCTCCATCAGACCTGTTGAGGTCCTGGTTCTGGGTAGGATTCATCCCTCCATCAGACCTGTTGAGGTCCAGGTTCTGGGTAGGATTCATCCCTCCCTCAGACCTGTTGAGGTCTGAGTTCTTGGGAGGATTTGTTCCCCCATCAGACCACTGATCTTCAGTTCTTGTGTCACGTGACATGTGGCCTTTTCTCCGTTTCCTTCTTGACAGCCACGTTTCTACGGAAACCATTTCTGATGAGGCTTCAGCCAACAGTGATGTCTCTCAGGTCCTGTATCAGGTCTGTGCTGGGTCTGTCCCTTTTTCAGATCCTGTTCACCGGATGTATATAGTTTTTAATCCTGACAAGTTTTCCGTTGTCCAGTTTCCTCAAACATTTAAGGACAGACAGCAGGTCATGACTGGTGAGGACTGACCTTGTCCTTGTGAGTCCACAGAAAGACTAAAAGACTCTCGGAACTATTGCAAGATCACGTTACAAAGATTACGAGAAAGTCTGCTGAGAAGCTAAATGCGGTGGCTCAAGACGTTTGCACATAGCTGTAGAAACCAGGGCAGAAAAAGCTGTTTCAGGAGCTGACAAGAAGCCAAACACGGGTTTAGTGCCCCCGCATGCCTCCTGTGATACCTTGTGTCTGAGTTACACGCTGACAGGACAAGCCACGCGTGTCAGAATGATCACGCTCCCACCTAGACCCACCTATGACGGCGTTGGGCTCTGTTCCGAAGGCACACACACAGGGAGAGCCAGACGGGACCTGGAACTTGGAGAAGCTCCACTTGGAGCTGAAGTATTTGGGAAGAAAGCTGGCGGACGCCAAGCTGCAGAGACGAGGACACAGAGGCAGTTTATGGATTTGTCCTCCTGCTTCAGGAGTGGATGTGAAATGAATAAATGAAAACAGACCTGGACTGCTTGTTCCTTTTGGGATCCTCTGCAGCGAAGATGTGCACCGTGCCGTGGTCGCTGGACACGCAGATGAGCGACGCATCCTGATTAAAGTTGATGCTGAAACAGTTGAAACAGAGGGATCAGTGCAGGGACCTGCAGCTAACGGCTGATGGAGACTGGAGAAGGCCGTTTTCCACCCACCAGTAGATGTTAGCTGCCTGCGAACCTCGTCGCAGCTCCTGTATGAGCTGACCTGCAGACGTGTCGAAGATTCGTATGAGAGTCCCCTGAGGAAGAGCAGCAGTGTTAGTAACACATCACCATCAACGTTTAAACAGCGGACAAGCTTCAGTACTTTCTCAGACGCCGTGGCTATCCTCGTGCCCTGCAGGTTGAGCGCGATGCAGCACAGCGCCCCCTCATGGGCGGGGATGTCCACCGGCGGCTTCTCGGTGTTGGCGAGGTCTACGATCTGCACGTGGCCTGAATGAGTCCCGGGGAATGCCAGCAGGGAGTTGTTGCTGTTGGGACACAGCACGCACAGACCTGAAGGGGGACGGGGTGTGGGGGGAGAGGGAGATGAGGTCTGATGTGGCGGGGGAATAATGGTGTCACATCCAGTTCACCGGGCTTGGACTGACCTTTGGGGTTATAGCAGGTCTCAAACACGTGCAGCTGATGAGGATTGTGGGTAAAGGTGAACACTTTGATCATGGAGTCCAGGACCACCACGATCCTGAAAGTAAAGAACGAAAAATTATTTTACAACCAAGACTTGTGGGGCAGTAACGGGACTCCTCCTGCCATAAAACCCGAGCAGCTGCACTGCAGTACTGTCTGGAAGAGGGATGCAGTCACAAATCATCTGGTCCCCAACAGGTTTTAAAATAAATTCAATCCAACCTCACACTGCAACATGATTGTTTACATCATGTCGTTAATGAACCAGAAGCGAGTCCACCCAATGATTCAGCAGCTTGCAGAAGCTCCTTCAGCTGCAGTGAGTTGAAATAACTGATGTTCTCAGTCTGTCACATCACTGTGGAGGAACTTTAATCCCCTCCCCTTTACAGTATTGCTTTATCATTCAGACTTCCAGCATCGGTTCATGTAAAGCTTTGTGTAAGGTCCAGTTAGAGAAGTGCTTCTCAGCCTTTTTTGACCCAGCGCCCCCTTATCTAATATGCAGGTCCCCTGTATGTGCTCAGATGTGGCATCACACGCAGCACGCTCTGTTTATGGAAGTAAATATGAATGTTACGTGTCAGCGTGTGTCCATCAGTCTTGAAGATGTTGTGCAATCAAAGCTGACAAAGTTATGATATAATTTCTGCATGTCTCCTCAGGGGCAGAATGTGACGTCTGTCTCACTTCAGTAAAGTAAAAATCGGATAAAATGTGACACGATCACACACTGAGGTTACTGAAACTTAACTAAAAGCCTCCACCCGGCACTGCCACCCAAACGAAGTGCAATTACAACCACAAAAACTCATAAAAACTAAACATCTATCATATCTTTTCTGTTTTGTGGTCAAAACTTGTGTTCCAAGAAAAAAGAAAGAAAAAAACAGAACATCTGATGAGCAGCACCTGGCTGCCATTTTCCTTCCCAGACTGAGGGTGGACTTTCACACCCATTCTGCATTTTGGCTTCATTTGGTTAAATAAATAAAGTTCATCCAACGTCATCTCATTTTAAAACCTGACAACGGCCAGACAGTTTCTTATGCTCCGATACATAAATCGTATAGCTGAAGCAGGTTTAAGTTCTTTTTCACATGACTGTATATCTGGAGAAAATCTATGCCTGAACCTAAAATGAAAGTCCTCTTTCACTGATTTTACAACCAATGACCAAACACATTTGTCTCAGGTAAAATAAGAGAAGACTTTTACCGGTCACGCCGAAGCTTCACTGCTTTCACTTCTGTTGAGAACTCGATCTCAATGACGGTCTTCTTTTTCAGGTCGTCCCAGATCATCACTAGACAAGAGGAGCAGGACATTAAAGACGTAAACTCACTGTCCACTTTATCAGCTCCACCTGTTCAACTGCTTGTTAACACAAGTATCTAATCAGCCAATCACATGACAGCAAGTCAAGTAGACGCAGTCAAGACCACCTGATGAAGTTCAAACAGAGAATCAGAAAGAAGAAAACATCCAGCGAGCAGCAGTTGTCTGGACCAGGATGTCTGGTTGATGTCAGAGGTCAGAGCAGAATGGTCAGACTGGTTGGAGATGATAGAAAGACAATGTTTTGGAGAAAAAAAGTACTTCTAAGTACTACGAGTAGTTTTACTGCACCATGCTTTTTACTTAGGAGTTGAATAAATTACTGTTACTTGGTTACATTGGGCAACACTACATTTGTTAGCCTTTTATTTTTGCAAACATTTATTGAATTAGGCTTTTTTTTTTTTTTAACCAGGCATGCAGTTACGACCACACACAAACCATGGCAGCATAGTGGCACAAACTCTTCACACCTGGCTGACAGGTAATAAAAACCACATGACAAATGGCAGAGAAAACCATCTTTTAAACTAACAAGGATGAGCAGCCTGGCCTCATAAAAACATGTTTCCATTCCACACAGCAGAATAGAACAGGGATATAATGTAGTGTCCTTTATGTCTGAAAAAAACCTGGTTTTTCAGCATCGAACCTGAGCAGACACGTTGCAGGAAACGACTTTTTCGCGGTGGTTAGGTGAAAGCCAGTCTCGGGTTACAGTATCCCAGTCTTCTGTCATATCCACCTTTTTAGTGTTTGGAAATGTTTTATTAAGTTCTACATAAGCTAATCAGACCACTTTACACTTTCTATGGAGGAATGAATTAGCGTTAGCTACCAACTACTGCACATTCTGACTACAGTTAACTATATTAGAAGTTATGACCACAGTGGAGCATCTTCTGATGCTACTTCCGGCAGGATAATGCACAAAGCTCAGATCATCTCCAGCCACCTATTAAAGTAGCTAACAAACCACCCAAGTCCGAGATAAAGAAATCCATTCAAGTTCTTCACTTTCTCATGTTTCAGACTCATCATAAAGATAACTTTTATCTAGTATTCAGACTTTCACTGGGAGCTGTACCTGGTTAAAGCAGCTTTGCTAAAAGTCTGCTTGACGATAATCCCTTAAGCTTCGAGCGGTCTTCTTGGCAGAATCATTCAAGCTCAAATCTAAGACAATAAAGATGTTCCTTTAGCTGGGAACGCCATGGTGTGGTGGCAAGTGTGACAGAAAATGATAAGTTTGCAGGGTCAGGTAACCCTTTCCCTCCATCCTCCCCAGCATATCCCGGGAAGAGAGATCAGCTGGACAGAATTCTATATTCAAGTGTTTGGCTTTAGAAATGATGGATAAAAGATAATGAATTCAGGAGCCATGACAACAGGCCTAAAAATTGAGGAAATTTTATATTTCATAAACTGAGAAAAAAAGGCTCCAGAGGAAGCTCCAGTCAGTGGGAATGTGAAAAAAAAAAACAGGTGAAAAAAAGCAGTTTTGTCATCAGTCTACTCAGATCTGCTGTCGTCACTCCGATAGAAAAACATCATCATTTATTCAAAAGGCTGCAGAGCTGCAGCCACTGTTGCCTTCATCAACAAAACATACCTTTATTAGTCGGGTATTTGGGTTTCTTCCCTCCTCCCACTAGTGCTAGATAGTTACACCTGAACAGCATCTCCACGTGGCCGACCCCGCCCTCCAGGAACTCTGGAAGTCAAACAGAGCTCATTAAAAGCCAGGAAGCAGCAGCTCCTCCGTCAAGGTTGAGCGATGCTCAGGAGCAGGAAGCTGAATCCCAGAGCAACGCCGACCTCACATTAAACATCACAACAGCATAAACACCACATCCGCTGAGCCGATGACGTTAGTCAGACTCACGTGTTTAACTCTCACAGTGGAGACTTCCTCCTACTCCAGATTTAAGGAGAAGAAACATACAATAACCTGGTTGCATAAGTATGGACACCCTAAAACTAAACTGTGCTGGCTTTAGATGTAATCCCAGAGTCCAGTCTTCTTGGTAAGAGTCTGTCATCTTGGAACATCTTGACTTGGTAATATTTCTCTCTGTTCTTCACAAACTGGCTCCAAAGCTGTCAAATAATGAGAAAATCTCTTGTGTAGGGCTAAACAATTAAATGGTTTTTTAAGAGTGTGTTTAATTTACAAGGCTCCTGATCCAGGTTTCACTCCTTCAGATGGACTTCCTGTCGTCTTTGTTGTGAAACGGTACTCTCCTCTTCCTGAGTTAAAAAATGCTCCTGATGGCGAATCTGCTCTATCTGAGCCTTAAACATATTCACATGGGATTTGTGTTGTTTTATATCCCACACTAACTTATTATTATCTACTCTCTCACAGCCGGTGAGAGGGAGGAAGAGGAGGAAGAGGAGGCAGCAGCCCAGAAAGGACAGAGTAACTGGGCGTTTGTGTAAAAGTTCCTCCTGTAGGGAATCCAAAGCCCATCAAAAGTTCTCCAGTGAGAGGATTCAACACCCTAATAAGACGGGGTGAAGACGAGCTGGGCTACATCTTTAAATCAACATCATGTGACAGCTACAATCAGCTGTGAAACAGACTGAAACACCGAGACAAAAACCACAGGGGACAGAAAACTGTCCACCTTCTGAAATGTCCTGATGAAGTGAATAAAGATGGTTTTACTGAGCGGAGTCGCTCTAAATATTTTTATCTCAGATAACGTGTTGACATTAATAAAACCTACAAAGAATATTGGATCCATTTAAAGACGTAATACAACCAGAAATTCATTCAATGACGTAGATTCAGCTGATTTAAAAACCAGAATTTCTGTCTGATTTCCAGCTGGATGAACCTTCATATCGTCCGACATGCGTTTTCTGCTGGTTGGAGTGTGCACACCTGCGCGTGCACGTGTCTGTGTGTGTGGCATCAGGGTGAAACTCGTGTAGAGAGAAATGAAGAGCTGTGGTGTAAATAAGATGAACAACATCAGACCTTCCAGGTCTTTTATTTTCTTCTAATGAAGTCGTTCTTTTGTTGATCTGGACGTCAGTTTGGGCTCATCATCCTGCTGAAAGGTGAAATTCCTCTGAAGCTTTCCAGCAACACCTGAAGGTTTTGGTCAAAAAAGTGAATCTGGTGTCTGGTACTGTTCAGAACTCCCTCCACTCTGACTAAAGCTCCAATTCCAGCTGAAGAAAAGAAACCCCACAACATGATACTGCTGCCACCATGCTTCACTGTGGGTATGGAGGTGTTTGTTACTAGAGTGATGTCTCTTGTGGAATCTTTTGGTATCTTCAGACCAAAACACATTTTCTTGCATGTTTTTATGAGACTATGTATTTTTTGCAGACTGTAGTCGAGCTTGGATGTTGTTCTTGGTAAGAAAAGGTTTCCATCTTCAACCCTACACACACAGTCCAGACGGAGAATACAGCAGCTTGTTGTCACATGTAGGACACAACCAGAACTTCTAAAACTTCCTGCAGCTCCTTCAGGTGCTGCTGCAGGACTCTTGGCAGCTTCCATGGCTTTTCCTTTTCCTCAGTTTTGAGGAGGACATCCCATATTTTCTCCTCTTTCTGAAGACAGTCTCCACTGGGTTCCATGGATTTGATATTGTGGAAATGTTTTTGGACACTTCTCCTGGCTTATACTCATGAGGACCTGGAAGCTCTCTGTGAACCAGGAATTCTGCTGCAGCAGGAAACTGAGGAAATATCGGGAGGATTCTACGAGGATATCTGAACTTTATCTGGAGTGAATCAGAGTCTCTAACTGATGACAAAAAGACTGAATGATGGGATTAAATCAGAAAATTTAGTTTAAGGGTGAAAACAGGGATGGAACCAGTTTTTAAATACTTTTTTTATTGGATTTTATACAACAGATTTATTAGTTTTTTAATTGAATTTTGCAGGTTAAAGGTCACATTAAAAATAGGGAACGTTTTCTAATGATTTACTGGGGTTTCATGTCTTCAATGTCACAAAAACCTGCAGTTTTATTACTTTTTTATATCCTCTGTAAAGAAATGTCAGATGGCATCCAACTAACCCGTTGTTTCCTTTTCCTAAAATTGGATAACCCAAACACAGATGGCTAAATCAGCTAAAAAATAGATTAACCACATCAAATAATAATTTATTTCAGGTTCAAGTGTTTACTTGCCTTGTTTCTCTTTCTCTTTGAGAGGATCTGTGTTGTAAACACGAAATCCATTCTCCATTCCACAAGCAAAACATCCTGCAGACACACAGATCAAACAATACGATCAATCCAGCGGTGATCCAGTAAGTCATCGGTCTACACACCTATCTGTCCAATGGAGCCACGTCAGTGCTAACGGTAATGAAATTAAACCGGGTGAGAAGTTTACTGAGGCCCAGTGGACAGTAAAATGATAAAAGATTGACCGTTAACTTCAATGAAGGACGGAACAAATGATTAACCTCTGCTGGAATTCACGTAAAGCTTCCACTTTGATTGTTTACCCCAAAGTCCCCTGGAGGAGTTTTCTTGAGTCCTCTTTAGTGTTTCTTTTGTTTTAATCTGCCAGATTTTGACACCAGATAATTATACGAATCACAAATTACGGTTGGATCAAAAGACGGAAAAAGAACTAAACAAAGAAAAACAGAACTTTGCGGCCTGGTTCATGAGTGGAAAGTGAACAGGAAAAATACAATATCTGTTTTATCTAAACCTAAACTACATCTTATCTTTGAATAAAACGTAGACGATAATACAAACTATAGATCGCCCCGCACTGTTAGCATTGCTAATACTAGCCGATGGCCGCTGACGGTAATACGATGATCGATAGAAATACGGCTAGCATTAGCATGTATGCTAAATTGACAGACATCAACTAGCTTTAAACTCCACTTTTTAAAAATGTATTAACTAATTGTATAGTCTAGTCTTTATGTCTATATTTAACACATTTGACTTGCTGATCTGACAGCTGATACATGCCTTACCTTAAAACATAAAAAGCTAGCTAATTTATTTCTGTTAGCTGTAGTCCCAAGGGCTTGCTAAAGCTAACATTCACTCGATCGCTAAATGAACTTAACCATCCCGTCTAACCTTATTACCAGACTATTTCAACAACAGAAATGTGAAAATGTTATTGATCTGTTTAAACTTGTAATGTGTGCTTTTGTGAGATATCGGCTATGCAGTGAAAGAGAATCTACGACAACTGCTAATTGCTTCTGAAGGAAAAAAACAAAAACAGTACGCTTCTTACCATGATCCTGGTTAAATCCAGCATACAGAAGCCCATTCCCGTGAGGGTTGGACGGTAGTAAATTCATGGTTATAACTGAATAACCGTCAACGTTCACGAGTGCATCCAACAGCTGCTGTGCTGCCCGATGAGCTATCCGACAACCATTCCTCCTGAGTGTGCTGTCAGGAGGCAGGAAAACAGTGGAGGCTGGCTGTGGAAGATCACCGATCAGACACTGTCACTCCTTCAGTGGACTGGGAAGTCATTTGACCACCAAGCTATTTGTCAAATTAATTAAAGTTAAATTACCGTAACTAATAGCTCAAAACAAAAGTCTCTTTAGGTAACAAAAACTGATAAAGTAAAAAAAAAAACTTACTTTGTAAGCATTGTGGTTTTGATTAAAATTGTTATCTCAAATACGTTATTCAAATATCTATTGGTGCAACAATAAATACAAGTTTTAAGTTTAATAAGTTTTTTTTTCTTTCTGAAAAAGAAGGGATGAAGAAGTATCGATAATGTTGGATCATAAGTTCAGCTCATGATCCAACATTTCACCGTCAAATTCGTTTAATACCAGAGAACAGTAAGACAGACGTGTTGGTATTTCTTTATCTTGTGTGGTAGACTAAAAGGACTCTGATGTAGCCCCAGTGGCCTAATGGATAAGGCACTGGCCTCCTAAGCCAGGGATTGTGGGTTCGAGTCCCATCTGGGGTGATATGTTTTGGATGTGTCGGTATGAGAAATATTATCTGATGTTTTTCATTATGGGTCCAGAAACATAACTTCAAATTACATCACTATAAGATATAAAACTCGGTATCAGAACTACAAAAGATGTGTCAGAAACTGCTGATCTACTGGGATGATCACACCCAACCGTCTCTAGGGTTTAGAGAATGATCTGAAGGGAAAATATCCAGCGAGCAGCAGTTGTCTGGACCAGGATGTCAGAGGTCAGAGGAGAATGGACAGACTGGTTGGGTATGATAAAAAGGTAACAGGAAGTCCAATAAGCACTGGTTCCAACCAAGGTCTGCAGAACAGCATCTCTGAACACACAACACGTCCAACCTTGAAGCAGATGAACTACAGCAGCAGAAGACACACTGGGTTCCTCCTGTCAGCTAAGAACAGGAAACTGAGGCTACAATTCACACACACTCACCAACACTGGACAATAGAAGATGGAGAAACGTTGCTGGTCTGATGAGTCTCCATTTCAGCTCCACATTCAGATGCTCGGCTCAGAATCTGCTGGAAACATCATGAAAACATGGATCCATCCTGCCTTGGATCAACGCTTCAGGCTGCTGCTGGTGTAATGGTGGAGGGATTTTCATGGGCCACTTTGGGCCCCGAGTAGCAACATCACCTGAGTAGATCTGAGTTTTGTTCATCCCTTTATGACCGCAGCGTAGCATCTTCTGATGGTTATTTACAATCATTCTTTAACATTCAAAATTAATTTCACTACTCAAATAAAGCTTTTATTATAACGCTGCAATTCTTAACTTTTGTTTAAATCTAAAACATTTCCAAATCTGCTTTCCTTTCTTGCGTAATAAATCTGGCTTCAGTTTGTCTTATGAGGTGGTCTGGGTCACACACATGTGGAAACGTAACTCTAAAAGTAAAATAATTCTTCACTTCCAGATACCTGTGACCAAATAAGTGTGCGTGATAAACTGAGGCAAAGTTAAAGCCCTTATTTTTCCTCAAGACTTTTCAGTTTCATGTTTTATAAGTTTAGCTCAACATGTAAACACTTTGATATGCATTTCTACTTCAGTGCAGGAAAACTAAGGTAAAAATTGATTTTATTTATTTTTTGCTGTTATTTTACTGGTCCAGACCACGTGAGATCAAATTAAGCTTAATGTATTCCCATAACTAAAATAAGATTGACACCCAATTTAGACATTTCTCTGCTCTAACACACCTGATTCAAATTAATTTTAATCCGTTTATCCTCAACAAATTACAATGTTGGCTGCTACTGTTAAATATTTAGAATTTGTTAAGATCGCCTCTTCAGTTTCTTAAAACTTTTATTTGCATCTGAAAAACAAATCCAATCAAGTAAAACATGTTATAGTTTTTTATTTAACAAAGGGAATTTATTCTTGAATGAATTAAATCTTAAATCATTTACATATACAAATCTTAAGCAGAGCTACAGCAAACATCTGTAAAAAATACAAAGATATTTTTTTAATGCAGTACAATTACACATTTACTAACGATCCAAGCTCGTGGCAATCGTGGTGAGAGCGCTGAAGACTGAGCTGTAAAACTTGGTTTAACCTCCTGGCCAGACAGAGACGTTCAGTCTGCGTTTCCTTATGCTCGAACAGCTGATGCTAAACTTATTATAAGGGTTAGTATGTTAATATGACCTAAGCATGAACAAGTCTCCTGTGTCTCTTAAGGCCATGCAGGCTTGAAAAGGCCTTGTTGCACACTGCACACACATACGGCCTCTCTCCAGTGTGGGTTCTCATGTGTAACGTCAGAAAACAAGACTGGACGAAACCTTTCTCACAGATGTTGCATTTGAACGGTCGTTCCCCAGTGTGGTACCTCCTGTGTATCTTTAGTTCTGCCGCAGACCTGAAAGACTTATCGCAGTCGTCACACTTAAATGGCCGTTCGCCCGTATGAATCAACGTGTGCCTCACCAGGGCGTCCTTCCCAAAGAATCCCTTCCCGCAGTGCTCGCAGGGGAATCGCAGCCCTTTGTGATGGAAGTTGTCATGTTTCAAAAGGCACCGTCTGGAGGTGAAACTCTTCCCGCACTGAGCGCAGGTGAAGATGGCGGCAGGTTTCTCTGTCACCGGCTCTCCGGAATGATGCACCCGCTCCACGTGCCTCGTCAGCGTCACACTGTGCCTGAACTTCTTGCCACACTCCCAGCAAAGGAAAGGGTAGGCCTTAGTGTGCTTTTTATGGTGCTCCACCAGGTCGGAGTACGAGCGGAAGCGCTTGCTGCAGTAGGTGCACTGGAAAGGCTGGTAACCCGTGTGCTTCCACTCGTGTCTGATGAAGCGCTTCAAACTGGCGAATGTGGTCTGGCAGTGGGTGCAGGTGAACGGCTCGGTGGGGTTGTGGACGTCGATGTAATGTTTATGAAGAGCCTTGAAGACTGGGAAGTTCTCCTCGCACTGGTTGCACTGAAACGGCGTGTGGGATTCTTTGTGCATGGCCAGCGCCTCTGAGTCGCGAACTAACTTCATACACACCTCGCAGTAGAGTGGGTTGTGGGTCTGTTTGTGGGAATCTAACGTAGATTTGTACTTAAACGCCTTGTCGCATTCGCTGCACCTGAAGCAGTGCTTAACGTCCTCTATCTTCTCTGGATCCACCTGCTGCTCGCTGTAGCAAATGTTTCTTAAATGAAACCTAAATGTCTGTTTGCACTTGAACTCAACGCTGCAGTGGGGGCAGTAAAACGGTCCTTCTAGGAGACTTTTGCTTCCTTCGGGGCTTTTCTGTACTGATCCTTTAGAAGACCCCTCTGCAGACGGGGAGTAGTCGGGATCCTGGGCAGTGCTGTCCGATGGTTGCTCTTCATGAGGAACCTCGCTGGATGATTGTTCACCTTCATCTGCTGCAGTTTCATTCGTGTCCATCTTTGATTTAGCTAAACCCGTACATCTGTGCTGCTCTAAGTAACGTAAACTCTTATACAACCTTTTGCATAAAGGACAAGCGACGGGCTCTTCATGCTGGCTCATATGTCGTGCTAAGAACTTGGCTTGGCTCACCACTTTGCCACAGACTTTGCATGTTCTGTCATCCAAGTCGCTGCTTTTGGTTGAACCCTGGGATCTGGTGAACTTTTTAGGGCCGCTGCTGGTGGCATTACTTCCTGATCTCCTCCACTGCGACAAATACCGCTTCATCTTCAGCCCTCGGTTCTTGCGCACTGGTCGCTCCCACAACACGTCGCCCCCTGGGTCCTCCCACGTGTCCTTCGCTCTGCTTCCCACCACAAAGTCTTGATCTGCAGGTTGCTTCTTTTTCCTCCCACGTCTGTTTGGCTTTTTTTGGGTCCCGTCCAGCACCGTTACCTGGCCGTCCTCCCCGATGATCAGTGTCTCAGACTGTTCCTCGTGATGGTCATCTGCGATTTCACCCTCGCTGGCCTCAGCGCCTTCAGATGGAACCACTGCACTGTCCATTTCTGTTTTCACCTCACCGCTGAGGCCATACCACTGGGTCTGGACACCCTCTTCTGAGTTCCCACTTCCCTCCATATACATCTCTTTGTTCTCAGACTCTACCTCCATCTCTGTGCACACAGTATACATGAGGCTTCTCTCTGCATCCGTTTCTGTTTGCTCGTTGACGATCACAACTCTTTCCACATGGGGGAGACAGAGGGCTGACAGGATGCCACTGTCAACTACGTAAGACTCTGAAAAGAAACAAGAAAAAGACTAATGTAGCTGAATGTCACTGTGAAGCTGATCCAGCTGAGTAAAACATCAAGCTCACCAATGTCTTCTAACTGGATGTGATCCTTTTGAGTGCTCAGCAAGACTTTGAGATCCTCAGGCTGGACAAAAGTCTCCATGCATTCATGAAGAACAGACGAGGTGTCGCCCAACAGCGAAGCGATCTGTGCCAAACATACAATAATGTCACAATTCCTTGTAGTCAACACACGGAAAGCCAAAGAGATTAACAACAGAATCTGAATGGTACTTGGTTTTTATGAGCACCTGTTGGAGAGTTTGAGTAGGAAGAAGCTTTTCAAGTCTGGACAGAAACAGCCACATCAGGGTCTGAATTGCTTTGTCATATGTGGGCCCAAAGTCTCCCGGGAAAACATCCTGGAACACAAAACACATCCGGAAACCTCAAACATGAGCCAACCATACGTCCAACACAGAGAAACAAAAGTGGGTATTATGGGGGAGGGCTGTGTCTAGGTAATTTACCCAGCACTGCAAAGCACAAAGTCAAATACTGTTCATAAGAGTCAACCAACTGTTTGGAGCAGGAGTAGTTATGTTTCACAACACAGATGTGGAACTAATGCTTACAGTGCTGGGATGGAAGAATTAATGGTCCCTTTAAGAACTGGGATATACTGAACTTGCTGTTAGCAACTCATCCATGCATGTATCATGGCTGCTAAGCGCCCCTTACATATGTATGACACGCTAGGAACGTGAGGCAGCTCATGACGATGTGAGGTAACATCGCCTTCACAATTTGCACTAAGTCATGAGAAAGCACAATGACGGATAATTTTTGTTTTCATGTATTCATTCATTTCCAGGATCTTTTTAAACTGTAGGGGAGGAATTTGTCTGATTCTGAAGAGCTCTGCAGTACAGAAAGTCGCCCACAGCAACTTTCCTCTCCCCCACTGGTGTCCTTACCAGACTTATTTAATGAACAGCTGACTGAGGTGATGAGAAAGTAGGAAAATGTATACATCACATTTACCATTTAAAGACACAGAAACCACCACATGCACAACCTCACCGTGCCACAAATGAAGTTTCACATTAAATGTGGGTGAACTACCACTTTAAACTGACCTGGAAGAAGTTCATTCTTTCTTCGGGATCCCTCAGCAGATTTCTAACGAGGCCCATGAAATGAGAATTGGACGCTTCTTGACCTGCGTCAGACTGTAAAACACAAACAAACATAATTTTAGTAAGCTGTTTTAGAAAATGAGAGCAAATAACAATATTCAAATCAGTTCTGGTTTCTGCGTACCTCTACATTCCACAGAGATCTGAGGTTCTGCATTCGTTCAAGATGTGGCTGAATAACATGGAGGTCGGCAGTTTCATCAGAGCGACACAGCTCCAGGATCAGCTGTGGTCAAAGAGCAGCACTAATAATGAACAACTGAGAAAAAGATCAGACGCTCATCTTCCTACTGTTTTGTGCTGACTGACTTTAGGTTAGGACCATACACCAGATTGATAAAATACAACCAGTAGTTCAAAACCAAAGCAATTAAAAAATGAGAATAGGCAACACAATATTACAGATACTCTCACTGCATCTCAGACTTCACAAACTTGACCATGCTATGCATGAGAATGCACATATTTCAAAATACAACCACAATCAATAAAAAGATCATTCACTCATCAATGCTGAAAATAAACTATTACATGTACATTTGTCACAATATCAGTGGTTCTGTTCTCATGTCCTCCATCTTCACAGCAATTATATTATATACACTCACCAGCCACTGTTAGGCTCTCCTTCCTAGTTCAGCAAACTAATTGTCATATTTGAACTTTGCAACATGGTGCATTATCCTGCTGGAAGTAGCATCAGAAGATGCTCCACTGTGGTCATAAAGGGATGGACATGGTCAGCAACAATACTCAGGTAGGCTGTGGTGGTTAAACCAGACCATGTTGGTACTAAGGGGACCAAAATGAGAGAAGAAAATATAATAGTTTCTCTTGTCCAGTGTTGGTGAGTGTGTGTGAATTGTAGCATCAGTTTCCTGTTCTTAGCTGACAGGAGGCACCCGGTGTGTCTTCGGCTGCTGTAGCCCATCTGCTTCAAGGTTGGACGTGTTGTGTGTTCAGAGATGCTGTTCTGTAGACCTTAGTGACCTTGGTTGGAACCAGTGCTTATTTGACTTCCTGTTGTCTTTCTATTATCTCCAACCAGTCTGTCCATTCTCCTCTGACCTCTAACATCAACCAGACATTCTGGTCCAGACAACTGCTGCTCACTGGATATTTTCTCTTCTTTGGACCGTTCTCTGGAAACCCCAGAGATGGTTGTGTGACAATCAAAGTAAATCAGCAGTTTCTGAAATCTAAATCCCTTTTCTTCCTCATTCTGATGCCCCGTTTGAATTTCAGCAAGTCGCCATGACTATGTATGCATGACTAAATATTCTGCAGTCAAGTAACTACTTTCCAAACGAAACTATATTTGAGATGTGACAAGTCCTTAATGAATGATGACAATAAGAAGTGGAGTCTGTACAGATTTACTCACTCCGACCTGAAAAGAATATGGCACACCATGAGGTAAAAATATTCCAGGAGAAGTAACTTTGTCTATCTCACGAAGCATTTTCACTGTGGCCCAACACTGACTACAAACATCAAACATGAAAATGGTTAAAATGCATGAAGCACTACCACAGCTTATAGCAACAGCCGATGTTACTAAGGGAGCACATGAGCACAATCTTCAGTTTCCAAGAGATTAAATATAAGCATGTCTGGACTTTTAATACATTCCAGTTGTACTCGAAACTCGGAATTAGGGGGAATTTTTTCCAGAAATGATACAGTGATCTCGTTTTGTCGAGCAGCAAATTCGTAAGTTTCAGAGGATCCCAAGATTCCAGATTTACCACTTGTAGTCCATTGTTGTCCTTATTAAAATTCTTAATATATTTTTGTCTGTTATGGGTGTAAACAGTAGTAAGTTGTTACGGCGGTTTGTTTGTGAAAAATCCCATCAATGTGTGTGTTTTATTAATTATCGTCATCAAAATTGGCCAGTGTTCTCATAGTGCACATTTTAACAATGGTTTGTGATTTTCTAGTTTTATACAGCATTTGTTGATGCTCACAAGTTGGCTGTTTTGTAGCCGTCCATTTTTTTCAGGGTTGGTGCAGCTGGAACGTCAACTACCTGCAAATGAAGGCACACATTCTCGGTTGCTTGGAATTCTGAGTCGACTGGAACGCACCATCAAACGGTCGTTTTAAAAACAGCTTTTAGTCACCACACATACCTGGGTGCTATTTTAGCAATATCCTACTTCCCTTAGAAATACCTGCCTAATCTTAAAAGCTTCAGTGATCTAAAACAAAACTGAAAAATCCCAAAGACTCACTCGTGCTCTGAGACCTAAAATGAGCTCAGCTCGCTGTCTTGTGGTGAGGAGTTGAGGAACAATCTCTGTGACCATAAATACAAACTCCTCAAGTAGCCCGTAGTCCGACACGACTTTCTGCTCCACAGTCTGCCAGATGGCAGCAGATACCAGCCGAATGGGCGAGACCAGGAGGCGAAGAGTCGAGAGGGGGAGAGTGGCACCTGCAAACAGAGAAACAGATAAATCTTTGTCTGGAGATGTTGATATAAAATCTAAAGTATATTTTTGGTTTAGAGTTAGTGGCTTTTCCCCCTTCTCTGAAACTGTTATGTAATATCTTCTTCTATTTGATTGAGATACAACTACAGGTCTCAAGATTGTCCACATAAAAGCAAAGAACATCTTATTAAAACAACCATATTTTTCAGTATATTATAAATTTTATTACATCTGAGAAAGCTGGTATAATACCAGAAAAATTTAGGTAAAACTAAATTTTACTCAACATCTTCAGGGATACTGTTATACTAGTATGACACAAGAGTCTTGCAACCACATATTATAATGCTATGAGTGAAAACGCCTCTTTTTGATGTGCTAAGTGTAAGAACACAACTGAAACCGAAAGCAACACCAATGAAAAAAATATTGGTTGCTCTTCCCTGGAAGAACGTCAAATTTCGATTAAGTCAGATGAACCCACTTTCATTTGTGTAAGAGTGACTCAGAATTATAGAAAACATACTGTATCTATGAGCAGATGTGTCACAGAAAGTTGCAGACCAAAGCTTAAATATGCAAAACCTTAAACAGTGTGTATTCAAACGTTAGTGTTTTAGGGTTTGTCGAGTTCAACCCGCACGAAAGGTTCATTTATATGACCTGCTGGATTACAGCTAGCTTTAGCATTAGCATAGAAACCAAGCTTTGATACGTGCCCTGTCATTGCCACCTCGTGTGAGGAATATATTTATCTTAGCTACAGACTTCCACGTTAAACACACTGAAAGCTATCAACTGTATCGCCTATTTTAAGTATATATGTGGAATATTATAAACAACAATAAAAGACTATTCTCGGCAGTTAGCAATGCTATTCCCGCGCGCGGGCTGCGACGCGGCCTAGTTAAACAAACCTGTCTGTAAGCATTTGCACTCACCGGTTAACTCGGAAATTCTTCCGTCCATCCTAAATAGTGACGGCAGTTACATTACAGTAAAGACCAATAATGTCCCTCGATCGACCGAGGTCAAACTAATGATTTTTCCCGTGACTGTATTCCACACCGAAGTCTCATAAACGATCTCTGCGTCAACGGATGCTTTGCGTTCCGTCTGAAACAACAGTCCGACTACAGACAAAGATATTCATTAGTTCCGCATCTTTCTCTGCGGTCACCTAGTACCTATCTACAGAATATTAATTAAGTGTTGTATTAACGTGATTATATTTGGGAGATTAAGAACTGCAGTTGTGTCCCTGCACACAAGCAGGATTTAGACATCCGGGATGAACAACAAGTGTTCCAGACTTAATTGGTTGCACAAAGCCAAGCCAGGACGAGCAGACACGGGTGCATCGAATCAGGTGAAACTTATCTTGGATAAGTGCGCGCTCGCGTTTTCTTTAATAGACCCTCGCGGTCTATCACAGAATCACTGATCTACCATGGCAACGAGCGGCGTACTTCTCCGTCGGAGCAGGAAATCCTAGAAGCCTACGAAGTAGCCAAGGACCTAATAAAAACACCGCCAGTTATAAAACAAAGACAACGCGTAGCAACGTGTTACAGACCACCTGAATACGTAAGTAGCGGAGAAATACAGTCACTACTACAAACTCACTATTACTGAACCATCACAATTACAATCCACACTGTAATTGTGGATTGTAAACAATTAACTGTTAGTTTAGTTGTCCAATAGGATTTTATAGGATTGCAGGTAAGAGCAATTACAGATTACAGGACAAGTAACAGTCATAGTGGGAGACTCATTGCTTTGTGTTACAGGGCTGTCCAGTGTCTTTGGTGCACTTGACTGCACCCACATTTTATTTAACCTTTATTTTACCAGGCAAACCATTAATAACAAATTCTTATTTACAATATTGGCCTGGCAAGTGCCAGAAATAACCTGTGGGACAGAATGAATGAATACTAGTGCATATAAATTTAAATAAATCATCACATCAAAGTAAAATCCCTCTCATGTGACCATTAAGGAGATTTTGTAAGTAGGACTTTCTGATATTGTCCATTAATGAAGACTGTTTATTGCTTGTGATGTGCATTGACTGGTTTAATAGTCTACGTCTCATCTTTTCAGATGGTCTGCAAAGCTCAGGATGTACAGCAGGCATATAATATTACCCATGCCAGGTAAAGGGCATGGATAGAAATGACCTTTGGCCTCTTGAAGGCACACTTTCAGTGTCTTCAGCACTGAAGGATCAACCCAGGCAGGACATGGGACGTCACGGCGGTGTGTGCTGTCCTCCACAATGTGGCCATTAGTTAATATGCATGCTTTTAATTTAACTTAAATATGACCTGCAGTGGCCGAAGAATTAGTGTCATTTTGAATAAATTTGGCCTGTTATGATGTGCACGCTGTGACCTGCAGGGAGGCGACTGCATCCATTCATATATGTCTGTTAATTAGTTGTCGGGAGGTATTATGGTTAGTTTTCATACAAACCTTTGTGAATGAATGTGTTGTATAAATTGCTCCAATTCTGTGCATTCCATCATGTGTGTGTTAGTCCCAAACACCAATGTATGTTATCTTAGGTGTCGTGGTTCAAAACTTTTAGGAATCACCATTGTAGCGCTATGTGTAGCTTCAGTTTTGAACGGAGCTAATTGTTTATTTGCTTTATCCTTATTTAATAAAGGAACACCTTGTTACTCTTTGTGTATTTATATGGGATGTGTATTTAAGGCTGTGTAAGGTGAGGCTGCAGCCTCACAGCAAGGTCGCTGGAGGGAGGTTCAAACCTGGGGGGTGGTGGCTTTTCTGTGTGCATGCTCTGTATGTGTGGCTTCCCCCTGTGTATGTTAGGTTAATTTGGTCGCTCTAAATTCTCCCTAGGAGTGAGCGCATGCGATGGACTGGTGACCTGTCCAGAGTGTACCCTGCTTCTCACCTGTTAAAATGCTGGGATAGGCTCCAGCTTACCCATAATGGACTACGAGGAACAGAGAAGAGGTGTTTTTCATATTGTCTATGGGAAAGTGTAAATGAACTAAGGATTGTAAAATCATTTATCTAAAATGATTAAATAATGACTGGTTAAAAACTGGGGCTACATTAGTGGTGACTGCTAACTGTGAGGGATTAAATGAATCCTGAAACTTCGTCAGGTCTGGAGCAGCCTAGCTCCACAGAATAAATCTCCACTGTAACTTATGCCATAACTTTCTCCTATCCTGCTTTTGATGCGGACCTTCTGTATTATCGTGAATGAACTTGTTCTACTCTAGATCTTATAACATGCAGGCTGGACACCTTTTTGATGCTCGGTACTTCTGGAGAACATGAATGCATCGTCTTAAATAAGGCGTTGTTTTTCACACTCAGTTTTTATGAGTCAAATGCACCAACATTAGGTGATATAATACAGACTGCCTCATTCATAATTTATTAAGCCCTTAAAGTTGGAATATTCTCTCAGATCATTTTAACCCTCTGTAAAATTATGGTAGATCATTTGGTGTTAACATCAGCTTCTGAGGTCTATTACATTCAGTTTTATAGATATCACAATCCCAAGGAATCCATTGATAATATGCTATCATCGGTAATGGGTGGGTGTCAAATAGCTGGCATTAAAAACTGTGATAGATGAACTTATATTTAAATCTGTGGTGCCTTTATTTGGAGGAAAGACGTGACTTTTTCCTGCCTCCTGTTCCTGTCGGTTGACTTTATGTGACTGTGGACTAACCCATTATCACCCCTTAAAAATGTGCACAAAGGCCCCAAATAACATACATTATTAATGGAAAATTCAGTCTCTCAATCTTTTCGTTCAGCCAGAGTGAATTTCATAATTCGAAATGTAAAAGAAAAAGCATAAAAAACCTTGTCATTCCCATCCTTATGCTACTGTGTAAAGCTTTAGTTTGAAGGAAGGTATACTTATACTTATATGACAGCTTCGTTAAGCAGAAATAACTTCCCTTGGGTTTCCAAGTTGGCTGCAAAGTATCAACACTTGCCTAGAAGGGCTTCACGGTCAGCTGGTAGATTTAATGAGAGACAAACTTGGGAAATAGAAGTTTTAATAATAATCTGACTGGTCGTGAAAAAGTATGGCATCTAGTACAAATACCACAAATGTTTCATCTTAACATTACAAAGATTTCATCAACCAATGGCTGAAAACTTTGTATAGACCTAATGTTTAAGAAAAGCATGCAGCAGGGTTTTGTGCCTCAGCATGCTGTAGGCCTTGGGGAATCTCTTGCCACAGATACTGCAAGCAAACGGCTTCTCTCCTGAGTGAATTTTAACATGTGCATCAAGATAAGATTTTCCAATAAAACCTTTTCCACAGGTGTCACATTTAAAAGGTCTCTGGGTGGAATGGTGTACAAGGACATGCCTTTTCACCTCAGAAGTCGACCTGAAGAACTTGTCACAATCAGACGCTGAACATTTGAAAGGTTTCTCTCCCGTGTGCATTAACTTATGTCGAGCCATCGTTGCTGCCGACACCATCTTCCCACAGGACGGGCACGGATAACGGAAAAGTTCCTGCAGGTGTTTGCTCCTCTGGTGCTTTCTTAGGGCTCCTTTCTCTTTGAAGGATTTCTCGCACTGAGTACACAAATGCCTCTTCACATCTCGAGACTCGCTGTGGACGAGTCTGAGGTGGCGACACAGGTTGGACCCTTGGCTGAAGGTCTTGCCGCATTCTGTGCACAGGTGGGGTTTCTCTCTGGTGTGAACTCGTTGGTGTACGGCGAGATCGGGGTCAGATTTGAATTTCAAGCTGCAGAGAGCGCACTGGAACGGCAGACGGCCCATGTGCTGCCACTCGTGTTTGATTAAGAAGCGCAGCTTGGGCGAGGTTTTGGGACAATGGTTGCACCTGAACGGTTCAGTGATTTTATGAATGTTTTCGCAGTGCCTGAGCAGGTGCTTGAAGACGATGAAGGACTCGTCGCAGCGGGTGCACTGAAAGGGCGTGTGTGAAGTCTTGTGCCTTTCCAAAGTCGCCGCATCTCGTAACACCTTCTGACAAACGCTGCAGTAGAGTTCGTGGTGGGTCAGCGTGTGTCTTTGCAACGAAATCTTGTACCTGAACGCCTCTTGACATTTGTCACATTTGTACATATTTTTTGTGTTGTTCGGCTTTTCCGGATCCACGGCCTGCTGACTGTACTGGAAGCAGGTCTTCTTTACATGCTGCAGAAAAGACGCGAGGAGTTTGTACCTGGCGTCGCATCGAGGGCAGGCGTAGACGCCGTCGGGGAAGTGGGTTTTCATGTGAGCTCTCAGGTTTGTGTCAACATGCTCCTTGCAGATTAAACACTGGAGTTCACGGGTCTTTTTGAGAGCACTCGCTTTGCTGAGACCTGGATTTTGGAGGGGAGCCGATGCACCTGTTGCATCCATCTTTGAGAAACCAGAAAATGAATCACTTTCCCCAGAACTACTGACAGGAGTCACAAAAGATGAGCCATCATCAGAGTAGTAAGACCATGAGTCGGCCATGCTGGGAGAGCTACCACTGGTCTGGCAAGAATCCTCCGAGTAGAACGACCATGAGTCTGCATCACTGCATGAACTGACTGGAGCCAGATACGAAGACTCTTTCCCGATTTCCTCCTTATCCGAGAGCACAGGAGTCCTTCTGCTTGGTTTTGTTTTCCTGGAAGCAGATTTGTTGCTGATCAGATTTCCATAACAAAGCTCTCTTTTCTCTTCCAGGAGGAACACTTTCATCCTGAGACCTCGGTTTGGCCTGACAGATCGAGAACGAGAGGCCGCTGCTGTGTCGAGTCTCTTCAGCTGAACCTGGCACTCCTTCAGAGGACAGGACGCGTTTTCCTGCAGGCTTTGAAGGATTTCAACCTTTTCCTCATGTCTTTTTGTGTTTTCCAAGAGCAGCTGTGTTCCATTTGTTTGGTCTGTCATCAGCTCACCTGACAGGTGTTCTTCACAGTTTATCTGCTCTGTGTGAAGCACTGTAAAAGAGTCCTCCACATCAGATGTGAATGACAGCACATCGTCCAGAACGTCGTGCTGCGTTTGTGTTTTAGTCGTTTCTATGGAGGGAAGTCTGAGAGCAGAAAGGATGCAGGCCCCATCCAGGACACTACCTGGAAAACAAAAATAAAAAGTCAGCATCAAAGAGCCAAAAGCTGTTCTTAATTTAATTATGATTCATGAAATACTCATTAACTAAACTTGTAAACAGGAAATAAGGAAATAATCCATCCATCCACCTGTTTCTATCACTTAGCTAAACTCAGTTCATTTTTAAAAAGAAACCAGCATTCAGGCCGGAGACTTTCCCAACAAGAAATCCAGACACACACACACAGAAAAAAACAAAAAACGTGCTATCCGCTTCTGTCATGAAATAAACATGAAAATCTGGAGGCACGATTTTATTGTGCTGTATGAGCTAATGATGCTCCACCACAGGAATGCCTTTGTGAGAGAATCTCTCAGAAATCAAACTACACAAAAAAAAAACGAATGTTTTTGTTAGACTGAACTGTGAGCAAAACCCCGCCACCTGAGTGTGACGGATGCAAATGTTGCAAAGGTGGTACAAAACCAGGATCCTCCATATCCACCTCAATCTGCCACCTGGAGGTTAGTCACTGTAAAATGAAAGATAATGTTAGCATCTATGTTAGCAACGAGCTCAGCACCAGAGGTATAAATTTATAGTGTTACTACCTTTCTACTAAACAGATGTTAACGCCTTCAGATTTACCAGGTGTGTTTATCAGAAAAACAGTTTACAGCTGTTACCTTAAGTACTGGATCTAAATAAACTAAAATATTGTTGAAGTTCTTTCATTTAATTCTAAAACATTTAAAATAAACATTTTCTACACTGATCTTAAAGTCATTTTAAGCTTTTTTTTTTAATGCAGCAAAGTAAAATGTTTTGTTCAGCATCTACAATGAAAAGAAAAATGCTATTGGGTGCATTTATTATTATTATTATTTTTTTTTTTATTTATTTTTTTTTTTGAGTGCAATTATTATTATCATTTTTTTTTTATTTTATTTTATTTTTTGAGTGCATTATTAGCTTTGAAAAGTTCTGTTAGTCCAGATGCATTGATGATTGGTTCACATTAAAACTCTTGGTTATTTTATATTTAAGGATCATATTTACAAATTTAAATAATTTCCCATGTTCAATGTTCATCCACAGATTTTCTGAGTTCAGTAAAGGAACCAAGCAGTGGAGAAGGACAGCGCCTCTGTCAGCGATCTGGACGATGTCAGGAAAACGTGATAACACTGTTAAAAAACTGCAATGACAACATGACCTGCGATAAATAAAATAAGCTCCTGCTTTAATGTTTTCTCATCCAATGGCAAATCTCTAATAAACAGACGTCTGCTGAACTTTAGTGAGCTATAAATACACGAGCAGCGTGTTTGAGCCAACGCTAGATTTCAGTAACTAAATAAAAACAATTTAGTCAGGAACACAAACAGATCATGTACTATGGCGTCCTTCAGCCTAAAGACCACAGAAAATAGAAAATTAACAACCTTTACAAAAGTTTGAAGATGTTTCTTTACCAACTTTTGATTTGTGGATTGATCCAGTTTCTGCCAGATGAAGCAGTTTTAGACGTTAATGGGCTGATGACTAATATGAAACACAGAATAGCTTTGATAACGCCAGATAAGACGCCCTCATCAGTAATGGCGGACCTGTCTAACGTCATCATCCAGATATCCACAGCGTGTCCTTGTCGGCAGATACGAGGAAATCAGGACTCGCAATAAAGGCGGCAGGCTGGATTCGTCTACAGCTCCTCGTGTTCTGTAGGTGGCAGCGAAGATTAAACGTGTGTTCCCTGGTGTTTGCACAAGTATTCGACATGTCTTGCAGAGTAACTGTTTGTTTTATTTCTCTTCTAACCAACAAAGTTCCAAATGACCGACACGCTGTTCTGTTCAGCCACAAGTTCTTCTGCATCCACATTTTCCTCCCTCCTCTCATTACCTTCCACCATGTTTTAATCTTTATGAATAATTAATTCAACTTTAATCAAATTGATTATTTTATTTGTTTTAACCCAGCTCTAGTTTTTAATGTACAGATCTTAAACTTCATGCTACAGGTTAGCTGAATGCTCTCTTTCATGGCTCCAACTACAACAGCTGATGTTTAACAACCAAGATCAAAAGCTGAGATTTACTCAGTGACCCCAACACGATCGGTCAAGAAACCAATCCCACCTTAACATGTGAAACTTGAAATGAGATTAGAACTTGAAGGAAAAAGGGTGAATTAGTTTAGTTGTAGATTACCACAGTGCTCTAGTTGGTTGAGGTCTTTATGATACTGCAGCAGAGTTTGGAGCTCATCAGACTGAGACACAGTCTGCAAACAGTCAACCAGAACACCAGACGGCTCACCAAACATCGATGCTACCTGGTGAAAATAAAGAGAAAGAAAAGAAGAAACATTATTATTTATTATATTATAGGAGCACTTATCTGTGAAACTAATTTATGGTGATATAAAAAAGAAATGACGTACTTGTTGGAAAGTTGGAACAGGAAAGAACTTTTCAAGTCTGGACAAAAACAGCCACATTAAGGTGTGAAGTGCTTCTTCAAACGTGGGCCCAAAGTCCTCATGGAAAACTCTCTGAGAAGCAGAAACGATACTGGATTCAGCTGACACACAAACGTTGAGAACACAGTGAAATAAGCCACCTAGACAAAAAACTAAAATAATTCACTTTCATAGAAAACCTTCCAGAACATTTCTCCATGTTCTTCCTGCTTTGCTCTCCTTTCTGATTGCATTTTTCTTTTTCTTCTTTTTTCTTATCTTTACCGGAAAAAAATTTAGGAACTTATAAATCACTGGAACGAATATATTTTTTGATAAATTTAGTTGATTGCCATCGGAGAACTAGTGGAACGATGTCTCCTAACCCTGCAGTATCAGTGAGCTGCACTGAGTGTGAGCAACTTTCTTTGAGGAAAACACAGCTGGAGAAGAGGATTGAAACACTGCAAGACATTCGTGTGAATGAAGAATTTATTTACTCTATCATAGCTTCTTTACTGAGTTGTCAAATGGATTGAGTCAAATCTTCATACACGAAGGCATGTCGAATGTGGAGCCTCCGCTACAGACCTGGCTGATACACTTCCTTGGATGTGTTCAAATGACACTGGAATAGCTGGGAAAATCCCAAACCGGACCGTCAGACTGATCTCTCCTACTGGAACAGTGTTGGTGCCAGACCAAAGTCATCAACCCCGGCCAGAACCTGGTCTGATGTTGTTCGTCGCAGAGGTAAATCCAGCAGGAAATTTAAAGCTCCAGCACTCACTCCACCACCTGAAGTCTCACTGCATAATAAATATGATGTGTTGACTCATATTAAAATGAATGATGATGAATGTAATGCAAGGATCAATAAAAACTCAAGAAATAGCCCTAAAACTCAGCCCCGGGCTAACCAGACCAGGAGGAGAGGCCAAAATTCCACAAACAGGAGGACTAGAGAAGCTATCGGCGCCTCCACACAAAAACAAATAGACACAGTTCTGATTGGGGACTCCATAACACAGCATGTGAGGATGGCAAAGACGGAAAATTTAACACTTTTTGATACATCAGTCAGGGAACTGACAGAGATGTTGCCGACCATTCTGTCTTCACATCCAGATGGTATGAAGATTATTGTCCACACAGGGTCTTTTGATATTCTGAGGAGGAAAACTGGCTCTGAGATCCTGAAGAAAGACTTTTCTCTGCTGTTGGAGAGACTGTGTCAGTTTGGAGCACCATGTTTACATTTCAGGACCCCTTCCTACAGCGGGTAAAGGGATTGAACTTTTCAGTAGACTTCTTGGTCTGAACACATGGTTATCAAACGCATGTATCACCCATGGGATGAAGTTAATTGAAAATTTAAATATCTTTTGGAACTGTAAGGAGCGATTCAGACCTGATGGTGTGCATCCAAATCTAACTGGATGCAGATTACTTGGTGCACACTTGCGTCATGCTGTTGGGACGGCAAACCCAAACATGATGTACAGATAAGAACGAAGGACACAGCAGAGAAGCGATCAACTCCCAGCTCTCCCCCTTCACCAGACCTTCTTCTCCACATCACCCAAGGTCTTCAAAGGATGTCTCTATCCCGGTCTGAACCCCAGCGACCACCATCTACCAAGAAATACAGGGCTCCCCCTCCTCATCCTCTTCTTAGATCATCTGTCCTGACCGAGCAGGTCACGGGAGGAAGTGTAGGTGGTTCACAGAGCAGCAGAATTCACAACAAAGATAACATGCCATGATGCGTTCAGGGTCCTTGCTGTAGTTTTGGTACTACTGACAGCTGTTCTGAGATCAAGCCTGGACCCAGTAGGATTCCTGTGTTAGTTAGTAAAATAAGGAATCAAACACGGTCAGTTTGTGGGGTGAATCGATCTAATCTGTTAACTGTACCTTGTATAACTCAGAATACAACAGAGACCAGTGTAAACTTCATAAAGCTGCTGTACTTAATGTTAGATCTCTGTCCAACAAGTCACTGTTAGTTAATGACTTCATCATTTCTCACAGTTTAGATTTTCTTTTTCTGACAGAAACATGGTTAACAGAAGACACAAGTGCTACAGTTCTTAATGAAACAGCACCCCCTCATTTTAGTTTTATGAATAAATGTGGAAACGGGAGGAAAGGGGGAGGAGAAGCTGCCTTATTTAAAGATTCATTCCAGTGTAAAGAGATTTCATTTGCTGATTTTACTTCTTTTGAATATCTTGGTTTTATTTTAAAGGCCATTCCTAAAATCCTATTTCTAATCATCTACAGACGTCCAGGACACTGTGCAAATTTTATTGATGAATTTTCTGAATTATTGTCGGTTAACTCTACTGATTTTAACCATTTCATCTTAACTGGGGATTTTAACATTCACATAGATAACATGACGGATGGTAATGTCAAGGAATTTTCTTCCATATTGGATGTTTGGTTTGTGGCAGCATGTAAAACAACCGACCCACATTCGAGGTCACATTCTGGACCTGGTTATTTCAAAGGGTGTTGATATTTCTTCTGTTGTGGTCACTGACCTGGCCATTTCTGACCAATTTTGTATTTTGTTTGATTTACTGATCACTCAGAATGTTCAACCAACCTGCTTCTCCGTTAGGAAGAGGTACATTAATGAAAGAACAAGTGCTAAGTTTGTGGAGGTCATAGTTATGTTACCAACAACCAGTGCAGAGTCAGTTGATAGACTCCTGGATCATTTCAATCTGAAAGTCTTGAATGTAATGGATGCTGTTGCACCGATAAGAATCAAGAGCACTTTGATCAAACAGAAAACACCATGGAGAAACACCACTGTGGTTACCAGCCTAAAAAGAGAATGCAAAAAAACTGAGCGAAAATGGCGGAAAAATAAACTTCAAATTCACTATGAGTTGTACAAACAAAGCCTGCGTAACTATAACAATGAGCTGTGCAAGGCCAGAGAGCTGCATTTATCTGAAATGATTAACAGGAATGTCAACAATTCTCGCACTCTGTTTGAAAAACAAATCCTCCTATACAGATAAGCCCTGAGCTCCTTTCCACTGAGAAATACAACTAATTTGCAAACTTTTTTAGCCAAAACATTAAAACAATCAGGCAAAATATTAATTCCACACAGTCACACAAGAAAACTAGTCTGTGTCTAAAACCTGGAAATAATTCTGATGTCATGTCGCAATTTAAAATGGTTGATTTAAAAAATCCTACAAGAAACAGTTTGGCATTTGAAATCAACAACATGCACTCTGGACATGATACCATCCAACTTTTTAAAAACAGTTTTTACCTCAGTAGAAAGTGATCTCCTACTGATAGTTAACAGCTCGCTGGCATCAGGCATTTTTCCCAAGTCACTAAAGATAGCTGCTATTAAGCCTCCTAAAGAAAAGGACTCTAGATGCCTCTATAATGAACAACTATAGACCTGTCTCTAACCTCTCTTTAATTTCCAAGATTATTGAGAAAGTTGTATTTCACCAGCTTAATGACTTTTTAAATTAAAGTGGAAATCTTGATAAATTTCAGTCCGGCTTCCGACCTCATCACAGCCCTGAAACAGTTCTGGTCAAAGTGTTAAATGACATTCCCTGTCCCTGTATGGCCCAGTCGTGAGGGCGGCCTCTCCTGGCCTGTCTTGCCCTGGGGGACCTCCTGGAGAGCGGGGGTGCCTAATGCCACTAGAGGCTCAACATCCAGAGGGAAGTTTGCTTCCCTCTGGACTTACATCCCTGGACCCCTCTTACTTCCCGCTCTCTCTGTCTTACACACACACACACACATAGGGAGTTGGTCGGCATTCACGCCATGCAGGGTGGAGCAGAGGGAGCCATTCAGTGGTCTCCTTGGATGCACCCCGTGGCGACTCGCCTCTCAGTTTTAATTGCACCGAGACACCAAAACACAAGAAACACAACAAACAAACACCTGAGGGGCATGTCATGCGGTGAATGTCGGGCTCCTGGCTCACGCGGTCACTGCCCCTCAATTTTAATTGCACACAACACACACTACATAAACAGTCAGGAGCGGGGAGCGTGAGGGTATTGGGGACCTCTCACACCCCTGTGCCCCTTGTGTGTGGCCGGGGGTGAGCGGGGGGAGGTGGTTGCCCCAGGGGCTGGGTCCTGGGGTGGCGCACTGGTGGGATACTGGCTCTGTGGGTGCTGGGTCGAGGGGCGGTGGCCTCGCTGTCCTCTGGTCCGCCTGGGGTGTCCCCCACGGGGCATGGTGGGTGGTTTATGTGTGACGTGACTGTGTGTGGGTACGGTACGGGGGGGCTGTGAGTGTGGGGTTATATGTGGTGCAGACTGGAGTAGGTGGGGGGTAGGGGGAGGGGGTCGATGGCGCCCTGGTTCCCGGGGTGTGCGACTGGAACATCGGGGTGTGTACTGGCCTACGCCGGGTGGTTGTCTGGGGGGGCCTGGTTCTCCTGGGAATGGTGCGGGCTTTCTGTCTTTGGGGGGTGGGGCGGCCGCCTCTGGGCTCCTGGGGCCCTGGGCCCTTCGCTTGGGCTGCCCTGGGTGGCCGGTCCCTGGCGGGGCCGGCGGCTGCCAATCTTGGCCCACTGGGACCTTTACCCCAAGACCGTGGGGGGCTCTTGCTGGGGCTCTCCTCTGCTGCCCTTCGGGTGGGGCTGGAGTCGTCTTCGTGGTGGGGTAGCTTGGGTTAGTGCTTCGGGGCTGCTGCTGACGGCCCGGGTCTCTGGGCTGCCCTGGTCTGCTTCTGACCTCCGTAGAGGCGTGGTCGCATTTGCATGATCTCACTCATCATTCTTCATCACTGATCACTCCTTATTCCTCATGCTCTGCATGCTGACACAATCACTGAGTTGTCCAGTGGGGTTTTATACTAAGAGATAATTCTTTTTTTTTTTATTATTCCTGTAAATTAGTATCTGGTCACTGTTATGCTACTTTCATGATATGTCTTTTTGATTTGGTTATTATTCAAAAACTCTTTATGACTAGCAGCTCTGGGTTTTTTTTGGTTTTTGTGTGTGTTTGTTTCTGTTTTTTGTAAAAGTTGTAGGAAATTTTCTGGTGTGTTCATGTACAGGTGTAACAGTTTGTTGTCTGGTGATGGTGTGGATTGAAGGGTCGTTGCCTTCTGTCTGTGATGTTTTTGTCTCCTTTCTTCTTTCCCTTTTGTATCTTTTTGCTATTTTCCATCTTTTTCTGTCCCCTCCGGTCAGGTCCAGCAAGACTACAGAGATTCCGTGAGTAAATAAATAAATAAATTAATCAGATTATCAAGAGGAGCCTTACCCATAGGTCTCCCCTTGGCAGAGCAAATTTGTTCAGCACGATACAGCAACCAGATTATCATTTTGCTGCTATGATGCTGGACAGGACAAGTAAAAAAAAAAACAAAAAAAAAAAACACAAAGTGTTAAATGACATTAGGTTGAATACTGATCTGATTCTGGTCAAGTATCAGTCCTGGTTCTGTTGGATCTCAGTGCTGCGTTTGATACTGCAGATCACAGAATCCTGTTGCACAGGCTGGAAAACTGGGTTGGACTTTCTGGAGCGGTCCTTAACTGGTTCAGGTCCTATTTAGAAGGCCGGAGATCGGCAGCTATGAATCTGAGCAAGCGGCCATGACTTGTGGAGTCCCCCAGGGGTCAGTCCTTGGACCTCGTCTGTTCAACTTGTATATGCTCCCTTTGGGTAAATTTTACAGAACTATAGCATTAATTATCAAAGTTATGCTGATGATACACAACTTTATGTGTCTCTGTCACCAGACGACTGCAGTTCAATAGACTTATTGTGTCAGTGTCTGGAGCAAATAAACACCTGGATGAAGGAGAATTTTCTACAATTAAATGAAGGCAAAACTGAGATTATTCTGTTTGATAGCAAAGAGAAGAGGGTCAGCATTTGTAAACACCTGGAGACTCGGGCTCTTAAAATCACCAACCAAGTTCGTAACCTGGGAGTGTTGATAGACTCAGATCTGACTTTCAGCAGCCACATCAAAGCTTCACTAAGAAGCTTTTTACCAGCTCAGAAACATCAACAGAATTAAAAGTTTAGTCTCCCAGAAAGACAAAAGAGAAACTCATCCATGCATTCATCTCCAGTAGACTGGATTACTGTAATGGTCTTTTAACAGGACTTCCTAAAAAGAGCATTAAACATCTGCAGCTCATCCAGAAGCTGCTGCTATAGTTTTAACCAGGACTAAGAGATCTGAACACATCACACCAGTTTTGAAATCTTTACACTGGCTTCCAGTCAGTCACAGAATAGACTTTAAAACACTTCTGATTATTTACAAATCCCAGAACAGTTTAGGCCCATAATACATCTGTGATGTGTTCAGAGAATATAAACCTAGCAGAGCTCTTAGATCCAAAGACTCTGGTCAACTAGTCCAGACCAGAGTCCAGACTAAACATGGAGAAGCAGCATTTAGCTGTTATGCTGCAAACAAATGGAACAAACTGCCAGTGGAGATTAAACTTTCACCAAATGTAGACATCTTTAAATCCAGGTTAAAAACTTTTTTTTTCTCATGCACCTATGCATGAAATCTACACACTAACGTTTTTAACTTATCTTGCTTTTAATCATTTTAATGTAATTTATTATTTTATTGTGAGTATGTGTTGCTGCCTTTTACTATTTCTAAATACCTGTAATGCCTTTGTTTTATGTAAAGCATTTTGAATGGTTATGTACATGGAAGTGTGTTGTACAAATAAACTGTGTTGCCTTTTATATTAACTCACTTGGAAGAAGTGTCGCCTCTCGTCCGGACTTCTCACCAGGTTCTTTACAAGATCCACAAAGTCTGAGTCCAACGCTCCAACATTTGCAGCGGCAGCCTGAAAGAGACGATATCATGAAGCTTCACGGCAACGGAAACTAAGCTCAACCTTGCTCAAAAAACTGCTCATTTTAAAAATCAAAATTATATTCAGATGAGCTTAAAAAGAGGCATTTTAAATCACCTCTGAGAGCCACGCCTCGGTGAGCGCTCGCATCCTGTCCAGATGTGGCTGAACGAGCTCAAGTTCAGGAGCATCCAGCTGGCATAACTCCAGGATCAGCTAAAACCAGAAAACATACAAAAAGAAACAGAAGCAACTATTTTTCCTCTAATTTCGTGGTTATTGTGACGGTCTGAATCCGAGTAATACTGACAGACATCTTTTAATAAAGTGGATGTAAATATGCTAAAAATTCCGGCTCTTTCTGATGCTAAATACTGAAACCACAATAAATCACTTCTCAACTTTTCCCATCTTTAATGTGACTTTTAACCTGAACAACTCAACTCAAAAGCAAACTATTCTGCTAAGAAGAAAAGATATTTAAAAAAAATTCAATTTAAAACTGGTCAGGGCAGCTGCCAAGAGACGTACAGCAAGAGCAAAAGAGCTGCAGGAAGCTCTGGTTGTGTTCTTCATGCGACAACAACCTCCCGTATTCTCCATCTGTCTGGACTGTGGAGTGGGGTTGAAGATAAACATCCAAGCCCGACTACAGTCTGCAGAAAATCTCCTAAAACCATGTGAGAAAATATGTTTTTGTCTGATGAGGCCAAGGTTGAAAATTACGGCTACAATTCCAAAAGTAAGACCACTTCACATCGAAAACAAGAACAGCTTCCCCACAAAGAAGATTGCCTTTTGGCCCACAATGGTGCTAGAAAGCTGAAGCTGAAGAGGAATTTCACCTTCAAACACAACGATGAGCCAAAACAGACGTCCAGACGAGACAGAGAAACGACTTCACAAGAAAAAACTTAAAATTTTGGAATGGCTCAGAGTCCAGAACCTTAATCCCTCAGATAATCTGTGGGGTGTCCTGAAGAGGGCTGAGAACCAGGGATGTCCTCATTATCTGACAGGTTTGGTGTGGAAGAGTGGGAACATTAAAGGTGGGAGAAGTTACTGCAGTGGTGCCGGACGTTCGCTTATTTCTAAATTAAAAAGGACAAAAATAAAAGATCTGGAGCATCCAGGCCATTGTTTTAACTACTAACCCGAGCTCTGAGACCCAGGGTGAGTTGGGCCCTCTGGCAGCTGCTCAGCAGCTCTGGAACAATATCTGTAACCATAGAAACAAACTCTTCAAGCATCCCATAATCAGCTACAACTTTGTGCTGGACGGTCTGCCAGCAGGCTGCTGAGACCAGCTGAAGAGGAGGGACGAAGAGGCGCAGAGCTGAGAGCGGAAGAGGAACACCTGAATGTCAAAACAAACAAAAATGATGGTTTAATTTAAAATAACTATTCCAATAAGTACACACATTATTTCCAAAGTAACAACAAGTATGAAAACCCCTACATTATGTGCTATCAGTGTCCCTACAAAGTCCAACACTGATGCCCTGAATGCCCCGTTTGCCCCACAGAATAAAGTAGTATATGTGTGTATATATATATATATATATACATATATATATACACACACACATATATATATATATATATATATATATATATATATATACACACACACACATATTATGACAGTGATTCATAAACTCAGAGTAAGCTAGAAATGGACAATTTTGGGTTGAAAAATGGAAAACATATCTCATGTATTTACATAGTGAGACATTGACCAGCAAATTGCAGTGCTATATTTTAAGCTTTACACCAAACATCATTTCTGCTGGTTAGCTTCAGCAGGACGACTCCTCTGTTGTTAGAAAGAGCTGAGTTGAGTAGCCAGTTTAGCGAGAGACAAAGACAGGAAAGAAATACCCTGAACTCCTTAATTATTGGTGATCAAGTATGTACAGTTCCTAGTTTAATCTCCAGGGAAGTTTATTCCTTTTATAGTAAACTGTACTCATCCTCATCTTCACACTCAGATTCAGATTTATTCTTTCAAAATATTCAGGAATAGATCCCTAAAAGTAATGACACCTTTAAAGAGAGGTGTGATGCAGATATCTGCCCTGCAGAATTAGACAGGGCTCTGGGATGCTTATCTCCAGATAAAGCACCAGGTTGTGATGGTTTAACTGCTAACTTCTATAAACATTATTGGGAACATCTTAAAACTCCCCTTTTTCATCTGGTAAATGAAATCTTTTTAACAACAGTTTTCTCCCCCATTTGATGAAGTAACGTGTAATTACCCTCATCCCAAAACCTGGTAAAGAGTCTAAAATCATTGATAATTTAAGACCTATTACTTTATTGAACACTGACTATAAAATATTAACGCATATTTTTGCAAATAGGCTAAAATGCGACATAAAACTAATAATGTCAGGTACCCAATCTGGTTTTATTAAAGGCCGTTCCATACATAATAACATCCGTTATAGCATCAGGTTTAAAATTAAATATCAGTAAATGTGAAATTCTCCCCTAAAAGATTGTTCTTTAACAATGGTGCATAATATACCCGTTAAGTCCACAGTGAAATATCTGGGATGCATATTACAAAAAACAAAGAGACTCTAGAAAACTTTAACATTTGGGAAAAATTGAATATATGGAAATTACGTCTTAACGTCTAACAGGGATCTCTCGATTTTTGGGCGAATCTTTCTTACAAAGTTGTAAAGTATTTCTAGGCATATCTACCCAGTGCATTCTCATTGCTTCTCACCCAAAGCTATTAAAACTATTAATCAAATTCATTTTAACTATATATGGAATAGGAAAGTACATTACATTAGAAAAGGGAAAGTGGTCCAAACCTATGAAGAAGGTGGTGTGCAAGTCATCGAATTCGCGTGTCTGAATGGTGCATTGAAAATAAACTGGCTAAAATCATTTAATAATTCAAATAGTCTTTGGTATCTCATACCAAACTACATCTTTCAGAAATTCGGTGGAATCAAGTTTTTTCTTAGATGTAATTTTGACTTAAAAAGATTACCAGCAAACTTATCCTCTTTTCATCAGCAAGTACCTACTGTACTGGAAACTGCTCTATTCCCATAATTATAGTCCACATAAAATTCCTATCAGGAACTGTAGACATGTCACTGTGAAAGGCAAGACCCTGTTTCATGGAAACTGTTTTGACAAAGGGATTTGGTCTGTGATGCATCTTCTAAACAGCAGAGGGGAACTCATATCTTATGAGTTTTGTTAAAAATTTGATTCGCCAATGACTCCAAAAGAATTCCACAATCTTTCCAAGGCAATCCCTACTAACATCATTATACAAGCATCCAATTTATCTCAAGATTCATCCTGCAATAATCCCATCCTCCCCAGTCTTCTGTTAAATGAATGTGATTTTGCAGGTCTCAAACTTCAGTATTAAGGAAATTTTTTGTTAATGCAATTCATGGCCGCTACTCTTCACAATGCTTGATTTCACAACATTTTTCAGGTGATGAAATCCGTAAAATGAGGACTAATTATTTCAAATATCCCATTTACCAGAAGGCTAAAGAGGTACACTTTAAAACTTTGTCAGCTATTTATCCCTCAGGAGACTTTCTAAGACGTTGCTTTGGTTTTGGCTCTAACTGTTGTGTATTTTGTAATAATGATATAGAATCTACAAAACATCTGTTCTTTCATTGTTTGCACAGTAAAACCTTTTGGGAGGACATTTACTACTGGCTTTTCCCCAAAATCATGGACTTGCCCGAGTTTTCAACGAAGGACATAATCTTTGGTATTTCATTAATGGACAAAAACTACAGACTGGTTATTAACACCATCATAATCCCCGGGAAATTCTTCATAAATGCAAATGGAAAAAACCCGACCCTCAACCCATGCCTTCCATGGAGAACTTTGTCTTCTTCACTCCTCTTTCAATTTTATGAAAAAGAAATATGCCCTTAACCTTAAAAACTTAGCTTTGGACCTAAATCTCTATGAAAAACTCTAGCAGAATATATATATTTTAATGTTATTTGATTTCTTTTAATTGTATTTTTTTTCTTGTCTTTTTCTTCCTTTCTATAAGTATGTTTGTGTATCTTGTCTTGTCTGGGCTTTAATCTTTTCATAAGACCTCATTTATTATGCCATTTTTCTTGTATTTGCTGTTCATGCAGTTCAAAAAAATAAATAAATAAATAGCAAGTTTAGCTAGTTATCGCCTTCATGCTAACAGTGGTTACATAAACTTACTTGATGACTTGCTCGAATTTCTTTTAGGAATATTATCTTCCATCCTGATTAATCTATGGTCGCGATTCCAGTAATGATATCTCAATAGCAGCTGTAAGCGTTACAGAAATAAAAACGAATAATAATTCTAAAAAACGGTCTCGTGTTTTCCCTCCGTGTCGTTCCAAACATTTGCAGATGTTTCGTCCGACGGTCTATTTCGTCCGGGTTGTGCGACCCATAGACATAATAAATATAGTATAGGCTAATATTAGTAATAATAATTATGATAATAACAGTAATAATAAAAATGATAATAATAATAGTATAGTTGGACCAACCGAGGTTCATCCCCTCTTATTGATGTCTCTCATCATCCGCAAGACGCTGAGACACTGCGCTTGCGCATTCTGATATGTTGATCCTGCAGTACGTCAGTCACGTGAGCTTCATCTGCTCCATACGTGATGTAGTGGTGACGCAACGTTTCGCGCATGCGCGTGCTTTGAAGAATCTTGACCTGTGGCGTCACCGAAAGAAAGCCTTTATTACCGAACTGACGACAGGACAAATCATTCTAAACCTTCCACTAGAAGTCAGAAGTTACCCAGTTATCCTGGTTTTATCAAGCTGAGCTTATATTCACATAAGTTTTATTTGAAGAAGAAAATTCTACAGAACAGGACAAAAAGATAGATATGGAATTCGAACATATTTCTTTCAAAGATCTTATTAGGAGAGTACAGAAACTCACTCGTCAAAATGCTAACTTGGACAAGAAAATAGCACGTATAACCAAAGAAAAAGATGATGAAATTGATAGTTTGAAGACACAGCTTTTTCAAGAAAAAGACATCAATCAACGCTACGATCAACGCTTCGATAGTCAGTCGACAGAGCACCAACGCACGATCGCTGACTATAAATCAAAGCTGTCTGCTGCAAAAAACAGTCTCAAAAACGCTGAAATTGAATGTGAAAAGCTGAAGAAAATTAACACAAAACTAATTAATGATTTTAAGACACAAGATCGAGATCAGGAATCACTGAAACGTGAAAACGATCATCTTAAAATACAGATTATTCAGAAAAAGCAGAAGATGAAAGACCTGAAGAAAATGCCGTTTACACATCTTGAGGAATTAAACAACACAAAGAGAATCTTGAAAAGGACTGAATCTGAAAATGAGGAGCTCACCAGGGAAGTACAAGACTGCAGAGAGACGATTATAAAATATGAGAGAAGATTAAATCAGCAATATGATACAATTCGTGTCTTAAGAGAGGAGATCAAAAGACAGATGCCATTAACTACAGAAATGCAGGAGGAGGAGGAACCATTGATGTTTGAAAGAGAAAACATCTGTGCAGGATGTCTTGAAAAAAACGATCTTATTCAGATGCAACAACTCAAGATCCGCTGTTCTGAACATTTGAAATCACTCCTCATCCAACGAAATATACTGCTGGGAGAGAAAGATGCCCAAATTTCAAAACTGAAAAGTGAGAATGAAAACCTGGAATTGAAACTTTCCCGGCGGCCTGACGAAACGGCGGGGAGACTCCAACGGGCTATGCTGGATATAAGAGTATATCAGAAGGATTTAAAGAGAAAAACCCATATAATTGATGGATTCAGGAGCGAGAAGATGAACTTTCAAGAAGAGAAAGCTGAACTGGAAGAGGAGGTGAGACGGCTTAAACTTGAAAATAAATTACTGTCAAACCGCCTTACACCCATTTCTAAACGAACCACATCTGTACAAACACCCAACAAAGACGAGGTGACACATATTACAGCAGATGAGAAATTAAAGCCAAATATCACCCCAGCCCTTACCATATGCTCCCTATCTAACCAAACACCCAAGAAACACGAGGTGGGACACATTAGATCAGATAGGAAATTAACGCCAAACCGCCTTCCACCAATTTCTGAAAATAAAACATCTGTACAAACATCCAACAAAGACGAGGTGGGACATATTAGAGCAGATAAGAAATTTACACCAAATATCGCTCCAGCCCTTACCATATGCTCCCTATCTAACCAAACACCCAAGAAACACGAGGTGGGACACATTAGATCAGATAGGAAATTAAAGCCAAACCGCCTTACACCCATTTCTGAATCTGAACACACATCGGACTCCGAGGATCAGACTGAGACTGGGAGACTTGCAAGATTCACACAGAAAAAAACAAACCGCATAGTCCTGGACAGCAGAAGGCAAACGCCTTGAGGGACTCTTACCACTAATCATTAGCCTCGATCAGACGGGGTTTACAAGCTCAAGATAACGCCAGAGCGACCCTGCAGGTAATTAATGGTTATTCTGTCACGGCTGTTGTACCTCTTTCAGTCCCTTCCACCAGATGTACCTGACCAGCAGTTCCAGGAGTGGGGCTTAAACCAAAGAACTAAATCAAAACTTCACAGGGGTCTGCAACAAAGGGACAGTAACTCACTCCATGTGAAACAGATATGGGAAATGCATATGGGAACACTTACGTGAGATACAAAAGAAAACCTCAAATTCAACACAATAGAAGGAGTTTTGCTGCAAAAACTTTATTAGATTTTTCATCACTCCAGTTCAGAAAAGACACCAACTCATCGGTATGTTGGAGACAGTGTAGAGACAAACCATTGTCACATCTTCTGGTATTGTTCCTTTTTTGGCAGAAGGTGTATAAAACATTGATTTTCCGTTTGAGTTTACATCTCTATACTTAGGAATTCTCCAGCAAAAAAAATTCATCTCAATTATAAAGATTTAACATTTAATTGGTGGAACACAGGCAATGACCACATAGCCACATATTTTCAAGGATTCAAGGATTCAAGGATTCAAGGAACTTTATTGTCATACCAGCTCACATTTACATGTTTATGGTACGAAATTAGAACTGAGGTCCCGGTTTGAGCCATAAGAAGGAGGGCAATAAGTGAAATAAAATAAGACATGAAGAAAAATAGAAATATAGGCTAAATATAAATAGAATATAAGCTAAATACAATAGAATATAAACAGCAAAATTTTTTAAATAAAAATAACAGTAAACACTAAAGAGCCCAGTTTGCATGTGCAGCCTAGATAAATATGTGCAAGTATGTATGTGCATGAGGTAGTGATAGTCCAAAGTATAACATTTCTGATATTAATATTAATGATATTGCACTTATATGGACAGCAGGTAAACATGTAAACATGTGGACAGGAACTCCCCTTAAAATGAGCATAACGCTCAATCTGGTGCAGCCATGAATTAATGCTTTTTTTTGCAAATATGTGCGAGTAACACAAGAAAGCAACTGAAAGACAAACTAAACAAATATAAATAATCAAAACAACAACAACAATAATAATATGAACCCAACATGTTGAAAAAGGATCAGTATGAAGCATAAGCTTTAATGAGATAATTATTATATATACTGAATACTGTTATTACCACCACTGTTATTGTAAGTAGTTAATGATGAATGTAATTATGGGATAATGACTAAAATTATTGTAGTTTACTGGGGTGTGATTAGAGAAGTTATACTTTCATTCACTCCTTTTGAACATGTGTGTTTTCTATTTTATTTATATTTTGTCATCATGTTCAAATAAACTCTCAATCAACCAATCAAAAACAAAGCAAAAAATACACAGACACACACACACACACACACATATATATATATATATATATACATACATATACACACATACACACATAGATAGATGTTTTCATCCCAGTCGTGGAACAGTGGACCAGCTTTACACCCTCTTCAGGGTCTTGAAGGGGGCTTGGGAGTTTGCTCAACCATATATATGGTGGCCGGGCTCCTGTATATGTCAAGTCAAAATCAGTTGCACAATTATATAGATAAATATTTCATAAACCCAAATAGTTTTTACACACACTGCAATGTTAAATTTTTACATCCATATTTGACCTACTGTGTGGAGGTGTGGGGAAAGTTCATAAAAAAACACCCATACAATATTTATTTTGTAGAAAGAGCAACAAGAATTATAAATAAATCCGTCCAACACAGAATGATCCAATGAATGAAAGAATATAATTTATTCATCCTAGAGGTAAATAGCAAAATTAACGTAAAAATGCTAAAATTAAAAACAACAAAATTAATTTCCCTCAATATTCATAATTTGTTGAAACAAACGAAAACCTTATTTAGTTTGTGGAATAATTGCACAGAGACATTGAAAAACATTGTTCAGCAATGCATATGTTCACAACTATTCATTCAATTAATCCATTAATTCAAGCACTATTAATAAAAACTGACTGGTACCAGTTCAGGAATCATCTGAATAAAATAAGGAGAAGACAATTATTGAGCTTAAACATTAGACATCACAATTACAAGTCATCACAAGATGCTCTCATGTTTAGTCTTAAGGCAACCATTCAGCAGGCGGACATAAACAACATTATGTGATGCAGCGTTTCTTAGTATGTGATATATGGAATTAATCTGTTATAAAACAAAAGGCTGATTACCCGTCTGGCTGTTGTGTCACGAATTTTATAACAGAATTTAGGATTTCTCTTGACACCTGGAAGAAAAACACACAACAAACTTTATGTTTAAGAAAATTACATCATAGAATTTAATCACCAGTTTCTGAAGATGTTTCACTGTGGGATTAGATTTATAGAGCGCTTTATCAAGGCACCCAAAGCTCTTTACGTTGTGTATCCCTTATTCATTCACACACTGATGGTGGAAGCTACCATGCAAGGCGCTCAACCACGACCCATCAGAAGGAATTAGGGGTTTGGTGTCTTGCTCAGGGCTCAACGGCTGGGGATCGAACCCTTGGGCTGCAGGATGACCACTCTACCCACTGAGCCATGCTGCCCCTAAGTGATTACCTCTGAAAATGTGCAGGTACAAGGGCTAAAAATGATTGAAAAGCCCGCCCATATATATAGTATGTATATATAAAAAATGTATACATAAAAATGCATATATATATATATATATATATATAAATTACTCATAGGACACTCCAGTATACGTTGTCACTGACCGGTAACGACAGCATTAAAAAAAAATAGAAATAAAACACTGTCTGAGGCTCTGTTGTTTTCCCGCCAGTACACACTTCATTAACCCCTTAAAAATCTACAAACGTCAAAGATTACAGAATTTTAATGTCACCATTCAACAAACATGTTTTAAATGTACTTGGTTTTGTTACGCTTCTACTTAACTAAAAAGAAACCAAACCTTTTCTTAACAAAACTTTATTGAAACCTAAAACATACTCTTCTGAGCTCGGTTTTTCATTTGCCACAGTTTTGTGCGCAATGAATTCTGGGAGAAAAGAGGCCGCGAAGGATTCTTCACCAGCAGCCTTCATTTGAAGCCAAACAAAGTGCAGATCTGAAGGGTGGATTCTGAGGCTCCTTCGAATTCTGTTCCTCCATATATATATATATATATATATATATATATATATATATATATATATATATATATATATATATACATATATATATATATACATATATATATATATATATATATATATATATATATATATATATACATATACATATATATATATATACATATATATATATATATATGTATATATACGGACTACATCTCTCGGCTGGCCTGGAAACACCTCGGGATCCCCCCAGATGAGCTGTTGAATGTGGCCGGGGAGAGGGACGTCTGGGTGTCCCTGCTTAGGCAGCTGCCGACCAGTCTCCAGATAAGCGGCAGAAAATGGATGGATGGTTTAACATCAAAGTCAGAGTCTGCTCCTGCGGGGTCCTCAGGTTGGCCACGTGGGTCAGTAGCCACGGTTCAGTGGATATCCCCGATCACCTTCAGAAATGCTATAATAAACAAAATGAAGCACAGAAATTAATCTGAAATATAACACTCACCAATCAGCCAGCCATCCTCACAGCTCCTGCTTGGAGGCGCACACCCACAGAGCAGATCTGTAGAATAAACCAGACGTGCGTTCCTCCAGGCCACCGGGAAACAATGTTTAACAGAGACTTATGTGGATTGCAGAATAGTTGGACATTAACTGGATGAAAACTTTTCCTTTTCACGTTTCTGAATTCATTGTTTTAAGGTGCTTTTATTGAGATGGTTATGCAATCTATGGCTCCAGTTATGTTTGGGAATCCTGCAATGGCTGAACCCCTTGTTTAATTTTGGCTTCTTCGTGAGGTCTGTATGTGAAATGGATGTATGTTGAGGCCAGAGAAATGATCCAACACTGTCAGGACAAGTCTGCTTAGTGTTGGTTGCAAAATGCTGCATGTCTCCAATCTCCCGATGAAGTGTTCCGGAGGCCAACAATCCCAGGGTAGACAGAGCGGGATGTACACTGGGATGGCTCTGGTGCGTTTTGTGTCTCGCTCCAACATGGGTTGCAAATCGCAGCATCAATTAAACAGGATGCTTTTGGGGAAGCGGTACCTTAACAGATGAACGCGCTCCCTGCAGAGTGCACGGTGCTGCAAATGCTACAAAAGCGCAAGATAAGCAATGGCACATTAATTTTCTTTTCAGGTTGTTCTGTCACAGCTGTCTCTTATAACCTGGTACACCAGTTATTCAAATTATATACGACATCACTAATTCAGAACTTTTATTAGGTAACGTGAGGTTTCAGATTGCTGAACACTGTGACTCTCTCAGTGCGTTTTAGTTGTAGTGTTACCGTTCTACCGCTAGGTTTTGTGCTTACGTATGGTAAGAACTGTGCCACGCACATTTTCCTAAGCACAAGTACAAGTTGATAAATCCCACACTTTGCTTGGAAATGTTCGTACGCACACATTACGCACACTTCTGTGACAAACCACTTCTGGTCTTTGTTTATAATTTAATTTAATTTGCTCTATTTTTTCATTTATTTCATATTCAGTTGTATATTATCGCATCCCAGTCGTTTTCTTTTTTTGATCTTTCTTTAGCTTCTACTGTATTTATGTCGTTTTTATATAATTGTAAATAAATTTAGGCAGTAAAGGGTTAAACTACTAATTTGTTGAAGAATCTTTTTAAATCTTATTAAGGTTCTTGTTTCCTCAAGTATTTCACAACCAGCAACCAATGACATCATGGTGGAGCAGGCTGACCTGCTGCTGCCACACAAAGAACAACAAACTGGCAGGTCTCTGCATGTTGGACTGTGACCCAGAGATCCAGAGTCAGCGTATGAGCACACAACAAGCAGCTGAGAAACACCAGAGAACATGCAGGCAAACTGCACACATCTGTCCCTGGTTAGCATTAACAATGGGGCTGGGACTGGGTCACACATTGTGGGGATGCTGGTTGGAGACACGGAAGAGACAGCACCGCATAACCGGTTCCTGGGCAATTTTGATTTCAGTCCCTTCTGCAGACTGACCCCCATCTTTCAAATGCTGCTGGTAGAAGTGCTGCAGTTCATCGGTGCACATGCTTCTTCTTAGTTTCTGCCACAGGTGACTGAGAGGGTTGCTTGACTGCATTGCAATGACTTTTCCTTATGAACTGCTGGAGCTTCCTCCAACTGAAACAGTCACAGATGTCATTTATCCATACCCTTAACTGGACTGGCCTCATCCTGTCTTTTTATTTTCTTGAGGTACTTTAATCCCAGTTTGTATCTTCCGAGTATTAATGGAAGTTCTCCCATTGCTATCAACAGAGCGAATACTGGAGTAGTAATAAAAGCTCTGCTGCACACTCTTAAGGCCTTTGCCTGAATTACATCCAGCTTCTTTATCACTCACAGGGCAGCTGATCCTTACGCTACGCAGCCATAATTTAAGATGAACCTTACACTGGCTCTGTGTATCACTAACAATAACTCTGTACTAGCACCCCATTCAGATCCTGCTAACACACTGAAGGACATTCATAAGTCTTCCACATTTCACACAAAGTTTCTCAATATGAGTTTTTCAGGTCAGCTGCTCATCAGCCACATTCCCTACAATTATATGCTGCTTAACTCTCTCGCTCTCTTATCTAGTATTCTCTTTTATGCACAAATAACATGAATTTTGCTTTGTCCATAGAGATTTTGAAACACCAATCATTTGCCGATGCAATTATTTCCTCCAAAGCTTTTTGGATTGGATTGATATATGACAGATTCCTTCCTCTTATCCAGATGCCTCCATCATCTGCAAATTAGAATGTGAGGGACCAAGCTGGTGAAGGACAAGAACACAGCTGGTTTAAAAAAGAATGGGTTTTATTTACCCAAACAAAATACTCACAAAACATTTCAGGGCCCTTAAACGAGGTCAAATGATGAGCTAAACTAAACAAAAGGTATAACAATAACTCAGAAAAACTTTGACTGTTTAACATGTAACTCAAAGAAACCAAACTAACACAAGAACCAAACTGAGCTAACAAACATGAATCAAAGGGGAACTTAAATACTGGCTGATCATACCAGTCTAAACACAAGATGGGTTAACAAATATGAAGAAATACATTAAACAATGAGACAAAACCTAAACAGTTATTTCAATTATAACTTAAACAAAAGAATGACCAAAAATTAAACAAGAAAGCAATCTACCCAAAATCCAAAACAACTACTTTAAATATTTAAAGAATAAGGAGGAAATTGATCTCCCCTCTGGAAGGAGCCGTCTTATTACAGGCCCATGGCACTTCCTGTTCCTTGGCTTTGATGGTTGTGCTCACTTCTGTCCCCAAGCGTTCATATGGCTCCCCCAGCACCAGTAAGAGAAACGCGTACATGTTAAATAAGCAAAACTTAAACAGAGTTGAAAATACAATAGTGCTCTAATGTGCGCGCTAACAAAAAGAAAACTAAACACCAAATCGACGCGTTCCCTCCTGGAGCTCATTGTTGTGGACAGCTGACAGACAGAAACTAATCTCCCGAGTAACTAGGAAGTAATGTTTGGTGCAAAGCATCATGGTCAGTGTAGTTTATAGGGAACTATTCTGATCTGGTTTCCGTCACACTGAGTAAGGGGAATTCTAGTAAACAGAAAGTAAACAGAAAACATTGTTTATTTCGCCACAGTGATTAATGCTATTTTTGTCTAATTACAGAATTAAAGTCTTTAGTTTTTTTATTTGGAACCGCAATCAGAGGATGAATGTTATCCTCCTCCACCAGCAAGTGGCGATAAATGAGTGGTGGGCCGTGCTGTCTACAGTCCGAACAGAGTAGCACCGAAGAACCAGAATAAACAGACAAGGCGGAAATTAATCACCCGACCAAATATAACAGGCGGTAAAACCAACATTGTTCTGTCTGTTTTTTGTTTTTCCGAACAGTGTTTTGTCTGCGGCCGTCTGCCGCAAGCCCGTTTGCTGAAAGTTAACTATAAAATTCAGGAAAAAATGTCTACGAAGGCCGACCGCTACCGAATCTGTTCTGTTTTACCAAACGGAGACATTGTTGGCTTCATGAACACAGTTCTGTATGATGTCTGTGGGGTTTATTATCACGAGTGGGAACACAGGACGGTAGCTAGCTGGTTGGATAGGTCTGTGACTTACTTCTGTGATTATAGACGATAGAAAAAGCGTCACAGTGGAGAGGTACAATTGTTACGGTTCTGTTCAGAATATAAACCGTGTATTGTTACTGGAAACTAAGGAATACAGGACTGGAACAGGTACCAAGCATGGCCGACCCGACGGACCCAGCAGGTGCCTCTGGCTCCTCTGATCCTAGTTTCAACCCGGGAAAAGGACCGTTTGGCCGGGTCAGAACTCTGTCCTCCAGTCAGCCTGGAAGACTGACATCACTCAGAACCAGAGACTTGACTCTGGGGGGAGCCTTGAAAAAAACAAAGGTAATGGCTGGCACCACAGATGGGGGAAGGTAAACAAAACCAAACACCATCAAAGTAACCCAGCCTGGAAAGATTCGGCCCAGTTATGGCCCACATTTGGCCTTGAATGGTCCACATAAAAAGTAGTTCCAGGGTGGTGTTCAGCATGGTGTAAAAAAGTAGTTCCAGGGTGGTGTTCAGCATGGTGTAAAAAAGTAGTTCCAGGGTGGTGTTCAGCATGGTGTAACATACAAATGAATAAATATTCAGCCTTAGCATTATTTTCTATTTATTTACTTTATGTTTTCTTCTTTTCCAAAGAAAACGTTTGAGCCTAACGTCCACGCTGTGAGGAAGAATAAAGATGAGTGAGTGGCCATCAGGATGATGGTTTCAGTCGTGTGTTTAATGATGACGTCTGCAGAATTCTCTGGTTATAAATTCATGTTTTCCCTCTCAGGGTAAAGGAAGAGGTCTACGTGGCTCCTAAAAAGGAGAAAAGAAAGAGGGATGAGAGGCGGAGACAGAGCAGAGACAGGAGGAGGGAGAGACCTCTGATCATCCAGTCCCACTCCATCTTTGAACAGGGTCCTGCTGACTCTGAGCGCAGACCTGGTACACCAGATTTCACGTCACCAGGTATAATTTCTAAAGGAATCTCCTCTTCCTCTTTCACAGTCATCCTCCTCTCTCTGCAGGCTGGCATGGAGCTGCAGGGCTGCACGATTCCACCTCCTCTGCTGTCTGCAGACTGCTCAAGACAGAAGGGAAAGAGTCCACGGAGCATGAAGATCATCTACTCAGTAAACTTCAGAGAGATGATGTGAGTGATTCATCATCCTGTCAGTGGTGATGAAGGTTAACAAGGTTCAGATGTCCACATTAGCCATTCTAACCATCACAGGGCTGAGGAAGATTAAAACGTGTAATAAAAAGTGCTGTATGAGTGTGTGAACACCTTGTAAAACAGAGTGTAGGTGTAGCCCCGTAAAATCTCACAGGAGTGCAGCATCCAGAGGTGATGGACGAGCTGAGCCAACAGTAGCAGGGTCAGACGTCTGTAAAGCAGATGAAGGAGCTCCAGTGAGCTCTAAGCTGTTGTCTTATATTCTGGGAGACTTGTACATTGTTGCATGGCAACACCACGAGCACCACACACTGCCCATAGGGTAAACCAGTTCCAGGCTGGCTCCAGAAGCAGAAAAAAATGATAATAATCATAATCACAACTTTTTCTGAAGGAATAGTGAAGCTGTTTCACCGACTGTGGGCTGTAACCACACAGCAGGCTAAATAAATGAATAAATACACAGTTCTGCAAGCCGCTGGTAATTGTGGACCAAAACTGTAACATCAGACCTGAAACTTTTAGCCAGTCAGATTTCTTAAGTGAGACTCCTCATCGTCCTCTGGATGGATTGATGGGCAGGTTTGTGATCACTGAGCATCTGACCTGTTCATTGACACTCTGTAAAAGTCAGAATGTTTTAATTTAGCTGAAGTGAAGCCGGAAACACTCTGAACATGACGGGTACATGGAACGTGTTGCCCAGTCTGTTACAGTGTGAGCTGTAATAACAGAAATAAAAAACTAAGATGTTTGCTGGAAAAATGACGAGTTAGACCCTGTGAAGTGTAAGTAGTTAAATACAGGATGTTGGTAACCGTTAGCTCCTCGTTAGCTCTTGTCTGCATGTTTAACCAGGAAACGTTAGCTGCCGTTAGCTACTGTTAGCTGCCGTTAGCTACTGTTAGCTGCCGTTAGCTACTGTTAGCTGACTGAAGAATTTCTAACATTTTGGTTTAGCCATAAACTGATGATGTTGAAGGTGAAATAGTTTAAATGATGTAATACAAAATAATTTACAGAGCCATAAATATACAACTAATGTATGCCATAATTTTCTTAATATGGATTGAAATCTACATTTAGAGGGTTTGTGCAAATATATGTACTTTTTTGTTTTGTTATAATTTTGGAATGAAGAAAATGTCAAAGGTGCGATAATTATCAGGTTTGTCCTTGTTTTGTTTGACTTGGCATCTGCAGATTTGTTGTAAACCTAAAAAAAGGTTCATCCATGTTCATGTTGCTGGAAATAATTGTTTTCTTAAAAAACTCTGTAAGCTTTATCAGCAGCCATGACCGCAGGTTTAGTAGAGGATGTAGATGGAATGTCATTTTGTCTGTTCTGTAAGTACAGCAGGTCTCTATGATAGAAAACGTGACATGGATAATGGGGGCCCTGGGCCCCAGCAGAGCTCTGTGTCTAGCAACGCCCCTGGTGAAAAGACCGATGTTTAACAACGATCTTCCCTTCAGTTCATAGATGATCCAGGTCTGAGGAATGACCCCAGGCTGAAGCCCATCCAGCTGCCTCTGTGTCATTCCAGTGACGTCTCCGTGACTCGCACCCCGTCCACAACGGGTGAGAAACACATTTTTGGGGGTTTTTTGGTTTTCTTTTTTGTAAATCCTCCAGCTGGTGGTCCACATTCAGAGGTCTTCGTATCTGCTCCTCATGTTCTCTAAATGCTGTGAACCGATCCCTGTTCTGAATGTTCCTCCTCTTTGCATCTCCTGTTAACATGTATGTGTGATGCTGGCAGGCCCGAAGAGCTCTGCTCTGTTCAGAGCTGAAGCCAGATTATCCCATCACGCAGAGCTGCAGAAACCAGACCAGCCGTCCCTGGTGAAGCTGCTGCAGGATCTCAGCCTGTCGGGAGGAGAAGAGCTCTTCTTCATGCAGCTACCAGACTGTATGCCCGGCAGAGCGGCGGGACTGCAGGCTGAGGCTTCTCCTGGATCTGGGACACCTGCAAAGAAGGAGGGAAAGTCTGAAGGCAGAACATCTGCACAGTCACGCGTGAGTTTACAGGACCAACGTGGACTTCAGGGATAACTAGCTCAGGTTTAGGTGGAGATGGTCCTCCTCTAGCTGGAGTTACCTGATCAGGGGACAAAAACCATGTTCCAGATAGCTTCTCCATCTGGTTGTTCCACCAGGTCGAGCAGCTCCGCAGAAATCTCTTTTCTACCTTTTCTTGTTGTTGGCGTCATGTTTACTGTCATAACGAACTCTGAGGAGCTTGTTGGGATCCGGTGGTTTCAGCTCTGTGTTTCCTGCAGGAAGCTGTGCAGAAGGAAAACTGCGTGGTCCTCTCACAGTTCCCTGAAGGATTCCTGGGAAAACTGCAGATCAGGAAGTCAGGAAAGATGGAGCTGAAGCTGGGGGACATTGTGATGGACGTCTCAGAGGGAGCAGCTTTTTCCTTCCTGCAGGTACTCCGTCTGCCTGAGTATTAACGTCAGATTTAAAAGTACTTCATTTATCCCAGAGGGCAATTACAATGTCCTACTAGATTTTTTATTTATTTGATAATTAATTACATTTTTTAGCCATTTTCTATTACATTTTATTTAATTTAAATAAATCCAAACTAATTTTTATTACTTTTGTTTTAGTGTAATCACATTTTTTAAATAGTTTTCAAATCAGTTTAATTGGATCTAAGATTTTTATTTAATTTAATACATTATTTTATAAGATTTAATAGAATGTAAATTAAATGTATTTTTTAATTTGAATTATTTAATTTGTTTTAATTAAATTTGATCATTGTTTTTTCATTTTAAAACATTTAAAATTAAAATTTTAATAAAAAAAATTGTTTTTTTTTTTACATTTTACTTATTTAAATGGTTTAATTCAGTAAATTTATTTTCTAACAATCATATTTTTAAATGAAAATGTTCTAATTTAATTACATTAAAAACCTATTTTTAAAATACTTTTTAAGGGGAATTTTATTGAGAGCTGAAATTTAAAATCATAACCCTGAATGAAATGAAATGAAATGAAATGAATGAAATGAAAAATACTTTATTAATCCCAAAGGGAAATTCAAATTGAATGTGTTTTGTAGAAGCAGCTTCGGCTGAGTCCTGCTGTCTGTCCTTCTCCCTGCAGCAACTGGTGTCCGTTCGTCTGTCTGATGGCCAAACTGGAAACATGATGGTGCTGGGAAACGTCCGCCACAAACTGGTGCTGTCGCCTGACTTCCAGGTCTTACTGGGACAAGCTGCAGCTCAGGAGCCTTAAGACTTGAGATGGCGAATTCAGATCCAGGCTGAGGAGTTTCAGGCAGCTACGAAGGAAGAACAGATTTATTGAGACTTTTTCTGACAGGCAAACGTTTGAACAGGTGTTCCAGGTGGGCTCTGAGTTTCTTTTTCCTTCTGTTTGTTAGATTTTTACGTCTTGGTCACACAGCTGAGCTGAAGATCTGAATGTTTCTGACTTTACTGTTGTCACTGTTTATGAAAAGAGAATAACAGCTGGAGTTGTCTTTTCATTGTGGGAGCTGAGATGTGACACAGTCTGACGTTCCTGCCCGGAAACAAAGTCCAGGAATAATGCAGCTGATTCTAGAGTTAGTCATGATCTGTGTGGACCGCCTCCACCTCCCTAATGGGTGGAGACAGACCCGGTAACGGGCACGGTGTGTAGCACCATCGGCTGTAGCTGTCAGCTATGTGAATGAAGCTGATGGAGGACGTTCAGAATGAGGTCGGACACCGTCCTGCCTTAGTAAACATGGACTTCTGGGAGGAGACGTATGTCATAGTCCTCCATGGACACTGATGTCCTCATACTGTCACAACTTTCTCTGATAACATCCTGGAGGATCTTTCTCATTTTCGGAACATGGAAGCAGTTTTTTCCAAAAGCAGCCTCGCCTGCTTACAGGACATGTCCATCATATCTGTCTTCCTCCGTGTGTAATCCAGTTTCAGGTTCTGGTTCTGGCTTCCGTTGAGAATGGTTCTCCTGGTCCCTCCCAAGTCTCTTATTGATCATGGAGACATGATGGTGTCTTCTACGGTGCTGCATGAGGACTGGAAGGTCTCAACCATGATGGTGCTTCCTGTCCTTGTCCTTTCCACTCTGAGATTCCTCCAGACTCACTGAATCTGCCTCCAATATTCTGCTCTGTAGATGTTGAAAGACTGAAGTTCTTTAACTTATTGACGATTTTCTCCTGGAGCCACAACCCATCCTTGTTGGAAAGACTAAACCTTTGGTGGATGCTGCTTTTATACCCAATCCTGACACCCTCACCTTTAAAACTGGGAAACATAAAGCAGACAATCATGTTCATGGTTGGACAAAGTTTTATTTTTCTTCTTCAGAAACAGGAAATGATGGAGGAGAATTAACTTTGAGCGAAATACTCTTCAACAGGTTTACAACAAATCACAGACAGACTGCAGGACGTTTACAGATCACAGCACAGGGGAAACCTGAGGTCCGGACCACGCAGCAGCTTCAGCGTGTCCAGCTTATCTCCTGGTTACATTCTGGTTATCTTCTCTAACCAGCCTGAGCTACAGAGACCTTGCTAAGCTGGTCATCAGCTCTGTCATCAACCAGGTATTCTGACTGGATGTTTACTGGTTGATGTAAAAGGGGCACAGCCCACAGCAGGTGACCAGTCACAAACATATATTCCAACACAGCTGCTGGGCTGAAGCTGTTGTGATACGTCTGTTGCCATGGAGATACAGCTCGGTAAGATGTGACCCAGTTTGTAGAACCAGTTATCTGGATAAGACTCTGATTCTGCTGCAGTCTCTGGACCTCAATTCTTCACTCCAATAACAAGTTTTATTTTCATCAGAGACATGGAGGACCATGTCAGTCAGTCAATCAATCAATCAATCTTTTGTCCATTCATTTATATATATTTATTTATAATTCATTTATTTATTTCCACATTTATTCCTGTATCTATACATAAGTAAATGAAGCAGCTTCTGATCAGTCTTGTCTGGTTCTGATTGGCTCTACTACTGATCCGGTTTCAGAACTGGGTCAGAAACACTTTCTTACCATACCCCAACAAAACAGCAAAAAAAAAAAAAAAAAAAATCACAGAAAACAAATGTTTGAAGAATAAACATGTGAAATAAATTACTTGAATAAAGAACATTTTCTACCTTTTTATGTCTTTATATTTATTTACTTATAGATTTATTTTATCAGCGTTCTTCCTGGTCTTGTCTTTGGTCCTCCACAGCTTTAAAACTACTGTTTCTGACTTTTTTTTCTGACTTTTGTTTAATGAGAAATGATGGAAGTAAAACTGGGATTTGTGGACAGGTCTTATCTTCAGAGATGAAGATTTTTCCAGTTAATGCTGCTTCAAACTGAAAGTAATCTACCACAGACTTTATACAAGAGTAACCATGATGAGGAGATAAACCGGGTTCTGGTTTTCCTGTAGGGTCGGGGTGGTCATCAAGACCCACATTATCAACATAACTAATCTTTCTGGAAGTTACAACAGATCTTCAGCTCTGAATACACAAAGATGTCAACCAACACGTCAACGAAATGCCTAGAAAACTTTAGTTTCTCAATCCTGAACAGAGAGGTCACCACTGGTCGGACCACAGAAAATAAAACGTGTGAAGCTGAACTGATAAAAGATGAAGGAGAGATGGAGGACAGCCAGCTCGGTGCTCTGCAAAAATCCTCCTCAAGATCTGGATTATAGCTCATGCACAATAAAACTGCCACTAGGGGAAGACAGAGAGCTGTATAGGGCCATGCACACCAAACAGAGAGAAGGGAAGGGGGCGTTGCTGATTGGTGGAGGACGCTGTGATCACTCGTCAAATCGTCCGTCCAGGATGCTCTCGAACGAGAAGGGGACAAACTTGAAGCCCTGGCCTGAGTAGAACTTGTTCTGGAACTCCACCCTGAAAAGAAAAACCAAGACAGAGTAGATCAATGAGGGGTAACACAATCAATCTCCAGATTAACACCATCCTGATCAGAGACAAAGGAGTAGCAAATCGAACTTATCAGAACAAGACTTAAACTATGAACTTTTTAAAGATATATCTTCAGTTTGCATTTGATACCAGCAGCATGTTTGAGTCTGAGCTGGTCCGTACTTAAACTGTTTTCCATCTGAAATAGTCTTGGTCTGGATACTGAGCTGATACAGAATCAATTAGACAACCCTGCAGGTAAGGACGGGTCATGTGTTGGTTAGTTAAAATTGACACCACCTACAACATGATGAAGGAAAACAGAATTCAGTTGGATCCCATCAGAGCAGATCTTCCTCTGCAGAGCAAAGTTAAAGCACCAACAGAACTAACAGCAGTTCCAGCTGTTCCACATAAACTGGCTCCAACTGAGTCAACAGACTAGTTAACCTGAACTTCTGAAAACAGCCTGTGGTGGAGGATGTGCTGCTCCTCTGTTTCAGAGGGAGAAAAGAATACAAAGAAAACCTGTTAACTCTGGTTTCATCAGCCGGTCCTCTGATCACCTGCTGAGCTTCTAGCTTCATCCACTCTGCTCTGTCACATATTAAGCATGTACATGCTAACCAGAGTATTTCAGTATTATACAGAGCAAAGCAAGTTTTGGATCAGAAATCCCTCCATATTCTTTATTATTCACTGGTTTTACCATATTTAAGATACTGTGCAGAGGTTTGGGTGATAACTACAAAGTTCACTGCATTCATTAGTCATTCTCCAAAACAGAGCAGTCTGCATGAGTAATAACGTTGGATTTCAGCAACACACTAACCTGTTTCGAGATATGGTGCATTTTTTAGCGGGATGGAGCAATTCACTAGTAGGAAACATCCAGAAATGGTTCTGTTAGAGAGGGAGCTTTATTTCCAAATTCATAGTGCACGAACAACTAGGAAACCATTTGTATTTCAGTCTGTTGGTAAAATGATGGAACAGCCTCAATAACAACCTGAAACAACATCTGAACATACACCAATTTAAATAAAGTTCAAAGATATGATATTTAAGAGGAGGATTTGTAACTAAGGGCTTGACTCAACTGTTTAGTTTTTAATCCTCTTTGAGGATTTAACTTCGTTTTTAAGTACAGTAAAATGGCTGAGGAATCATTTGAGAAAAAGGACTATATGAGAATGAAGTTACAGTTTATTAGAATAATCTGAATTATCTCATCCATATTAATGAGAAATATATGAATAACGGTATAGAAATTTACAAAGCTAAAGGTCAGTTTGTGCAAGCATGTGTATATAGATATATAGATATAAATATCTGTATGTACATACATGTATATGTATGGTATATATATATATATATATATATATATATGTCTGCTGTGTGTGTGTGTGTGTATTTGTGTATATGTATGTGGTACATAGGGTATAGAATTGTATGTGTTTATATGTAAATATGTATATAGAACAAAACAGTGGAAGCCAGTTTATGTTTTTGTTTTGGGATTAAATAAGTTTGACTTCTTCCAGGTCCTTTTTGGGCGTTCTGAAGTAATTATTGTTGTTGTTTTGACTGGTGCAAATCTTTTTTAACACGTTCAAAATACAAATAAACATTCAGTCATTAAGTGAGTCAGTTCATTGTGATTCAGACGAAATGAACCAGTTCCAGATGGTGATTGTTGGACTCACTGGTGGTGTGGGCCTCAGCCAACAACCAGAACCCTCCTCTTCATCACTGTTTTCCACCTTTAATCTGTATTTATTTTCACCTCCATAATCAGAAACTGTTATTCTGACAGCCAACCTAAATCAGCAGGATGAAGCCTCCTGCAGGGTCCTAGGCAGCGAGGGGAGGGCCCAGGAATGTCTCCCAGTCCTGGCAAATATTTGGCCTGCCGGAGCTTTGACAGGGCAACACTTAAAAAGAGGAAAGAAATAAGTGATCCTCTCATCTGCTTCTCCCACAGCTGGGGATGTGGAAAAAAGTGTGTATTTACCACAGACGCATACTCCTGTTGGTTCAGACAGCTCATCAACACGTGTGTGTGAAAAGTGAAGAGAGTTCAGGCTGACTGCCGCTCACTTTGAACACGGCTGTTTCCATTCGCTCATCTGTGTGAAAAACACTCCTCCACCGGCTTTACCTTCACAGAGACGAGTTACTAACAACGTGTGGAGGATTGACTCAAAGAGAACTTTTGATCCAGTCTGTTGGGTTTCCTTAGCTAGATCTTTATTTTATGAATTGCTTCACATAAAGTGGACTAATGTGGATGAGAAAGTATATTTGTTTTGACTGTATTATAATGGGACTACAATTAATTGAATTGTGTGTAAAAGTGGCTTTAGATGTACAAACAAAGCTGAATTTAATTTAAGTTGCTGACGTCCACACTGTTCAGGCCCACTTATGCTAACAATGGGTACAGCATTTCATTCGTCTTCTGTGTCACTGTGTCGTCTATGGTATGACAGTCCAGGAGTCTGGATTCACCACACCCACCTTAAAACACACCTGGAAAGCTTAGTCACTGTAATATAAAGCTAATGTTAGCATCTATGTTAGCAACCAGCATAGAGCCACAGCAGCATAAATGTTAGCTTGTTACTCCATCAGACTGGCTCCACTGAATGTGTTCAGAAGAAGAATGAGACCTTTACTGAACACATTTTCCATAAACTGTAACTTTGACATGATAGACTGGGACCAAACTGGGACCAGACCCACTGTAAACAATGCGGGTTTACCGGTTCTGTTTATTAAAAAAGTACAGCTGTTGCTAATTTAGAAATGTAAAGAATATTTACTGGACCTGCAAATTAATTGAAATGTTGAGTTTGTTATTCAGTTTTAAAAAGTTTTAAATTAATATTTCTGGAGTTATTTAAAGCCCTTTAAAAATTTTTCTCTGATGCACTAGTGCAGAATCACCAGCTGTAGACCACGCTGCCTCCTTTCATGTCTTTCTGACATGAACATCATCATGATCTCCTCCATTCATGCCATGTTTGCTGTTGTCTAATATCCAATGTCGGAACTTGGACGTGAACTCTGAACTCTGCACTACCCTCTGGTGGAGGTACTGGCTAACAACCATGCCACCATAAGGGAAAGTACGAGAACAGTACCGCTTGAAACAGACATACCTAATTACGTATGTGAATGGAACATAAATAAGCCGTAACACAGCTCCTGACATCAGATAAGATTCCTTCCAGGAGTTTACAGGTGCAGTGTGTGACAAAATCAAAGATCATTGGCAGAAAAATGTAATCAATCATTAAAAACTGTTTCTATTGGTATCTAATGACTTTCATTTCCATTTGCCACCATTTTACTACGGTGTCTCTGAATGGACAAACAACTGTGTGTGTGGAGCTTTAAAACTTTGTTTGATAGGTGCTAGAGCACCTTTTGGGAGAAGTAATGGCTTAAAAGCACATTAGAAGAAGACAGTACACATGTAGTTACTCACACATGAAAAGATCTTTATATCTGGAAGATATTTGGCCACTGACGGCCACCGTACTTTCACGACTGTGCTATACCCATTTCTACCTGTAGATGTCAGTAATTCTTACCCATAGACCTTTAAAGTACCTTCATCTACAGGTTACAGTTTCACTCAAGGAACATATTTTGGATAATTTCTTTTGACAAATTCTTTTTACTGTTTTTGGTTTTTACATCATTTTCAAAAGGTCAATTTTAGTCCTCCTGTTTTATTTGTGTGTGTTTTTTATGTAAATATGCATGGCGAACCTCAGCCCTTTTGAGTGTGTCAGCATAGACTTTTTTTTCCTCATTTCCAGTTATTCCTGCTACTATTTACCTGCTATCCTCACTAAACCAACTCCAGCTCAGCTGCTTTGTGGCGCCACCGTGCATCAGAAACGTCTTCTTGGCTTTATTCCTGCCATAGAGGAGCTTTATTTTTCTTCTTTTCACACACACATAGAACTTTCTGCTCACTGGTTGATCTTTGGCTGCTCCTGATTGGACATTGCCATCAATTTAAGCTCTCTGATTGGTGGAAAGTCTGACAGGAAGTGGCTTCATCATCATGTCCAGCTCTAAATAGAGGTCTCTTAGCAACATAGTGGTGATACTGATCTTCATATGATGAACATGTGATAAATGGCTGGATTGTAAACCTCCTGGATGGGATATAAGTGCCTGGAAAACTTCCATAGATCACCTGAAGGGTAGCTATCCATCTCAATTTACTCCACAGAGCTACACGATTAATTCTTCTGATATTTCAATATCTGGAAATTTTGTATGATATTGTATAAAAGGCAGATGTGTACAAATGGTATAGCATTATCTAAAATTATTATAAGTTACTGTGGTATTATATGTATATGGGTTTGGGGATGGAAAACCTTTGCACATTGATTGTTGCATGATTAGTCGCTCACTAATTTTCAGTCTTCCTCACTGGCTCAGAAACCTGTACTAACCAGCTACAGCTTATTTGTTTAAAGAGCAGATCAGGGATCAGCAACTCCAGACCTCTTGAGCCAGTGTCCTGCAGGTCTTCAGCGTGTCCAGGCTGCAGCACACCTGACTCAAATAATGGGGCGTTAAGAAGCCGGTGCAGATCTTGACAACAAGCTGTTGGTGAACCATTTCATTTGAACCAGGTGTGTTGCAGCAGTGAAAACTGGTTCAAGAGGTCCATAGTTGGTGCCTGGTCTAGGTAGGAAATAGGTTAAAGATTTGAAAGTGTGCAATACAGTGTTTTTTATTTCATTGTCGAATTTTGTAACAATTAATCTGGATTAAAAATTGTAATTGTTACCCATCCCTAGTTTTACAGTAATAATTTTATTAGCTATAATTACTGTCCTATATTGTATCCACCTAGTATGTCAAATCTTTCCCTTACAGCGTGCAGCCAGTTTACCAAACCAGTGTCCTGGTAAATCATGACTTACAGTCCTGAACATCTGCTGTAACAATCAGGACATCGTCAGCTCTCTGAGCTGCACAACAAAATCTGTTATACTAACTCATGATCCACGTTTCACACTTTTTTGCACGGTATTTCTCTAGTTCCAAGTAAAACTGTGGTTTGCAGCAGCGTTGCCTTTTATCTGTTGCTGCACTCGTTCTTGCATGCATGTTGGATCAGCCTTGTGGAGACAAAGCTGCGAGCCGATGGAGGCTGGTTGTGTCTGTGTGCAAAATCATTACACTAATATGTGAATATTTTATACAACATACATTCCTCGTGTTTATGCAGAACTGAAGAACTGGTTCAAAGGAGTGAACAGGTGTTTATATGTTGTGTCAGAGTGGGAATGTAAAGCCTTACGCTCTGGATCAGCTCACCATGAACACACTTATGCATGGAAGTTTTATAGCTCTGTGCAGAGGTCTTGATACTCCTTATTTCTTTACATATTTCCAGCGAAAGATGCAGTTTGTATAATTTTAAAGTCAGCCTTTGAAAAACCCCTCTGCAGAAGACCCCTTTAACTCTAAGATCACTTAGTTTGCAGTAAGACTAAAGCAAGAAAACAGCTTTCTTTGTATTTTTCTTTTCCTTTGGACAGTAGCATTAAGAAAGTTTAACAACATGATGGGATTACAGTTTATAGCCAAATGGTCCAAATTTGAAACAGTTATTTGATAACAACTTAATTTCCACACGATTTTAGCAAGAATTATTATAGCTACTGAATAACTTGCTGTATTGAATGGTAGAGCCAGCGGTTAAAAGATAAAACAGAGTCTGGCTGCTGGAAGGTGAATGATGAAGAAATGAGATGTGGATCAGGACTGCTGCACAGCTCTGTTAATGTTAAACTCAGTAAGGAAGATGTGTGTTTCAAACCAGTGCAGTCGCAGGGCATGCAAGAACGCAGACAGCCCCTCCATGATGAGCAGGATGGCGACGGTGAGGGTGGCAAAGGCAGAAAAGATGATTGACAAGCCAAAGAAGCCGCCCCCGCTCCTGGAGGACAGTCCCAGGTGCATCACCATGGACCAGAGCACCTCCGACAGCTCTGCACACACAGACAAGACAGATGGTTTACAGCAGAATACACCAGAATTCCTTAAATCAAAGACTTGTGGGTTTACTTACGTGCGTGGGCCAGGCTGAGGGCCCACAGTCGCAGGTAAGATGCCGTGTTAGAGATGCAGCCCAGGCAGTACTCAATGGTGTGGATGGCCTGGTGGACAGCTACGTCACCAAAATCAAACTGGTTTGCAAAGACAAGAATGTTTATGTATGAGCACCTAGTTTGTTTATACTGTTTACTATTAAACTGTTAAAAAATATTTCTTTTGTCTCCTGTTCAGCAACATTTAAAAAAATTATTAACCCTTTTTCAGAGAAAATGTTCATTTTATATATGAAGAATCCAGGAGGCTGTGGCTTGGAAGTGGTCAGAGACAACGGCAGGCAGTAAACGAGAGGAAAGCTGAAACTGAACAAGAACTGGCAAACAGCTGAGAAAGTACTTCATCAGCAGTGAAAGTGTTGTTCTTTGTCTCTAATCTGCTCAGTATCACTAACAACGAACACATCCTCATCGGCTCAGCAGGGCATCCTTCAAACTCCATTTCCCTAAACTTTTAAAGACTCCCACCACATCAAGGACCCCAAGTGCAATTAAAATGTCAAGATATCTTGAATTAAAAAGAAAAAAACAGCAGATATATAACTTAATAATGAGGCTCAAATCAGCGACCTTCTTGCTGTGAGGCTGCGGTGCTAACCACCACACCACCATGCAGCCTTTTTTCAGCTGTGACCTCAAAATTAAAGGTAAGGTAGGAGATGTTTTCCAGGAGCATTTTTTTTACCATATTTCTTAAATCCCCTTTGCACCCTGATTGCAGCCAATTAATTAAATGCTCTAACACACATTTAGTCACCTGTGGAACAGACTGAAAAAACATCATCCAATCATCTTAACTGGCCCGTTCTAAAAGATTGGTTGGTGATATGCCTTTCCACTCAACTGTGATTTGTCCCTCCCCCCTCAGCCCCTTTTCGTGCACAAATCGTGCACTCTCAGAGCCTTGGAGCAGTTGTAGAGGCAACCAACCAACCAGAGCTTGGCTAGTGTAATACATCAAAATACAGTACACATTTAAACTTATGGAACATTGGCCATGGTTACATGATGTTTTTTAATTCAAAATTAATTGTTCAGAATCAAATAATTTGAAATTAAAGTATTCTTCTCAGTTCTTTAGTGCGCCTATCCTCCGGTAACAAGTGTAGAACACAAACAAAGCCGAGAACTATCGTCCTGATTATGTTGGTTGCCTATGGTAACGCAAGGGTAATAATCAAGTTTACTGCCAGTCAAAAGTTTCTGAGCAAGAATATTTTCCAGGTTTTTACTGAAATTCAAGCAAAGCTTGTGCAGTGAAATAAAACCATAAAGCAAACAAAGTTAACAACTGAATCATGGAACCCATCTATAAACCAAAATCTTTCATAAACTTTAGACCAGGGCTATTCAATTTGGTCCTACAAGGGCCGCAATCCAGCAGGTTTTCCATGTATCTCTGCTTCAACACACCTGACTCAAATTAATTAGTCATTGTGCAGAACTTGATTGGCTGTTACATCCATTTAATTTGATGTATGTGTGCTGAAGCAGGGATACATGGAAAACCTGCTGGATTGGAGCCCTTGTAGGACCAAATTGAATAGCCTGCTTTAGACTTATCAAACCTTCTTTGGCAGAAATCAGCTGAACATACTCATGGTTTTCTGTCTGCAAGGAAAATTAAATTGTCCCATCAAGAGGTTGACTCCCAAAACCACGTCTTCTACTCCTGTTGTGGCTTCGGATCTACAAGTCCTCTTTGGACCAACCAGACCTCTTTGGATCTACCAGACCTCTTGTCATCCAGTTCCTGGGCCTCTTGATGGTGAAGGAAACTTGACTTGCTGACTTATTGACTTTCTTGGTAATTTTGCTGTTGGAAAAACCTCCATATTTAGGTTTTGTGGCGGTTTGTCTCTCATATATTGTTAATTGCATTTTTCTTTAACAAAACACAACTTTCTGCACTACTGTTATTAATGCTCCCAGAGGAAAGTTACCACAGTGTTTTCAGCACTACTTTTTCTCAGAAGAGGGGTTAGAAGATATCCAGAAAAGTTGGAACATTTGTAGGAACTGGTAGCAACTTTCAAGCTTTGATCAACCTCCATAGATGCAAAACTCCTTGAAAGTGTCAACTTATGTCTTGTTACTAGAAAAAGGTGCTTTTTCTGTAAATCTAAAAATATTGTCAGGATTGCAGCGTGGATGAGGACCCAAATGCAGGCTTGACGAGGCTGGATGCAGACCGTTGCTGAAGTTCAGGCTTTTAATATATGAAGCACTACAGAACACCAAAGAACATTACATGGACGAAACCGGACATCAAGACTAAAAAATAAAACAGGAAAACACGTCCCATGATGCACTGGGCTCCTCTCTGCTGGAGGACGTCCCATGATGCACTGGGCTCCTGTCTGCTGGGAGACGTCCCATGATGAACTGGGCTCCTGTTGGCCTGAGGACGTCCCATGATGCACTGGGCTCTTGTCCACTGGAGGATGTCCCATGATGCACTGGGCTCCTGTCGGCTGGACGGATCCTGTCGGCTGGAGGTCGTCCCATGATGCACTGGGCTCCTGTCGGCTGGACAGATCCTGTTGGCTGGAAGACGTCCCATGATGCACTGGGCTCCTGTCAGCTGGAGGACGTCCCATGATGTACTGGGCTCCTATCGGCTGGACGGATCCTGTCCGCTGGGGGATGTCCCATGATGCACTGGGCTCCTTTCTGCTCTCTCTACTCTCCATATAGAAATATCATTTGTGTTTCTCTTTTTCTTTCTCAGCCGGAATCCCTGGATTAGAGTTCTGCTGCTGGTTGACCCCTCTTTCCTGTCCTCTCCACCCCAACCGCTCCAGGAAGATTTGATCCAATCCGTCCATTTCCTGAGCCAGGTCAGTATTTTCAATCATTCATTTATAAACTGGACTAATGTGGATCATATGATGGATTTGTTTTAACTGGATTATAAATGCACTACAATATTTCTCCTCTCATTGAAAACGCTACCTGAGAGCTTTCCTGCCAAAGGGCTCTGTTCAACAACTCAACTGGTTAACTCTGCTTCTTACTCTATTTCTTTCCTTCATGCGCCACCATACTACTTTTGTTTCTGAACTTGTACCCTATTTTATCCCGTTATTTGTATTTTAATTGTTAACTGGATACTTATTTGTAAAATGTATATTGTAACTGTAATTAGTATTTTATATATATGTATATATATATATATATATATATATATATATATATATATATATATATATATATATATATATAAAAATGTGACTGTATGAATGCATAATCAGCAGTTTTTTTTACTTCAGACTGAGATGGGGCAGAAAACGCAGAGCTAACATGTCCAGCTTGTTGTCAGAACCATCTTCTTGTGTTCTGTTAAACCAACACAGTCCTGGTCCCTGCATCCTGAAGCAGGACCAACATTTCCTGGATGAAGTCATCAGGCGGAGGAAACATGGAGGGTATCGCTCTCTGTTACATTGTTGGGTTTGGCTCCAAACTTGTTTTGTTTCCTTTTTGCAAACTTTTCTCTAACAATCAAACCAACTCACAGAGCTCGGACTCACACGGACACAACTAATGAAAACAGCTCATGATGACGTGACATGATGACGCTGTGACCAACATTAGTGGAGGCATGTTGGTTCAGAGTGTGCAGACAGATAAGTGGGAAGACGATGCATTTACAAAGAAGCTGATAAAATTGTCATAAAACTGCATAACTATCGCTTACAGTAATACTACAGGACTGATTTAGAGCTGGTACAGGGACAGAAAATTTTCAGGGGTAAGGTTCACTCACAGTCATGTAAAAGAAAAATGCATCCTCTTTCTGTTCTAAGGTAGAACATAACTGGAAATAATTAATACAAGAAGTTCCTCATCAGGTGTTAAAAACCAGCACCTCCATCAGATGAAGAACATGACACACACAGTGTTCGTCCTAAATGACTGAGAGGGTCAGTTTCAGTCCGGAGCTGCTGATCAGTTCCACATCAGTGTGATTCCTCCTGTTAAAGCAGGACGCCCAAGTCCGGTCCCCAAGAGCGGCCATCCTGCAGCTTTTAGATGCACCCCTTCTCCAACACACCTGAATCAAATGAATGTCTCATTACCAGGCCTCTGCAGAGCTGAATTACATCTATATGAGGTCATTCAGCCATTTGATTCAGGTGTGAATTTTACCACCTGATGTTTATTATGTCCTGATATGTAAAACCTGAGAATTAAAAGAGGTGTACTTACTTTTACTCATGACTGTGTGTGTAAATCTGAGGACTTGTCCTCTCAGCTAACAGGATTTATTCCTAGTTACAGCTACTGTCACATGCTCAAACACAGTTTTACAAACACCCACACATGCATGTCTGGCATGGACATTTCCACACTCGAAGATGCTTAAAAATATTGAGCATCTTTGAAAATGGACAGATTGAACAAGGCAGCATCCATACATGCTGGGGATGAAGAACTCTGACTCTTACCGGCTCTTCCTCTGAGTGCTTGAAAGTAAGCAAAGGTCAAAGGTTAGCTGAAGAATTTTAGGACAACATAAATCCATGACCTGGTTTCATCAGATAAACCCCCCTGACCCAAAGCCAGCAGGCTGTAGCTCAGGCTGGGTTTGGTGCATTTCGTTAGATACCGGTATAAGCTTATTTAGGTGATTTTTAGCCGGTTATCTCTGGTCTAATAACTGGTCCAGTCTTTTGCCCACACATTGTTTTGTGTTGAGAGAAAGAAGCAGCATGTATCATCCAGGAGTTGCCAATAGATAATGAATGACGTAAAGACAATCAATCTGAAACCTCTCAGGGCTTAGTCAGACCTAAACAGACAAATTCGGATTTCAGTGCTTTGTGTTTTATGAAGTTACTGTACTTTCATGCTGTTTACATTTCAGGTCATATGTATCATATCCTGATCCAGACTTATTTCTTTCCATGTTTCCATGAAAACAGGAAACATCTGCAGAGATCTATTGAAACATGTTCTTACATAAATGTAGATCCAGTATCTGAATCAGACCCAGAGTCGGTCCAGTTCTAAGAAAAGCTGCTTAGAGAAGCTTTCTGTCATTTCTTTCAGTAGTCGTCAGGAACAGTTCTCCAGACTCACTGAAGGACTTTCCAGTTCCCTTCTTTGAGAAGTGATGCCTTTTCCCCAGACTGTCAAGCCAGGACTAACAGATGAGACTATGGCCAATGTTTAGTCATTAATTCCCTCCAGTGGTGCCCTGTAATCAGTGTTTTTCATTAATAATTTTGTTGAGTTTTAATACCTGTCCTTGGTCCATGATTAATTGCTAGTTCCAGCAATCCTCAACATAGTCTTCAGGAATATTTCTCCAGGATCCTTGAAGGACTTTCCAAAGTTTTGGATGTTTCAGCCTTTTGTTTCGTTCTCTGTCCAGATGATCCTACACTACTTCAATAATGATGAGGTCCGCATTCTGGGAAGGATCTGTCCCTCCATCAGACCTGTTGCCACTGATCTTCGGTCCAGTTCTTGTATCATGTGACCTACCTCAGCTTTTTCTCCCTGTTTCCCTACCTTAAGAATGGCTTCTTGAAAGCTACGTTTCCATGGAGACCATTTTTGATGAAGCTTTAACAGTAGATGGATCAACTAAAGGTCCAGGTGCATCTCTCAGGTCCTGGTTCAGGTCTTTGCTGAAGCTCAGATCCTGTCCATCTGCTGTAGATAGTTTTTAGTCCTGACTCTTCTTCTTCTGTTGCCCACGTGTCCAGTTTTTGCCTCCATGCTGAGATGAGCCAAGTTTCCAGCTAACGGCTGTTTGGGAATGACCTTGTTGCTGCTAAAATCCTGTTTTCTGTCTGTCAGACTGTCTGATCTTTGCTGTTTTTCACAGATGAAACGGAATAAATTGGAACAAATGATGAATGACTGTCTTTGATTGTCAAAGTCTTTGAATGTCTTTGTGACAAAAGAGCCTAAAGATCCAGTTTATTTTTTTGCTGAATTGTCTGTTACGTATTTCTGTTACCACAACTCTGGTTCATCCTTTGACTTAAGAAACAATTTTCTGCTTGAATAATTCAGCTGATACATCTGGGCTCCAAAAAATATAAAAAGCATGGATATATCCAGCATTCCACCAATGATACCATAGCCGTGGAGGTTTTGGAGTCGGTCCAAGTCCCGTCCTCAAGATCTAAGATGCAACCCTTCTCCAACACACCTGAATCAAATGACTGGCTCGTTACTAGGCCTCTGCAGAGCTGAATGACATGCAGATCACATTTGATTTAGGTGTGTTGGAGGAGGGTTGCATATAAAAGTTGCAGGATGGTAGATCTTGAGGACCGGACTTGGGCACCCCTGCTCTACAGGAAGAGCACAATGCTCAGTTTCCTCTGGAAATCTTTGGAAGTGGAGTTAAAGGTGAAGGGGGCCCAGGCAAGAGTTGAGCTGAGGACTGGGAAGAAGGCCAAGGCTGCGGAGACCATGGACTGGAAGGTTTCATGGATGGACCTCTGGCAGGCTGAGTAACACTACATCACCTTCCTGATTCAGACACTTTTGATGTCTGCTTTCCTGATCTAATTTCCCCTGAAGAAAGGTGTAGACTGTCCTTAGCAACAGTGACCTAACAGCACATCCTGAGCTCTTGCCCAACAGCACTTGATCAGAAAAGTTACACATGGACCCATAATCAGGTGCTAAAACCTATTTCAGAAGTCATCAGCAAGGGATCAGCATCTAGAGCTGAATGTGCAAAATGACCAGAATATTTGCTTTAGTTAAGGCAGGAGAGCAAGCCAGTGCAGCAGCAGGCATCCTTTCAACAGCTCGGGACAGGTTGGCCTCAGCGGACCTGGACAAACAGCTGAGACTCAAACATCACATTGTCAGCTTTACCCTGAGACCAGATATCCAATGAACATGTTCAGGTACGCGGACTGGACTGACAGTCAGGGGAAAAGCCGAAAATTCCCAAAGAAAAACTTTCAAAAGACCTTTAGAGAGATGGAGAACAACTGATACTTTAAAAGATCACAATTAAGTCAGAGATGAAGATGTGAGGGCTAGATCAGGACTCTGGATCAGGACTCTGGATTAGGACTGGACCTTTAAAGACATGCTAACAGTCAGAAACGTTTCCATGTCTAATTAATAAGCCCTGCCAGCCACTGATCAGCCGGTCAACGGTCCGAGTCTGTACTTTATTCATGAACCATTATTATAAAAAGACAACAGAAACTAAATGGAGAGCACACACACACACACACACACACACACACACACACATTCACCACAGAAAACATGGAGATTTATCAGAGTATCGGTACAGATCAGTGGTGATATTTCAGACTGTGGTGGACTTTAAACTTTTCCTTTAAACTGACGCAGAAGGTCAAAGTTCAGTGATGAAGAGTTTTTTTGTGCCAGATATTTCAGATGTTTTGTAATGTGTCATGTCCTCACCTCATCTCCGTCCTCTGAGTGCTGGGAGAGCTGGTCGTGGTCCATGATGCCAGCCTCGTCCTCCGTGGGTCCATTGCCCACCCGCACCCCTCCAAACTTCTGCGTGCCCTGTTGGGTGAGTCCGGTGCATGATGAGGACACACCTGTTTGCTCTAAAGACTGCTCTAGATTCTCTGCAGGGGTTTCTTCCCTCTTCTGTGACTAGATACAAAAGCCACAAGAGCTGTGTCTAGCTTAAAGCAAGCCTTAGGGTGAACGCTTCCTGCTCAGTTTACTTCATGTTCCACGTATAACAGGACCAAACAGTGACTGAAGACTGACACCGAAAAGAAACTTCTGTACATGCACCACAGTTTACTGAATGACTAATCAGAACGCATCACTTTTGGAGGGTTAATGGTCTCATTGATTGAGTTAAACCTCAGAGCTGAAGACTGGTGAGGATAGATGAGTCCACCGCGCTGCATTCAGGTGTAACTGCTCTGTGCCTACTGAATGTGAGCTAGATAATAGCTACCAACGTTTTAAATGGGAATTGTGATGCACACAGCATGTTAACCATCTAAGAGTCCAGTCTATGAGAAGAACTGTAGTGAATGAAGGAAAAACTGACCTATGAAAAGTAAAACTATGAAGAAGTGCCTCATGAACTCACAGCAGCTGTAGCCTGAAGAAAGAGTTCAAACTTTTCTAAATTCACTGGACACAAAATCTCATCTAAAAGGTGCCCAAAGTTCACAAAACCTCAATTATTTATCACATAAACAGGTTAAACATGAGGATTGTTCTGTTTCAGAGATTTGGGGCTTTACTCTGATGGAAATAAATTTCGTTGAGGTTTAACATAACCAGTGAGAAAAATGAGAGCTGAACTTTACGCTTTGAGGTTAAAAACATTTGCTGGGTGCATGATTTTTTTTAGATGATAACCGGTTAACTATCCTGTTTGAGCAATAAAAGCAGCAGATCATCAGAAAGCTGTTATTTTTTGGGCTGTTTCTAACAACTTTCCCATTAAAGATTTGGCATTTCCAAGGCTGGCTTTAAGCATTTTACATGGCATCACAATATGTAATGTACATTGAAATGAATGGCAGAAGAGGAGTAAAAAGTAGGTTATATGAACGGTTGAGAGGATTATACAATCAAAAGGAAGGTTATTGGTGGGATCAGATGCACATACCAGATGCTTTTTCCACAGGTGCTGACGCCGAAGCACCATAGTTTTCACAATCAGCATACAGGGAACACATGCAAGGGCAATCAGCACCAACAAAACCTGGATCCCCATCTACAGAGTTAAACAGAGAGAAGTTAAGGACATGCTGGCAGTGGTCAGAAAATCCTCAGTTCCTGTTCTGATCAGGTGAAGAAGCTGCTTACAGAACAACATAAATCTGCTTTTGTTCCACTTTTATCTAAAAATAGTTGGAATTAGGAAAATTGGTGTGATTGAGCATTTCACATTTACATTTAGCAATTGTACAATCTGTCCAGAGAAAGTCATTACAGAACCCAGTTCTCTTCTCATTACTTTCCCAAACAGGCACAGAAGAGGTTGGCTGAGATAATGATTTTTTTTTTTAGATATAACCATGAAGCGTACGGATGTGTGGAAACAACAAGCAAACAATGGCAACCTTAATAATCCTGAGCGGCTGTGGATGAACCACTTAATTTGTCATGGGTTGTCTATAAATGTATTTAATTATTCTTCATAAATATTCTTGTTTGGTTACTCAGTGGAGAGGGTATAAAATAGTCATGTTCATCTGACAGATTCAAGTTTATTATTGTAAATGATGAGTCTTCTTCCTCAGGGTTCTGTACTTGGACAAATATTTTTCATCTTGTACTTCCATCCTTCAGGTAACATTATTAGACAGCATGGCATAAAGTTTCATTCCTATGCAGATGATACTCAGAACCTTCGGACCAGGATCTGTCGTTTGACTCACACCAAAATGAGGAGCATCCTGTCTCAGCGATGCAGAAAAACTGGTCCATGGATATGATACTTCCAGATTAGGCAAATGTAAGTCCTGGTTATTGAACGTCCTTCCTGATTCTGGATCTGATAAAGGTTTTCTTTCCTGGTTCTGGTTCTGATGGAGGTTTTCTTCTCCACAGTCTCCTTGTGCAGCTCAGGATGGAGGATTGAATCTAAGAGAAGATCTGATGCTGGTTTTCTTAGCTACATCATTGGTTCATATGATCATAATTATTATAAACTGGACTAATGTGTATTATGTAATGGATTTGTTTTAATTGGGTTATAATTGGACAACAATGAACTGAATTGAAATGAATTGAAATGATTTGAATTGAATAAAATTGAAATGAAATGAATTGAAATTAATTGAATTGACTTGAATTGATTTGATTTGAATTGAATTGAATTTAAATGAATTGAACTGAACTGAATTGAACTGAATTGAACTGAACTGTACTGAATTGAACTGAATTGAATTGAAATTAAATTAATTGATTTGAATTTAAATTTATTGAAATTAATTGAATTGAATTGAATTGAAATTAATTTAATTGAATTGAATTCAGTTGAATTTAAATTAAATTAATTGAAATGAATTGAACTGAATTGAAAAACAGGGCCTGTGAAATTTAAAATATTTGGATCCATTTTCTCAACCAACCACTCTGTGTTTATCATCAAGCTTTTCTCTAACACAGCTTACAGGTCAGTGAGGGAAAGAAAGGTAGGGGGAGGCAGGTGGGTGGATGAGGAGCACCTGTCCCGCGTAGAGCGGCTTGTTGGTTGGATCATTGTAGTTAAAGAGACACATGTTGATGAAGTGGATGAGCAGGCTGGGAGCATCCTTGGAGGTGTAAGCATCATAGGCTGTCCACTTGTAGAAGATCAGTAGGATGAGGTAGCCAAACAGGGTAGACATGAAGACAATCTCCGGGATGAAGCCCAGGAAGATGTTCAGAGGCTTCTTGAAGTACCTGTGTATAGGCAAAGACATAATTCAGACAGAGCAAACTGAAAATGTTCAGCACCTCAGATCCTAAAACTATTACAGCAGGATGTCTCTGTAAATCTGATCTAATCTTTCAGTTTCTTGCCATATTTTTTCTGTAAACTCAGTGTGAACATGTGCAGATGTTGGAAGTGTGTTAAAATATCAGCTGAGGCATAAAACATCTTCTGTAAAGATCTAGAAACGTAATGATGCCTACAAACCCCCCCACTGTAAATGCAAACTATGGCTGATGTATGTACAACTCCATGTTTCTGAGCAACAGTTGCCAGTTGTCCACTATGTTCTGTTAGCTGCCTTTACACTGTCCAAACTGTTTCGTGAGAGGCTGGTACAGGCTGTTTGGAGAGGCTGGCTGGGACTGGGTGGTCAGACCAGCTCACTGAACCACCAGAAATATGATCATCAACAGGCAATGTGGAAGTTAATTGACATTATTAAATGGAGCCAAACAGCTCCATCAGTGTTATACTGCTGTATTTCAGCATGTGAAAAAATAGAGTTTCACTGTAATAAAATAATATTCATCATCAGTCTTTAGTGGACAGAGGTACATACAGGTGGTTGAAGAGACTGAGAGACACTCCAAACAGCATGTGGATGACACCAAGGATCACGGACATCTTCATCTTAAATGAGTTGAGGAAAGTGAGCTTGTTGGTGGCAACGTTCCAGATCTACAGACACAAGAAACCTGGGTCAAAGGTTTGAGACCGCTCAGACCAGTCAGCCTGGAACTCTTCTTTTCCTCAGTGTGTAGTTTTATAACCACAAGGTAGAAATTCTGAATTATTTGTTCATTATTGTTAGTTGACCAGTTTATGTATCCCATATGTCCCACACTGGTATGTAGATGTGTTGAGAAATCATATGCAGAAACTTTAACATTAAACCTGATTTTAAAGGGACTTTAAAGCTGTAAATGTGTATGTCTGGAATGAGACATGAACATTTCTGAGCTAATTTTATGTCTCTGTTGTGTTCTGCTAAATAAGAGACACTCCAGAAGAACAGATTTAAAAAGGGAAAAGAGGGAGGAAGTGTGGGCATTTTACCGGGTCAATTCCGATCGGATAGGGCCCATTGAATACACCAGGAACAGCGGGATCCAACTGAAGTACAGCATTTCCATCCAGTGTCTCAAACCTAGGACAGAATAAAACCCAGAAATAAATGTAGTCACACTATGCTCTGAGAAACTGGAGGTGGATGACGGTACGGTTGATAAATGATGGCACAGTTCAGTTCACAATTAGAAATGAACTTCCTACAAAAGATCTGGAATATTGATCTTTTGCTGACTTACGACCAGTTAGCTCCTTTGGAGCTGAACATGGGCCGGACACTCCAACCAGAGCCGAACATGTTCAGGGACTTGGAGAAGCAGTCGTTGTAAATGATGCCAGTGTAGACGGAAAAGATCCCCATCAGAAGGATGATGTAGCGACCAGCAAAAATCATGTTGAACATCTACAAGACAAACAACTTCAGTGTGGTTGAACGGAGACAGCTTTTACAGCATGGCTGGTTTATGAGTGGCAGCACCTCGTTGTCACTCCTCTGAGAGAGGAGGCGACTCTCTCGGATGACCAGGTACAGGGCAGCACAAGTCATCAGCAGGCCGTGACCCATGTCACCAAACATCACCGCAAACAGGAAGGGAAAAGTGATGATGGTGTAAGGAGCTGTAAGACAAACAGGAGAAAGACGTCAAATAATTAATGAACTGTGAATGTTGCGTTGGATGTGCTGAATTTCTGCTCCAATAAATCAATAAAGCAACACACATTTACACCAATTTAAGGAAATAACCCACCATAAATATTCCCATCATTTCATAAAAGCAGCTGTAAGTTATTATATGCAAACAGATCATTGTAGATAAAACTGGAAATGCTGGAAAACCTGGAAACACCTGAATGTTTGTTATTATAACTACCCATAAACTATAAAAGAATCTTTAATAACTTTTACCCCTTAACACCTGAATTTCTTTACAATAAAAAAAATAATAAAATAAATGGAAAAATTGGTAAATCAACCATAAATATTGAATGAGACAAAAAAGGACAATTTAATAATTAAAATTAATAACTACAAATAAACATTATTAAAAAAAAATTATATAGAAATAAATAAATAAATAAGAGTGAAAAAAAGCAAATAAACAAATAAAATAGAATAACTAGATATAAAGAAATAAAAAAGACCAGAAGCGGTTTGATGCAAACATGTGCGTTAAAAGTATTTTTCATTTTCTGTGAGAGTCTACATGAGTACGGCTGCTGCAGGATTTCAGTTTTCAGCTCTTCCCAGAAGACAGGACTCTGTCTGGAGTCATGCTTCAGTACCAACAGCATCCTTTCTCAGTTTGTCCTCCTGTGGGTGCTCCTGATGATTGTCTGCTTTGTTTTCTGACAGGATGTTTTCTGTTAGGCTTCTGTTGCTGGTTGTCGGGCTTTTCTGTTTGGATTTCGATTGTACAGTTGTTGTTTTCTATCTTTCATATCTTTTCTGTCTTCTCTTCTCTTTCCCCCCATGTTTTTTTATTCCCCCCGTCAAGTCCAACATTATCATATAATTAATCAATAAAGAATAATACTTCAGTAACCAGGGGAGCCTTTTATCCACAGCGCTGAATTTCCTTTATATCCATAAACATCACAGATGGCAGATGAATACTTTATTGATCCTGAAGGAATTCAGGACATTATCTTGGCAACATCTTGGCAAAGCAAATTCGTTTGGCCCAACACGGCAGCCAGATCATCCTTCTGTTGTCACAATGCTGGACTGGATTCTGATCCACTTTCTCTAACCAGAGAACATAATCCATGATTTCCAAACAGCTATTTTAATATTAATTTTAACACCACGTATAACAGCGATGGCTGTTGGTTCCCTTCATGTGTGTTGTTATTCTGGGAATGTTGCTGTGTGTTATTATTGGTGCTAGATAGACACGTTCTGAACAAGAAGCCTTTATAAGCTGCAACCATCTGATGTAAATATATGCAGCTGTACATGTCCAACGTTTCTGTCCCTGTATGTTGTCCATGTTATATGACACTGTTTATAGGTCCATCCACCTGCCTGGACCGAAAATTAGTAACTGGCTGTAATCTTGCATATTTAGTATGCCTGGTCCCTTTTCTAAAACAAAAACATGGCACTACGAGGGCAGGAGGATGTGGTCGACTTTGGATTGCGGTGGTAGAAGCCCAAACTAAAATCTGTTTGTAAACAGTTAATGCTGTAAATAAATTTATTAGAGCATGGAATCTGAGATCTTCATCTTTCTTTGAACCCATAATCCAAAAATCTTTGTTCCATCTCTGTAAATTACTGAAACTCAACATTTCTTGCTAACTTTGTTATGAATGCTAATTAGGGTCCGAGCCATACGAAGTATGGAAGGACCCTATTGTGGTTGAAATGTTTATTATACTTCTCCTAAGTGCTTCGACCCCAAATATAACCCCCTAAACACCCATGAAAAGTTGTGAAACTTGGCACACATGTCAAGCCCGGCGAAAATCGCGATATTCTAAGATTTGCATACACTTCAATGCAAAAGTGGCTCAACAGCGCCACCTAGACCCCCCAAAAATACCCCATTGAATGGGGTCCGGGTACGTCTACTTCGACGTAGGAAGACGAAACTCGGCACACACGTCTAACACGCCAAGCTGAACAAAAAAGTCAATTGAACACCTGTTGCCATGCCAACGGTGTGCCCGCCATCTTGTCGTGTGCGGCCATTTTTTGGCCAGTTTTTTCACTTTACACACATCGTATTTGAACGAACTAGTCTGAGGGGATTCGTGCAATTGACTCCAAACTTGGTGGGAAGCTTCCTGACAAGTTGGGGACCAAACCCTCCTGAAATCTTTCTAATAGGAGAAAGCGTGTTACCGTGGCAACCAACGGAAAATGACCTTCTCGCCATGAAACACGGTTTGCTCATATCTCCATAGAAATACATGGGATCTGCACCAAACTTGACAGTATTCATACGTGTAACACCCCAAGTCCAGCAAAGAAGTCAATCGAACACCTGTTGCCATGGCAACGGGGTGGCCGCCATCTTGGATTTCACTGCCATTTGAACGAACTAGTCTGAGGGGATTCGTGCGACTGACTCCAAACTTGGTGGGAACCTTCCTGACAAGTTGGGGACCAAACGCTCCTCAAATCTTTCTAATAGGAAAAACCGTGTTACCGTGGCAACTGACGGAAAAAGCCTTCTCGCCATGAAACACGGTTGCTCATATCTCCATAGGAATACATGGGAACTGCACCAAAGTCGACAGTATTCATACTTGTTGGGTCCTTAACACATTACAACACCTGTTGTCATGGCAACATCGGGTGGCGGGGTCCAGGACGCTCGGACCCGATGGATGCCGCTTGCGGCTTTAATTATTATACTAAGCGCTTCAAGGCCAAATTTGACCCCCTAAACACCCATGAAAAGTTGTGAAACTTGGCACACACATCAAGCCCGGCGAAAATCGCAATATTCTAAGGTCCGCATACACTTCAATGCAAAAGTGGCTCAACAGCGCCACCTACAGTCCAAAAAATTCCCCAAATGAATGGGGTCCCAAAAGTCTACTTCGACGTAGGAAGACGAAACTCGGCACACACGTGTAACACCCCGAGTCGAGCAAAAAAGTCAATGAAATACCTGTTGCCATGGAAACGGGGTGCCCGCCATCTTGGCTTGTGCGGCCATTTTTTTGCCATTTTTTGCACTTTACACACATCGTATTTGAACGAACTAGTCTGAGAGGATTCGTGCGACCGACTTCAAACTTGGTGGGAACCTTCCTGACAAGTTGGGGACCAAACGCTCCTCAAATCTTTCTAATAGCAGAAACCGTGTTACCGTGGCAACCGACGGAAAATGACCTTCTCGCCATGAAACACGGTTTGCTCATATCTCCATAGAAATACATGGGATCTCCACCAAACTTGACAGTATTCATACGTGTCACACCCCAAGTCCAGCAAAGAAGTCAATCAAACACCTGTTTCCATGACAACGGGGTGGCCGCCATCTTGGATTTCACTGCCATTTCAACGAACTAGTCTGAGGGGATTCGTCCGACTGACTCCAAACTTGGTGGGGACCTTCCTGACAAGTTGGGGACCAAACGCTCCTCAAATCTTTCTAATAGCAGAAACCGTGTTACCGTGGCAACCCACGGAAAGCCTTCTCGCCATGAAACACGGTTTGCTCATATCTCCATAGAAATACATGGGATCTGCACCAAACTTGCCAGTATTCATACGTGTGACACCCCAAGGCCAGCAAAGAAGTCAATCGAACACCTGTTGCCATGGCAACGGGGTGGCCGCCATCTTGGATTTCACTGTCATTTGAACGAACTAGTCTGAGGGGATTCGTGCGACTGACTCCAAACTTGGTGGGGACCTTCCTGACAAGTTGGGGACCAAACGCTCCTCAAATCTTTCTAATAGGAGAAAGCGTGTTGCCGTGGTAACCATGACAAAAGCCTTCTCGCCATGAAAGACGGTTTGCTCATATCTCCATAGGAATACGTGGGATTTGCACAAAACTTGATAGGATTCATACACGTTGGGTCCTTGACGCATTACACCACCTGTTGTCATGGCAACATCGGGTGGCGGGGTCCAGGACGCTCGGACCCGATGGATGCCGCTTGCAGCTTTTTATTATTCTCCTTCTAAGAACTTTGAGCCCAAAAATGACCCCCTTAACACCCATGAAAAGTTGTGAAACTTGGCACACACCTCAAGCCTGGCGAAAATTGCAATACTGTAAGGTCCGCATACACTTCAATGCAAAAGTGGCTCAACAGCGCCCCCTAGACACCCAAAAAATCCCCAAATGAATGGGGTTCCGAAAGTCTACTTTGACTTAGGAACACGAAACTCGGCACACACGTGTAACACCTCGAGTCAAGCAAAAAAGTCAATCTAACACATGTTGCCATGACAACGGCGTGCCCGCCATCTTGGCATGTGCGGCCATTTTTTTTGACATTTTTGCCACTTTACACACAGCGTATTTCAACGAACTAGTCTGAGGGGATTCGTGCGATTGACTCCAAACTTGGTGGGAAGCTTCCTGACAAGTTGGGGACCAAACGCTCCTCAAATCTTTCTAATAGCAGAAAGCGTGTTGCCATGGCAACCGACAGAAAATGACCTTCTCGCCATGAAACACGGTTTGCTCATATCTCCATAGAAATACATGGGATCTGCACCAAAGTTCACAGTATTCATACGTGTCACACCCCAAGTCCAGCAAAGAAGTCAATCAAACACCTGCTGCCATGGCAACGGGGTGGCCGCCATCTTGGATTTCATTGCCATTTGAACGAACTAGTCTGAGGGGATTCGTGCGACTGACTCCAAACTTGGTGGGAACCTTCCTGACAAGTTGGGGACCAAACGCTCCTCAAATCTTTCTAATAGGAGAAAGCGTGTAACCGTGGCAACCGACGGAAAATGACCATCTTGCCATGAAACACGGTTTGCTCATATCTCCATAGCAAAACATGGGAACTGCACCAAACTTGACAGGATTCATACACGTTGGGTCCTTAACGCATTACACCACCTGTTGTCATGGCAACATCGGGTGGCGGGGTCCAGGACGCTCGGACCCGATGGATGCCGCTTGCGGCTTTAATTATAACTATTGTTAAAATAAAAGTTAGTCTCTTTCTGAGTCACTGTAAACAAAAACTTCTTTTCTTCTTCTGAGCCAAAAACAAACAGGAAAACATTTCAGACAGACTTTCCTTCCGTTGGGTTTATCACTGCTACAAGTTTTCATATGGATTAAAGAATTCCTGAATAACCTGGATTGATTTCGCGGTAGTTCCCGATGCCGTAGGCATCAACGATGTTCTGGAAACCCGCTGTGAACTTGTTGGTCTTGTTGAACGTTGGTGGAGTCTGTTTGGTCTGCATCCTGTTCAGGATGGACGGCACCGTGGAGCCGCTTCTCTCCTGTCAAAGAAAACATCTTCATCAGGGACTGATGACCACTGTAGTGGAAAATCCAATGTACTCTGATATTTAACTGTTTTATATCATTAACATAATCTCATGTCCCCCACACGAATCCCCAGTCTCTATGCTTTTATCCCTTAAGAATAAGAATAAGAATAAGAATAAGAATAAAAATTAGCATACGATTTTGTTTTTCATAATGTAGTGCTGTTCTGGTGCTTCTCTATATCACTATAAAATTTTAAAAACCCCAAAGTCCCTCCCTCCAGATGAAGGTAGGCGGGGCCTCGTCTTGCAGGCAGAGAAAACCACGCCCACCAATGCATATGAAGGGATGTAAACTTATCTGGTGTAGATCTGCAAGTTTCAGACATCTGTTCTTTCACAGAGTTACTGATGAAATATTCCTGCAATGGGAAAGATTTGTGCTTCTGAGGGTGTAAAAGTAACACCGGACTTTATTCTTTTACTTTGATCTTCATCTGGCGACAGACAGCAGCTCAAATCGTAGCAGCAGCAACTTCCAGCAGCTCGTCCTGCAGCTGCCACAACTTGCTGCGAGTCTCCACAGCTTTCCAGAGCTGCTGGAGCTGCTGACAGGCAGCTAACAGCGCTAACGGCTCAGACTGATACATTCAGGACCACCTGGTTCATGTCTAGCTGAGGAGATTCAGGAGGGGAAAAGTCTTCCACCTTAAAGACGCTCTGTGGCGTAGCTGCTTTGTGAATCTCGCTTTGCATCTTGCCAGTGAGCTGATCTGCTGTCTGTCAATCATTCCTGCCTGTGTATGCCGTCCCACCCACTCTCCGCCCCCTGATCACCCCACACCTCCCACCCCAACCCTCGCAGTTTCAGACATTTTTCAAATTCTGCAGTGGGTGGAGTTACGCGGAAAGCAGGGGGTGGAGCTACACTTTAATTATCCAGGTAAGTTATCCAAGTTATTATCTGAGTTAATTATCCAAGTTATTATCGGAGTTAATTAAGTTAACTTTGATTAAAATTTCAAAATAAAATCCTGCTCACCCAACAGATATTATATGAAAAAGAACACATCTTTATGTGTATTTATTTTAATAAAAACATAAACATCATGGTCATACTGACATCTAAAGGGTTAAAATAAATGGAACAGTTTTATGTTTGGTAGTTTTCATAAGGACTTTAGTTGATTGGACGATTAAAGCAAAAAAGTGTAAGGAAAGATTAATATATAATATTTTTACAACAGGTTTTGGGAACGGACTTTGTCCTTTAATGACCTGAAGGTGTCGTGAATTAGTCTTGTTGTTCTTTAAGAAAAATATCTTCTTCAAGAGAAAACATTTTCGTATAAAAAGTCATCCCAGTTGGGGAAACACATCCAGAATGACATTTTAGGGTTAAATTCTGTATAAATAAAAACTCCCAGTCTGGTTTAGATAAAGAACAGATGGGTTAGTAGCAGCAGAGGACAGAACAAACCCGTCTACAGAGCCAGAAGGAAAGTTTTTAGGTGGGTGGTTGTGGATGTTTGTTCTGTGTGACGCGTGTCCTTCTTCACTCAGACAAACGAAGAGAGAAAGCACTCACGGTTCCTCTGCGCAGAGCGAACTGGATGGAGTCCAGGTCCGACACCGGACACCACACCTCGGCGATCAGACACTTCTGGGTGACGTCGATGTTGCAGAGGTTGAGGGTGTGGTAGATGGCCTTCATCTTCCTCACCTTGATGAACCACACCCTCATGCTCTTAGAGGCCGCCTGCAGCACCCGCTGACGGTGGTCCTCTGTTTGGTTCAGCACCTACAGGACCGTGGTGGAAGTTATGAATCTTGGTAGGATGTTTGCTCATGCGAGCTGTGGTTTCCATAGAAACCTTTTAGAGGTTGGTTCTACACCTGCAGCTGGACGTGATGACGTGTAAATGAAGTCATGGTTATGTCAGGGTTTATCTGTAAACTGGTTCTGTGTTGGTCAGTAGGAGCAACAACCAACCTTCACCGCTGGGGAGCCACAGAGCTGTGAGGCAGGAAGAAGGTCATCCTCAGATAAGATTTTCATTATGAGGACTTTAGAAACGTGATTGGAAATAAATATTATACAGGAAACAATGAGCAGCAGTCTCAACAAAGACATCCTGGAGTGCAGCACTTCTGATAAGTTTCCCTTTTGTTAAGTAGAAAAAAAGAGTGCTGAGAGCCTTTCTGAGGTTAATGAATAGAGCTGCAGTACCAACAGTACCGCAGTTTCAACAATAAATAAATCCAAAAGCAGACGCCTAAAAGGTTGACCACACTTCCTGTCCTTTATGTATGAACCTTTACAGTCTGTTTATTGTGATTTCACTGCATCATGTGATGTGGATGAAAGACGAGGAGGAACTCACCATCTGAAGGTCGTCAATGCGACTGTTGACTCCTGCCAGCATCTCCTTCCTCTCCTGAGGAGTCTCCGGACATGGATACAGAGACGCACGGAACCTGGAGAAACAGCGAGCGTCAGAGATAAATCCAGATGCTTGGCTGGAGTTCAGGATCATGTAAAGCTCTGACAAAAACCAAAACACTCAACTCTTTTCAAACCTGGAAATCAGAATTAAACAAGTTCCTTAACGACCTGCTGTGTTAATGAACTCAGTTCTAACCTGAATCTGGTCAAGCCAGAACAATCTACAGTTTTTAGTCTGACCCCAGCTGGTGCTGTCTCCTGTTCTCCAGTCCAGATCCTAGAACTCTGCTCTGACATCTTATCAGCTGGCCATCAGTTCTCTAGAGACCTGTAGCCGACCCCTTAATTTAAGCCAGATGTACAGAAGCATTTGGAGATCTCTAAGATGCAGGGGAGTAGATTGAAGACCAGGGCTAGAACATATGCTATGGATCTAGATTAAACCAACTCTAACCAGGTTGAGGCTGGAAAGTTGTGTTGCAGCAGGGTTCATATCCAAACCTCTGGCCTCTGACCATGTCGTCCTCTTTCCTGTGGAAGCTACTAATAAAAACGACTGATTGTTTCATCTTTTAATTCTATCTTTTTTATTATTTGCACAAATCTACCAGATCTAACAACTTTGACATATTTTGTCTTCACTGCAGTTTTTCCATAACTGTAGAGACACAGTAAAGTTTTGTGGTTTTTTTTTTAACATGCATGTTCCTCTTAGACAGACGTTATTCGTCTAAGAGGAACATGCATTATCCCCACATTATGTTAAAACTAATCTAGCTTAGTCAGCGCTGAGTAACGCGGATACTGAGCTTTTCTTCGAGCATCTTTATGGTTTATTTTCAGCTCCGATGTGAAAATCTTGATTAACAGGCTTGATGTGTAGTCCCTAAATACACTCACTGAAAATATGATCTGGTTTCCCCACATTAGCTTAAAGCTAATCTAGTGCTAGCATAGAAGTAGATTAGCCACGTAGCTTCATGCTAACATCAGATCAATAGCCTTACATGACAGTAGTTGTACCTGCACACGGACTAAATGTCTTCTACAAATGTGCAACTACATGTCAGTATTTGAAAGGATGAATAATTAGGAAACTGGATTGCTTTATGTCTGTCCCAGATTCACATGTACAGACTAAAAACACATGAGACTGATATCAGTGTTTAGCGTTTGGTGTCTGATCTCCCAGTGGTGCTCCATAATTAAATACATCCATTCTGAGGCAGACCCTCTCTGTGTACTTTGTACAGGTAGAATTATAATTAAAATTATAATTATTAATTTAATCTTTTTTAGATTTTTATGCTAAATATCCTGTTTTCTTATTTTTTGTCTTATTCCCAGTCTTTCATTTCCTACTGTTCATTTTCTGCTGTGTCTTGCTGCTGCCATACTGTGTGAATAATAAAGAAATCTGAATCTAATTCTGAATCTAATAATTAAGGTCACTGTATTTTCTGTTTTCTTTTCTTTTATTTTCAGTCTTTTGTTGCATCAGATTCTAGACGTCTGTATTTTTTATAAGCAATGAAGACAAAGTGTATTTAGAGTTTTTCTCTTTATAAAGGTTCAATCAGATGAAGGTTAAAGTTTTGTTGTAAAAATTGAGTTTGTAGAGCAATTTTAAAATATTCAGTAAAACTGAAGCTTGAGTAAATGATGATGATGCGGCAGGATAACGTGACACCCACCCCTCACAGATCTTCTTCACCCTGTTCTTCAGCTGGTCACCCTGGAAGAAGATGATGAAGACTGATTTGTGGACTTGGTCTCCCTGTCAGAAAGAGGAGATGGAAAATAAATATAGTTTTATTGTCCAGTTTAAAAATTAACCAATAAATCTACGTCTATAAATATGTTACTTATTGCTTGTGATTATTTGCTCTGTGAAACAGATTGTGGTGTGCTGACCGTGGTTGGGTCCTCCAGAGGATCCTCAATCTCTGCCTTCCTTAAGAAGACGTTGCCACGACAGACCCTCCACAGCATCCTCTCGAAGGTGGGAATCCTCTCCCTGCTGATCACCCCGGCCACAAACCTGCAAACAGCATATAAACCCAAACAGTTAAATAACATGAAGCCAGTAAATGTAAGTCAGCCAGAACAGATGCAGGCACAGTTCAGAATGAGCCGTTTACTGGACCAACGTCCTGGTCCCAGTACATGCTCAGGAGGGGAATAAAGTTATCAATGTTCATGTTAGAACTGATGAGGGTTCGTTTACTGGTAAACTGGCCTCTCTCATACAGGACTGAGCTAGCTCTCATTATGGTATTTCCAGGTAAACAGCTTCAAAGTTTCATTCACATGTGTTCATATTGAGTTACTTCTGGGATTATAGTGAAATCTGTTTTACCCCAGTCTGAGCGGGGCACCCCGGCCCCCCTCGCTGCCCTCCATCAGAGCCGAGGACTCCTCCAGCAGGTTGGGATCCTCCATCTGTCAGACATAGTTTATCTGTTAGAGCAGCACCTCAAACATTTTTAAGCACCGAATGGTTTTTCAGCCATGGTTTTTCACATGGACCCCATTTTGGTTATTTTTATTTTCCCATGTGCCACATAGTGTCTTCCAAAGGGTACATGTACCCCAGTTTGAGAAACAGTGTGTTAGAGGAGGCGGCTCATGGTCTTCTGACTGGTTGCACTGGTATCTGAAGGTAATCTGATCCTCATGCAACAGGCTGAAAGTAAAACAAACCTCATCAAAGAACTGCTGGGTCCGATGCAGGATGTGTTTCAGCTCAGTCAGCTCCAGGAAGTTCTTCTTCAGGGCTTCCTGGTTGGTGTTGATCTCCTTCAGCTCGTTCTCCAGCTTCTCAAAAGTGGCCTGAAAGAAGACAGCAGGTTCAGGTACACTGTAAAATGATCTCAGATATTACTGTTTTGTTTTTTACCTGTATTTTTTAAATACAAGGAAAAGGTCCTGATCTGTGGGTTTTGTAGTCTTGTCATGGACCAAAGTTCTCCTTCATGGTTTCTGCTTTTTATTTTGTTGAGTTTATTGCTTGTGTTTTCTCCTCACTTTACTTTCTGCTCCCTGATTTGCCTCCTCTTTCTCACACCTGGTTTCTTTTGCTTACAGCAGTATTACCAGGGTCAGTACTACAGCAGTAATACCAGGTCAGTACTACAGCAGTAGTACCAGGGTCAGTACTACAGCAGTAGTACCAGGTCAGTACTACAGCAGTAGTACCAGGGTCAGTACTACAGCAGTAGTACCAGGTCAGTACTACAGCAGTAGTACCAGGTCAGTAGTACAGCAGTAATACCAGGGCCAGTAGTACAGCAGTAGTACCAGGATCAGTACTACAGCAGTAGTACCAGGTCAGTACTACAGCAGTAGTACCAGGTCAGTAGTACAGCAGTAATACCAGGGCCAGTAGTACAGCAGTAGTACCAGGATCAGTACTACAGCAGTAGTACCAGGTCAGTACTACAGCAGTAGTACCAGGTCAGTAGTACAGCAGTAATACCAGGGCCAGTAGTACAGCAGTAGTACCAGGATCATTGTTACAGCGGTAGTACCAGGGTCATTATTACAGCAGTAGTACCAGGATCATTGTTACAGCGGTAGTACCAGGATCATTGTTACAGCGGTAGTACCAGGATCATTTTTACAGCAGTAGTACCAGGATCATTGTTACAGCAGTAGTACCAGGATCATTATTACAGCGGTAGTACCAGGATCTTTCATCTTTATTCCAGTCCATTTGTTGTTGTTGTTGTTGTTGTTGACAGTAGGCCGGTCAGGCCTCTTTCGGGCCCAGGCCACCGGGTCCCGGGTCTTCCGTGGGCCAGTCCGATCTAAACCTGAACCTCATTCATGGTTCAGCAGATTGTTGGATCTAAGTTATTATTTAGGATCTAAGTTATTTCATTTGTTAAATATGTCATAAACTGCCAAAATAAAGTTTAACACTGTTACGTGTAAACTGTGTTTCCTTGTTCATGTACATGTTTATATACTGTACATACTCACCTTGTCAGACCATATACTGGACATGTTATTATTTATTATTTGTGTCTCTGTGTGTATGTGTGTGTGTGTGTGTGTGTGTGTTCTTTTGTTTGTTATCACCTGCGTGCTTCTGCTTCTTGCACCTGTACTGTTGCAACAAAGCAATTTACCTACTGAGGACCTAATAAGGGTTTCTTATTGTATTCTGTTTTTCTATTAATGTAAATTTAATCATCAATAAATTACGTTCTAAGTGAAATATTTAATTTGTGGTTTGTGTTATTAGTCTTCCATGAAACTGAATAATATAACCAATTAATAACAGAAATTAAATTTTTAGACTAATCTTTCTGCATTGTTTTTAAAATTATTATGGGTCATTTTATTATTATTATAAATGTGTTAATGTCTTTCTTTAAAAATTAAAAAGTTGAAATTAAACAAAAAATTAATGTAGATTTAAACAATATTTTTATTATGGAATTTAATTGTGATTTTACTTGCTGCTTTTTCCTGTTTGCACAGTATTTTCCTGGATGATGGGATTTTTTACTTTTTACAGTGTACAGTTACGTAGTATTTGGATGGATGATGGTAAAATGTGTATTTATGCTCATAAATTTGCAGAAGAAGACGGATGTAAGGTGAGTGATCAGTGATTACCTCCAGATCAATCATGTCTCTGGGAAAAGGAACCTCAGGATTCTCCCCAGTGTCCACCATCGGGATGTTAGCCTTTTTGATCTCTTTCTCAACAAATCCTGTCAGCAGAAGAAATGGCTGATTCAGAAGAGAAAATGTGATGTTCTTCACAGCTCGTCTGTTTTCTGGTTACTCACTCAGTTTCCTGTCCATCTCCTCACATCTCCTCACTTCATTCACAAACTTCCGCTGGAAGACGTTAACGTCAGGATTCAGCTGAGAGAAGAAACAAACATTTATCCAGAACGGAACTAATGATGAGATTTCAGGGTTAACATCCCGTCTCAGACAGAAAGCTCCTGAAACTGGTGGAAACTTCTTGTTTCAGGTCTACTTCACCAGATCTGGAGAGGTTTTTAAAATTCTTTCTAATCTGGCAGAGGACTGATGTTCAGCAGTGAGACTACATTGGCTACAGGAAGACGTCCCATCTGGAGCTGGACAACATCTGTACTTACATCTCTAAACTGGACCATGCCCAGTTCTCCCAGCTCGCTGACACAGCAGTAGGCTGCCTCTGACTGGAGAAAGAGCTGGGCCAAAGTCATCTCCTCGCTTCGGAACAGTTCCCCCATGATGGCCACTGGAGTCCTCCTCAGCTCCAAAATAGAGAAACTAAACGAAGAACAGACAGAAAAAACCTGAAGTAGAGGGATCTGAAAACCTTTATTTAAATAAACACTAACAGATTTCTGTAGTTTTCCAGAGGATGTGGTCACAGGTCTCTGGTTTAATGAAGGCTCAGAAGATCCAGCAGGGACCAGAAATATCCGACTGTAACGTTACCGAAAATCAGTTTTTCACATCAGAGGGAAAATCTTCCAGCAGACTGTCCACATGTCCACTTCCCACCTACTTTCTTTGAGGACCCCCTTCATGCAAAGACCAAGCAGTAGGGACCTCATTAACCACAGGACCTGGAGCAGAAATCCCCTCACTAAACCGCAGGACCTGGACCATAACTGACTTCACTAAACCGCAGGACCTGGACCATAACTGACCTCACTAAACCGCAGGACCTGGACCAGAAATCCCCTCACTACACCGCAGGACCTAGACCATAACTGACCTCACTACACCGTAGGACCTGGACAATTACTGACCTCACTAAACCGCAGGACCTGGACCAGAAATCCCCTCACTAAACCGCAGGACCTGGACCATAACTGACCTCACTACACCGCAGGACCTGGACCATAAACTGACCTCACTACACCGCAGGACCTAGACCATAACTGACCTCACTACACCGCAGGACCTGGACCATAAACTGACCTCACTACACCGCAGGACCTAGACCATAACTGACCTCACTACACCGCAGGACCTGGACCATAAACTGACCTCACTACACCGCAGGACCTAGACCATAACTGACCTCACTACACCGCAGGACCTGGACCATAAACTGACCTCACTAAACCACAGGACCTGGACCAGAAATCCCCTCACTAAACCACAGGACCTGAACCATAACTGACCTCACTAAACCACAGGACCTGAATCATAACTGACCTCACAAAACCACAGGACCTGGACCAGAAATCCCTTCAATAAACCACAGGACCTGGACCAGAAATCCCTTCAATAAACCACAGGACCTGGACCAGAAATCCCTTTAATAAACCACAGGACCTGGACCAGAAATCCCTTCAATAAACCAGAGGACCTGGATCAGAAATCCCTTTAATAAACCACAGGACCTGGACCAGAACCGAGTAGATACACTAGATGGGTTCTGCTAAGTTGCTTTTTTTATTTTTGACTCAGGAAATCTATCTATCTTCTACACTGCATAGTCCAGTTCAGGGTCTAGAGGAAGCTGGAGCCTATCCCAGCAGTTAGCAGGTGAGAGGCAGGTACACCTGGACAGGTGGCCAGTCCATTGCCAGACCAGGTAACCTAACAACCCAGGATACATTTTATAAAATATTGTTGTAGAGCAGATTTTGATGATCCCCATTTATTTACTTTAGGACCTGGTTTCAAAGGTTTTCAGGCTCTCAGACATTTTAAAAAAACCTTCTACTGATACACCTCAACTTATCTCGGAGTGCATGTGGACTTTATCTCAACAATCACACAGGATCTTTACAGTCCAGGTCTCATGGGCCCTCTGTGCTCCTTGGTGACCCCTGGGGGATCAGGGAGCCCAGGCTTGGGACCACTGGTTTATAACACTCTCAGGACTGTTCTGATCTTGGTTCTGAGAAATAGAAGAAGGCCTGGAAGGTGAGAGAGGAGGATATCTGGGAAAACAGTTATATTGAACAGAGTGTATTTATCATCTGATCATGTCCCCATATTTAAACCCGCCTCGTCTTTATTGTGTTCAGGGTAAAATAAATCCTGGTAGCCTCAAACACTGCTGGTGTTTCTGCTGGTGGGTCTGAAGTGTTACAGTCCAACAGGACCTGCGGAGCATATTAGAAACTAATTTCCAGCTGGATCCAGTTTGTCTTCATCAGTAATGATCACCAGAGAAAACTGTTGCCTTCCTGGTTCCTGGTTTACTCCTGAAGCCTCCAAAGTATCTGGGCGGACTGGATCATACCAGAACACTTCCTGATCAGTGTAACTCCAGCAGACTCCAGGAAATGTTTTCATATAAAAAAAAAAAAAAAAAAAAGATGTTTGATCCCTTCAGCTTCACTCCAGAAGATCTGAATGGTCTTTATCATTTTTAAAAAGCACATTTTCATATTTTCATAGCTAATTTGGTTATTGGGGAGAAACGAACCACAATAATTTATATAAATAAAGCATTAAATAATTTATTAGATGTTTAATCAATTTATTAAAATGGAAGATAAACACATTGAATAAATAAATAAATTCATCAATAACTACTTAAATGTGTCATTAATCAAATATTTGAAATAGACAAAAGTGCTGCTATAAAATACATAATTACATTGTAAAATAATTAATTAAATGCAGAAAAAAATGTTTTTGAACGTAAATAAAATTATATTTCAATTAAAGTAATAGTAATTTCTACATGTTCCAATTTAATGTAATTAGTAACATGTTTAATTAATTATTTCATGCTGCATTTATGTATGTGGCATATTTCTCCCTCCATAATGGAACCCCTGCAGGATCCTCATTTAGCCGGGCTTCCTGGGCCTCCATCCATCTGTCCATCCATCCATCCTTCCTTCTGTCTATCCATCCATCCATCCATCCGTCCATCCATCCTTCCGTCCATCCATCCATGCATCCATCCATCCGTCCATCCATCCATCCATCCTTCCGTCCATCCATCCATACATCCATCCATCCGTCCATCCATCCTTCCGTCCATACATCCATACATCCGTCCATCCATCCATCCGTCCATCCATCCATCCATCCATCCATCCATCCATCCTTCCGTCCATCCATCCATTCTCCCACTGTTGACAGTAGGTTGATGCCTGAGCTGGATGCAGCCTGCACCCCCCCCCCCCCCCCCCCCCCCCCCCCCCCCTGCTCTTCCTCCTCCTGCTGTTCCTGCGTCCTTGATGAAGGGCGCCATGATGCTGCTGCAGCTTCTTCTCCATCCATCATAAATACAAATAACAACTAATGTTTCAGACTTATGCAAATTGTTATTATTTGTGGTTTTTGTTCGTTATAAATCATCAGAACACAGATACTGTGTCGCAGGGCTGTATCACAGATTATGACGTGAAGCGTCACAACGACCAACAATGTCAGAAACACGGAAGATTGTCGGTAAGTCGGGCCGCGCGCGGCCTGGTCGAGCAAAGGATAAATATCTGACAGACACTGAGAAACAGAGAGAAATCCTGACATGACATCCAGGATCTCGTTTAAAAAGCAGTGTACTCACGTCTAAGCGGCTCCGCCGGTGCGGACTGGATGCTGGATGCTGTGGTCCACGGCTCGTCAGCTGACTTCCATCCATCCGACCGGAAACTCAGCGGAATGGGGGGTTTCAAAATAACACTTTCATGTCTTTATGCGATAACGAGGCTCTCTGATTTTCATGCTGACTCCGAATTTAGAAATTATAATAACAGATTGGAAATTAACACTTTAATATATGTATCACAGTTTTTATGTATTTTTTCTGCTGCAAAAAATCTGAAAAAATCCTTTATTTTGAAATTATCTACAAGAAGTTAAAAAAAAAATCTGTTTTCAAATAAACCATAAGATGGTTGGACAAGAAGAGGCGATGTCATGACTCACCTGGAAAACGACATCCATGATTAGAACAACACACACACACACACACACACAGGCTTTATTATATAAAGAGAGGGGAGAGTTGTAATGCCACCATTTCCACCACTTAGAGGTGAGACATGAGTCATGTAATCATTTAATAGTTTACCTACTTCCTTCATCTCACGTGGTTAGGGCAGTTATTAAGGATGGAAACGGGTGCATGCAGATTTTATTCTGGAAAAAAGTTTGAGTTATAAAAGTAATATTAAAAACTTTATTTATATAGTTGGAGATAAAATCACATGACCAGCAGTAAATTAAATTGAGTTTCAGGCCAAATGTGATGCCTTTTCCCTGCTAATTTCAAACTACTCTAATAATACAGTTAGTTTAAAAATGGCTGATAGGGTGGGGTAGGTTCTAACATATATTCTAAAACTGTTACACGCATCCCATTTGCTAAAACTAAGAACAATTTCATCAATTTTAAAGCATGGCTAGTAAAATACTGAGAGAAGCGTGTCTGTGGGTGTTTTGTTTTTTTTAATGATCATGTTGAAAGCCAACAGTGAAGCTACTGAAGCGAGCATGTTTGTGTTGTCTGTGTGGAGTCATTCGGCGTTTCAATCCATGGTCGAGTTTATGTTTTCGACGGCGATTCCTCCTGATTCTCTGAATCTGCTGACGATATTCTACACTGTAGATGGTGGATCTTCAAAGTCTGAGGAACATTTTTTTAATTGTTCCACAGTTTTAGATTCAGTTTGTCTCAGATTGGTAAACCTCAATCTATCTTTCCATCTGAGAGACTCTGCCTCTCTGAAATGCTCCTTTTATGTCCAGTCATGTTACTGATCTGTTGCCAGTTAACCTGATTAATTGTCAAATGCTCCTCCAGTTGTCAGGAGCTGCTTATTGCAGAGGGTCTAAGTCCTGCCTAAAATGTGCACAAGACACAACTTCAACAGATTTGTTGCACATGGGGGTGAAAGTATGAAAACTAAGCCTGACTAAGCGTGTGGTCAGAACAGTCAGGGGTCTGAGTGAAGGCTGTTCACAACACCATGAATTCAAGCTGCTCAGCAAAAACAGATGTAACCAACACTAGTAGAGCAACAAAACAGGAAGTAACACAATGTGGTGAAATCAGGACGAGGGGAGAAAACACTCATGGTCTCTGAAGTGAATCCATGCAGGTCCTAACTCATTTCTGTTCATTCCCTCTGACAGTTTCCTACTTTTGCCTCATGTTCAGAGAAACGACTGTAATTCTGTCTGCTGGAGTTTTCATCCAGCTCAGGGAACGTGAGAAATATCCATAAATCTATGAGATATTCCCACACAGCAGGTATCACAGCAGGAGAGTGAAAGAGACAAGGGATGAGATTTATCTCAGGTTTACTGCTCGTGTCTGGTTATACATGCGTGTTTGTTTATTTGCTACAGACCAGCAGTAAATATTCAAAATCTGACATTTAGACTGTTAATAACCAGAGTTGTCTGGTTATGTACCAGGTTTTCATGAACTTTCAGTCCCGTCCTACAGAATTCATTCAGAAGAACCATCAGCGAGGACCTTCAGGACCTGATTAATGATCACACAGCACACATGTATTACCACACATCATATAAATCCTTCCCAGCCACACAGATGGGGGTCATTTACACAGTATTTAAAATGACCTGACAGCATCTTGGGTTCCACAGTTAGACCCATAATATTAATAATTTGGCACATAATGGTATAAAAAAATCTGCTGATTTGAATATGTGAATAAATCAATAAATGATTCTGAGAAATAAGGAAGATCATGACAATGTGATGATTGTAACAGGTACATGTACATATTAAATGCATTATTATTAATATTAATGAGATTATGCACTGAGGACTGTCACTGTTATAGTGATTATTATTATTATTATTATTATTATTATTATTATTATTATTATTATTATTATTATTATTATTGTTGTTGTTGTTGTTGTTGTATTTAAGTAGAGATGCCCCAATACCACATTATATTCAAACTGAGTACAAGTACAAGTACAAGTACTTAGATCTGAGTACTTGCCAGTACTATGAATCCCATTACAGTTTACTGGTAAGGAGTGTGGACCAGAGCGCCAGATGGGACGACTGAGTGGTTAATGACGTGACATGCCAGACGTCTCATCCTGCAGACTGGAAACATCAGGGTCTTCGTATGTAGGGAGGATGAAGTGGTTTTTGGTGGATTCGTTTCAGGCCCAGAATCTGTTTCTCTCACTGAGATAAAGCAGAATTCTGGTTTTTAATGCGGCTTGAGTAAAAACGTTGTTTATGTAATTAAAAATGAACATGTTAATTCCACAGATCAATCTCTTTGTATAAACTCTATCATTTTAACAGCTGTAGTTTTTCCACAGTGGTATCTGGTTCTGTAGTATTGGAACAATTATACCGAGTACGATTACACACACTGTATTGGACCAATACCTGATACTGGAATCTGTATCCATATACAGTATTATAGGTATTGTAGGTTTATTGAGTATAAAAACATATTACAGTAATCATTATATTGTCATTTATGTCATCATTATTATTATAAATATTATATTGTTACTGTTATTAGTAGGATTATTACTGCTACTCCGTTACAAACATGTATTGTAATTTTATTACTATTATTGTTTCAGGATGTTGTGATGTATGTAGTTTATGAAGATGTATGTGTTTATAATAACAAATATGACTATAGTATGTAGAATCACTGTGATCATGTTATATTTTAGTGGAGCATGGAAAAGGGTGGGACTAAACAAGCTTTATAGCTAACAAGGGTATTTTATTATATTACTGTTTTTGGTTTCATTTCCTTTGTATTTGCCTTTATGTTCATAGAAACTCTTAAATAAAAGCTCAACAGAAGATGAAATCCTTTCATTCCTGTCACTCAGAGAAAGTTATCTAACTTTGAACATGAACTTTTATAGCAACACCTCTCTAACGAGTGTTTTTGGTTTCAGTTCAGCCTTTTTATGTCTTTTTTTCCATGATGGAGTCCTCATCCATCATAAATCAAGCCGTGCCTTGCTGTGGCTGAACTATGCTCTGCAGATCAGGAAGAAAGGAGTGGAAACAGGAACATTCCTCCTCTGGCTCTGCCTCAGCTTGTACATAAGCAAACTCCTGCAGCCCAGCTAATATTCCAGCCATGCCCCAGCATCGGGGCTGGAAACGGGGCGTGTGCGTGGACCGTGGAGGGGCGGGGTCAAGGTGGAGTCTGGCTCATGTGTGGAGCGTGTGGGGAGGAGATAAGGGAGGAGTGGGGAGAGTCCGGTGGAAAAATGGGCTGGAGAGAAAATCCCCAGTAGACTGATTACAGGGTTTTCTTCTTGCTGTGGCATTCACTGCGTTCATGTGGTGACATCCAGCCCCGCTGCGCTGACTCCTGGGATCCACGCAGCTTTTTGCGGGAGAGCTTTTAAACAGGAGACAAGACAAGCAGAAGAAGCAGGCGCGTGAAGAAGTTGATCAGCTGTCGATATATCATAAATCCACTGACATGGCAGCCATGGAAGCCCTGGAGTCTGCCCAGCTGGAGCCTCAGAGCCTCACCGAAATCTCCGACGATGAGGTCAACCTCCCACCCTCAGATGATGAAGACAATGCAGCCAAGAAAGATCCGTCCGCCGTGGACGCAGACGGGGGCGAGGAGAAGGATGAGGCGGTAAAACTGGACCCGCAGGTGAATGGGGTCATGGTCCTGTCTCTGCTCGACAAGATCATCGGGGCGGTGGACCAGATCCAGCAGACCCAGAGCGGTCTGGAGGCCCGGCAGCAGGAGATGGAGCGCTCAGTGACCAGCATCCAGGGAGAGCTGACCAAACTGTCCAAGAGCCACAGCACCACGTCCAACAGCGTGAGCAAGATGATGGAGAAGGTCCGCAAGGTCAGCGTTAACGTGAAGACGGTCCGGGCCACGCTGGAGAAGCAAGGAGGCCAGATCAAGAAGCTGGAGAGCAACGAGGCCGAGCTGCTCAAGAGACGCAACTTTAAAGTCATGATTTACCAGGTGGGACAGTGTGTGTGTTCAGATACCTGCACCCATGTGTGTGTGTGTGTCAGGAGGGATGGGTGTGGCACCAGCTTCATGCTGGGTTGAGGAGTCCAGTCCGTGTAACACCACTGGTAAAACTCACAAGTCCCGCTTCCTCTGGGTTTTAGTAAAAACCTAAAAGTTTTAGAAAGTTTAGTTAACTGGAAAGAATTTAAATGAACTCCAAAACCAGTTTGCTGTAAATACACGAGGTTATCCAGGAAACTGGATCTAATCTGTTTAAGTTAGAGGTGATGCTGCAGAAAATCTTGTTTTAAGCTCAGTTTGCTTAGAAGAACTGATTCTTTAAACTGGTTTCAGCTACAATAATGTCCAGCTGCTGGATGACGGATCCATCAAGGTTGCATGAGATGCGGTTTTTGCATTTTATTGATGCTAAATGAATAAAGTGCTTCTCCTTTCAACAGTTAGAAACAATAAAAAAAAAAGAAAAAAAACTTTGGAGAAATTTTAGTTTTTATGCATTTTTATTGATGTGAATGGACATTAAATATAGTTGATAATTATAGTTAATTTCACCTTCTTTACTTTTACTGAAAATCTTTTAAACTTTATGTGAAATGTTAATTATTGATCAGACAAAAGCATTTTTCTTTTCATAAACTACTAGTTTAAACTATTATTAAGCTACTAAAATAAAAATACAACATTGCATATGATTAAATAAATCTAATTTGTTGTCTTTAATTAGAAGTCTGCAGCATCGTTTACCAACATCCCTCATAACCATTTTTACATCTTCATCTTATTCACATTGATTCAACAAGAGCATTAATTTAATAAACCTCTTGTTGTCCAAAGTTTAAGATTAACATGACTGTTGACAAAAATTAGCTTCTATCTGTTAAATATATTCTGTTTTAAGCCATTGTTACATTTTACTGTGTGGAAAATGTTGGGTTGTTGGAGACCTCGCTTAGTTTGAAGAGATGCAGAAGAGCTGAGGGAGTGGCTCAGAGTTTACTGGCATGTGTTCAGGAGTCAGGTTGGGCTGTCTCTGATCACCAAACACACACACAGAAACACACACAGAAACACCAAACACACACACAGAAACACACCAAGTACACGCTCCGAAACAAAAATTCCTCTTGTAGACGTTATTTAGCTGCTGTACTGAATATTAATGACAGATATACACATTAAATAATGACTTGGTTCAATTTCTAGAAATATAAACAGTTTGAAGCCTGAATTTCTTGATGCAAACATAGAAAATGTGAATTATTGAATCATTTCTTGAAGATGTAGATGCAGTTTTCTCCAGGTGAACAATCAAACTTTTTGGACTTGTTAGGACACATTCCCACTTACTGAATCTTTCCCCAGATTCTCTTACCAGGACAACAGTTTCCAGGCATTTTTATTATGAAATGTTTCATGTAATCTGGGATAAAAACCATCCAGTAAAAATAAAACTGAGCTTTACTGTTTTATTAGACAGCATACAGAATGCATGTGTGACTGTTATACTTCCACCTCTGACCCAGCTCTTACTGATTATAACGCTGAAGTTTTCTTACATAAAACATAAAAAAACAGAACGTTTACAGGTTTGTCAGCTGTTAAAATCTGGGAACTCTCCCAGCATTCTGAGCAGAGGTTTGCTATCAGACCTCTAACATTTGTTTTTTTGTTGGGAAGGCGAGCAGAGTTTTCTCTTTCTGTGTTAAAGGAGAGCCCGAAGCTTTTTTTAGCCTGTGAGGTTGCAGCGAGTGTATAATAGCTTTCAGTTTTTTTGCACAGTGGCCCGAGAACATTCAGAGTTTCCACCCCTGACTCAGACATGGTGACTCGGCCCATCTAACTCCCCCTGCTGCCTCAGACTCTGACTGTCACTGCAGATTAATACGACCGTTAGATGTTCACGGATCAGATTTGGCTTCTGGCCCTATCGTCTAACCATCCACAGATGAGCAGAGAAGAGATCTGAGCAGAAAAAGCTGATCTCATCATTCCAGCTGAAGGAATTTGGTGATAAACTGTTTCTCAATCTAAGAACATCGTAAATCTACATTTTAATTACTGTTATAAAATTTCAGAGCTGCATGTTGCAAATTTTTAGTACAATCTGCTCAACATATCCCACCCCAGAAAGAAACCAGACTGGGATTTAGTTGTGTTGGCCTGGTACTAAGGCCCTGTGGGAAGAGAAACTCCCCCTAAAAGCTCCAATGCCTCCGTTCACTAACTCAAAACACTGGGTTTTATATAGCTGCCAAATATGACATAACATCAGATTCGTCTTCATCAAAACTCACAAAAACACACAAAGTTTCATTCTGCTTTCAGTTTTCTGTCCTCGGCTGTGCTGTAAAGGAAGGCTCTGCAGAAAACTCCTCAACTACTTCCCAGTAAACTAATTCAGTTACTGATTTAAACAGCAGCTTTCTCAGATATAAATCACACATAAATAAATATCAGAAAATGCAATGCAAGAGAAACAACAGTTGTTTACAACCATCCAAAAACACCAAAAGAAGAAGAAAACCACAAAGAAGTAGTTCTCTCAAGTTTCTCTAAGCCCAATACAGTCCAGTTGAATGCAACTGCAATCCACTTAGAATAGGCCCAATTCAGTGCAATTCAATCCACCTGTAATCCAGTTAGAATAAGCCCAATTCAGTCCAATTCAAACAAACTGCAATCCAGTTAGAATAAGCCAACACACAATGCTCCCAACACACGACAACTGTTCATGGCGTTTAACTCTCTTCTATCTCCACCACCTGCTCAGCCTCCTTCTGTGCTGACTGCAGAAATGTTTGCTTCCTACTTCACTGAAAAGGTCGCCACCATCAGTAACCAATTCACTGAGCCTGACCAACTCAGCCTTACCAAACCAGCTACTGGTGCCTCACTCTGCTCTTTCCGCTGTCTGAATGAGGACGAAGTCTCTAAACTTCTAGTCAGCTCAAAACCCACAACCTGTCCTCCTGATCCTGTTCCCTCTGACATCCTGCAGAGCATTTTACCTACAGTCAAAACTGCAGTAACTCATATTATCAACTCCTCTCTGAAATCCGGTGTCTTTCCTTCTGCCTTCAAGCAGCTCGGGTTACCCCACTGCTGAAGAAACCCACACTCAACCCAGCCCAGGTTAAAAACTACCGGCCGGTCTCATTGCTTCCATTCATGTCTAAATTACTAGAGCATGCCGTCTTCAGTCAGGTCTCACAGTTCCTCCAAGACAACAACCTGTTTGATCCATATCAATCTGGCTATAGGCATCTCAGGATCTGTCCTCTCGTGGTTTATGTCCTACCTCACAGGGAGATCATTCAAAGTATCTTGGCAAGGGGGAATGTCCAGATCACATGGGCTGACAACTGGGGTGCCTCAGGGCTCGGTGCTTGGCCCTCTTCTCTTTTCACTATACACCTCCTCACTCAGTGCAGTCATTAGCTCTCATGGTTTCTCCTACCACTGCTATGCAGATGACACTCAGCTTTTCCTTTCTTTCCCACCTGACGACACAACCGTCTCAATGCGAATATCAGCATGCCTTGCTGATATCTCCACATGAATGAAGGATCGCCACCTTCAGCTAAATCTGTCCAAGACTGAGCTTATTGTCTTTCTAGCCAATCCTTCTTTACCGCCACAGATAAGTGTGCAGCTTGACTCAATCACACTAGTGCCTATGTCTTCTACCAGGAATCTTGGTGTCATGGTAGACAACCAGCTGACCTTTAAGGACCATGTATTGGTTTCCCGGTCTTGCCGATTTGCTCTCTACAACATCAGGAGGATCAGACCCTACCTGACTGAACACACGACCCAGCTCCTGGTCCAGGCTCTGGTCATTTCATGCATTGACTACTGCAACTCCTTACTGGCTGGCTAGCCTGCATGCTCAGTTAAACCTCTGCAGATGATCCAGAACGCAGCAGCACGTCTGGTCTTCAACCAGCCCAAAAGAGCTCATGTCACTCCGCTGTTAATCGCTCTTCACTGGCTTCCAGTTGCAGCATGCATCAAATTCAAAGCTCTGCTTCTGGCTTAAAAAACAATAACCCAAACGGCTCCGGTCTACCTTCACTCCTTAATCCAGAGCTACACTCCCTCTCGACAGTTACGCTCTGCCAGTGAAAAACACCTAGTGCTCCCACCACAACGTGACGCAAAATCAGTAGCTAGACTCTTCTCCTCTGTTGTTCCCCGGTGGTGGAACGATCTACCAAACTCCGTCGGATCCGTAGAGTCCTTATCCACTTTTAAAAGCAAACTAAAGACTCAGTTGTTTAAGGAGCATTTCCACATTTAGTTTAACTAAATGAGTTAGAAAGATTTGTCCAGCTCTTTGGCTCAACCAAGTACTGAAGAAGCTGTGTGCACTTATGCCCAAGATGATATTGTGTGATGAAATCATGCACTTATGACCAAGTTGATATTGTGTGATGAAATCGTGATCTTGTATTTAAATAAAATGACTTAAAAAAAATAAATAAATAAAAATTATATGCACTGCCTCTAGCACTACATGACAGCACCTGGGTCCAACTGGACTCACAGCAGTCCGACTATCACTTAATTATGACGTCTTGTTTGAATTCATGCTTGTGTTGTTCTTACTCTCAAATGTAAGTTGCTTTGGATAAAAGCGTCTGCTAAATCACTGTAGAATAGAATAGAATAGAATAGTAGAATAGAATAAATTCAGTCCAATTCAAACCAACTGCAATCCAGTTAGAATAAGCCCAATTCAGCCCAATTCAATCTATCTGTAATCCAGCTAGAATAAGCCAAATTCAGTCAAATTCAGTCCAGCTGTAATCCAGTTAGGATAGACCCAATCCAGTCCAATTCAATCTATCTGTAATCCAGTTAGAATAAGCTGAATTCAGTTCAATTCATTCCAGCTGTAATCCAGTTAGAATAGACCCAATTCAATCCAATTCAATCCAACTGTAATCTATTTAAAATAAGCCCAATTCAGTCCAATTCAATCCAGTTGTAATCCAGTTAGAATAAAACTCAGTTCAGAACAAGCTGAAATCTAGTTAGAATAAGCCTAATTCAGTCAAATTCAATCCAACTGTAATCCAGTTAAAGTTAATTTAGTTCAGTTCATCAATAATCTAGTTAGCATCCCATTCAAATAAACCATAATCCAGATGCAAACCAGTTAGAACCAGTTCAATTTAATACAATTTTACCCAGCTGTAATCTATTTAAAATCAGTTCAGTTCAATCCAACTATAATCTAGGCAAGGCAAGGCAAGGCAGTTTATTTGTATAGCACATTTCATGTACAGGACAATTCAAAGTGCTTTACATAAAACAAAGACATTACAGATATTTAGAATAGTAAAAGGCATCAACACATAATCAACACATAGTCACAATAAAATAATAAATTACATTAAACATCTAGTTAACATCAGTCAAATTGATCCCAGCCACAATCCAGTTGTGTACGAGCCATAACAGCCGTTATCTTTGCACTGCCTGATCATAAAAATATTTAGAAACAACTTCTTTGGTTTAGTAATGAAAAACTTTTTAACAAAACACGAAATATTAATTAACATTAATAAAAAAAAAGAAAAAAGTTTGCATCTAACCAAAATCCAGGTTTCAGTGAGGGAGTCTTCAGCTTCTCAAATATCCAAATGAAACAGAGTCTGGTTTCCAGCAACTTCCTGTGATGTCGTCTGTCATCACAGGGAGTTTTCACACTCGACTGAGGTTCTTGTTTCCAGGATAAAATGCACAAAAACAAAAACAACGGGTTTTTATGGTACATTTTTCTCTTTTGTATGGACTTTTCTCAGGGTGCAGCTGTAACGAACATCAGTAAACGTCTTTTCCCTCATTTTTCTCTCAGTTTTTATGTTTTATTATTCAGATTTTGTTTTCCTGAGTTGTTTTCATATCCCATACCTCTTCAGTGGATTAAGTCTTGGGATGAAATCAAACAGTCAAAAACATTCCTTGCTGTCATCTTTTGCGGAACCCAGGTCCTCATATTAACTCACACAGGTCCCAGTTGCATCCCAACTGGATAAACGTAATCCAGCATCTCTCTGGAAGCTGAGAAGAGCGGCTGGTTGTAATTATCTGCTTTTGCTCATACATGATGGTCTGATGTTCCTTTTTTGTCTTTCGTGGCCTCCTGAGCTTCTGTTTAGGTGTCATTGATTTGATCGGGAAGTTTTAGGTGTGGAATGAACCATCAGCTTCGTTCAGACTGAGGAACGTTACATTTCTTGAGTATGATGGATGAATTCTGGGTATTTCGGAGTGAAAAAGATGTGTCATAACCGTCATTAGACGAGCTGTGTAGTTGTTTTTTAGTCCACAATGTTGGAAATGTAAGGCCTTCATCAACGTTTCCATCAGGTTGGTGTATGAAATCCTTCAGGGAGAGCAACTGTGCTCCTCTTGGAGCGTTTGTTTGGCTCAGACAGGATGTCCAGGAGATCTGGGATTGACTCTTTTACATCTGTGTTCGGTTCCTTGACAGCTAAGGCCAGGAGCTGCCAAAGATCAGGGATTACTGCTCCAACTGTGAGCCCAGCCAGGAATGTTCCTCAACCTCCTTGTGGTTCACAGTAGAGGGAAGTTAAAGCTGCAGCAATCATCTTCAGACATGCAAACATGCTCTTCTGCTCACAGCAGCAGCTTTCCGAACATGCTACCACTTCTCCAGAATGACGAGACCAAGGAGTTTATCAGCTCCCAAACTCTGAAATTCCCAGTCTTGTTCTGGGCTTTGGCTGGACCAATCCGGTTCACTGCAGCCCACAGAACCCAAAGGATCTGCTGCAAACATCCCAGGCACCACAAAACACTCTGGAGGGCTGGTTTCCATGGATACCAGCTGCTTTGTGTCAGGTATTGTGATGATAGTTTGGGATTGCACATGTTGGGATTTGAAGGTGGAGAATGGTGAATCTAAACTTTACATGAGATGGATCAATGAACTGGAGAATTCCTGAGAGGAAAACATGCCGTGGTAATGTATCTGAGCTACTCCCTAATCATCGCGAGGAAGATAAGAGTAGCTTCATACAGGGAGTGAATGGCTGAGTTATGATGAAGAGCAGGGACCATATTTAGACAGCTGATTCATGGCACAGGAATCCCCGGCTCCTCTAACCTCCTCCTGCTCACATGGAGCTCCTCCTCCCACCCTCCTCCATGCTCTACCTCTCACCTCTTCTCCCTCGTTCACTCCAACCTTTTCATGCAACGGTTTTAAACTTCAGCCTTTCAGAAACAGAAAAGCTTGGTTCCAAACTAATGAGAAAATAAGGAATTTTATCCTGAAAGATTCCCAACAATCCTCTGAAACGTTGCTGTAATCTCTGATATGACTCACAGCCGTGGCCGCCTTCATCTTTTACTCATAACTCATAATACTTATAAGGTCGTTCTGGAGAAATGTTCCGATGTTTTCTCCTCATGCTGTTTTACATCCAACCTGATGTGTCCTCATCTCAACCACCAAGAGCTCCATAACTTCCCAGAACCAGTGACCATTACAAGGCAGAGCCTGAAGTATGAAGAGTCTGAACCAGGTCTTGACATGATCTACACCGACTGGTTAAAAATCTTCTCTCCACAATCATCTAACAGCACAAATGGACCAGCTGCTGTTGGATAGGACCCACCCTGATTGGTTAATCGGGGTCCTCATGAAGGGTCCTCAGGAGGTCCGTTCCTTTCCACCCAGACCTTATGGATCCGGGTCTTGTTAGAACCAGCTTGGCTGAAAACTGGTTTCTCTTGTTCATGTAGTTCTGAGGAAGCTACAAGAGTTTGGACCACTGACCTTCTGTTAATCGAGACGGGATGTCTTCCACAGAACCAACAGAACCTGAACCAGAACTTAACCCACACAGACCTGCTGACCCCCCCAGACCTACTAAAACCTCCCAGACCTGCTGAACCCCTCCTAGACCTGCTGAACCCATACCCGAGATTTTGAAGATTAACTGCTCTGAATCAGGTGTGTTTGGTTACCATGGAGATCTGCAAGTTAAAAAAAAGAAAAAGCTGGAAGGAGGATTAAATCAAAGTGAAGACTTGATGTGACTGACTTGGCTGGTTTTACTGAACTGATCTGTAATGGTCTGAACCATATGGAACTGGACCACATGGAACTGGGCCACATGGAACTGAACCACATGGAACTGGACCGTATAGAACTGGACCACATGGAAATGGGCCACATGGAACTGGACCGTATGGAACTGAATTACATGGATCTGGACCGTATGGAACTGAATCACATGGAACTGGACTGTATGGAACTGGACCATATGAAACTGGATTGTATGCAACTTGATCACGTGGAACTGGAGCACATGGAACTGGACCACATGGAAACGGATCCACATGGAACTGGAGCACATGGAACTGGACTGTATGGAACTGAATCACATGAAACTGGACCACATATAACTGGACTGTATGGAACTGAATCACATGGAACTGGACCACATGGAACTGGACTATATAGAACTGGCCCATATGGAACTGAATGACATGAAACTGGACCACAAGGAACTGGACTGTATGGAACTGAATCAAATGGAACTGGACCACATGGAACTGAACCACATGGAACTGGACTATATAGAACTGAACCATATGTAACTGGACCACATGGAACTGAACCACATGGAACTGGACCGTATGGAACTGGATCGTATAGAACTGAACCTGATGGAACTGGACTGCATGGAACTGAACCACATGGAACTGGACCGTATGGAACTGGACCACATGGAACTGAACCACATGGAACTGGCCCGTATGGAACTGGACCGTATGGAACTGGCCCGTATGGAACTGAATCACATAGAACTGAACAACATGGATCTGGACCATATGGAACTGGATCGTATAAAACTGGATCACATGGAACTGGACTGTATGGAACTGGATTGAATGGAACTGAATCACATGGAACTGGACCACAGGACTGTTTGAGGAGCTCACACTCAGTATGATGGTGGAAACATTCGCTTATTGACAAAACACAGAGGAAGTGAAACAGAGAGCGAGGGAGGACAGAAGGACCTAAAAATAGAAAGTATCACATGTCAGATTGTGAGAAGGGAAAAGCTTTTAGGAGACGGCGTTCCTGTTTGTTTTGGGAAGATCCGAGGCTAAGTGGTGGAAGAGTTTCAGATGTGAAGATGTGTCATTCTTTGTCAGTTTTCTGTCTGATTTGAACATCTGCACATGTTCCCACAGAATATTCTGGATTAAATGAGTCTAAGTTTTGTTTCTTTTAGCAGGACGCTCACCAGCTCGCTCAAGTTGGTTTATTCCCAGTTAGTCTGCAGCGTGCCCTCACACGCTTCGCTGCCTTTTGCTGTCCGGAGTCAACTGGGAAAACATCTTCCTGATGACATGATCAGACCTGCTGAAGTACAGAGACAGAAATTGACTTCAAGTTAAAGCAGCATCACTGTAAACATCAGATTTACTTCAACATCTGAACATTTGTTGTCTAAACCCTTCAGCTTCGAGGTGCCTCCCGTGTTTACTTTGGATTATTTTTAAACTTGTTAGACTTTTTTAAGCGTATTACATTAAAAAAATAATAAAATTGATAAATAATTAAATAAAATACAAAGAAAATGTACTCCTGGATTAAACTCTTGCCTTGCAACAGGTAAGTGATGCATTCAAATGCATCATCATCATCATCAGGAACAGGTCGGTGCACCTGGACAAAAACTCACGGCTGAGCTCAGATGTGTTCTGAACTCCTCCATCTGTAAGTCGGCAGCAGCGCTGTCCCTCTGCTCCGTCTGCAGTCTGGAAATCACGGAAAATTTCCCCCATCAGTGTTTCATCTGCTGCATAACTGTCATCCTATGTGGTGAATTAAATTAATATGAGTCCAGCCAAAGGCTTTTACAGGTTTGGGCCTTCCCCCTCGGATTCCTCATATTGGTTTAGTCCGGTTCTGACTTTTCATCAATGAAACATCAGAAAAACAACATTAATTTACAGACTTTGCCTCACGTAGATCAGTTCAAGTAATTTCAGTTAATTTCGATCAATTCGATTCTGCTTCATTTATACAGCACCAACATATATATATATATATATATATATATATATATATATATATATATATTGTAAGTATAATTATATGAACCAGTTCATAAAATGATGATATAGCTAAGAAAACCAGCGGACTGGATCAGCTCTTTTTTTGGATTCAGTCCTCCGTCCTGAGCTGCACGAGGAGACAGTGGAGAGAAAAACCTCCATCAGAACAAGGACGGCCATCTTCCTGGACCGGTTAGAGGTGTAGAGGACAGGAAAAAGGGGTCAACCAGCAGAACTCTAATCCAGGGATTCCTGCTGAGAAAGAAGAAGAGAAACACAAATGAATGAACAAAAACAACGTCAGATATTTGTGCATGGAGAGTAAAGAGAGCAGAGAGGAGCCCAGTGCATCATGGGACGTCCTCCAGCAGACAGGAGCCCAGTGCATCATGGGACGTCCTCCAGCAGACAGGAGCCCAGTGCATCATGGGACGTCCTCCAGCAGACAGGAGCCCAGTGCATCATGAGACGCCCTCCAGCAGACAGGAGCCCAGTGCATCATGGCACGTCCTCCAGCAGACAGGAACCCAGTGCATCATGGGACGTCCTCCAGCTGCCTCGGCCTCTAGCAGCAGGACTAAAGGATGGATCAGGGTCACCAAGCCAGACCTGCTATAAGATTTATCAGGAAGGAAAGTTTGAAGATGATCTGAAGGTAGAGAGAGGGTCTGATAAGTGAAGGATCTGTCTCCCATTCTACTTTTAGAATCTCCAGGAACCAGTTAACCTGCAGTCTGAGAGCTCTGATGGGAAAATCTGAAACTCTGAGATCTTTAAGATCCAGTAGATCTTGGTCACTAAGAGTTTTATATGTGAGGAGGAGGATTTTAGATTCAGTTCTGGATTTAACAGGAAGCAGATGAAGAGAAGATAAAACTGGAGAAATATGATCTCTGATGATAGCGCTCATCAGAACCCTCTGGGATTAAACCCATATGATATCCTGCAGATCGGTAATTCCTGTCCTGAGCTGCAGACTCTCCTGCACAATAAAGAGCTGACCACTGAATTAAGTTTAAAATGTCATTCCATCTGTGGGCTGCGTACTTCCAGTTTCTGCTCACTGACATCAACATAGACGTTATCGTTCAGATCTCTGATTTAATAATTTGTTATTTCTCAGTAAAAAGGATTTACACATGAGTCAGAGTGAGTCACAGTCAGAAGCTTATTGAAAACATTCTGTTGTTCCTCATATGATCGCCTCCATCATGTGATGCCAGCTTTGGATGGAGTCACGTTATTGTCCCCAAACAGAAGAACATTTGTGACGAGTTTTCTTCAAACATCTTCATGTTACACTTCAGACTGAACCGTTCAGTGTTTATCAACACATTCCTGTAGTTTATAGATGACTGTAAGAGCTGCGTTTACTCTGCAGTTAATCCTCTCATCCATTTACTCTCTTTTCTTTCTATAAACAGATGGCTGAGTTCTAGAGGAAGAAAAAATCTTTTAAATAAATATCTGAGACTCCACAGAGGAATACTGTGCTCTCACAGCAGCAACATTAACTACCAGACTGAAGGTTTTGTAACTGATTAAAGTTTAACTTGTTGGCTAGATTAAGAGTTAGAATAACTCCAACTCTAAAAAAGTCAGGTCTACTTGCAAAATGTAACTAAAACCGAAATCTCATCAACTCATCTTTTATTCCCAGTAGAAGATCAACAACACAACATGTTTAAACTGAGACATTTCACCATGTGATGAAAATAAGAGCTGATAGTGAATCTAATGGCAGCAACATGTCTAGAAAAAGTTGGAACAGGAACAACAAAAGGCTGGAAAAGTATCTGGTACAAATTAGAAACACCTCGATGAGTATTGGACAACTAATCAGGTTAACTGGCAACAGGTCAGTAGCATGTATAAAATGTATAAAATGAGCATTTCAGAGAGGCAGAGTCTCTCAGATGGAAAGATGGACAGAGGTTCACCAATCTGAGACAAACTGGATCTAAAACTGTGGAACCATTTCAGAAAAATGTTCCTCAGATTTTGAAGATCCACCATCTACAGTGTAGAATATCATTAGAAGATTCAGAGAATCAGGAGGAATCTCTGTGTGCATGGGACAAGGCTGGATGCTGGTGATCATTAGTGCCTATGACGTGGGCAGCTTCCACATCTGTGAAGCTCCATCAATGCTGAAAAGTACATGGAGGTTTTAGAGCAACATCTGCTCCCATTCAGACAACGTCTCCTTCAGGGAAGTCCTTGCAGATTTCAGCAAGACGATGCTGAACCACATCCTGCATCCATCACAACAGCATGGCTTCACAGGAGAAGAGTCTGGCTGCTGAACTGGCCGGCCTGCAGTCCAGACCTTTCACCAGTACACAACATCTGGAGCATCATGGAAGCAGAAATCCAGCAACCAAGGTCCAGGACTGTAGAGCAGCTAGAATCCTGCATCAGACCAGAATGGTACAACATTTCTCTCCTAAAACTCCAGCAACTGGTCTCCTCACTTCCCAGATGTTTCCAGACATGTTGGAAGAAGATGGGACGCTACACCATGCTGAACACCACCCTGGAACTACTTTTTACACCGGGCTGAACATCACCCTTGAACTACTTTTTCCACCATGCTGAACATCACCCTGGAACTACTTTTTAACACCATGCTGAACATCACCCTGGAACTACCTTTTACATCATGCTGAACATCACCCTGGAACTACTTTTTCCACCATGCTGAACATCACCCTGGAACTACTTTTTCCACCATGCTGAACATCACCCTGGAACTACTTTTTAACACCATGCTGAACATCACCCTGGAACTACTTTTTCCACCATGCTGAACATCACCCTGGAACTACTTTTTCCACCATGCTGAACATCACCCTGGAACTACTTTTTACACTGTGCTGAACATCACCCTGGAACTACTTTTTAACACCATGCTGAACATCACCCTGGAACTACTTTTTCCACCATGCTGAACATCACCTTGGAACTACTTTTTCCAGACATGTTGCTGCATCAGATTCAGCTCATCAGCTCATATTTTCCATCATATGTTGAAATGTTTCAGTTTTATCATCTGATGTGTTGTTGATCTTCTACTGGGAATAAAATATGACCTTAATGTTGCATCATAGATTTGTGTGAAACTAAAGGGAGGCTTTTTGACTTTTTGATTAAGTTCAGTTTTAAAGTTTTAGACAAAGTGTGACTAACAGATGAGTCCTGACATGGGCTGAACATGGACCTTATGTGATCCTTCCTGGACTTTGTTTCCATAATTTAAGTGGAAAGATCAACATCTTCTTCTCATGTTGTGGAGGGACAGAAGAAGACTTTTCTCCAACTCTTCTTCACTCAGGTTATTTGAACACTGGAAGAAGACTTAAAAAGTAAATGTGGATCTTAATTACTGCAATAGTTCATCTCGTTTCTTCTTTCTGCTCCGAGCAGCAGGTTCCAACTATCTCACAACAGCTGTTTATCTCTTCCAACACGTCAGTGTCACATTTCCAGCTCTTGCAGCTGTTATCAGTCAGTAAGTGGAGGCTTTGGGCTTTACAGAGGGATGGCTACACCCAACATGCCAACCTGACAGATAAAACAAACAGGAAAACAGGAGTTTGTTTATTTCTGGTAGAAAATAAACCAGTTAACGTTTTCCCTCCAACAGACAGGTCAGGAAGAGGCCACTTCTTCTGCAGCTTCATAAATCTCTCCGTAAACATCGGCCTCTTCATTGTTATTGGATGGAGTATCACAGGGTTGCCATGGTGATGGCCACCACCATCCCTCTCTGTATAAATGTGAAGTGTGATGAGTTGAGAGCCTGCTTGGGAATGTCCAGTGGAACGGTCCAGACATAGGCTCTCATTATTCGCATAAAGCATTGATTCTGATATTTTTTATTTTTAATGGTTTTTTACGCCGTAGACGAAGTTGAGTAAACACATTAAACTCAAACCAGACCAGGTAGAAATGTTCTGTTCAAGATTAGAGATTTCTAGCTAGTTTCCATCCAGGACAAGGGATTTAAAATGAGACCTTTTTTTTTTACTTAAAGATGTATGTTAAATGTTTATTGTCTGCACCTTGGGTCTGAGTGAAACGCAATTTCGATCCTCTGTATGTCTTGTACATACTGCAGAATTGACAAATAAAGTGACTTTGACTTTGAATTTGAAAGATGGAAGGAAATAAAAATAAGAATATGAAAAAGAAGGTAAAAAAAGGATTAGAGACAGATGCATAAAGAACATTACAAACATTTAAAAAGTCAATCCTGACATGTTTGATTTCCTAAAATCCTTTTTCGTTTGTTTCTCTGGACAAAATTCTGTAATTTGTATTTTTCAATTTCCTAATGGGAAAAAGCTGATTGCAGTAAAGCAGTTTTACATTTAGGAATGCTACAGCGTCATCTACAGGTAGTTACTCTGTTCAGAGGCCAGTGCCATGTAAAACCAGACACACGTCAACAAAACTTTTCATATTTTCAAAACTTAGCATGATATGCCCGGTAGGTTACAGCCACGGTGAAGCCTCATGTTTCCTTATCCAGGATTTTAGGAGCTTGTTCATTCTTGGTTTGAGGGGCTTCAAAGTGGAATTATTTTTATCAGAGAAATGTGATAAAATCAGAATATCTAAAAGGTATTAGATGCTACCAGTGTGAGTTTTTGATGTAAGGCTATATTTGAAGAGTGCAAATCGTCTGTTTCATATAAACTGAGCCTCAGATCCAGTGTGGCGTCCAGGTATTTAAACTCAGGTACATTTCCTCCATTTGCACTTAGGTTAGTTCTAATGGGTTTGTTTGTTGGTGAAATACATAGCAATTGATTAGCATCCTTCCCACGCATATCTGCGTACATCTGTATTTTTACGTCATCTTTGCAGACAAAGAGGAGATCATATACCAAGTAAAAAGTAACAGGCCTAAAACAGAAGCTTGTGGTACTCCTATGGTGCAGGTCTGCTGCTGTATGAAGACCAGGGTCAGAGGAACCAAAACCAGAACTGTGCTGTAACAACCATGTGATATCAGACAGCAGCAGGCTGTATCTCACAGGGTCAGTGAATGCAACACAGAGATGCTTCACACACACATGTCTGCAGCCCCTGGAAACACTCATGTCTTCATTTGTGTTTGATGCAAATTCACAGAGTTCAGAGGACAGGAGGCATGAAAGGACAGATGGCCGGAAGTTTCTTTTCCCGATAATAATATGAAAAAATCTTTCCATCCAGATAAAAAGAGCTAATTTTACTAGATTACTTCTCCACTACGGCCGAGCAACAACTTGGTGTTGTGTCATTAACTAGAAACAAGTAGATGTGAATGAAGTGTGTTATCTGGCACAGGAACGGTACATGAGTGTTTGTTCTGTTGCCATGGAGCTGTGACGCCGATCTGGATCATTCCTCCGAGCTCAAACAGCCCACATTTTCTCTCCGGCTGTTAGAAAACAACAGCAGGAAGAATTTAAACAACCAGAGAAAGAAAAGAGAAAAAATAAGCCTGTCCATGTGCTGAGCTTTGTCTCTGTGACTCATCGTCCTGCTGCCCTCGGGGACCTGCAGCATGCCATCACTTTATATAGAAGTCTGCTTCTCTGCTCCCATGTCTCTGATTAAAGGGGACGAATGGAAACCAAGGCCGAGCAGAGTTCTTTCCCTAGAGCTTTTTTCTGTGTGGGACTATTGCGGTCTTTTCCCTGGGACACAACCGGTCCTGGACTGGTTGGAGCGATGGGGATCAGGAGGGCTCAGATAACATCCAGTCCCATCTTCTGTGACATCATTCAACTAAAAGTCTAACTTAAAATCATTATAGTAATAAAATACACACATGTCCTGGTTCCAACATGATTCTGCATGCTTTGATCATATGTGGAGGACAGTCCACACTGTCCATCTCATGGAGTATTTGTTTCCAGAAACGTTAGACTCTGAGAAGTTCTGCAGGAAACAGGCCACCTGAGCCCAGCTGGGATGTGATCACTCAGAACCTGAAACATTCATGTTACTCTGCACACCTTAAAAGTGCTTTTGAATGTGAACGTTCAACATCTACGGGGTCCACATCGACATCCAGCTGCTGTCCAGCTCACCACCAGAGGGAGGCGCTGCTTTTCCTTCGTCTGCTGGTCTTTAAAAACTGTTAGGAAATCCTTCTGTTTCTAATTTTGTTCTTTTCCCCAGAAGTCATTCGTACTGTTGAAATCAACTCTGCTCTGCTTTAGTTAACTTTTCTCCTCTTCTTCCTCACTATGAGTGGAATTGATGACAATTTTAAGAGCAGAGCCAAGTATTCAATCCAAGACTTCCATGATCAATATTTTAGCTACAGTAACACTGTCCTGCACCAGGAGATGTGGTGGACATTTAGTCCTGGTCCGGACACAGCAACGGTTGTTGCACCAGAGGAGAGGACATCACAGGAATAATGAAGAACATAACCTGAGACTACAGGGAATCTTTCATGGGGCATGACAACAGCATATAAGCGAGTAAAACCCACAGCATCACATCTCTAACGGGAGTGGTAGCGATGCCATTTTACACAAGATCCAGTAGATCCTATTAATCATCCTATTAAATGTGTCTCAATTTCCCTTGATACTTTGAACGATAACTCAATAATTTCCCATCATATTTCACCAGATATCCCTTCCCCCATATCTTTTTCCCAACATTTCTTAAGGCCTTCAGATCCTGGTCTAGTCCGTTCTGTATTTCAGTTCTGGATACAACTGCAAGTATTCCCAGAAATCCTTGTTTAAGAGTTTATATTGTTTTTAATGACAGAACCTGATCTTCATTAAATAAGTCCCCAGTTTAATAGATTTTCAGTTTGACCCAGCTTTTATTTATTTATTTATGGAACCAAAGGATAACATGCTCAAGTATAAAGCTGCTTATCCCGGCTGGCCCAGGAAAAAGCTTTTTATCTTTCCGGAATCTCTAATTGATTCTCTTAATGATGTTTTCTTTTTCAAACTGGGATTTATTATCATGATTTTGTATGAAGCTTGCCATGTCTCCTGGGAAAAAGTGAGGATTGGATTAATATAAACAATATTACTGACATTTTAAAACAATTTCTTACATTCCTGGACAAAGAAAAGCAGGTGCTTCATGGAAAATGTTTCATATGAGTCACAGAAGGTTTTAAAAAATGTTTCATTACTAACTTCAGTCTTTACTGGTTAGAGATTACTGGATTCATCTGGAGAGGAGGTCTTTTTGGACTCATCTAGGACATTTTGTGATTGGTGGAAGGAGACAACTGTAGCCCCAAAAATGATGCTTGAAAATGAAGGAGGGAAGAGATGGACGGTGATGATGAAGAGGAAGGGTATGGTGGTGAGTTCCCTTCCTCCATCTGCTGTCTGTTCTTCCTACATCAGCAGCTGTATCAGGAGGATTCCCCTTTTTCCTGGATCTCCCGTCGGAGTGGGCGTGTAGTGGAATGTGGAGTCATGAAGCTACAGTATTCACGCTGCTCATGCAGACAATCGCGCACACAGCTGGCGTTCCACAGCGGTGGGGAGGCTTTGGTGGTTTGGGTTTAAAGGAAAACAGAGAGGGGTGTGTTCCTGCAGGATTCCTCTCTCTGATGAGTGGTCGCAGTGTGAGGGCGGAAAGCTTTACACACACACACACAGTGTTTAATGAAACATTTTCTGCTTTCTTCTGGAAACATTACAGTCAGGCTCACCGCGGTCACCATGGAGACACCAGTACAACTCAATGTTTTGCCTTGAAGGAGCTGGTAGACCTGAAAACGACCCGTCCTGGTTTTATTTAGTCAGAAACTTGATGGGGATTTTATTCAGTTTTCATCAGGACGCTGATCTGGTCCTGGTTTCACTTGGTCCACCATCAGCTCCATCCAGAAAGTCCAGATGGGCCCAGAAACACCCCAAATCCTCCAAAGGAGTCAGGAAACAACCTAGTGCTGGCTGGGACACCATTCGTTTTTAAAAGGCGACGACAATGATGATGATGATGATGATGATGGTGTGTGACTTCAATCTTCCTGAATTTATTTCCACTTGTAGACAGATTTGGTAGAATTTTGCTCTTTTTTCAATTTTCTTGTATTTTGTAAAACACCTCCTTTTTACATGATTATTCTTTTCTATTTATTAATCATGTTGATTCATCTGCAACACATATTACATCATGTCTTCAGGAACACAAGTTAACCAGCTGTCAACCAGCCGTTAACTAGCAGTTAACCAACAGCTGACCAACAGTTAACAGTTCAACCCTTTAACACCTAATTCATCGTCTGCAAAGCAAAATGACTCGTCATCTCATTCCTGGCTCTGAAAAGGTTAACCAGCTGTTTACAGGTATTAACTAGCAGTTTAGCAGTGGTTTAATGGTCACAGTGACATGTGAAAAGCAGCTGTGCTGAGTCAGCAGCAGGGAGGACTGAAGCTGGTTAACGGTGAACTTGAGCATCAGGTTTCAGAAATGCGGAGGCGTTGTCATCCACTGACACACTGAGAGACTCGTCCTTCCTCTAGTAACACACACACCAGTCAGCGTTAACCGGAGGTAAAGATGGTAATCCTTCATCAGCTTCATGCTGTGGTAAAACACAGGGCACGACGCCTCCCATTGCTCAAACTGACTCTCACACGCCGAACACGCCAAACACACACACATTGTGGTTTACTGTGTTTCACAACGAGCCTCCCTCCCAGCTGTCATTTTGTAATTAAGTGCAGAGTAGATATGAAAATTGTGTGCATATTTTGTAAGAGCTGAGGCTGAAAGTTGTTTCACTCTTTTTCCTTGACAACCACACAAACACACACACAAACTCTGAAGCATTACATACCTTGTTTATCTATTTTCCACGACTCAGTGTACCTTCCTGTCTTTGGAGCAACAGTCTCACAGAGAACAATGTCCCATTAAATTAGGAGGGTCAGGAAGTCAAACACCAAGGTGGATGCCTGAACTTCCCACAAATCTTTCCATGTACTCTGGCATGGAATTCCCTCCTGTGTCTCGCTTCTTCATGCACCAGCACATTAACCTTCCATCCTCTGAGCTGTCAAACTGGACTCCAGTTCACCCAGAGATAAGGGAAGGGGAATAACCACAGTAACCTTAAAAACTAATACTCTTCAAATGCATTGGCCTTGAAACCTCAACTATTCCAGTATCATCAGCCCAGTTTCCAGTGACCCTACTGGACTTATCCCCTGTGGTTCAGAAAGACCATCTTTTACCAGCTGTGCTCAGGGACTTTACACCAGGCATGAATGAGTCTGGAGGACAATCTGACGCTCAATATGCAAATGCAGGATTAGTTTTTGCTGCAAAGACTATTTATTTGCCTGAATAACAAACATTTAACAAGCTGCATCATGTAATACAGTTATCAGCCACACCCTCCTTTAGTCCAAGTCTTTACATGTCAGGTCATAAAAATCTCACCAGGTGTTAAAATTCAGCAACTCCAACCTCAGAAAACAACATGACAGATCACACTGTGTCTTTAATTATTCAACAAAAACTATGTCCACCTCATCATCCAGCAGCTTCTGGCTCATACAGCACCAATAAGCTGAAGTAAGGATTTTCTGGATGATGTTATCAGCCTTTTCATTGTTCTGGAGGAATTTTGGTCCACTCTTCTTGGTTTCTGAGCTCTCTGAAGGTCCCACCACAGCATCTTAGTCCGGTTGAGGTCTGAACTCTGACTGGACTGATTCTTTTCTTTCCCAGCCCTTGTGGTGTAGATCTGCTACTTGTTTGGGATCATTGTCCTGCTGCACGAGACAGTTTTAACCAAGCTTTGGCTGTCGGACAGATGGACTCACATCGAGTCTAGAATACTTTGGGATCCAGAGGAGCTCATGGACCACTCAGTTAACCCATTTACATTCTTACCAAAAATCTGACCATTAGTTCTGGAGTTATCAAGTGATCATGTAGACAGCATATTCTGATTATGCTTTATCCGATAATGGCTGTTTTTATCATTGTGGGAAATCAGATTATCACATCCAGATTTCTTCCAAAGACTCAGATTTCTTCATGCATGTAGACCCGTATATGATTTCATATTTTTACATCTGCACATGTTCAAAAAACTGCATCGCTTCCATCTTTTAAATGTCTTCCCTTAAAAGGGCGGAAGTGGCACCATCACAATGTAAGCAGGACATAAAAGAAAATCATGATGGCGTTTACATCTTATTAGGTCCTACATTAGCAGCTAATGCTAAGATTGTGGATGCTGCCATGTTCAACAAAGACCAGATATTTTACTGTATGCTACATCACTCTATACGTACCCGATAAAAAGAAACTCGATTATGGACTGGAAAATGTAGACCAGGATTTTTAGAATATCACATTTCAAAGTGCATGTAGATGCATCAGATCTGATTATTACAGTAATCTGATTATGTCCAGTTATTGAACTTTTAATGGTCAGCTAAACGGGTTGAATGACTGCAACGTGGCTGAGTGCCAGCTTTGCATGTATATATTCCACTTTTAGTCATTCCGATCCTGCTGCAGGCGTGATTCCGTCTGGGAATGTTGTTATGGAAACTTGTGGTCCTGAGGTGTTACCACATGCATTTTCAGGTTTGGAGGTGTTTGAGTTGGATGAGTTTGTTGTTTATATTCAGATATCTGTGTGATGAATTTCACAGCGCTGCAGGAATGTAAAAATGTTTGATTGTTTCATTAAGTCAAAGCAGGAAGCTCCAATCTTTTGGTGAATTTCTGCAGCAAAAGGCTACACATAATCAGACAGCTCTAACACTCACCTCTAACATAGTCCCACAGAGGCCACGTCAGATATTCCAAACCACAACACTAATTCTTGGTTTGAAACAAAAAGGGATGAATTTGAATAGGACAGGTACTTTCCTGTACCCCCACCCCCCCTTCCCTTGTCAACACAGCTGTTCAGGAAAGCCCGAATCCCTCCTTCAAGGTCAAGTTTACCCAAGATACTTCAGTACAATACCTCCACCAAATGACCATCAACACAATGCACGTGAACACAATAGATATTTCCCCACTCTGAACCTTCCATCTAACACTTTGACGCTATCATCTTCCTCCTGGGCAGATGGTTTTCCAGGACTCTGGAGAATCCTCCCACTTGTGCCATTACTTGATTCATAAAACAGCAGAAAAACACGTCAATTTTCCACACTTAACCCCAGCTCCCACCCCCTCCCCGGGACTCCTTTGTTCTGGCTCTGCTGTGTTCCTGTTTTGACCATAAAGGCAGTGCTTAGGGAGAGGAAAGGACATTACATACAACAAGTACTTCATGTAGACATTCAGGAGCCCAACTGGAACCCCTCCCCTTGTCCCTCCTTCACATCCCCTCATTAACCACCAGATCATTGTTTTTATGAGGTGAAAAGGGCAAATGGGAGGCAGAGAAAGAAAAGTAAGATCAACTGGCAAGAAAACAGGGAAAAGAGGCAGGTTCTGGTTGACCCGCTCCCTTTTCATGTATGAGAGATGTAAAACCTGCAGGACACTATAATCAGCTCATTAGAATGAAGGATTTTCTGATTGCATTAATTATTCTAGTGCAGATGAACCTCCTGTCCTGATTGTTGTGATTAACAAACATTTCCAAACATCTCTGATCTTGTCACATCATGGTTCTCATTCATCGCTGGTGGCTGCACTATCCGATGAAGAGTTTACACATTTGTCTCAACACATCTGTTTCAGTTGTTTCAGGGGATTCGGTGTAACTGGACGGGGAATTATTAAAAAATTGTACTTTTTTTGTTTGCTTTGCTTTCACTCTGTACTTTACTCAAGCAGACGAAACCACCTGAACAACGTCACACAGTTACAACAGCTGCTCACTAGGGGGCGATAGTCTCCAAAATGACCACTGACCACAAAGAAGAAAATGAAAATCTTGTTTAGCACTAGTAAACAATGGAGCAACAGTAAATAGAATCTGTTTAGAATAGAACCAGAATCTGTCCTGCTGTCTATTTCTATAATCTTATTGGTATTTCCCGTATTAAAAAAAAATACAGGAAACAACACACAAAAAATACAGAATATAAATATAATTACAGATTTTTTTACAGTCTATGTTTACGTTTTAACCTGGTCCGGCTTCATACATTCAAGCAGTTACTCTACAATTATTTAACTTTATTTGACTTTAAAAGGTATGAAGGTTCTCTGGATTACTTAAAAAAACTTGAACTGAGACTTAATAAGACCAGATTTCATAAACTTTATTTATTTTCTGTTCTCCACAGGATGAAGTTAAGATTCCTTCAAAACTGAGCATCTCTAAATCCATGAAGGTGTCTGAGTCTGTATCAGGAAGCAGAGGAGGGAGTCTGCTGGAGCTCAAAGAAGCTGTAGAAGAACCTGGAGAAGAAGGCGGAGAAGGAGAAAAGGCAGACAAACCCCATGTCGACCTTTCATCGGACGAGGAGGGGTTGGACATTGAGGAGGTCATTGAGGAATCCCGAGCTGAACGCATTAAGCGCAGCAGTCTGCAACGCGTACAAACCCTGAAGACTGTTTTCTCAAAGGAGAAGATGGACAAGACCAGAGCAAAGACCAAAGAGAACCTGGAGAAGACCAAACAAAAAACTAAAGAGAACCTGGAGAAGACAAAGCAGAAGACAAAGGAGAACCTGGAGAAGACCCGACAAAGAACCAAGGAGAATTTAGAAAAGACCAAGCAGAAGACGAAGGAGAATCTGGAGAAGACGCGCCACAACATCGAGAAGAAGATGGGAAAACTTGGAACACGCATGAGTGTCAATCCTGAGCGCAAACAAAAGATGAAGACATCCAGTGACAAGATGAAGAAGGCCTTCACCCCAGACCATGTGGTGTATGCCCGGTCCAAGACCGCCGTGTACAAGGTACCCCCCTTCACCTTCCACGTCAAGAAAATCCGAGAGGGGGCTGTCGAGGTGGTCCAAGGAACCGAGATGGTGGAGGTATCAAGGGATGCTGAGCCCTTCGAGGGAGTAGAAGAGCCCATAGATGACGTCGAGGTGGAGGTTGAGATGGAGATGATGAATGGAGCTGGGGATGAAGAGGAAGCTGAGGAGGATGAAGAGGAAGACAGCCATGATGCTTTGCAGGAGAACGATGAAAGAGATAGAGACAGCGACTAAATGCAAACATTCACACCCAGTCCTTCATTCCTACTCTGAGTTTCTTTATGAAAACAAAATAAATTTGGGAAGGTTTAGAAGAATGTTCAATGACAACATTTTAATTGTAAGTTTGGCCATCATTCCTACTGTTAGTAGAACTCCCTGAATGACCTCAGAGAATGGGAATGTCACAGAAGATCCAGCAGGCGGTAGACAAACCAACACTTACACCAACGGAAAGAGTGCATCCAAAATATTCCCTGTAGTTCTTTATATTATACAAACGTTAAATTTGTAGTTGAGAAAGCATTGGCTGGTCGTATACCTGGGTGTCTCTGCTGGCTGACTGTTGGTTTGTCTACATCTAGTCTGACTGTCTGCCTCACAACTGCTCCATTTGGCCTGGATATGCATCTGCTGTACGACTCCAGGTTTGCTGGTTTCTATCCTAATTGTATTTGGGTTCTTGCCTTTTCAGCCACACCAGAAATACACCATTCTGACACCTGACTGTAAACTCATAAACTCTCCCCTGAGAGGAACCTGCCAGCCATTAGAAAGAAAGCAGGTTCAGGACTTTTCTTTAGTGGCTGTAATTTTCACTCTGGTGCTACAGTCGCCGTCTATATTTGTGTATTCATATAATTTTAGCCACGGATATTAATTTTATCCCTTCCATGTCTGAACCAAGAACTAATGGGCAGAAAAGTCTAATTTTTTAAAATCTGAAACCTTTATTTGACCCTTAGAAAATGGATGTCAGAATTACTGTAGTTCACAAGGTATCCACCAGGGGGCAGAAGACAAGAATTATGTTGTATACTTTTTTTCCAGGTGTCAGAAACTGTATGTACCAAATACGCAAAATTAGCCATTAGGAGAGGAAGATTATAATTTGGACAAAATTTTTTTATTGTTTTAATTCCCTTTAATCTTAAGGAATATGTTTTAATTTGCATTATGAAATAAGGGCTAACAGAACACCTTTTTCAAAGAGCACATATCAATTCATAGTGAATATAAAAACTTTAATTGTAACCTTACAAATAAAACAAAGAAAACACTTTAAATAGAAGACTAATCAATATAATGAACCACTTAATAATGTTTCAGTGTTTACATGGCCCCACTTTTTTTGTGTTATATAAATGTTCTCATTACTAAATCAACAAATGTCAACATCTGCTATCAGTTTACCAAAAGACTGATTAATCGAGCTGAATATGGGCTGATGCAGATGAAAGTATAATATCTAACACGTCAGAAACAATTGTAAATGAGCGTTTGGTGGATTGTTTCTCTATTGTAAAAATACTTCTGAAACTGATTCTGTGTTGAGTTTGTGGGTTGCCATGAAAAACTTGCCAAATCTTCTCTGCCAGTGGCAAACAGCTTATCCCGTGGTCCCGTTTACAAGACATGAAAATATTTTTGGTTCGCGTTTTTTGAAAAAAAAAAAAACAAAAAACAAAAAAACAAAGCAAAACAACCATTTATACAACAGCAGAATAAAAACTACGTTCATGCACGAGAGACGATGCGCATGCCAGGCCTCTAGGAGGCAGTAGCAACGTTTACATGGAACTTTTAATCCAATCAGACGTCCAATCAGAATAAAAATACACCATGTAAACATGTCAATAGGAATCTCAGATCAGAGTGATTTCAGTCAGATAAATGTAGCTAGTGAAACTTTGCCACGACGCACCCAGGTGTACACCGTGTCCTCATAAAACCTCTAATTATCTGGCGCACGTAACCTCTGCGTCTTTGCTGACGGCATTAATGCCAGAAACAGGTTCTGCTTCAACAGACCAAATTAATTTAAAAGATGTAGCAACACAAACATGACACAGAGGCCGCCATTGTTGTTGTGCTTCTTGCAGGTGAAGCAGGGTCTGAGTTCGCAAGTGCAAGATGACATGAAATACGTCATCGTCGCCAAAAGATTCTGCTTCCAGTTTACCCTGACGGGACCGCGGTTTTATCCACCCAAAACTCTGTTACCGTGGAAACAAGAGGCCAGAACGCAGCAAACGTTTGTGCTTTACTGTCTCAGCATTGTGGTGCAAACAGGGCCTTAGAAATAATCCACCAAACATTCATTTATTTACTTTTTGTGCTAAGTTTATACTCGGTAAATGAATAAAAGTCAGGATGTGGAGCTACTTCCCACTGCTGTAATAAACAAAATAAACAAAACTTATAAAAGCCGTGACCTTGGATATATTCCAGACTAGGAATAACGGCAAAAACAAAATCTAAACCAATGTGGCATCATGTTGCAGGGCCAAATGTGAATCAGTTATAGGTTGAGAAGAATATCTAAATTCTTCCCCACAGACTTTACGTTTACTGGTCTACATGATCATGAAGCCAAAAACTGATCTGTGGGCAGGGGAGGATAAGATCAGTAGTAGTATGATGAGGAAATCATGGGGAGGGAGCATCATTCTGTTGTTAGAAAGTCTGACTGACTTTTCTTTTACACAGAATGGCACCAAACATTCACAACTAGTAGGATGAAGATGTAGAAAAGACTGATCCTGGTCCTTGAATTTCAGTATATTTGTTCAAATGATCTTCCTTCCCATTAGCCACACATCTTTGCTCACACAGAAATTCTTTGTTTTTTAAATATCACATATCTTCAATCATTCCTTCCACCTTTGTTGCTGATCAGCTGTTTAAATTTATTACTATTTGCTTTATTCACCTTATTTAGAGGCACAATGGCGTCTGCAGGTTGGCATGAACAACACGTGTTTGTGGATGTAATCACACATCACATCTCCTCATTTAGACGTTTCCTCTTCAGCTCACTTTGATTCATGCAGTTTGTCATATTTCTGCCTTTCATCTTAAATTATAATCAGTTAATTTCTGCTGAACGTAGGGAAGCTTACATTTACTGATTTATCTTATTCATTCTGAGACTTTGTTTAAACAAGTTGTTTTAAAGATGTCTTTTGCAAATAAACTGTGATAAGGAGCAAAACTGTTGGTATGATTCACAAACCGACACACTGGAGTCTCCATGCCGGTGTTGTGGTCCAGTACTGACCCCCAGTGTTCAATCGTCCTTCTCATTCACATGTGCTAAAGTTAAGCAGCTTTTTGTTGTTAGCTGGGCTTTCCACGTCTGTTCTGAGTTTGCAGAAGGCAGGGTGGGGCACTTTGAACAGGTTTTTTTAGCTTTTAGGGAGGCGATCTGAGAAAACAGTATGGATATATCAAAACAAGTTTATGTAACTGTTGGCAAAGGTTGAACCTCCCACGTTATATCAAAGCCATCGTAGTTTCCTTTTTCCACGGAGTCTCCAGCCGTTTGCTCTCTGCACTGGTTCTGAATGAAACCTGCAGAAATGGAAACATGGATGAAATATTCTGGCCTTTTATAAACTGCTAAAGGGCCTCAGTTTATTATTTACAATATTTGTAGACACAAATGGATCTACAAATTCACGCTTAATTCCAGGTATCTGGAAGTGAAAAATCCAGTATTTTACATGAAGATCAGAACAACTTTTCCAGATCTGGAGGTTATTTTAAATGTACAAACGTGTACATTTCCACATGTGTACAGTAATCCTGACCACCTGAACTGAACCACATCATCATAAAAAAACTGAAGTCACATCTGTTAAGTCAGAAAGTAAAGATGGAGCAAGTTCTACTGCCTTGGAAATGTTTTATATTTAAACATAAATAAATAATTAAATACTTAAAACCTCATCTGGACACATTAGAGATTACAGTTACTTTTATTAGAATATTAGAGTTAATATCTTCTATGTTATTTTTATATTTATTCATCCTGTGGCCCAAATTGGACCCTCTGGAGGGCCGATTTTGGTCCCCAGGCCGTATGTTTGACATCCCTGGTCTAGATCATAATGCACCATTTATACATCTTTTATACATCAATTTATTAATTATTTCCTAAAACCTTATCTACATGTGTCACCTTTTCCCAGTCTGTACTCCAGCCTGGCTCCCCATTAAAAACCTTTTAGACCTGCAAACTCCTGCAGGTCTGAAGGCAGAAACAGAGGATGGCCTTTTATCTTGGTCAGGAGTTCAGAAATGTTTCTGTAACCGGGCACATCTTTACATCAGATCCACGGGTCAGCTGTGACGTCAAACCACAGGACCCATCCTGTCATAATGCAGCATTCAGCAGGGAAAACCTGCAAAACCTGTCCCCTGCTGTGCTTTGTGTCTCTGTTTGCTTTCCACTGCATTGCTTAACCACTAATGACTTCATTAATAAAGCTATTTGATTCACAGTTTGTTTGGTTTTTATTTACTCCCTCCTCTGTAAAAAAAAAGATTTATTAATCCAGTCCTCAGGATGAGAGCAGTATACACTCAGAATACAATGAAGACGTCTTCATCATCCTACTCCTCTTCTGTCAAAGATCAGTTAAAACTTCACTGTTAAAAAAGATAAAGGCAACACACGATCATTAGCATGTAGCTCAAAGTCATATTATATATCCCTATATATCATATTATATATTTATTTTGTCCCACTTCTGGGATATAACAAATAGATAATGGTATGAGCCAAATCTTTCTGACACGTGATTGGCTGCATGGCCATCAAACTAAAGCCCCGCCCCCTGTCTACTGAGCAGCAGTGGCTGAAGAGTCGGTTCTCCCCAAAGGTTAGGATTCGATTCAAAAACAATATCAATTTATTACAGATCGATTCGATTTGATTATACGGTTAATATCAGTTGTGGATATTTTATAAAATAAAGAAGCTAGTTCTATGAAAGTGACATCACAATATTTTCTTTTGAAATATGTAAAAGACCACATATCCCCAAGCGTTGTGGCTTTATGGCACCAGCAAAAGATAAAAACAAAAAACAAAAAATCACATCAATGTTTTTATTTTAGACATGGACCAAAAAACATTCTGGCTGAATTGTTGGATGGGAACTCCAGAGGTAAAAGTATTACAGAATAGTAACAACAGAATGCACCATTTCAATGTTATACACCTACAAACAAACCTGTGCAGACCTCACAACAATGAGCCCCAGTGGTCATCTCAAAACCTCAGGCCTGGGTAACCAGAGCGAAGGACAAAGCAGAAACCACATTCAGAGCTTCACACACAGTCAGCTTTATGTACAAAATTAAAGAAAATTAATACGTATGTTTACAATAAATCAAACTGCTGCTGTAGTTCACCTACAGTTCCCCCGTGCAATATAGTGTAGCGACAGATGACAGCAGTGGCAAGTCCTGCTGCTCTTTCCACCACTGAAGTGTTTTTTTTCCAAGGGCAAAGGATAACGCTCTCTGTACCTCTTGACTTCTTCACTGGCCTTGTCTCTTACAGATGTAGCTGCCATCTTCACTTCAAAGTCTCTTCCCAACAGCTGGTCCAACGCTGACATTTTCTTCTTTTTGACAGGAGTGCCATCATCTGCAATACAAAACAACGACCTTATATTAATGGCTTTGTTTGCCATGCTTCAGTGGTGCTCGTTTCCTACCTGACTTAACCATTTCCTGTATCATCATCTGATGTTCACAATGAATTGCACTCTTAAACACATATGGAAAAGTTGTATTATCACCATCATTATTAAACTACTTCTTTGTATGCCGATTCTCTGATAATATTTTATGTGTTGTAGTATGACAATATTTTGCAGCATGAGTTTAAACCAATGTCAACGCTTTCTTGATTACAAGTTATAAAATAAACAAACCTTCTGGCTCATCTTGGGTCTTGGGTGCATCTATGCTGATGTCCAGATCTCTAAGGCAGGTTCAGTCTGACATGGATTTGTCTGCAGTGGGCCTCTCTGGACTGGATTCCCTGTTACATTTTACAGGACAGTTTCCCGGAGATTAGGGCTACTCTGGAATTTAAAAAACCTTTTAATGCAAACTAAAAGGAATTGTCTCTCACTCATGTTATAAAATGGTCATTAGTCCTGAATAAATTAAGCTGATTTCCTGAAGGAAGATCAAAGCTACTCCAGGTTTAACGTAAACCTTAGGATGCAGATTTGACTCAGGTAAAGTACATGATGGTGTTGTTTAAAGCCCTTTCCAGTAAATTACACTTCCATTCAAACAAAAAAAAATGCTGCATCAACCTCCTGAAACAGCACACTTGTCCAGGTGTCCTTGGGCAAGACATTTCACCGTCCTTGCCTCCAGTGTCGGCATTGTTGGCGTATGAGTTTGTATGAATGTTCGCTGGTGGTCAGAGAGGCCGCTGGCGTGGAGTGGCTGCAGGGTCAGTCTGGCACTGGACAGCTGTGGCTACACATGTAGCTTAACATCACAAAGTACGAATGAGGAATGGATGAATAATGGATCCAATGTAAAGTGAGTTGAGTGCCTATATATATGTATATCTCAAATAAGTCATACAAATGATTTAGGCTAGGTTCACACTGCAGGGCATAATTGCTTCTGCAGAAAACAAATGATTGCGTCTGCTGTTAAACAATGAACGGCAAAAATCTGCAGCATTGGGGGCAAAAAACCAACAGCAGCTTTCAATCCTGTTCTCCATTTTCTTTCAATGTCTTTCATCTGGCGGCGTCTCTGCAACAAGGATACACTGCAGTGTTCGTGCTGTTCTTCGAGCTGGGCCTCAAGCTGCTTCCTCCTGGAACAAACTAAATAAACTGGGAGGATGACATACTTGTGCAGTAATTACTTGTATGAAAGGCCAGCTCTCATTTTGCCTTTACTGGCAGACTGTCGTGGTCGCTCGCACCCAGGATCACCTCGCCCTGCCCATCTCTGTGCCTTACAAATAAAGTGGGGAGTCACCAGCATGCTCATCTTGTACAAAGCCAGCAGTTTAGCAGTTTTCCCTTCGTTTTGTAAGAGAAATTATTAGATAATTAAGTTAATGTGATTCATTTGTATGGAGAGAAAAAAATGACACGATGGAATACATAAATAAAGCATCGAAGGATTAATTAAATGTGTCCTCAGTTTATTAGAAGTTTAAATAAATACATGAATTATTTATTTTATCATTAATTTAACCAAAATATGATTTTGTTTTTCTGTGAAATCATATTTTTCTCCATTTTAATAATTATTAATGGCAAGATAAGTTTATAGCGCATTTCATACATGACAGCAAATGCATGTGCTTTACATAGCTAATACAGCACAAAGAAATGCAAGCAGTGAAAGAATTAAATCATATTAAGACATAATTAAATTGACTTGCAAACTTAATAAAACCATTTAATCCAATTAACATGATTAAAAGTAAGCAACAGTCTATTTAAGTTAAAAGATGCAGTGCAGGTATAGGCACATGAAAGAAATGTTTTTAACCTGGATTTAAAGGTGTTTACATTAAATGAAAGTTTCATCTCCACTGGACAAACGTCCCACTTGTTTGCAGCATAACAGCTAAAAGCTGCTTGTCTGTGTTTAGTCTGGACTCTGGTCTAGTCTAGCTCATCTGAATCCTTGGATATAAAAACTTTATGTAGTATTTTACAAAATTCTTTGCACAGCAGCAGCAAAAAAAGTTGAAACAAAACATTTAAACAACAGAGGTTGGAATAAAATTAAGGTTGAAAGTAATGTGAATACCTATGACATAGTTATAGCTAAATGGTCTATCTGTGGAACATAGCTTTAAATTATTTTGTGTAGCCTTTAACTGCTATAAATATGTCAGTGTTCATACTTTTGGTTATTTGTTTTATTGATCTGATTTATTATAGAAATTGATTTTTTGTGATGACATCTGGTAGGATGAAGGAGAAGTTATTGACAAGGAGTCCGAACTTCGGAAAACCCATGTGCTTCAAACAAAGACAAACAAAGAAAGAACTTTGCTCAGTCGGCTACGTTTTCTGATTGGAAAGAGCTCTCAAAGCTGTTGCTCGTCTTACGCGTCATGCTAACGTCTGATCAAGGGTCTCAAGCTTCAGACAAGTGAAGCCACAAGCACTGAGGAAAGGCAAGAAGCAGAGCACTTCATAATCAGATTGGTCCAAGAGAAAGCATTCAGAGGCCACATCCAGAATGTCAAACGACACAAAGAGGTAAGAACCAAGGACAAGACAAATAGGCTTCACAAAGCATAGGCTATCCTCCTGAAAGCAAGCCATGTGTCCTCTTTACTGATCAAGTATTATCATGAGAAGTGCATCATCAAGGAAGAGGAATAACTGTAAATGAGCTGAGAGCCAATGGAATGTGGGTCCCAGGATGCAGTAGTGCAGTTGCTTCACACATTCATAAACGTAACAAATGCAGGAAATATAGAGGGAACACACAAGATCCAAAGATGGCAGACCTGCCAGAAGAAAGAACGAAAATGACACCTCCATTCACACATTGTGGCATAGACTGCTTTGAACCACTTTATGTACACTCTAAAAAGAAATGTTTTGGATCAAAAAAAAAAAAAAAAAAAATTAACGCAGTTAACTGTTTGCATTAGTCTTTTTGAGTTATGACAATTTCTTATGAAATTATTTTAAACCAACATACTACATTAAGTTAGATAAATTACCATTTCTTCTATAATCAAAGGTATTTTTAATTACCACTTGCTCAATAATTAGTAGCATAGGAGGAGCAGGTTTCTGCCCAGTGTGGATTTATTTTCCTTTTAAGATGTTGGATTACTTACACCAAACTCTTTGAAAAGGTCCTCTTCCTTCTCTCCAATGGCAAGGCAGCGGATAGCTATTTCTCTACCGATTTCAATTGTATTGTGCTATTTAAGAAAAAATATATAAAGAGAAGTACCTAAATTAATATAATCTGATTGGATGACAGCAAAAAAACTTTAATTTCAAAGACAAGTCTAGATAATCATCTCACCTCAAGAAGCATGTCCTTGATCTGCCTAATTCTCACTCCTGTAGCGTCTATACTTGATGAAACTATGTCCATCAGCTTCTGGATGCAATAGTCAAGTTTGGCCACAAAGGTAGATTCATGGTTTACGGTGGTTATTCTCTTAAATTCTTCATTTATCTGTAGATCACATAAACAGTAGAATTCAATGTTGCAGACAGTAAGCTATACTTAGTGGTTAAAGTGGGATTTGACAGGTAGGGGAGCCCTAAAATTTGGTGTTGCAGTGCACTAGAGAAAATTACGTAAATGATTGCAAAACTTAAACTGAATAATTTATTTATTTGATTAAGGTGGTGGAGCTCAGCTCTGAGGGGCTCCGGCCCACTTTAACCCCTGGCTATACTGCATTATTTCATAGTACAACACATTATTTAAAGAGGAACAACTCCTAAATTAGAGTGTCAACATTCAGTGGTAAAAATGCAGGGCAATAAATTGACCCATCATTATTGACTGGTATGTTGTTCCAAGTGAAGTCACTCTCCATAGAGGCCACTTGGAACCAAAGACCAGTCAAAAATACAAGCTGGTTAAGTATCTTGCTAAAGCAAACTGTAACAGTTGTTACACGCAGTTCGCAGGCTTCACAAAGTTAATCCAGTACTTCATAGGTCAAGGTACTGGTCTCACTTTTATTTAGTTTAAACTTGCAGAGACTTAAAACTTACTACAGATAGATAATCCATTACAGTTACTCAACAAATATATATGTAAGGGATAATGCCTGACGAAGTGTCCAATATCTTAAAATAATGGACGACACAGAAGTGTGAACCGTCCAACGCAAAGCACACATAGTATCTTTGCATGAGCAAAGTCTCACTGGGGTGACATGACAGAATCATATGATGATATTCTACACACCTTGACATCTTAAGAAAAAATGTAATGCAGTCTTAATGACCAAAATACGAATTTAAATTTTGTATCACAGTAGTAACCTAAATTTATAATACACATACCTTACCTAACTCATCTCTATCTCTTGCATGCTAAAGAGTAGAATGGCCAAATTACACTGCTAAAGATGACTTATGTTAGCTTGTAGTAGTACAAGCTAACTTCTCCTAATTCATCAACTCTATTAGCAGGTGTAGCTTAACATCTGTGAATCACCTATTGGTCATATTACAATTGCAAATAAGCCCAGAATCATTGCTTTAGTAGAATATATTTGTAAATAAATGACACTTACCTTGAAAATATCCTTCGTATGGTATGTTTTTCACCCTGCAGGTCTTCAAACACAGTCTTAACTGTCTGAACTTGTCAAGGCATGTTAAGTGAGCAGAGCAGGGACTTAAACTCCTTAACTCGAATAAATGATCAAGCCAATTTTATTAAGTTACTACAAATTGAATTTTATTTTAAATCAATGAACGCAAAAAGTTTAGTTTAATTTACACACAATATTGCATTGGCGTAATTATCAACATTATTATGTCAACACAACTCATGAAAATAATGTTTGCAACTTTAGAGGTTTGCCTAAATCAACAAATTACATTTTCTATCTTGCAACCATACATTTAATTAAGTGGTGGTAAAAGGTCTCCTGAATCACTTTTAGAGTGTAAAGGAGGCAAGAAAGGAACTGAAAAGGTACGGTCTCCTTTTCACCTGTGTGCGCTCAAGAGCCGTACATATTGAATTGCTTGATGATTTTCCTCTTTGAAGGCTTTCTGTGTGGCCAGATTTATAGTGTGTGCAAAGCACATTAAGGGTGAGGACTCATCTCTGTTTCCACGCAGCTAAAACCGTATTTGTGGCATTGTCAGTTACTAGGGCTGGCTCTTTATCAAGAAGGTTCCAGTCAGCACATACCTGTTTCAGTAGAGCGCCTACATTCTTCCCAGTGTGGAATCCTTTGAATGCCCTGATCTGTAAGACATGAACATTCAACTTCCAATCTGGAGCGATGTGGTGGGCCGTGATCGTCACATAAGACTCCGTTGCACATGACATCCAAGTGTCGGTTCTCATTGCCACTCACTCTACATTTGCCACTTCTTTTTCAACTTGGCCCTTAACTTGGGCATACAATGCTGGCATGCACATGCTGGTCATGTGATTTTGGGACGGGATCTTACACCTGGGCTGTAACGTATGAAATAAATCCTGAAATCCTTCCCACTCAACTATATTGTAAGGACATAATCCCTTGGCGATAAAACATGTTATTGATGCCGTGATGTCCTTAGCGCATGCTGATTTGTGACCAAGTTGCGGGAAAAAGTTGACTGTGTGCTACTTGCTGCATGCTCCTGCTTCAAACATGGACAAGAATTCTCACCGTACTCTTTGTAGTGCTGCCAGTGTACATCAACGATGCTCTACACAGTTTACAAATAGCGTGGCTTCTGTCCAGCTTCCTTTCATTCTTATAAAACCCCAAAAGTGTCCACACTGTTAGGAAAAAAAACCCCTCAATGAACAAGAGACGGGGAGAAGAAATAGCTGTTCAAAACACAGCCAGAAGACAAGACAAATCATCTTCATGGCTCAGGCTGACGCTGATGTTCATCACCTCCTCCATTTTCCGTGTTGTCACTTAGGTATGCTAATTTACCAGCTAGGCAGCTACGTAGTTTCGCTCTCAGCTTCAACTCTTGCATTGTTTTAGAAATGCTGTGTGTGATTAAAAATCTCTCACTCTCTCCATCAGACTCTCTCTAGCTCTCTCTCTCGCTTCCTACCTGCTCTTTCACATTTCAAAGCAGGCTACACAGAGCCTCAAAGTGGCCGTGATCGTATAGTGGTTAGTACTCTGCGTTGTGGCCGCAGCAACCCCGGTTCGAATCCGGGTCACGGCAGGCCTGGCAAGCGCTTGGCTGTTCATAATGCTGACAAGTGGTCTTGTCAGCATTTCAGGACCCCAAAATTTTCTTTTATTCATTTATTGTTCAAAATCTGTCATTGACGCTCCACCGCTCTGCCTGTCTCTGTCTGTTAGACTTTATATTTGTCTCTCTGTCTTACTCTGCCTCTCTGACTAAATTTTTCTGTCTCCAACTTTATTGCTGTCCTACTTCCACTCTCTGGCAATATGATCTTACTCTCACCCTTCCTCTGACTGAGTCTGTTTTACTTTCTGTCTCTTTGTCTTGCTGACTCTCTTTGTCTCTCAGTCTATCTGACTGACTCTCTCTATGTCCCTCTAACGGTCTCTGTCAGTCTGACTCACTGTCTGTCTCTCTATCTGACTGACTCTCTCTCTCTCTCTCTCTTCCTGACACTTTCTCTCTCTCTCTCTCTCTCTGTCTCTATCTCTCTCTCTCTCTCTCTGCCTAACACAATGGCTCGCTCTGTGTACCTCACTCTCTCTCTCTGGGGTGACTGGAAAAGAGCTGCTCCTGACCTTCGATAGCTCAGTTGGTAGAGCGGAGGACTGTAGGTGCTGACTAATAGGTATCCTTAGGTCGCTGGTTCAACTCCGGCTCGAAGGATGTACTTTTCTTGTTGCACTTGTTTCCACACAATGCTAGTGCTCGTTCCTATTTCAAAGCAGGCTGCGCACAACCGTCAAACGCCTCCCAACAGGCTCTATGCATGCAGCGAGGGAAACTGTAGAATCTATGATCACAGGGCTAGTGGCGCAATGGATAACGCGTCTGACTACGGATCAGAAGATTCTAGGTTCAACTCCTGGCTAGCTCGTAAAAAGCACACTTTAGCTCGTGGGTATGACTGGAAAGAAATCTCTGCCTAATTCTTTCTCTCACCTGAGTGTACCCCAGAACACAAATAAAAAACTTCGTGCAACAAGGGTGCTCTTGCAGCGCTGGAAGAAATCCTTCTTTCCCTACCGCTAAGCTCCAGCTTTTTCAACTCCCACTTCTTATGTCTGTCTCTGCTTTACCTTTATGCTCAATACAAGCCCATGCATATGCAGCAGAGCCAGATATACCATCCAGCAAACCTGATGGTGTTAACACTAACATCAATAGGGTAACCTCCATACGAGCGCACGCATGCACAGGCACACATTTGTGTCTAAGCATCAATGTGAGGACTGAGTCAAATAACCTGCAGAGTGAGAGCCACCATTTCTGCTGGACTTAGATGAAACTTTATGTTACATTTCAACACTAGGTGGCAGCCCAACTGAAGTTGTCACCTCAGATTCTGAAAAAAAAATAAACAAACAAAAAAGACAAATGTAAAATTTGATTGTGGGACCAGTGGAGTGAGGACCTTTAGATGGAGTGCCATTAACCCTTTAAGTACTGTACTTATGGCAGTCTGCCTGGTCCATTTTTGTTTTTCCTTTCAATAAAAGTGTCAGAAAATGTCCCTTTTGTAAAATTTTCTGCCCATTTTCAAGGACAGCTGTGACCTTAAGAATATGGTAAGTATTTGTCATTTTTACATTATATAAATGCTTATAATAGTATGTAATTTCAATACAGTGAAAAAACGGATTTGAATTTCCATCAGGTTTAACTTTACAAACAATTCAAAATGACATAAACAAAAATTCTGAGATTACAGAAATTCAATTTACCATCATTTTCATCATCACAAACTGTTTGGTTTGCTTAGAGCTTTCAGTGTCCATGTAGAATATTTATATATTTCTAAATGTAAAGGCGTTTTTTCAGCAGCAGGTGTCAAAGCAGTTCTTGTCCAGCTGAAGACAGAGCCCAACCATGTATTCCATACACATCCAAGGTGTACATCTTTTGCACAGAGTGCATGGCTTCCTCCCTAGGCATCCATTCTGACTTTTCCTAGTGACCTCTCTTATATTGGTGGGTACAGGAAATTGGCCTTGAGAGGGGAGCTTAGGTGGGCCAGCCACACCAAGCAGCTTTGAACAAAGCTAGGGTAACCTTCATACGAGCGCACAGATGTATATGCACGCGTACGAGCACGCACACACACACACACACAGAGGCTCAAAGTGGCCGTGATCGTATAGTGGTTAGTACTCTGCGTTGTGGCCGCAGCAACCCCGGTTCGAATCCGGGTCACGGCAGGCCTGGCAAGCGCTTGGCTGTTCATAATGCTGACAAGTGGTCTTGTCAGCATTTCAGGACCCCAAAATTTTCTTTTATTCATTTATTGTTCAAAATCTGTCATTGACGCTCCACCGCTCTGCCTGTCTCTGTCTGTTAGACTTTATATTTGTCTCTCTGTCTTACTCTGCCTCTCTGACTAAATTTTTCTGTCTCCAACTTTATTGCTGTCCTACTTCCACTCTCTGGCAATATGATCTTACTCTCACCCTTCCTCTGACTGAGTCTGTTTTACTTTCTGTCTCTTTGTCTTGCTGACTCTCTTTGTCTCTCAGTCTATCTGACTGACTCTCTCTATGTCCCTCTAACTGTCTCTGTCAGTCTGACTCACTGTCTGTCTCTCTATCTGACTGACTCTCTCTCTCTCTCTCTCTTCCTGACACTTTCTCTCTCTCTCTCTCTCTCTCTCTGTCTCTATCTCTCTCTCTCTCTCTCTGCCTAACACAATGGCTCGCTCTGTGTACCTCACTCTCTCTCTCTGGGGTGACTGGAAAAGAGCTGCTCCTGACCTTCGATAGCTCAGTTGGTAGAGCGGAGGACTGTAGGTGCTGACTAATAGGTATCCTTAGGTCGCTGGTTCAACTCCGGCTCGAAGGATGTACTTTTCTTGTTGCACTTGTTTCCACACAATGCTAGTGCTCGTTCCTATTTCAAAGCAGGCTGCGCACAACCGTCAAACGCCTCCCAACAGGCTCTATGCATGCAGCGAGGGAAACTGTAGAATCTATGATCACAGGGCTAGTGGCGCAATGGATAACGCGTCTGACTACGGATCAGAAGATTCTAGGTTCAACTCCTGGCTAGCTCGTAAAAAGCACACTTTAGCTCGTGGGTATGACTGGAAAGAAATCTCTGCCTAATTCTTTCTCTCACCTGAGTGTACCCCAGAACACAAATAAAAAACTTCGTGCAACAAGGGTGCTCTTGCAGCGCTGGAAGAAATCCTTCTTTCCCTACCGCTAAGCTCCAGCTTTTTCAACTCCCACTTCTTATGTCTGTCTCTGCTTTACCTTTATGCTCAATACAAGCCCATGCATATGCAGCAGAGCCAGATATACCATCCAGCAAACCTGATGGTGTTAACACTAACATCAATAGGGTAACCTCCATACGAGCGCACGCATGCACAGGCACGCGGCGCACGCACACACACACACATTTGTGTCTAAGCATCAATGTGAGGACTGAGTCAAATAACCTGCAGAGTGAGAGCCACCATTTCTGCTGGACTTAGATGAAACTTTATGTTACATTTCAACACTAGGTGGCAGCCCAACTGAAGTTGTCACCTCAGATTCTGAAAAAAAAATAAACAAACAAAAAAGACAAATGTAAAATTTGATTGTGGGACCAGTGGAGTGAGGACCTTTAGATGGAGTGCCATTAACCCTTTAAGTACTGTACTTATGGCAGTCTGCCTGGTCCATTTTTGTTTTTCCTTTCAATAAAAGTGTCAGAAAATGTCCCTTTTGTAAAATTTTCTGCCCATTTTCAAGGACAGCTGTGACCTTAAGAATATGGTCAGTAATTTTCATTTTTACATTATATAAATGCTTATAATAGTATGTAATTTCAATACAGTGAAAAAACGGATTTGAATTTCCATCAGGTTTAACTTTACAAACAATTCAAAATGACATAAACAAAAATTCTGAGATTACAGAAATTCAATTTACCATCATTTTCATCATCACAAACTGTTTGGTTTGCTTAGAGCTTTCAGTGTCCATGTAGAATATTTATATATTTCTAAATGTATAGGCGTTTTTTTCAGCAGCAGGTGTCAAAGCAGTTCTTGTCCAGCTGAAGACAGAGCCCAACCATGTATTCCATACACATCCAAGGTGTACATCTTTTGCACAGAGTGCATGGCTTCCTCCCTAGGCATCCATTCTGACTTTTCCTAGTGACCTCTCTTATATTGGTGGGTACAGGAAATTGGCCTTGAGAGGGGAGCTTAGGTGGGCCAGCCACACCAAGCAGCTTTGAACAAAGCTAGGGTAACCTTCATACAAGCGCACAGATGTATATGCACGCGTACGAGCACGCATACACACACACACAGAGGCTCAAAGTGGCCGTGATCGTATAGTGGTTAGTACTCTGCGTTGTGGCCGCAGCAACCCCGGTTCGAATCCGGGTCACGGCAGGCCTGGCAAGCGCTTGGCTGTTCATAATGCTGACAAGTGGTCTTGTCAGCATTTCAGGACCCCAAAATTTTCTTTTATTCATTTATTGTTCAAAATCTGTCATTGACGCTCCACCGCTCTGCCTGTCTCTGTCTGTTAGACTTTATATTTGTCTCTCTGTCTTACTCTGCCTCTCTGACTAAATTTTTCTGTCTCCAACTTTATTGCTGTCCTACTTCCACTCTCTGGCAATATGATCTTACTCTCACCCTTCCTCTGACTGAGTCTGTTTTACTTTCTGTCTCTTTGTCTTGCTGACTCTCTTTGTCTCTCAGTCTATCTGACTGACTCTCTCTATGTCCCTCTAACTGTCTCTGTCAGTCTGACTCACTGTCTGTCTCTCTATCTGACTGACTCTCTCTCTCTCTCTCTTCCTGACACTTTCTCTCTCTCTCTCTCTCTCTGTCTCTATCTCTCTCTCTCTCTCTCTGCCTAACACAATGGCTCGCTCTGTGTACCTCACTCTCTCTCTCTGGGGTGACTGGAAAAGAGCTGCTCCTGACCTTCGATAGCTCAGTTGGTAGAGCGGAGGACTGTAGGTGCTGACTAATAGGTATCCTTAGGTCGCTGGTTCAACTCCGGCTCGAAGGATGTACTTTTCTTGTTGCACTTGTTTCCACACAATGCTAGTGCTCGTTCCTATTTCAAAGCAGGCTGCACACAACCGTCAAACGCCTCCCAACAGGCTCTATGCATGCAGCGAGGGAAACTGTAGAATCTATGATCACAGGGCTAGTGGCGCAATGGATAACGCGTCTGACTACGGATCAGAAGATTCTAGGTTCAACTCCTGGCTAGCTCGTAAAAAGCACACTTTAGCTCGTGGGTATGACTGGAAAGAAATCTCTGCCTAATTCTGTCTCTCACCTGAGTGTACCCCAGAACACAAATAAAAAACTTCATGCAACAAGGGTGCTCTTGCAGCGCTAGAAGAAATCCTTCTTTCCCTACCGCTAAGCTCCAGCTTTTTCAACTCCCACTTCTTATGTCTGTCTCTGCTTTACCTTTATGCTCAATACAAGCCCATGCATATGCAGCAGAGCCAGATATACCATCCAGCAAAGCTGATGGTGTTAACACTAACATCAATAGGGTAACCTCCATACGAGCGCACGCATGCACAGGCACGCAGTGCGCGCACACACACACACACATTTGTGTCTAAGCATCAATGTGAGGACTGAGTCAAATAACCTGCAGAGTGAGAGCCACCATTTCTGCTGGACTTAGATGAAACTTTATGTTACATTTCAACACTAGGTGGCAGCCCAACTGAAGTTGTCACCTCAGATTCTGAAAAAAAAATAAACAAACAAAAAAGACAAATGTAAAATTTGATTGTGGGACCAGTGGAGTGAGGACCTTTAGATGGAGTGCCATTAACCCTTTAAGTACTGTACTTATGGCAGTCTGCCTGGTCCATTTTTGTTTTTCCTTTCAATAAAAGTGTCAGAAAATGTCCCTTTTGTAAAATTTTCTGCCCATTTTCAAGGACAGCTGTCACCTTAAGAATATGGTCAGTAATTTTCATTTTTACATTATATAAATGCTTATAATAGTATGTAATTTCAATACAGTGAAAAAACGGATTTGAATTTCCATCAGGTTTAACTTTACAAACAATTCAAAATGACATAAACAAAAATTCTGAGATTACAGAAATTCAATTTACCATCATTTTCATCATCACAAACTGTTTGGTTTGCTTAGAGCTTTCAGTGTCCATGTAGAATATTTATATATTTCTAAATGTATAGGCGTTTTTTTCAGCAGCAGGTGTCAAAGCAGTTCTTGTCCAGCTGAAGACAGAGCCCAACCATGTATTCCATACACATCCAAGGTGTACATCTTTTGCACAGAGTGCATGGCTTCCTCCCTAGGCATCCATTCTGACTTTTCCTAGTGACCTCTCTTATATTGGTGGGTACAGGAAATTGGCCTTGAGAGGGGAGCTTAGGTGGGCCAGCCACACCAAGCAGCTTTGAACAAAGCTAGGGTAACCTTCATACGAGCGCACAGATGTATATGCACGCGTACGAGCACGCACACACACACACACAGAGGCTCAAAGTGGCCGTGATCGTATAGTGGTTAGTACTCTGTGTTGTGGCCGCAGCAACCCCGGTTCGAATCCGGGTCACGGCAGGCCTGGCAAGCGCTTGGCTGTTCATAATGCTGACAAGTGGTCTTGTCAGCATTTCAGGACCCCAAAATTTTCTTTTATTCATTTATTGTTCAAAATCTGTCATTGACGCTCCACCGCTCTGCCTGTCTCTGTCTGTTAGACTTTATATTTGTCTCTCTGTCTTACTCTGCCTCTCTGACTAAATTTTTCTGTCTCCAACTTTATTGCTGTCCTACTTCCACTCTCTGGCAATATGATCTTACTCTCACCCTTCCTCTGACTGAGTCTGTTTTACTTTCTGTCTCTTTGTCTTGCTGACTCTCTTTGTCTCTCAGTCTATCTGACTGACTCTCTCTATGTCCCTCTAACTGTCTCTGTCAGTCTGACTCACTGTCTGTCTCTCTATCTGACTGACTCTCTCTCTCTCTCTCTCTTCCTGACACTTTCTCTCTCTCTCTCTCTCTCTCTCTGTCTCTATCTCTCTCTCTCTCTCTCTGCCTAACACAATGGCTCGCTCTGTGTACCTCACTCTCTCTCTCTGGGGTGACTGGAAAAGAGCTGCTCCTGACCTTCGATAGCTCAGTTGGTAGAGCGGAGGACTGTAGGTGCTGACTAATAGGTATCCTTAGGTCGCTGGTTCAACTCCGGCTCGAAGGATGTACTTTTCTTGTTGCACTTGTTTCCACACAATGCTAGTGCTCGTTCCTATTTCAAAGCAGGCTGCGCACAACCTGTCAAACGCCTCCCAACAGGCTCTATGCATGCAGCGAGGGAAACTGTAGAATCTATGATCACAGGGCTAGTGGCGCAATGGATAACGCGTCTGACTACGGATCAGAAGATTCTAGGTTCAACTCCTGGCTAGCTCGTAAAAAGCACACTTTAGCTCGTGGGTATGACTGGAAAGAAATCTCTGCCTAATTCTTTCTCTCACCTGAGTGTACCCCAGAACACAAATAAAAAACTTCGTGCAACAAGGGTGCTCTTGCAGCGCTGGAAGAAATCCTTCTTTCCCTACCGCTAAGCTCCAGCTTTTTCAACTCCCACTTCTTATGTCTGTCTCTGCTTTACCTTTATGCTCAATACAAGCCCATGCATATGCAGCAGAGCCAGATATACCATCCAGCAAACCTGATGGTGTTAACACTAACATCAATAGGGTAACCTCCATACGAGCGCACGCATGCACAGGCACGCAGTGCGCACACACACACACACACACATTTGTGTCTAAGCATCAATGTGAGGACTGAGTCAAATAACCTGCAGAGTGAGAGCCACCATTTCTGCTGGACTTAGATGAAACTTTATGTTACATTTCAACACTAGGTGGCAGCCCAACTGAAGTTGTCACCTCAGATTCTGAAAAAAAAATAAACAAACAAAAAAGACAAATGTAAAATTTGATTGTGGGACCAGTGGAGTGAGGACCTTTAGATGGAGTGCCATTAACCCTTTAAGTACTGTACTTATGGCAGTCTGCCTGGTCCATTTTTGTTTTTCCTTTCAATAAAAGTGTCAGAAAATGTCCCTTTTGTAAAATTTTCTGCCCATTTTCAAGGACAGCTGTGACCTTAAGAATATGGTCAGTAATTTTCATTTTTACATTATATAAATGCTTATAATAGTATGTAATTTCAATACAGTGAAAAAACGGATTTGAATTTCCATCAGGTTTAACTTTACAAACAATTCAAAATGACATAAACAAAAATTCTGAGATTACAGAAATTCAATTTACCATCATTTTCATCATCACAAACTGTTTGGTTTGCTTAGAGCTTTCAGTGTCCATGTAGAATATTTATATATTTCTAAATGTATAGGCGTTTTTTCAGCAGCAGGTGTCAAAGCAGTTCTTGTCCAGCTGAAGACAGAGCCCAACCATGTATTCCATACACATCCAAGGTGTACATCTTTTGCACAGAGTGCATGGCTGCAGAGTGAGAGCCACCATTTCTGCTGGACTTAAGGCGCATTCCGACAGAGAAGTTCTAAGAACGCAGTTCTAATAACTGTCCTAGTTCTATGAACGGCCCTTCTCCAGGGGAACTGTTTCATGTTGCATTCGCACATGAGTTGGGGGCGGTAGCGGGACCGATGTGACGCATACGTCTGCGACAGCGACGTGTGACTTTAGCGCCACATAACAACAAAACAAAACCCGCTAAAAACAAAACAACACGGCAAGCTAATATGGAGAAGGAAGAGATCGTAGTGTTCATGCTCTGCTTGATGGAGAAGTTACTGATGGACGATACAACCAGGCGTCTCACGTCGAGGCTGGAAGGCTCCTGAAAGTCAGAAGATGAAGAATCCAGCGGCAGGAGATCCGCCGCAGACAAAGGAGACGACGTGTAAGTTTAACTTATTAAACATGCAGCGATTGTATACGTGTCTTATGAGTAAACATTTCAGATGGTTTTCTACTGTCTGTGTTGAGCAGGTTACAATAAGTAAATATTTCAGACGGCGGGTTTATTGTAACTCGTGTTCTGCGTTTCAGACGTTGCTGCAGCTCATTGAACTCCTCACCGTCCGGCTGGTCCGGAGCAAAGCTGATAACTAGTGGGGAAAAGGTTGTTCTCAATTTTACCGATGAGCAGTGGACAGAGAATTTCTGTATGTCCAGGGAGACATTTCAATACATCTGTGGCCGCCTGAAGCTGCACTGGAGAGGATGGACACAACCACCTGCTGCAGATACTGAAGGAGATGGAGAACAGCCTGGATGTTTTACCTGCTGCCTTCCAGCTAATCACAACACACCTCTTCATAATAAGCATCATGTTCTGGAAGTTCGACAGATAGAACATACATGTATACATGTACACATTTAAAGAGAAAATGTTCCATAGAAAATGCATCATTTCATTTAATTTTTTTTCTTTTTTTGTTATGTGTAAAATAAAGATCTCATCATGTGCTATTAAGCTTTGTGTGTTTTATGGAATCATCAGTAGAAAGGTGAAGGAGAAATCCGTCACTGAAGGGTTGGTTGTGACTGACTTATGGTTTAGAATTATGAGGACATAGTCACACAGATTTAGCGTAGATGAAGGTGAAAATATAAAAAGGGTGGTGAAATGTTTACAGGTGTGTAATTTGTGTCAGATCTTGGTTAAACATGATAAACTTCGTTCTGTGACATGGAGCATATTATAAAGTTGATAAACTAATGTAATTTACACCCAGGGATAAGACTTAAAACGTAGCGGCCAAAGATGGATTATTTAATATTTCATAGCTGTGATAAGTTAATAACTACTCAATATTTTTATTAGCTAATATTTTATAGATGTGTTAATAACTACTCAATATTTTTATTAGCTAATATTTTATAGATGTGGCCAAAGCACATCTAACAGACACAAACTGAAAACTTCAGACTCTTTACAAAGTCATTTATTTTTTTATAGTGAATACAGCAGAGCAAAAATAACGTATACATGTGTGTATATGCTCTGCGTATCACACTGGCTTTTCCTGCCGCACGCAGGAGTCATTTGCTGCGGCGTTGACGGAGTAAACATGTCGGTGGTACAAGCTGTCCAATTTACTGTTTTTTCGGTTCGTCCCGCTCCGGTTGTCGTGGTTCTTAATTTATTTGTAGTCTTGTGTGAGTTTTCTACGTGCGCTGCTTCGCGTTATCCCGCGCTCTCTGACTGAGAGCTGATCGTCAGGAATATTTTCATATTTCGCTGCGAACCTTCAAAACCTCTCTGAAAATCCTCTGTGGCGTAGACGGTCAGAAGAGCTTCGACCTCCTCGTCGGTCCATTTATCGCTTGCTCTGTTGTTGTTTTTGTCCGTATGTGCAACCTTGTTTTTTAAATGTGGCGGGGACACAAAATGCGGAAATCTGGCAAGGGGCGTAGCTACCAGTCACCAAACACCTACGTCAGTAGGGTTCCTATAGAACCCCGCTCAGACCCTGCTTCGGAGTAGGAGCTAAAATGGTTATAGGAACTGGGGGCTTTGGTCCCTAGTTCCTGTATGTCGGAATGCGCGAAAAAACGGTCTGGTTCCTGAAAAGGTTATAGGAACTGCAAAAGGTTCCTACAGTCGGAAAGAGCCTTTTGATGAAACTTTATGTTACATTTCAACACTAGGTGGCAGCCCAACTGAAGTTGTCACCTCAGATTCTGAAAAAAAAATAAACAAACAAAAAAGACAAATGTAAAATTTGATTGTGGGACCAGTGGAGTGAGGACCTTTAGATGGAGTGCCATTAACCCTTTAAGTACTGTACTTATGGCAGTCTGCCTGGTCCATTTTTGTTTTTCCTTTCAATAAAAGTGTCAGAAAATGTCCCTTTTGTAAAATTTTCTGCCCATTTTCAAGGACAGCTGTCACCTTAAGAATATGGTCAGTAATTTTCATTTTTACATTATATAAATGCTTATAATAGTATGTAATTTCAATACAGTGAAAAAACGGATTTGAATTTCCATCAGGTTTAACTTTACAAACAATTCAAAATGACATAAACAAAAATTCTGAGATTACAGAAATTCAATTTACCATCATTTTCATCATCACAAACTGTTTGGTTTGCTTAGAGCCTTCAGTGTCCATGTAGAATATTTATATATTTCTAAATGTATAGGCGTTTTTTCAGCAGCAGGTGTCAAAGCAGTTCTTGTCCAGCTGAAGACAGAGCCCAACCATGTATTCCATACACATCCAAGGTGTACATCTTTTGCACAGAGTGCATGGCTTCCTCCCTAGGCATCCATTCTGACTTTTCCTAGTGACCTCTCTTATATTGGTGGGTACAGGAAATTGGCCTTGAGAGGGGAGCTTAGGTGGGCCAGCCACACCAAGCAGCTTTGAACAAAGCTAGGGTAACCTTCATACGAGCGCACAGATGTATATGCACGCGTACGAGCACACACACACACACACAGAGGCTCAAAATGGCCGTGATCGTATAGTGGTTAGTACTCTGCGTTGTGGCCGCAGCAACCCCGGTTCGAATCCGGGTCACGGCAGGCCTGGCAAGCGCTTGGCTGTTCATAATGCTGACAAGTGGTCTTGTCAGCATTTCAGGACCCCAAAATTTTCTTTTATTCATTTATTGTTCAAAATCTGTCATTGACGCTCCACCGCTCTGCCTGTCTCTGTCTGTTAGACTTTATATTTGTCTCTCTGTCTTACTCTGCCTCTCTGACTAAATTTTTCTGTCTCCAACTTTATTGCTGTCCTACTTCCACTCTCTGGCAATATGATCTTACTCTCACCCTTCCTCTGACTGAGTCTGTTTTACTTTCTGTCTCTTTGTCTTGCTGACTCTCTTTGTCTCTCAGTCTATCTGACTGACTCTCTCTATGTCCCTCTAACTGTCTCTGTCAGTCTGACTCACTGTCTGTCTCTCTATCTGACTGACTCTCTCTCTCTCTCTCTTCCTGACACTTTCTCTCTCTCTCTCTCTCTCTGTCTCTATCTCTCTCTCTCTCTCTCTGCCTAACACAATGGCTCGCTCTGTGTACCTCACTCTCTCTCTCTGGGGTGACTGGAAAAGAGCTGCTCCTGACCTTCGATAGCTCAGTTGGTAGAGCGGAGGACTGTAGGTGCTGACTAATAGGTATCCTTAGGTCGCTGGTTCAACTCCGGCTCGAAGGATGTACTTTTCTTGTTGCACTTGTTTCCACACAATGCTAGTGCTCGTTCCTATTTCAAAGCAGGCTGCACACAACCGTCAAACGCCTCCCAACAGGCTCTATGCATGCAGCGAGGGAAACTGTAGAATCTATGATCACAGGGCTAGTGGCGCAATGGATAACGTGTCTGACTACGGATCAGAAGATTCTAGGTTCAACTCCTGGCTAGCTCGTAAAAAGCACACTTGAGCTCGTGGGAATGACTGGAAAGAAATCTCTGCCTAATTCTTTCTCTCACCTGAGTGTACCCCAGAACACAAATAAAAAACTTCATGCAACAAGGGTGCTCTTGCAGCGCTAGAAGAAATCCTTCTTTCCCTACCGCTAAGCTCCAGCTTTTTCAACTCCCACTTCTTATGTCTGTCTCTGCTTTACCTTTATGCTCAATACAAGCCCATGCATATGCAGCAGAGCCAGATATACCATCCAGCAAACCTGATGGTGTTAACACTAACATCAATAGGGTAACCTCCATACGAGCGCACGCATGCACAGGCACGCAGTGCGCGCGCACACACACACACATTTGTGTCTAAGCATCAATGTGAGGACTGAGTCAAATAACCTGCAGAGTGAGAGCCACCATTTCTGCTGGACTTAGATGAAACTTTATGTTACATTTCAACACTAGGTGGCAGCCCAACTGAAGTTGTCACCTCAGATTCTGAAAAAAAAATAAACAAACAAAAAAGACAAATGTAAAATTTGATTGTGGGACCAGTGGAGTGAGGACCTTTAGATGGAGTGCCATTAACCCTTTAAGAACTGTACTTATGGCAGTCTGCCTGGTCCATTTTTGTTTTTCCTTTCAATAAAAGTGTCAGAAAATGTCCCTTTTGTAAAATTTTCTGCCCATTTTCAAGGACAGCTGTGACCTTAAGAATATGGTAAGTATTTGTCATTTTTACATCATATAAATGCTTATAATAGTATGTAATTTCAATACAGTGAAAAAACGGATTTGAATTTCCATCAGGTTTAACTTTACAAACAATTCAAAATGACATAAACAAAAATTCTGAGATTACAGAAATTCAATTTACCATCATTTTCATCATCACAAACTGTTTGGTTTGCTTAGAGCTTTCAGTGTCCATGTAGAATATTTATATATTTCTAAATGTATAGGCGTTTTTTCAGCAGCAGGTGTCAAAGCAGTTCTTGTCCAGCTGAAGACAGAGCCCAACCATGTATTCCATACACATCCAAGGTGTACATCTTTTGCACAGAGTGCATGGCTGCAGAGTGAGAGCCACCATTTCTGCTGGACTTAAGGCGCATTCCGACAGAGAAGTTCTAAGAACGCAGTTCTAATAACTGTCCTAGTTCTATGAACGGCCCTTCTCCAGGGGAACTGTTTCATGTTGCATTCGCACATGAGTTGGGGGCGGTAGCGGGACCGATGTGACGCATACGTCTGCGACAGCGACGTGTGACTTTAGCGCCACATAACAACAAAACAAAACCCGCTAAAAACAAAACAACACGGCAAGCTAATATGGAGAAGGAAGAGATCGTAGTGTTCATGCTCTGCTTGATGGAGAAGTTACTGATGGACGATACAACCAGGCGTCTCACGTCGAGGCTGGAAGGCTCCTGAAAGTCAGAAGATGAAGAATCCAGCGGCAGGAGATCCGCCGCAGACAAAGGAGACGACGTGTAAGTTTAACTTATTAAACATGCAGCGATTGTATATGTGTCTTATGAGTAAACATTTCAGATGGTTTTCTACTGTCTGTGTTGAGCAGGTTACAATAAGTAAATATTTCAGACGGCGGGTTTATTGTAACTCGTGTTCTGCGTTTCAGACGTTGCTGCAGCTCATTGAACTCCTCACCGTCCGGCTGGTCCGGAGCAAAGCTGATAACTAGTGGGGAAAAGGTTGTTCTCAATTTTACCGATGAGCAGTGGACAGAGAATTTCTGTATGTCCAGGGAGACATTTCAATACATCTGTGGCCGCCTGAAGCTGCACTGGAGAGGATGGACACAACCACCTGCTGCAGATACTGAAGGAGATGGAGAACAGCCTGGATGTTTTACCTGCTGCCTTCCAGCTAATCACAACACACCTCTTCATAATAAGCATCATGTTCTGGAAGTTCGACAGATAGAACATACATGTATACATGTACACATTTAAAGAGAAAATGTTCCATAGAAAATGCATCATTTCATTTAATTTTTTTTCTTTTTTTGTTATGTGTAAAATAAAGATCTCATCATGTGCTATTAAGCTTTGTGTGTTTTATGGAATCATCAGTAGAAAGGTGAAGGAGTAATCCGTCACTGAAGGGTTGGTTGTGACTGACTTATGGTTTAGAATTATGAGGACATAGTCACACAGATTTAGCGTAGATGAAGGTGAAAATATAAAAAGGGTGGTGAAATGTTTACAGGTGTGTAATTTGTGTCAGATCTTGGTTAAACATGATAAACTTCGTTCTGTGACATGGAGCATATTATAAAGTTGATAAACTAATGCAATTTACACCCAGGGATAAGACTTAAAACGTAGCGGCCAAAGATGGATTATTTAATATTTCATAGCTGTGATAAGTTAATAACTACTCAATATTTTTATTAGCTAATATTTTATAGATGTGTTAATAACTACTCAATATTTTTATTAGCTAATATTTTATAGATGTGGCCAAAGCACATCTAACAGACACAAACTGAAAACTTCAGACTCTTTACAAAGTCATTTATTTTTTTATAGTGAATACAGCAGAGCAAAAATAACGTATACATGTGTGTATATGCTCTGCGTATCACACTGGCTTTTCCTGCCGCACGCAGGAGTCATTTGCTGCGGCGTTGACGGAGTAAACATGTCGGTGGTACAAGCTGTCCAATTTACTGTTTTTTTCGGTTCGTCCCGCTCCGGTTGTCGTGGTTCTTAATTTATTTGTAGTCTTGTGTGAGTTTTCTACGTGCGCTGCTTCGCGTTATCCCGCGTTCTCTGACTGAGAGCTGATCGTCAGGAATATTTTCATATTTCGCTGCGAACCTTCAAAACCTCTCTGAAAATCCTCTGTGGCGTAGACGGTCAGAAGAGCTTCGACCTCCTCGTCGGTCCATTTATCGCTTGCTCTGTTGTTGTTTTTGTCCGTATGTGCAACCTTGTTTTTTAAATGTGGCGGGGACACAAAATGCGGAAATCTGGCAAGGGGCGTAGCTACCAGTCACCAAACACCTACGTCAGTAGGGTTCCTATAGAACCCCGCTCAGACCCTGCTTCGGAGTAGGAGCTAAAATGGTTATAGGAACTGGGGGCTTTGGTCCCTAGTTCCTGTATGTCGGAATGCGCGAAAAAACGGTCTGGTTCCTGAAAAGGTTATAGGAACTGCAAAAGGTTCCTACAGTCGGAAAGAGCCTTTTGATGAAACTTTATGTTACATTTCAACACTAGGTGGCAGCCCAACTGAAGTTGTCACCTCAGATTCTGAAAAAAAAATAAACAAACAAAAAAGACAAATGTAAAATTTGATTGTGGGACCAGTGGAGTGAGGACCTTTAGATGGAGTGCCATTAACCCTTTAAGTACTGTACTTATGGCAGTCTGCCTGGTCCATTTTTGTTTTTCCTTTCAATAAAAGTGTCAGAAAATGTCCCTTTTGTAAAATTTTCTGCCCATTTTCAAGGACAGCTGTCACCTTAAGAATATGGTAAGTATTTGTCATTTTTACATTATATAAATGCTTATAATAGTATGTAATTTCAATACAGTGAAAAAACGGATTTGAATTTCCATCAGGTTTAACTTTACAAACAATTCAAAATGACATAAACAAAAATTCTGAGATTACAGAAATTCAATTTACCATCATTTTCATCATCACAAACTGTTTGGTTTGCTTAGAGCTTTCAGTGTCCATGTAGAATATTTATATATTTCTAAATGTATAGGCGTTTTTTCAGCAGCAGGTGTCAAAGCAGTTCTTGTCCAGCTGAAGACAGAGCCCAACCATGTATTCCATACACATCCAAGGTGTACATCTTTTGCACAGAGTGCATGGCTTCCTCCCTAGGCATCCATTCTGACTTTTCCTAGTGACCTCTCTTATATTGGTGGGTACAGGAAATTGGCCTTGAGAGGGGAGCTTAGGTGGGCCAGCCACACCAAGCAGCTTTGAACAAAGCTAGGGTAACCTTCATACGAGCACACAGATGTATATGCACGCGTACGAGCACACACACACACACACAGAGGCTCAAAGTGGCCGTGATCGTATAGTGGTTAGTACTCTGCGTTGTGGCCGCAGCAACCCCGGTTCGAATCCGGGTCACGGCAGGCCTGGCAAGCGCTTGGCTGTTCATAATGCTGACAAGTGGTCTTGTCAGCATTTCAGGACCCCAAAATTTTCTTTTATTCATTTATTGTTCAAAATCTGTCATTGACGCTCCACCGCTCTGCCTGTCTCTGTCTGTTAGACTTTATATTTGTCTCTCTGTCTTACTCTGCCTCTCTGACTAAATTTTTCTGTCTCCAACTTTATTGCTGTCCTACTTCCACTCTCTGGCAATATGATCTTACTCTCACCCTTCCTCTGACTGAGTCTGTTTTACTTTCTGTCTCTTTGTCTTGCTGACTCTCTTTGTCTCTCAGTCTATCTGACTGACTCTCTCTATGTCCCTCTAACTGTCTCTGTCAGTCTGACTCACTGTCTGTCTCTCTCTCTTCCTGACACTTTCTCTCTCTCTCTCTCTCTCTGTCTCTATCTCTCTCTCTCTCTCTCTGCCTAACACAATGGCTCGCTCTGTGTACCTCACTCTCTCTCTCTGGGGTGACTGGAAAAGAGCTGCTCCTGACCTTCGATAGCTCAGTTGGTAGAGCGGAGGACTGTAGGTGCTGACTAATAGGTATCCTTAGGTCGCTGGTTCAACTCCGGCTCGAAGGATGTACTTTTCTTGTTGCACTTGTTTCCACACAATGCTAGTGCTCGTTCCTATTTCAAAGCAGGCTGCACACAACCGTCAAACGCCTCCCAACAGGCTCTATGCATGCAGCGAGGGAAACTGTAGAATCTATGATCACAGGGCTAGTGGCGCAATGGATAACGCGTCTGACTACGGATCAGAAGATTCTAGGTTCAACTCCTGGCTAGCTCGTAAAAAGCACACTTTAGCTCGTGGGTATGACTGGAAAGAAATCTCTGCCTAATTCTGTCTCTCACCTGAGTGTACCCCAGAACACAAATAAAAAACTTCATGCAACAAGGGTGCTCTTGCAGCGCTAGAAGAAATCCTTCTTTCCCTACCGCTAAGCTCCACCTTTTTCAACTCCCACTTCTTATGTCTGTCTCTGCTTTACCTTTATGCTCAATACAAGCCCATGCATATGCAGCAGAGCCAGATATACCATCCAGCAAACCTGATGGTGTTAACACTAACATCAATAGGGTAACCTCCATACGAGCGCACGCATGCACAGGCACGCAGTGCGCGCACACACACACACACACACATTTGTGTCTAAGCATCAATGTGAGGACTGAGTCAAATAACCTGCAGAGTGAGAGCCACCATTTCTGCTGGACTTAGATGAAACTTTATGTTACATTTCAACACTAGGTGGCAGCCCAACTGAAGTTGTCACCTCAGATTCTGAAAAAAAAATAAACAAACAAAAAATATTTATATATTTCTAAATGTATAGGCGTTTTTTCAGCAGCAGCAGCAGGTGTCAAAGCAGTTCTTGTCCAGCTGAAGACAGAGCCCAACCATGTATTCCATACACATCCAAGGTGTACATCTTTTGCACAGAGTGCATGGCTTCCTCCCTAGGCATCCATTCTGACTTTTCCTAGTGACCTCTCTTATATTGGTGGGTACAGGAAATTGGCCTTGAGAGGGGAGCTTAGGTGGGCCAGCCACACCAAGCAGCTTTGAACAAAGCTAAGGTAACCTTCATACGAGCGCACAGATGTATATGCACGCGTACGAGCACGCACACACACACAGAGGCTCAAAGTGGCCGTGATCGTATAGTGGTTAGTACTCTGCGTTGTGGCCGCAGCAACCCCGGTTTGAATCCGGGTCACGGCAGGCCTGGCAAGCGCTTGGCTGTTCATAATGCTGACAAGTGGTCTTGTCAGCATTTCAGGACCCCAAAATTTTCTTTTATTCATTTATTGTTCAAAATCTGTCATTGACGCTCCACCGCTCTGCCTGTCTCTGTCTGTTAGACTTTATATTTGTCTCTCTGTCTTACTCTGCCTCTCTGACTAAATTTTTCTGTCTCCAGTGGCGCTCCAGGGCCCTTGTAGGTCGAGGTAATTCTTGGTAATTCTTGGTAGTGATGGCCAATCACCTGTTGGCTTGTAACCAAGAATTGACCAAGAATTGAGCTCATCCACCAATCGCATCTCGGGGGACCGGTCTGAAGTCCCGCCCACGTCTACCAAGAATGGACCAATCAGAGAACTCCCCTCATTCTTGGCTAGCGGAATCGGACTTGGAGCGCAAAAGTAGCATACATTTATTTTTCTACAGCGTCGCTCAATTTCATACTGACATCTACGAGGTAAGTACGTTTAACATACCGTATCTATACACTTTTTGTATCAATTCTTGGGGTGACTGTCTAGCGGTAGCTTTTAAATTATATCCACGCTAGTAATAACGAGACTACTACCTGGCCCAACCCCCACTCAGGTTATTTTCTTGGGGTTGTTTTCGCACTTTAACCCACTGTCTGCCATTGTTGAAGTATTGGCTAAGTGGTAAAATAAATTTTCAGGCGGCATATTTTGCTAGTTTAGTTCATCAATGAACGTAATGTTACAAACAGACGTATGTATATTTTTGGATGGACACGGTCACTATTACTATAGTAACTTAGCGGGCTTACAGTAGCTTACATTAGCTCTGTTAATTTGGCAACTAACCTAAACTTATATATTACCCTTATTTTGTAGATGGGTGTATATTATACATTCATTCATTCATTCATTCATTCATTGCTCTGTTATTTTCCCTTCACAGGGCAAATATAAATAGATAGTTCAGCACTTATTTAAATTGATTTGAGGTTTGCAGCTAAACCTTTTTACAAGTTGCCCTTTTTAAGTTAACTGTAGTAGTAGAAATAACACTTTAATTGTAAGTCACTGTGTATATGTAGTGTCTGCAAATTTTTATTTATAATACATAATAATTTGCTTATTTATTACAACTAAGCAGCAGAGTTGCTGAAATTTTACTGATTTTACTGATTTATTTCTTTATTTTCTTTGAACAGATGGAACCCCGCTTTTTTAGACGTGCTGATGGAAGCCTGAAATTATCTGACTCCACTGAGGCAATGGAGATTAAAAAGGCTAACCAAGGAAAGCCATGGATGCGACCCTTGTCCCCAGAAACTGTTGTGGATAAGGCTCGGAGTGCCCTGCTGCAGCAAAAAGGAGATCCGTCCAACAGAAAGCATTTGCTGGGTTTCTTCGAAATCCAGTTTGGTGTTTTCCACGGACAGACCTTTAAGTGGGTTCTGGAGAATGCTCTCGGGTATGCTGCTTACCTCGTGGGCTCAATGAAGAGGGATCCCACAGGCAGCAGCAAAGACTCAAGAGAACACGCACACAATAAACAGTGTTTCAGGGAGTATGTGGAGCTCTTTCCTTCAGGCAGAATTGCCATTGCCATGAAGGAACAGCAGTATGTTGGTAAAGCGTCCCAGCAGACAGCCACCATGCAGCAGGGTTCGGCTCAAAGATCTCCATCCACCATGCAGCAGGGTTCGGCTCAAAGATCTCCATCCACCATGCAGCAGTGTTCGGCTCAAAGATCTCCATCCACCATGCAGCAGGGTTCTGCTCAGAGATCTCCATCCACCATGCAGCAGGGTTCTGCTCAGAGATCTCCATCCACCATGCAGCAGGGTTCGGCTCAAAGATCTCCATCCACCATGCAGCAGGGTTCGGCTCAGAGATCTCCATCCACCATGCAGCAGGGTTCTGCTCAGAGATCTCCATCCACCATGCAGCAGGGTTCGGCTCAGAGATCTCCATCCACCATGCAGCAGGGTTCTGCTCAGAGATCTCCATCCACCATGCAGCAGGGTTCGGCTCAAAGATCTCCATCCACCATGCAGCAGGGTTCGGCTCAGAGATCTCCATCCACCATGCAGCAGGGTTCGGCTCAAAGATCTCCATCCACCATGCAGCAGGGTTCGGCTCAGAGATCTCCATCACAGCCTTCTCCTCTCAAACACTGCTCTACAGCTTCCCTGTCCTCTCTCTTGGTCAAGAAGATGCCAAGCGAGCAAAACCTGACAAAGATGGTGAAAAGGCTGGTGTCACCCTGTAAAGTCAAACCATGTAAGGAAACATGTCATTGTATGGATTACATTTTATTATTAAACTGCCATTCAGTAGTTGTGATGTTTTATGTTTGTTTGTTTCTGTTTTTTTGTTTTCTTTTTGTGTAGCTTTGACGCAGTCACATACCAAGCCCTCATCTACCGTCAGTCACCCCCCTGCATCCACTCTTCCAGCCTCAGGACCCTCCTCTGCCTTTGTGGAGGAAGCTCAATCCACGTCTGCAGTCCCAGGACCCTCCTCTGCCTTTGTGGAGGAAACTCAATCCACGTCTGCAGTCCCAGGACCCTCCTCTGCCTTTGTGGAGGAAACTCAATCCACGTCTGCAGTCCCAGTCCCAGGACCCTCCTCTGCCCCCGCCCACTCTATGTCTGAGCCTGATGACACCACTTTGTTGGCAGAGGTCATTAGATGGGAAAAGGCCCAAATGACAAGTTAGTCAAAATTCCTTTTGCATTTATGTATAAAATATTATTTCAGAATTTTCATATGTAGAAATTTGTTTTTAATTTTTCATCTGTGTTTGCATATTTCTTGTTTTGTAGCAAAGAAAGTATGTCTTCCAGCTGGCTGGATTAAGACACTCAGTGAAGTAGACCAGAAGTGGATTTCAAAGGCTCTGTTCAAGTGGACAACACAGGGAACTCCTGAATTGGACTTCAGCAGAGTAGACAGGCTTTGGTGGTATCCTCCACAGATACCATTGCAGGCCAAAAATGTCCCTCAGCTAGAGAACTACTTTGGCCATCCTCTGTTCCTCTGGATGCCTCGAAAGCTGTGGCAAGTAAAGCTGATGTGTCCTCATTCAAATTGTCACAAAGAGCTCCTGTATTCAGCTGGTCTGCATCAGAAGATCAGACAGGTGGTGAGTGTAGGCACTATATATTTTATGGCATCTGAATATCTTGCTTGCAACAGATGTAAGAGGAAGGTCATCAGTTGGAGTCATGGCATTGTATCACAGCTCGATGTTGGCCACAGGATGCAGTTTCCCTGCATATTAACATCCAAACTTGCTTGTGATCTTGAGGTTGTGAGTTTGATGCGCCAGAGGGGCTTGGGAAACAGCAGCAGTCAAATTCAAAGGAAGCTGCAAGAGCGTCACTCTGAAATCTGGCTGCAAAAGACTGTGCAATACCTGACGGACTGCAGGGGTATTAAGAGTGCCGTGGAGAAGGGTCTGATCAGTCCTGTGACATTTTCACCCGCACCTACCATGCTTCCTGTACCCAAGCACAGGTGGCTGATGCAGGTGTATGCCCAAGATGTTCTTCAGAGACTGGAAGAAATAAAGGCATCCATCACATCCCACCTTGGCCGCATTTTAAAAATGGACTCCACCAAAAAAGTTGCACGCAAACTTGCAGGGAGGAGCTTTGGCACTGCGACATGGGTCACAAATGTTGGAAATGAGCACGGACAGGTCATAATGTCTGTGCTCACTGCCAGCGAAGGATTTGGTCTCGGGCCGATGATAGAAGGGCTGGTCAGGAGATACAGAATGGCTGGAGTACCTCCTCCTGAGGTGCTTTATGTTGACAAAGACTGCTGTGGCAAAAGCTTTCTCAGGAGAATGCTTGAAGAGTGGAAACACCTGAACATCCGCCTTGACATTTGGCACTTCATGAGGCGGTTTGCGGTGGGCTGCACTACTGATTCTCACCAGCTTTATGCCACTTTCATGGGCCGCCTCAGCCACTGTATTTTTATGTGGGACGAAGAGGACCTGACTGCTCTTAAGATAGCAAAACATGCAGAGCTAGCAGCTAAAGGGCGAGAACCTTCTGATGCTGATGTACTCCGGTCTATCAGCCGAAGTGAGCTAGCCCTGCACTGCAAGAGGACAACCCGTGGCATTCAGGAGACACAGAGCCTCATTGAAAAGCTTATCCAGGCCCTGGATGGGGACAATGGTCGTGACACTCTTGGAGTCCCACTGATAAACTCAGCAAGAATGAGTGAAATCTTGAAATCCCAGAAGAAACACGTGGCCTGCATTCAGGATCCTCCAGGGATTCAGCTTTACTTGCAGACGGGAACTGTCCTGAAGGGAGGTCACCGTCTGCCGATGTACCGCTGTGCCCGAGGTCCAACATCACAGGAGTCTTTTCATCTTCATCTGAACCGTTTCATCCCTGGTAAACATTGTCATAAATTTATTTACCAAGGCATTTTGTGACTACATTGAAATATAACATAGATCCTGAAGAATTACATTATACACAAGTCTTCTTGTGATTGTAAATAGAACAATACCATAGTAACAATATGTTTGACAAATATTTTTTATTCTCTGTTTTCTGAATTACTTTATAGGTACGCTGGCAAGTGATGTCTTCTTCCAGGCCTATCTTTTGGATGGGTTGTCAAGATGGAACGAGGACCGGGCTGTGGCGGCATCGATGGATGAACAGTCATGCTCATACAACCATCTGCTCCGTCATGCTGCTAACACCTTAGCAGAGGATGTTCTGGGCGAGAGGATCATCCCTTATGTTGGGCCAAGAAAATACACAGGTTGAGTACTATTATATAATCTTCTGTTTATTTATTTCTTCAACTAATACTTTCATCTTAATATTTATGCTGTTTTGTGTATTTTCTTTGTTTTGTTTTTTTTTTTTTTTATTGTCATTTGGAAGGTGAGCTTATTGGTGTGGAGTACCTCTACCAGCAAACGGGAAGAGTGCTGCAGGACTACAAAACAGCAATTGAAGAGTCTGAGACTGCTGAAGTAGAGGTAGATGAAGGCTTCACAGAACCGGAGGAATTTCAGGACTTGACAGTGCCCACATTACAGGGAGAGCAAACACTTGCTCTCGCCTCACAAGCATCTGCAGCTGCTCTTGGTTCCTCAGCAGCCCCAGCTCCTCAGACTACTTCCTCTGTGCCTCCCATTTCCCCCGTGACCATTTTCCCCCCGTTACCTGTGACTCGGTCATTCGTTACCTCGACATCAGCATCTGCAACTCCTTCACCTGCTGTGACTCCCCTGCTCTCCCATTCCACAGCAACAGTTTCTGCTGCTGAAATGTCTGGTGAGTTTTACAGAACTTTTTCTCATTTTTCACTTTCCTAATTGCTACGAATGTGTCAAGATATGTTTTACTCTAAATACTTCTCTTTTTTTAAAAAAGCATCAGCAGAAACAGATCCGCCTGCACACTCCTCTTCATGTGATGTAAGAAGTCATTTACCTAATAAACAAATGTTAGAACAATTTGGCTTGCTTGTTATGCATTGCTCTCATGTCTCATCAGTGGTTCTTTTTTTCCTTTTTTTTGTTTGTAGGATTCGGTTGGCCCTGACAATGTTGAAGGTTATGGAGCAGTGCAGGATTTGGTCGATTTCTTGGTTGGATTAAGAGACCACCGTCTTGCACTGACTCAAGAGGAGTGCAGTCAGATCATCGCTCTGTGGCAGGCGTTGGGAGATTATGATAAAAGGAAAACTGCGTACCCATCACGTCACCAACCTAGTCTGAGTAAGGGACGATTCCGGGCCACAAAGAAGATCGTGGCTCCAGGTGTGGAGAGCACCAAAAGGTGAGTTAAACTAAGAAAACACAATATCGGGATAATGTAAAAAGTCAAATATATTGTAAGTCACACATCACTCTTAATACTTTTTTTGCACATATAATTTTTTACTACAGGAGTTTCATTGGGAATCACAGTCCTGCACAGTGGCCCGACTGCAACAGAGTGGTTGAGGCTGTTTTTGTGAAACTGTTTGCCATATACCCAAGCACTGTCCGCTGTGAGGGAACGAAGGTGTCCAGATACACTGTGGTGGTACGTGCTTACAAAACATCAGGGAGTGCGTCATCACAAATGCCAGGCTGATGAGTGAGACCACAATCCAGCTGCCTGAAGTAAACGCTGCTACAGTTTCACAGTGGTGAGTTTGATTTATATATATGTACATATTTACGCTTTGCATAGAACTGATTTTGTTGACCACTAATTATGAGACTTTCTTTATGAGACGTGATTACATATTCCAGTCTGGGGCCTCATGGAAAATATATGTGAATCACATCAAAAGGAAGATCTCATTTTTTTGTGCATTATACTATGTGAAAACTTTGGTTTTCATATACATTATTTTGTGTTTTCATAGGTACTGCAGGCGGTGCAAGGCACAGGAGCGGGACATTCTTAAACAGGGTATTCCAGCTCAACAAGCACCCATGGCAGCCCCGGCAAAACTTCCGGCTGCCCTGCAGAAAGGACAATCGGTTGCTTTTGGCACTTTGGCTCAGCCTCACCTTTTTGTTCTGCCACCGAACACTGCTGGGCAGGCCCAGCTGAAAGGGAGGCCACAACATCAGGCAACTCCACAGCAATTTGTTTTTATTCAGCCTGCTCCACCTGCTCCTCTGCCCATTATGGTACCCCGGCTTCCAGCAATGCCTAAACTGTCAAGTATTGCAAACACACCCATTTATATACCCATACCACCATCATCTCCCACACAGTCAACACCACAAGCTGTTCCTTACACCACTCAGCAGTACAGACGCAGAAAAATGGAGGCAGAGCAGGCAGGCATTGCAAAACGAAAATACTCAAAAAAGACAGACATAATAGTTTGCAGCAAGTGCCAAAAGGACAGGAAGCCACCAACACATCGGCAGTATTTCGGTAACTGGTACTGTGAAGAGACTGAGACTCAGTCCTATGAGGAGTGGAGGGCTTTACTGGAGAAACGTGAGTATGGCAAAAGAAAAAAAAATAAAGCAGAAAATGAGGAACACTTAGTACTGCAGTTTCAGTACACAGTACGCTGCAAATCTGCTTTTTGTTTAGTTAATTGTCAGTTCAGTTTAATTTAATTTATTATTGTCAGTTCAGTTTAATTTAATTTATTATTGTCAGTTCAGTTTAATTTAATTTATTATTGTCAGTTCAGTTTAATTTAATTTATTATTGTCAGTTCAGTTTAATTTAATTTATTATTGTCAGTTCGGTGTGATTTAATTTATTATTGTCATGTGGCAAAGACTTTTATTTTTTTTAATCCTATTTTATACCTATTTTAAAGATTGATATTTTTTATTCTATTTAATACTTGTTTTTGGGGGAGATTTATGGGTACTATTGTTATTGTGATTTCTATTTGTTTTGTTTCTGCTCCATTTGTAAATAGTTTTTTTCTGTATATTAAAGATATTTATTTATTTTTTAAATTCTTTCTTTATTGTCTTTCTTAAAAATGTTTTATATATATATATATATATATATATATATATATATATATATATATATATATGTATATATAAATAAGTATACCCCAAACTAGTGTGTATATACTTATATATATACACACACAGAGAACAGTGATATGCAACCTGGACTAATACATGATAAAAATTGAATAAAAATAAATAATATTAAAAATATTTAAATATGAAAATAAATAGCACTAATGCAATAGGACTAATATACATGTTTGTAGAAATAAAAAATATGTAGGTCACAAGAATGTGGCATTGCTATTCTTTTTAAATTAATGCAGTAGAGGTTATCTATTCATTTATTTATTTTTATTTAATTGCAAGATCATTACATTATAAACAAACATTAGAAACACTACAAAAGGCATGGTTAAGGGACAAATATTTCAAAGTAATATGTTGTGTAAGCACGTGGACAAGTGTGTACACGAATACGTTTTTACATGGGTGTATATATATGTTTATTTCTCTGGCAGCATCTGGTCATTTTCGCGTATTTGTGGGCTTGCCGAAGGCGGGACGCGAACTCGCGATCTCGGGTTACGTTCCCGCATTCGTGGTAGTCTTACCTAGGCTAACAGGCTATGTCCTTGACGCAATGGATAACGCGTCTGACTACGGATCAGAAGATTCTAGGTTCAACTCCTGGCTAGCTCTTAAAAAGCACACTTTAGCTCGTGGTTATGACTGGAAAGAAATCTCTGCCTAATTCTTTCTCTCATCTGAGTGTACCCCAGAACACAGATAAAAAACTTCATGCAACAAGGGTGCTCTTGCAGCGCTGGAAGAAATCCTTCTTTCCCTACCGCTAAGCTCCAGCTTTTTCAACTCCCACTTCTTATGTCTGTCTCTGCTTTACCTTTATGCTCAATACAAGCCCATGCATATGCAGCAGAGCCAGATATACCATCCAGCAAACCTGATGGTGTTAACACTAACATCAATAGGGTAACCTCCATACGAGCACACGCATGCACAGGCACGTGGCGCGCGCTCACACACACATTCGTGTCTAAGCATCAATGTGAGGACTGAGTCAAATAACCTGCAGAGTGAGAGCCACCATTTCTGCTGGACTTAGATGAAACTTTATGTTACATTTCAACACTAGGTGGCAGCCCAACTGAAGTTGTCACCTCAGATTCTGAAAAAAAAATAAACAAACAAAAAAGACAAATGTAAAATTTGATTGTGGGACCAGTGGAGTGAGGACCTTTAGATGGAGTGCCATTAACCCTTTAAGTACTGTACTTATGGCAGTCTGCCTGGTCCATTTTTGTTTTTCCTTTCAATAAAAGTGTCAGAAAATTTTCTGCCCATTTTCAAGGACAGCTGTGACCTTAAGAATATGGTAAGTATTTGTCATTTTTACATTATATAAATGCTTATAATAGTATGTAATTTCAATACAGTGAAAAAACGGATTTGAATTTCCATCAGGTTTAACTTTACAAACAATTCAAAATGACATAAACAAAAATTCTGAGATTACAGAAATTCAATTTACCATCATTTTCATCATCACAAACTGTTTCGTTTGCTTAGAGCTTTCAGTGTCCATGTAGAATATTTATATATTTCTAAATGTATAGGCGTTTTTTCAGCTGCAGCAGCAGGTGTCAAAGCAGTTCTTGTCCAGCTGAAGACAGAGCCCAACCATGTATTCCATACACATCCAAGGTGTACATCTTTTGCACAGAGTGCATGGCTTCCTCCCTAGGCATCCATTCTGACTTTTCCTAGTGACCTCTCTTATATTGGTGAGTACAGGAAATTGGCCTTGAGAGGGGAGCTTAGGTGGGCCAGCCACACCAAGCAGCTTTGAACAAAGCTAGGGTAACCTTCATACGAGCGCACAGATGTATATGCACGCGTACGAGCACGCACACACACACAGAGGCTCAAAGTGGCCGTGATCGTATAGTGGTTAGTACTCTGCGTTGTGGCCGCAGCAACCCCGGTTCGAATCCGGGTCACGGCAGGCCTGGCAAGCGCTTGGCTGTTCATAATGCTGACAAGTGGTCTTGTCAGCATTTCAGGACCCCAAAATTTTCTTTTATTCATTTATTGTTCAAAATCTGTCATTGATGCTCCACCGCTCTGCCTGTCTCTGTCTGTTAGACTTTATATTTGTCTCTCTGTCTTACTCTGCCTCTCTGACTAAATTTTTCTGTCTCCAACTTTATTGCTGTCCTACTTCCACTCTCTGGCAATATGATCTTACTCTCACCCTTCCTCTGACTGAGTCTGTTTTACTTTCTGTCTCTTTGTATTGCTGACTCTCTTTGTCTCTCAGTCTATCTGACTGACTCTCTCTATGTCCCTCTAACTGTCTCTGTCAGTCTGACTCACTGTCTCTCTATCTGACTGACTCTCTCTCTCTCTCTCTTCCTGACACTTTCTCTCTCTCTCTCTCTCTCTGTCTCTATCTCTCTCTCTCTCTCTCTGCCTAACACAATGGCTCGCTCTGTGTACCTCACTCTCTCTCTCTGGGGTGACTGGAAAAGAGCTGCTCCTGACCTTCGATAGCTCAGTTGGTAGAGCGGAGGACTGTAGGTGCTGACTAATAGGTATCCTTAGGTCGCTGGTTCAACTCCGGCTCGAAGGATGTACTTTTCTTGTTGCACTTGTTTCCACACAATGCTAGTGCTCGTTCCTATTTCAAAGCAGGCTGCACACAACCGTCAAACGCCTCCCAACAGGCTCTATGCATGCAGCGAGGGAAACTGTAGAATCTGTGATCACAGGGCTAGTGGCGCAATGGATAACGCGTCTGACTACGGATCAGAAGATTCTAGGTTCAACTCCTGGCTAGCTCGTAAAAAGCACACTTGAGCTCGTGGGTATGACTGGAAAGAAATCTCTGCCTAATTCTTTCTCTCACCTGAGTGTACCCCAGAACACAAATAAAAAACTTCATGCAACAGGGGTGCTCTTGCAGCGCTAGAAGAAATCCTTCTTTCCCTACCGCTAAGCTCCACCTTTTTCAACTCCCACTTCTTATGTCTGTCTCTGCTTTACCTTTATGCTCAATACAAGCCCATGCATATGCAGCAGAGCCAGATATACCATCCAGCAAACCTGATGGTGTTAACACTAACATCAATAGGGTAACCTCCATACGAGCACACGCATGCACAGGCACGCGGCGCGCGCTCACACACACATTTGTGTCTAAGCATCAATGTGAGGACTGAGTCAAATAACCTGCAGAGTGAGAGCCACCATTTCTGCTGGACTTAGATGAAACTTTATGTTACATTTCAACACTAGGTGGCAGCCCAACTGAAGTTGTCACCTCAGATTCTGAAAAAAAAATAAACAAACAAAAAAAACAAATGGAAAATTTGATTGTGGGACCAGTGGAGTGAGGACCTTTAGATGGAGTGCCATTAACCCTTTAAGTACTGTACTTATGGCAGTCCGCCTGGTCCATTTTTGTTTTTCCTTTCAATAAAAGTGTCAGAAAATGTCCTTTTTGTAAAATTTTCTGCCCATTTTCAAGGACAGCTGTGACCTTAAGAATATGGTAAGTATTTGTCATTTTTACATTATATAAATGCTTATAATAGCATGTAATTTCAATACAGTGAAAAAACGGATTTGAATTTCCATCAGGTTTAACTTTACAAACAATTCAAAATGACATAAACAAAAATTCTGAGATTACAGAAATTCAATTTACCATCATTTTCATCATCACAAACTGTTTCGTTTGCTTAGAGCTTTCAGTTTCCATGTAGAATATTTATATATTTCTAAATGTATAGGCGTTTTTTCAGCAGCAGCAGCAGGTGTCAAAGCAGTTCTTGTCCAGCTGAAGACAGAGCCCAACCATGTATTCCATACACATCCAAGGTGTACATCTTTTGCACAGAGTGCATGGCTTCCTCCCTAGGCATCCATTCTGACTTTTCCTAGTGACCTCTCTTATATTGGTGGGTACAGGAAATTGGCCTTGAGAGGGGAGCTTAGGTGGGCCAGCCACACCAAGCAGCTTTGAACAAAGCTAGGGTAACCTTCATACGAGCGCACAGATGTATATGCAAACGTACGCGCACACACACACACAGAGGCTCAAAGTGGCCGTGATCGTATAGTGGTTAGTACTCTGCGTTGTGGCCGCAGCAACCCCGGTTCGAATCCGGGTCACGGCAGGCCTGGCAAGCGCTTGGCTGTTCATAATGCTGACAAGTGGTCTTGTCAGCATTTCAGGACCCCAAAATATTCATTTATTGTTCAAAATCTGTCATTGACGCTCCACCGCTCTGCCTGTCTCTGTCTGTTAGACTTTATATTTGTCTCTCTGTCTTACTCTGCCTCTCTGACTAAATTTTTCTGTCTCCAACTTTATTGCTGTCCTACTTCCACTCTCTGGCAATATGATCTTACTCTCACCCTTCCTCTGACTGAGTCTGTTTTACTTTCTGTCTCTTTGTCTTGCTGACTCTCTTTGTCTCTCAGTCTATCTGACTGACTCTCTCTATGTCCCTCTAACTGTCTCTGTCAGTCTGACTCACTGTCCGTCTCTCTATCTGATTGACTCTCTGTCTCTCTCTCTCTTTCTCTCTCTCTCTCTCTGCCTTCCTGACGCTTTCACGTACACACACACAGCTACACACACTCAAAGCGGTTAGTTGTAGCCGCCACAACCCTGTTAGCATGTTTTTCGTTTGGTAAAGGTGGGCTACAGGAATGTTTATAAAATTTTAAAGACATTTCATCAGGAATTTTTCCCCGAAGCTGAATTATCACAAGGACCATGAAAGTGTTGCTGAAATTACGTGACCAAAAGTTTATTGACTTTATGAACTGTCCTTGAAAGTTAGATCAGTTAGATCAGCTTGAGTTCTGGACAGATTTCCATAAAGTTTTAAGTGGCCTATTCAAAGTTAACCTACCTATGCAGTTTTCTACCTTATTCTTAGGAAATTCACTAATTCCAGGTCAGGACAGCTGATGACTTTTCATTCAACATTCTGATAACCACGATATAGGAATGGATTGATATTGTAAATTACATTTACCTTATGGAAAGGTTTACCCTCTCTCTTCGCCTTCAGAAAAATACATTTACTAAACGGTGGGCTAAATGGGCTAAATATGCTTGTCTTGAAAAGACAGGAGGACTGAACGAGTGCCCTTATTGTCACTACCTTTTACTAGTGAAAGTTTTGTTGGACCTGGAGATTGGTCAGTGACATGCACGCTCTGCCTCGAAACTCCCTGGTAAATATTCCATTATCAGTTTTTCCACATAAACCTCTCTTTCCCAGTTTTGTTCAGTTATCAAATATAATACAATTTTGTTTTTTGCTTTTGTTTTTTCTCTTTTTTTTTCCTTCCCCTCCCTGTTTCCATATAAAAAAAAAGTGGGAAAGAGGGAAAAAAATCATTTTGAGGAGCAGGAGTAATGAAACATGTCTGAAAGTAAGCAATGTGTCATCTTGCTCTTTAATAAAAAAAAAAATCAGCTTACATAATGTCAAGCCAAGATCTAATTTTCGTGTTAGACAGTATAGAAGTGGACCTCACCAAAGAAAAACAGAGGATTGAAGAAACTTACTTTTACACTTTTAAAGCAGCCAATGGAGGAAAGTGTGAATCTACACCCAATATACTAAGTAAGAATCATGCTTAGAAAAAGTCAAAAGGTGCTCAGTCGCCTGCAATGGTGGAACCAACTTTGAAGAAAGTATAGAACACCATAATACAAATCCTTTCCAAAAAAATTCAACAACTGGGCAAACCAACTGGAAAATAATATCAAAAACAACTCTTCTGAAATTGAGAGCATGAGTGAAGTGCTTAACTAAATTCATACTGATGTTATGGATCTGAAACAAGAAAATGGAAATCTGACTATCAAAATTGTGGAGCTGAAGAACAAAACATCAGGGCTAGAACAATGAACGAACGAACAGGAAAGGTGGGGTGGTTGAAAACGCCTCAGAAAATGTTAAAGAAAAGGTGAAAGATGTCTGTAGAGCCCTGGTCCCAGAATCAGAGAACAAGGAAGTGGTGACATCAGTGGACATCTATGAAGTTAAATCAGGGCTATAATGTTTTTTTCATTTGAAAGAAATATTTGAAAGTGAAAATGAAAGCTGAAAATTAAAGTTATGTTCTTACTGTGAACTTTGAAAAACAAAAACTGAATTCAAAATAAAACAAAATGCTTCAAATGTTCACATCAATTTGAATTTCAAGGGGATATTTTTTATTATTCTATATATATATATATATATATATATATATATATAAATGTTCAGTATAATATTTTTTCGAGTTTGAGATTTTTTTTTCTTTCAGTTTCAGATTTTATTGTTTTATTTCAATAAAAGGCTAATCTTTTTTTTACAGTTTCAGATTTTTATTTCACCCTCAGGCTTTTATTTTACACTTTCAGATTCATGTTTTTCAGTTTCAAACTTTTGGCCCTGGTGGTGGGTGTGGTTAATGAAGATAGGCGTGGACTTATGCTCATGAGTGACAAAGAACACAGGAGGCTGAAGTCATTCATTTTATCACATTGCTTTCAGGAAATGTGAAAATTGACATATTACTATGATAATAATAATTGTTTACATTGTTGATTTAACACCTCTAGTAATCAAGATTTGTTAGTGGTAAAAATCATATTTTTTGCCAGTTTAATGGTAATGGTGTGTTGGAGGTGTTCCGTAGATTCTGTCAATTTCCATGTTTCCTGAAGGCAACTTGATAGAGAGAATCAGCCTCCTGTGCTCAGTTGTCACTCATGAGTCCACGCCCCTATCTTCTGTAGCCACGCCCACCAAGCCAGATCAGGGTCAAAAGTTTAAAACTGAAAAACAGGAATCTGAACGTGTTAAAAAAAAAAAAAAAAAAAATCTTAAGGTGAAATAAAAATCTGAAACTATAAGAAAAAGTTTTGACCTTTACTGGAAAGCTCTTAATCTGAAAACATAAACTCTGAAACTGAAAGAAAGAAAATATCTCAAACTTTATATTTTATAAAATTTATAATTAAAGTTTATTTAGAAAAATACAAAAAATAATCACACTGAAATTAAAATTGATAAAAAACATTTGATGCATTTTGTTTTATTTTAAATCCCAATATTTGCTTTTCAAAGTTCACAGTAAAAACATGACTTTAATTTTCAGCCTACATTTTCTCATTTTCAAATACTTCTTTCAAATTAACAAACATTATGACCCTGATTTAGCTCCACAGTCATCATGCACCAACTCGGCCGCTGAAAGCAGGGGAAGACCTGCGGGTCAAACCACGTCCAATCATCATAAGATTTACATCCAGAGCTGTGAGAGATCTCACATGGAAACACGCCAAGCAAAGGGCCTTTCTGCATAATCAAGGTTTTGAGTTCAAGGAGGATTATTCAGGAAGACTAATTATTTTATTATGTGAAACAGATCAGAGACAGTTTATAGTGGTTAATATTTATGCCACCAATTATAAAGTTAGAAATCAGAAATATTGAGATGAGACTATACCAACTTAATTTAAAATTCTCTTAAGCTAAAATTTTATGGGGAGGTGACTCAATACTGTGTTTGATGATGATATGGATCATGGCCTCCAAAAGCCACAAATACAGACTACAGGCCTATGAAGGAAAAATAAATTTCTTATGAGACTGCTTATACACTGTACTTGTCTCATAAACTTAAACCAACACCATCCTCCCTGTCCCATCATTCTGTACAGTATGTAGCGGAAATCTGGAGATATGTAGATGATTCAAATATCATTTTAGGATTACAGTTTAAAGTGAAACTAATAATAATAATAAAAGTAACATTAAGAAACATTTATTAGTCCCTCAGTGGGGAAATTGCTTTACAGGTGCAGTAGCAGAAGCGTGCAGGTGATATGTAAAACACACACACACACACAAAAAACAAAATAATAAGTAATATTAAGTACAGTATATGGTCTGACAGGTATTTAAAAGAAATAAAATTACCAAATAAAATGTCTTTACACTGGAACAAATAGATGAATAAGGCAGCTAATCAAATGACTGGCTCGTTACCAGGCCTCTGCAGAGCTGAATGGCATGCAGACATCAGATTAAAGTGTGTTGGAGAAGGGTTGCATCTAAAAGTTGCAGGATGGTAAATCTCGAGGACCGAACTTGGGCACCCCTGCTCTATGGACCCTAGCTAGGGAACGATGACAACCAACATTATCTCAGTGGATGCGCCGCACAACGACACAATTTTGGGTTAAACGGCAAATATACACAAATTTTTTTATTACTTATGTTTATTTTTTACATTTTGTTAAAGATAAAAATAAAACTTCAGATTAAGAGAAATTAAAATTTTCTTGAGTCGGGCTTTAAGGGGTTAAGGCACAGCGCGCGGCGGGGGGTGCACGCGCTTCCAAACCGCCCGCAGCCTTCACGCTGCACCCGGAAATAGATCACTTACAGTAAAATACGAACTTAATCCAAAGTCAGAAAAAACGCCAATAACAACAGAAACAGAGCCCCAGGGTGAGGTTCCTGTTTCCGACATTTCTGGTGTGGTTTTAAAAACATTTTAAGGCGTAAGTTGTGTTTTTTCTTGTGTTAAACAAACGGTCGTTTTGTCTTCACCAACACCTGGTTTAGCAGAAACGAGGAGGTAAAAGTGTCACTGGTGGACGGGACATGGTGACAGCCGGACTGAGGAGGTTCTGAAAGTTGCTCCAGCTGCAGCAGTTAGTCCGACCTAAGGTGAGTTGAAGTCCAGGACTGGGCGAAGTGGTGGCGCATGAAAATAAAGTTTGGTTCCTCCATCCAGCTCCACCACCATGCTAACCGAGGAACAGCGTTAGCTTGCTAGCGTTACACAGCCTAGTCTGAAAGGAAGAAGAAAACCAGGTGAATTTGACCGTTTTCGGCGTGTTTACATCCTCTCGGCTACACACGGAGCCATTTTCAGCTTGGGGATTCAGGAGTGGGTTAGCAGGGAGGCTGCCAGGCTAAGCTACATCTGGAAACTTCTGTCCAGTGTCATGAAGTTGGAGCTGCGCAGCAGCAGATGTGCAGCAGGATTCATTCAGCCCGTAAATCACAGTAAAACTAAACTGTAGAGTCGTTTAATAGCCCCGAACAGAGAAACAGTAATGATGGTAAATATGAAGAAACATTTAGCTTTAGATTCCAGTTCAGATTAATAGCAGTGACCAAACTTATGGACTTGTTCTATAATCTTAAGCAAATAATTAAATTAATTGTAAATAAGTGTACCAAATGCAGGGAATATTTTTCTTATCAACGGTGTGAAATCTGTTGTGTAAGGTTGTCAGATCATTTTGCCTGGTTTTGAAGTTCCTGTAGATTTTAACAGCAGAGGTGTGAATCTTTGCAACTGTAATCACTTTATATGCACATAACTACTAAAAAAAATCAATAAATCCAGGAATCAGATCAGTCCCTGCTTAACCTCTTCTCAATTAGACCAATTTTCTGCCAACTGTCTAAAATGACATGCCCCAAATAAATTGCTACAAGGGCTGTATGTCTAATCTTGGGTCTCAAAAGAAAGCTAAAACTTGTGAAATTACGACTTATTGCCATCATCCTCTTAAGTCTTGGCTTTCAGGAGAAAAAATATCGGCATTGAAACAAACACACAACAGAAACTATTTCCATGTTTCCACTTTTTCCTCATTTCCAGTTATTCCTGCTACTATTTACCTGCTATCCTCACTAAACCAACTCCAGCTCAGCTGCTTTTTCTTCTTGGCTTTATTGCAGCCATAGAGCATTATTTTTCTTCTTTTCACACACACATAGAACTTTCTGCTCACTGGTTGATCTTTGGCTGCTCCTGATTGGATGTTACCGTCAATCTAAGCTCTCTGATTGGTGGAAAGTCTGACAGAAAGTGGCTTCATCATCATGTCCAGGTCTAAATAGAGCTCTCTTAACAACATAGTAGTGATAGTGATCTTTTTATGATGAAAATGTGATAAATAAAGCTGTTTTCATGGATCATTGTGGATTTACCAGATAGAGTCTCTGAATAAAAACTATATTTAGTGGCTGGATTGTAAACCTCCTGGAAGGGATAGAAATCCCTGGAAAACTTCTGTAGATCAACTAAAGCAGGGGTGCCCAAGTCCGGTCCTCGAGATCTACCATCCTGCAACTTTTAGATGCAACCCTTCTCCAACACACCTGAATCAAATGACTGGCTCGTTACCAGGCCTCTGCAGAGCTGAATGACATGCAGATGACATCTGATTCAAGTTGTTGGAGAAGGGTTGCATCTAAAAGTTGCAGGATGGTAGATCTCGAGAACCGAACATGGGCACGCCTGACCTAAAGGGTAGCTATCCATCACAGTTTACCCCACAGAGCTACACACTACCACTCCTGAGGAACTGAGGATGACATAAGCACTCGGACATCTAGCAAAGTTTTAGGGGTTTAAAGTGGTGTTACACAGGTAATTAACTCGGGAAGCCATTGGCCGATGTTGATGATCGACACCTTTTATCTAATGTCAGAATCAGTAGAATTGAGAAATTGGCAGAAGCTCTAAAGTGAACAGAGCTGATGTCACGCTTTTCTTACATTCCCATATAACTGCTGGGGTTCCAATAAATTCATGAAATGCAGTTTTCCCAAATTCCCTTTTCAGAGCACTCCTTTATAATGACTAGGTCCTGAGCCCTGCATTCCTCTCTGACATTACCCAACGTATCAGAGAAATGTTTACATGAGATTCTTTGTTTGAGTTTTATTGCATCTGAATGAGACTAGGATGTTACATTTACTTAAGTTCACAATTATTAAACAACACTATTAATTTATCATAAAGATTCTTCAATATCATCATAAAAGATAATGTCTGAGTTACCTGATATATTAGATAGGTCATCCTGCAGCCGTCTACTTGATGTATGTAGAAAAAACAGCAAAAATATTGATATTTGATTTATTTATAGCAGTTTCTTGTTTCGTGGACTTTTTTTTGGGTCAACAGTGTATAAAAGTCATGTGAGAGAAAAAGACACTGGATTGAAAAAATTGGACTAAAAAGAACAGTTATTAAAACAATCATGTTGTTATTAGCCAAAATTATCGGCCAGTAAAAGAAAAGTTGAGAAAACTGGACAAAAATGCACCTCAGTTTTTTTAGTCTTCAATGTTTTGTGATGCATGTTTTTTTTCCGTAAAACTGGAATAAATAGTCATTTTCTGAACTCTTCCCGTTCCACAGGAGCATCATGGCGATGTGGATTCAGGCCCAGCAGCTTCAGGGCGAGGCGTTGCATCAGATGCAGGCGCTGTACGGCCAGCACTTCCCCATAGAGGTGCGACACTACCTGGCACAGTGGATAGAAAGCCAGTCCTGGTATGTCACAGATCTTTATGCTGTTTTGGGTCATCTGTGGCCGTATCTGTATTAAACAAAACACATGCTAATTCCGTCAGATTGGACAGCGCTGATGGAAAACTACAGATCTGAGAATTAAAGTTTTCATTGTAACCTGCTGTTGATCGAACTTCACCTTGATTATGGTCTGATCTGGGATCGCTGTGAGAAAGCTATACTTTTTTCCGCCAGTGTTGCAGTTTTCCCTACTTTAATAGCCAATACCAGCCATCTAACACTGACGTTTCATTTTCCTCCTTTCCCAGGGATTCAGTGGAGTTGGAAAACCCATCAGATGAAGCCAAAGCCAAACGTCTGCTGGACAGCCTGGTGGCTGAGCTGCAGAAGAAAGCACAGCTTCAGGGAGGGGAGGATGGTTTTCTGCTCAAGATCAAGCTGGGCCACTACGCCAGCCAGCTCAAGGTACCAAGTAACTGCTGCAAGGCGAGAGAAAACGAACTGGGCCGTCCAGAAAACCACTTCCTGGGACATTATCCCAACTCTGTCTGGGATTATTTTTCTGCTACTGTAATATCTCTCATCTGAAACTTCATGCTCTCAGATATATTTCTATTTGTTGAAAATCTTTCCAACAAACCCACTGGAGGTACCCATACTGGTTCAGGCAGATGACAAACCATCCCGGTCCTGGTTCTGATGGAGATTTTCCTCCCTGTAAAGTGAGAATCATTATCTACAAAGACAGACAAGCTAATGATCATTAGCTTGTCTGCACATAAACTCTTAATTAGTCCTTCCTCAGACACCATATACAGCAGAGCTACTCAACAAGGGATGCAGTCCCGCAGGTTTTCAATGTGTCCCTGCTCCAACACACCTTACTCAAATTAATGAATTGTTGTGCAGAACTTGAGGAAGAACAGTTGTCTGCCAACCTGAAAGTTGGTGGTTTGATTCCAGGCATTCCCTGACTACACACTGAATCTGATTTGTCTATCGGGGTCTAAATGTGTGTGATAGGAAAAAGCATTTAGTATGTCACAGTGGAAGTGCTGTGTGTGTGAGTGAGTGTGTGAATGGGTGAATGGGACATGCAGTGTAAAGGGCTTTGGCTGGTGAGCATGACTAGAAAAGTGCTATATAATTACAGTCCATTTAACGAAACATTTAAACTTTAAGCTAAGAGCTTATTTAAGAACAGAAAGAAGGTCTCTCTCCATTTTCCTCCATGGAAGTCCACCAGTTGTTTTTTTTCTCCTCCATATTTATTTCCTGTTAAAACAGCTGCTTATTCTACTGAATTATAACCAGTTCATAGCTGATTTACATCTTTTGTTATCAGACACTTAGTTTTATCGTACGCCTACCTCACACGTTTTGACGATAGTCTTCCATCATAAAGTTATCTCAAGGAACTTTTCAAACATGATCAATTCAAGCCAATTCACTGCGATCCAATTCAGACAAATCCACACTAGTCCAGCATAAAATAACTGTTTTCATACAGGACCATTAATAAAAATAGATATCTACCTAAGGAAACCAACAGTCAACCAACCAACCTTCTTCAATAACAAGTTAATAGTATCAACAATTAAATCTATTTCTACACGGAAATTCAGTTCAGTTCAATACAAATCACAACCAGTGTAAGGTAACTTATATCACCTCCTTGTGGTGACTGTGCAGCTCAGATAATTCTCTTCAGACCAGTTCATGGAACATTTCTGATTCAGGTTTTCTTCACTGGTTGGAAACCAACCTGATGACTCTTTTACAGTGACTTTTTCTGTTAATAATATATAAATTGAGCCAGAACCAGAAGCAGAATACTCACATTTAGCTGCAAATAAGTGGCTCTAACAAAAGTGTTGAACATCTGGACTGATGAGTGTATTGTCTCTGCAGAGCACATATGACCGCTGTCCATTTGAATTGGTGCGCTGCATCAAACACATCCTGCAGTCGGAACAGAGGCTCGTTCAGGAAGCTACAAATGTAAGTTCATGTGTCCTTTGCAGGTTGAAGCAGCATTAACATGCACATCTCTGAAAGAGTAAGTATATAAGTACATTTGGTTACTACTATAGTACCATAAAACCTGAATTACAGGCTAATTATTTGAAGGGCTTTACAGAAAAAGCTGCAGACTACATTTGAAGCAATATAATGTAAAGAAACACCGCAAAGCAATGTAAACTGTAATAAAAATACAGGGAAAAGACATGTTAAAACACATGGAGCAAGGAAAACAAGCAACATGTTCAAATAATACACTTTATGTCAGATATAAACGCATTTTAAGAGATGAATCTTTAAACATCCAGGATCATGCAGATCTGACCCTGAGAGGAAGTCTGGTCCATAATCTGGGACCCAGGACTGCAAATAGTTGGCTCCAGCTTTTAGTCCAGAGCTCAGGATAATAAACAGACCTCCATCAGACAACCTCAGGGCCCTCACAGGATAGATGTAGAGGAATAAATCATTATCGACGATGTCAATAAAGCATTTTCCTGACTACAAGTCGCTCCGGAGTATACATCGCATCATTCATTAAATGCTTCATAAAAAGGAAAGGAACATATAAGTCGCATTTATTTAGAAATTTATTTAACAAAATAAAAGACCAAGAACAAACATTTAATCTGGAAAGGCACAACAGCACCTGGAACAGCAGGCCGAATATGTGTCTGGCATGTTAGCTTAACACCAGGGTTTCCTCTGTGAGGGAGAACTAGTCTCATCGTTATTATTATATTTATTATTATATTTTTATTATTGTTGTTGTTACTACACTTAATGAACAGCTGATTGAGGTGCTGAGGATGTACAAAAGTGATCAGAATCAAGTTTGGCATTTAAAGACACCGACACCGTGCACAACTCTGCCCTGCCACCATCAAAGTTTCACGTTAAACACACCCTCACATTTCCTGAGTAAAATTTCACGCTCTTATAATGGTCTTTAAATGTGCACAAATTTAGACTTTATGTTCAAACAGGTCCATTCATACAATATAATTTAGATTTGTAACATCTTGAAAAAAAATCTTTTATTTAGCCGTGACGGGGATAATTTATGTAGTGGAAACCCAGAACGCATTCAGCTTCATACAGCATAAAGAACATACCGGGAGGCTGAACAGCCCTAATGATCTGTTTTGACATTTTGAAGTGAACTGAAAATAGAATCTGAAATCAACTTTAGTGTTTTGTTTGCAGACCAGCAGTGGGGGTGGGGGGCAGGCCATGGACACCCTCTCACAGCGCCATCAGCAGATCAACCAGGCCTTCGAGGAACTCCGTGTGTCCACACAGGAAACTGAGAATGAGCTGAGGAAGCTACAGCACAGCCAGGAGTACTTCATCATCCAGTACCAGGAGAATCTGCGCATCCAGGGTGAGAATAAAACACATAACTGGCCGAATCATGACATTTGGATCTGTCTGAGCAGCGTACGACTCTCTGACCGACTCACGACACTCGGATCCGTCTGAGCAGCGTACGACTCTCTGACCGACTCACGACATTCGGATCCATCTGAGCAGCGTACGACTCTCTGACCGACTCACGGCACTCGGATCCATCTGAGCAGCGTACGACTCTCTGACCGACTGACGACATTCGGATCTGTCTGAGCAGCGTACGACTCTCTGACCGACTCACGACACTCGGATCCGTTTGAGCAGCGTACGACTCTCTGACCGACTCACGACATTCGGATCCGTCTGAGCAGCGTACGACTCTCTGACCGACTCATGACATTCGGATCTGTCTGAGCAGCGTACGACTCTCTGACCGACTCACGACACTCGGATCTATCTGAGCAGCGTACGACTCTGACCAACTCACGACATTCGGATCCGTCTGAGCAGCGTACGACTCTCTGACCGACTCACGACACTCGGATCTATCTGAGCAGCGTACGACTCTGACCAACTCACGACATTCGGATCCGTCTGAGCAGCGTACGACTCTCTGACCGACTCATGACACTTGGATCCGTCTGAGCAGCGTACGACTCTCTGACCGACTCATGACACTTGGATCCGTCTGAGCAGCGTACGACTCTCTGACCGACTCATGACACTTGGATCCGTCTGAGCAGCGTACGACTCTCTGACCGACTCATGACACTTGGATCCGTCTGAGCAGCATACGACTCTCTGACCGACTCACGACACTCGGATCTATCTGAGCAGCGTACGACTCTGACCAACTCACGACATTCGGATCCGTCTGAGCAGCGTACGACTCTTGACCGACTCATGACATTTGCATGTACTTGAACAATGAACAGCTCAGAAACCAACTAACGGTAGGTCTGTTTCCACAGAATCTCAGACCAGTATTTATTTTAGAAAATGAGTGAACACTGATGTTCATGCGCCAGTTTCACCTCAGATTTTGTTTTTCTGGCATTAAACAGATTAGATGATTTATTGTCCATAAAGTTTTCAACATGTCTGATATAATCATCATAAAAGTTCTAAAGGATCTTTCCTTTTGCAGATTACAGATAAAAAAAAAACAAATAACAAAATGAGTCTTGTTAGAACCAAATAAAACAATATTTGATGTTTAGGAGGAGGAGACCACCTCCTCCTGCTCTGTGTCATATTACCTGCATGTCTTCAACAGAAAACTAACTGGTCAGAGTCTTGTGAAATGTAGGAGTTAATGAAGCTGTTTCTTGCTTGTTGATTGGTCAGCCCAGCTGAGCAGTCTGTCCTCGCTGCCGGCGGCGGAGCGCACCCAGCGGGAGACCACTCTGCAGAGCAAAAGAACCACGGTGGAGGCCTTGCTGACCAGAGAGGCCAACACGCTGCAGAAATACAGGCTTGTAGGAAGACGCAGATTACATGTATCATCATCATCATGCAGAAACCAGCACACACACCTGCTGTTACACACGTTTGTGTTGGGTTGTTTTAATCATTCAAATCATGAGACTGATGAATGTGGGAAAAGTGGATTTCTCCAGTGTAGACGATTCTTGTTCTGGTCATCAGTCACACCGACGTCGGCTGGATGTTCTGACACATCCAGTCAAAACACCGCATCCAGCCTTAGTTTGTGTTCTTCCTTAGAACAAGTGAGAACCTGTCAGCATTTCCCCAGCGTAGCTCTGGGAGGTTTGATGCTCTTCAATGTTCAGTCACATCAGATGTTGTCATGGGTCCAGAAAGCCTGATCCAGGTGTAGGTACATTACAGCTGAGCAGCAAGCTGCAACATGATGAGGATGTTAATTAGTCTGAATATGATGGTAAAGTGAGTTTTATCCACACAGATGTTTCTGTCTGTCTGCAGGACCTGTCTGAGCAGCACCAGAAGACCCTGGCCCTGCTGAGGAAGCAGCAGACTCTCATCCTGGATGAGGAGCTCATTCAGTGGAAGAGGAGGCAGCAGCTGGCTGGAAACGGAGGTCCACATGAGGGGGGGCTGGATGTCCTGCAGTCCTGGTATTTATCCAACTGTCCAGTTCATTTTAGATGACTGAACGCAGTTTTAATGACGGGAAGGAGCAGCCAACTGAGTGTTTCCCCTTTACTGCCTCCTTCACCTGTTCTCAGGTGTGAGAAGCTGGCCGACCTGATCTGGCAGAACCGGCAGCAGATTCGACGCTGTGAACATCTGACCCAGCAGCTTGCTCTGCCCGGTCCAATGGAGGAGCTGCTGAACAAGCTTAATGCTGACATCACAGACATCATCTCCGCCCTGGTGACCAGGTAGAACATCTGGAACATCTGGAACACAGTATCTGCATTACGTGTTGGTCCATTTGTCTGCAGACATTTTACAGTAAACTAGGTGGTTAAAAAAAAGGTAATCAATATAGCAATGAACACTAGGAGGAAAAGACCTGGTGTCCTCATACGGAGGACAGTCCCAGCCTGGTGGACAGTCCCAGCGTGGAGGACAGTCTCAGCCCTTAAAACTTTTTACCCTTAGGACCCATAACGGCACCTCTCATGAAAGCATCATAAAGATGGTATATATGTCATTATTTTGTTTTGTTTTGTTTTCACTTGTTTCACATTTAATCTTTTCAACAACTTCAGTCCTAACCTTAGAGAAGGCAGTACGAAAGCCTGTTGTAATTTCTCCGTTTTGTCCGTATTCTTCTTATTTTTCTCCTCAAAAGTAAATAGCATTTTAGGGGACCTGAACATGCTCAAAAACTCGCCAAATTTTGCCTACCTACCAAAGGAATGTGAAAATCTATGTATTTTCGGGTGCTCGGGACTGTTTGGACAAAATTGAGCGAGAGCGCCACCTATTTATGATGCCCCGCCACTGCACGTCAACAGTCTTTATGAAATTTGCTACACATACTCAAAATGCTCTGTCGAACAAAAAATCCTCTTGGAGCAATAGCCTAAAACCAACAGGAAGTCGGCCATTTTGGGTCAAAGTCGCCATTTTGGCGTTTTACTGACGTTTTTTAAAATCTATGTCCTCCTAGAGATTTAATCATACCGCCACCCAAATAGCTCAGGATGTTCAGAAGACATGTGTATTTAAAAATTTATCAAAAGTTTTCTAATAGGGGAAAGGGCATAGAGGGGGCGGGGCCTCAAATTTGACATCTCGCCATGAAAAACTAAAGTGATATAACTTCCACATTAAACAATATATCTGAACCAAAATGGCCATGTATATTACTAGTCCCATCCTAAACACATCTACATGTCAATATTTGGGTTATGAATTGGCCACGCCCCCTGGCGACAGGAAGTCATGGTTTTTACTTGAAGACCCATTTCTCTGACGTTTTGGACACAACCAGGTCCAAACCTGGTCAGACAGCAGAAAACAAGTTGGTGATGATAGCCAGTGAAAACTGTTGCTCTACGCTGCAGGGCGAGACCGTGGCGCCATGTCGAACTTCGATAAGACGCCATACAAAAAAAGCCTCTTGGACCTATATGATAACTTCAACAGGAAGTTGGCCATTTTGAAAAAAGTAATTTTTGGGGTAATTTTTGCATGTTTCTTTGCCTTGCATTTAATCTAACTCCTACAGATTTTATCATATTAACCTCAAAATCGGTCTGAACACTCTAGAGGCATGTGTGGTCAAAAGTTATCAAAAATTTTCCAATAGGAGGTGGCGTTCAGCGGCGGCGCCTCATCAAGTTTTCATGTTTCGCCATCAAGCACAGAATCCATTTTTTCTGACAGACAACACTCATTCTGCACCAAACTGCACATGTTTCACTTCAGTTCCATGCTGACCACATCTACATGTCCAGATGTTGTCATCTGGACATTGCTAAACGCTGCATGGCGAGACCGTGGCGCCATGGCAAATTGCATGGCGCCGTGAAACAGGAAGTACTTGTAACTGACCCAATGTACTCCTGATCTCCACCAAACTCGGCAGGGAGGACAGTGGTCAGGCCTGGAACTGATTCAAATAGACATATGCTGGTAATATGACTCTATAGCGCCCCCTATAAATATTTCATCTATCAGCTCCAACCACTGCTTTGACTGACATTTATGAAATGTGGCATAATTATAGAACATGCCAGACAAACAAAAAAGCCTCTTCATGTCCTGATGTTGTCACCGCCATAGCCCCGCCCCCTGGGACCTGGAAGTCCCACCATTTTAACCCTTCAATACGTGTAAAACATATTCAAACTCATTAATATCATCCTTCATGAACTCATGGTTAAAAAACTGACTTCTTGCAGCATCATGGTTAAAATGGCTTCCTGTGATGGTTATATCGTTCGCCATGAAACAGGAAGTGGCTCTAACCGTGCTGTCAGTTGAACAATGGAGGTGATATTTTCCTGTTCTCATTAGAGTTCCAACATGTTTCTACATGAAAAATGAGTATAGCGCCACCTAGTGGCCACGTGGAATTTTCCTCTTGATAAAATTATGCTCTGGTTTGTGAGAATTCAACACAGTTTGTAGGAAACAAGGTCATAAATGCTTCAGATGTCATCACAGGTCAGACTGAGGTGCAAGTTGATTCTCTCATTAGGGAAATCACCCCTTAATGCAGAAAATCTCTGGAAGAATGGGCATACGGCTGCGAGTGAGAGCGGCCGTGCTGTAGGAGGGAGGTTGCCGGCTGATGGGGCGGTGCAATAGACCGGAACAGCGCCAGAGGTGTGGGGGCCTTCATTGCTGCTTGCAGCTTTAATTTTTGTTGATTTTATGCCCTTTATGTCATAAAACACTGATTTTTTTTCAATTAGATAAACAGAAAATAGGCATTGTTAAAAATGAATAAGGTGTAAAGTGGAATATTTGGTATTATGATACAGCCTTGACACGGTTAGTAACTGATAAGAATGTTGATTTTGAAGCATTAATTTTGAAGCTGCAAGAGTTTAATTTATATCTGCAGCCCTCTGGCAGGGAACACCAAAAACTAGGGCTGCAACTAATGACTATTCTGATGGTCGATTAGTCACCGACTATTAAACGACTAGTTGACCAATCGGATTATGTATCTCATAATTATTAAATTTATTTCACTTTCAGCTTTGAAATCTTGCATGAGGTTGGTAAGGAAGTCTGACGTGCCTCCTCTTTAAATGTTCGAGCATTGCCGGCGTACTTCTGTGGTACACAAGGTCCGCTTTACAAATCTCACATGCATTTAATTTATTTTCTAAGTTTAACGTGAAGTTATCCCAAACTTTTAAAGTCATCTGCTGCTGTTTTTGTTCCCTGGTCCGCCGCCATATTTTTCCCCTGGCGGACTTCATTGCGCATGTGCAACTCTCAGCAGAGATAGTGAGACATCGCCTTCGTTTCCTCTGTAGTTTTTTATGTTTTTTTTTTTTTTTTGGTGACTATAGTCGACTAGTAAATTTGTTGTCAACTATTTTTATTGTCAACTATTGTCTACAACGTTGACTAATCATTGCAGCCCTACTAAAAACCATAGAATTACCATAGTTACACCCCCCCAACCTATAAAGCTGGATGAATGAGCTGCATTTGACATATTCATGTTTGACTTAGCAGCATAATTACTCAATTCTGATTGGCTGGAGTGTGTCCATTAAAAAGTGATGATGGACACCTATAAAAGAAGTTCCGGTCAAATAGCCTTATTGTTGTAAATTATTGCGCTGACTAAAAGGTAGTTGGTAACCGTGGCAACAGAAACTCAGACGCCAGGCTGCAGACGTGCCAGATCATGTCTGTGACGGCGTATTGCTGTGAAAGCAGGTGCAGGCTTATTGGGCTCTGTCAGTCCAGGAGAGACGAGAATCTCATCCCGCAACGTCCCAACCAGCAGCGGTCAGAGTCCACCAACGTTAAACCAGCAGTGGTCAGGGTCCACAAACGTTAAATCTCCGTCCTTCAAACGGCACTATGGACATGCCAGTATCTTTATGAAATGTCACAATTAACGGCAATGTTGCATTGAATTTTAAATAGGTTGTCGCCTGTCTTTGTCTTGATTACCTTACTTACATACTTGATACAGAGTGAATGGTGGATAATATTATAAAAACAATTTAGGATAGACTTTCTTGCTTGATACACATTTAATGATCAGAGTGAACAGTGGATAATATTTCTTGCAATAAAAACGAGTTAGGAACCGATCTCTGGACTTGGAAACAAAATGTCGCATCATCCTCTGGACACAAGCTGTAAGAGCTGCACCCGCCCTCTGAAATGATTCTTTGTGTCACGTAACATAACGTTAAGCAATCATCTCCATTCCCTCCACTGATCAGGTCTAATACAACAGCTGCGGCCAACCGAACTGCAGGTTCTGTGTCAAAGCCGGTTACCTTGGCAACGTGTTACAACGAAATAGTCCACGCAGCCGCTTCTTGTGAAAAACTTAAGATTTTAATGGTAAAAAACAACATTAATGCATTAACAATTTATTTTGGTCACTTTTCTTTCGTAAGTGACCATGGTATAAGCGGGATAATGCCCTTCGATGTGTCCATTATCATAAATTAATGGACGACACGGAGGCAACCATCCGATGCGAGCCTCCGCGCTGTCCATTAATTTATGATAATGGACACATCATTGGGCATTATCCCTTACTAATTATTGAATTCATGTCGACCCTAAAGATGTTCCTAGACAGAACTTCTAATCAGAACCTGCTTCATCTGCACACAAGACAAATCGATGTTGACCATGGTGTCATTCTGTCTTTTTCTCAGCACCTTCATCATCGAGAAGCAGCCTCCCCAGGTGTTAAAAACCCAGACCAAGTTTGCAGCCACAGTCCGGCTTCTGGTGGGCGGAAAGCTTAACGTGCACATGAACCCGCCGCAGGTCAAGGCCGTCATCGTTAGCGAGCAGCAGGCCAAAGCTCTGCTGAAGAACGAAAGCACACACAGGTGAGGAACCAGAAAACACCTGATAACATTTCACACAGGAAATGTCTCAGGTAGAGTGTTTTTGGTCCGATCACCGTAATTCCCTTTAGCTACCATGATGGTGCGTGCATGGGATGGTTGTACAGTTGGAAATCTGGATTGTATTTACATGGGGCAAATGGTGATTTTTATCACTTTGTTAAGTTTGCACCAGGCTGTCAGTGCTGAATTGATTGTGGTAATTTTGGAGTTTATTTTCTTGATTTAACTGGGTAAGAAGGGTAAGTATGAGAGTAAAGTATTGCTTCATTGGTTTCACTCCAGTTTATGATTTGTTGCAATTGTCTTCTTGAGTCCATTTTACTAGGTATTATAGTTGGTTTGCTAAGTAGTAGCGATAGAGCATGGGTGCATCTAGCTCAGGGATTTTTTACCTTTTTCATGCTGGGACCCAACTTTTCCAGTGCAAACTGGTCTGGGACCCATTCAAATATTAACACTGTATTGGTTTAATTGATCTCACTCTTGGTTTAATATATATGCAATAACTAAACCAAATCCTCTTGCAGTTTTACAGCTAATATGACATAAATATGACGTGATACAATAAGACGATTACAAAGACATCTATATATCACATGTATGTGAAACTGCACGTACAAGAACATTCCAAATAGGCTGATAACTCATGGAATAAAATCAGGCTCCTGTAAACGCATTTAAAAGCTCAAATCAGGATTATTAATAGAAAATCTACTAAATATTAGATTTTACTTAAGCAATAAAAACAAACTGATTTAAGAGTTGCCAGACAAGAGAGACGTTTTATGCAGTTTTCAAATTTTTTTGTAGTTTATTTTCTTTGTTTTTTATTAATTTCAGCTGTTTTCCCACAAGTTTCTAGATGCTGCTTTAGTGTAGCGCAACGGTGATGGATAGCTAACCCTCCATACAGACCACTCGGCTCTGCATTGTTGCCTCCATTTACTAAACCATGCTTAATGAATAGGATTGTTTTGCAAAATATTTAGCCTTTTATGAAAGGTTTGCCACCATTTATTTATTTTTGTTTAAAATGCTTTAACTTGTGGACATTTAATTATATTTTACAGGGGGGAGTAGTCCCCACCTCTTGGAAGGAGGCAACGATTTCAGTTATCCCAAAAGAAGGAAAAGACAGACAAGAATGCGGGAACTATCGTCCGATCATTTCCTCAGTTTGGATTACAAGCTGTTTACCTCCATTTTTGCCCTTAGACTAGAGAGGTTGCTACCTGACCTTATTGACCTAGACCAGACTGGCTTTATTCGCGGAAGACAAACGACTGACAACATTAGAAGAATACTACACATTTTAAGTCATATACAGAGACACAAAAGTTTTAGTCAGCCTGGATGCAGAGAAAGCCTTTCACCCTGTTAGATGGGGATTCCTTTACAAGACATTAAGGAAATTTGGCTTTCAGGATAAGTTTATTAGGGCCATCCAGGCTTCGTATGATAACCCATTAGCCCCCATTAAGGTTAACGAGGATCTTTCCCAGGCTTTTATTTTGGAACAGGGATGTAGGCAAGGATGTGCGATCTTACCTCTCCTTTTTGACTTATTTATAGAAACACGGGTACAATCAATTAGCCAAAATAAAAAAAATAAAGGTATTGCAATGGCTGGAGTGGAACATAGAGCAGCCATGTTTGCTGATGATGTTTTGGTCTGCCTGGGGGAGCTGTAGGGGTCATTCAATGAACTGATGTCCATTCTGTTGGACTTTGGGAAGCTTTCAGGCTATAAGGTCAACATCTCCAAAACCCAGGTGATGACACTTAATTATACAGTGCCTGCGATTTTACCCAAGAAGTTTGAGTTAGATTGGGACAATGAACATATCAAATTTTTAGGAAAATACCTGACTAGGGACCTCTCCAGGCTCATCCAGGCAAATTATGAACCTGTATCCTTGGACATTAAAAGCATACAGATGGAACCTGGTCCCTTTCCTGGGCATTAGCTCTAGAGTAAGTGCAGTAAAAATAATTTACTCCCCAAACTACTATACCTATATAGAATTTGCCTGTTGAGGTGAACGAAGACCAATTTAAGGAGTGGGACACATCTCCTGATGGGTCGTGGTTAGTGCCTTGCGAGGCAGCTTCCGCCATCAGTGTGAATTTGACGCATATGTAAAGCACTTTGGGTAAAAGCGCTATATAAATACAGACCATTTACTATTTAGCCTCTACCATTGTCTAACTTAACCCTTCTCAGGAGGATTCAGTCCAAACTGGAAAGGAAATTGGAGAAGGGAGGGATGGGGTGGAGCATCCTTAGTTGGCCATTAACTCGCAGCAGGCGCCAGAGAAGATCTTCTGAAAGCCTGAAGTTTTCTTTGTAATCCAACAAAGTTCTTAATGTTAATAATTTTTCTATAAAACACTTAGTTTTGTCACAAGCCTGTCTGACATGTTTCAATGGTAGTCGTCTGTCTTCAACATAGGTGTCACTGGATGGTGTTTGACGTGTACAGATCAGCTGATGTTCATTAAGGTGGTGTCAACATGTCAGTCTGACACAGGCCGACACCACCCAAGCTGACGTACACATCCCGAGAGGAACTCTGTGTCCGATTTTCCTCTTGAAGAATCCTCTCTAGGATTTGGCCTGATATTAAAGTCATTGCTGCATATTAAAAACACATAAATTTGTTTTCTTTGTAGTTTTGCTCACACATATTGAGTGTGTTCCTCTTTGAGCGGCTTTTCGGTTTTGCATCATTGTTTCTGGAGGTTTGTAGATCGAAATATGGTAGCCTCTCTGTGACAAATCATCCATCGCCACCTCTGTGTTGTCATAGGTCACAGTGCCATACTTATGTCTCACCCATAGCCTAGCTGGGAAAAGGGATTGAAATTGGATGTGGTTCTCTTTCAGCACCCTTAGGATCTGAGCATACTCCCTTTGTATTTTGAGGATAAGAGGAGGATAGTCATGATCCATAGTTATCTTGTTTCCTTGCCAAGTAAACCCCTTGCTCTGCCAAGCCTTTGGGAGCACTCTTCCTTTTTAAAGCTGAGGAACTTGACAGTAATGGATGGTGGCGGAGCGTCTACTGGTGGCTGTGGCCCCGTTGAGCATTGAGCTCTTTCAATCTACAACTCGAGTGCATGTCCTTCCAATTTTAGTCCCTTTTTAAACATATTTTCCACAAACAAAATTATTGATGTTGACGAATCTTCAGATCCCTCTTGCACTCGTAAATCCTTACATTCTCACACCTGGACCAGCTCTCTTAAGTTTGTTAGCTTTTCCTTTCACTTCACATGTAGCTTTAGCATCTCTGTAAGGACTTCTTCAACATTTTCAACATCTCCTCTGTATTCTTGATGCATTCATCTGCTTCTGCCAGTCTGGTGTCTGCCTTCAAAATTTCTTCAATTGTCTGTAGTTTTTCTTTGATTTCCTGGCGAAAAACTCTCAATTTACTTAGAATCAATTCTGTATTAGCCATTTGTCCTCTGCTAGCTAGCATTAGCCCTAGCTATATTTACTGTACGTGTCCTGAGAGAGGTCAAACCCCCCTTCTTTAAATATTTTGGTTAGGCTGGTTTTCTCGTTCTATATGGGGGTGTTTTCTTAAATTACTCGGGTTCAGTTGGGAGCTCCCTTACCATACGGCCATGTTGACAGTGTTCTGACTGGAAGCCGAGCTAACCTTTTTTCTGTTTTGGTAGTGAAAGCAGTGGGGAGATCCTCAACAACAACTGTGTGATGGAGTACCATCAGGCCACCAGTACCCTCAGTGCACACTTCAGAAACATGGTGAGCTCTGCTGCTGTCTCAGGAGTCCACATGTTGGACCACAGCTGGATTCTTCTTTGATTTGACCCGACAGGGATGTTAAACTGTGTGTTTGCAGTCACTGAAGAGAATCAAGCGCTCGGACCGCCGAGGAGCAGAGTTCGTGACGGAGGAGAAGTTCACCATCCTGTTTGAGTCTCAGTTCAGTGTTGGGGGCAACGAGCTGGTTTTCCATGTTAAGGTACATCAGAGATGTTTGAGAATGACCGCTGTTGTTTTTAAATGGATCAGTGGGAATGATCTACTGGGGTCTCCTGTCTCTAGACCCTGTCCCTGCCTGTGGTGGTGATCGTCCACGGCAGTCAGGACAATAACGCCACCGCTACTGTCCTCTGGGACAACGCTTTTGCTGAGCCGGTAAGTTGAAGGTGATTTTTATTTTCTTCCATTCCAGGAACAGACCAGGAGGTATTACTGGGGGGGAAGGGGGTCTGGATATCTTACCCTTTAGACTTAGACTTAACTTTATTGTCATTATACAAGTGCGGTACACAAGTACAATGAAATGTCTTCCAGTACAACCCATCTAAGAGTAGACAGCAACCAGATGTAAACACAAAATGATCAGGCAGACTGAGGCAGCAGCCGCAGGGGCAGCGCACCTGTTTCATAGATCGAAAAGGATAACATTAGGAATAGAATGGGCAGGAGAACTTGATAACCAGCCATCCAAGGCCAGTACAGGGAGCCAGATTAAGATAACAGCATATGTTTTGGTTCAGACCAGAGCTCGTTTTGTCTGCATTGAGTCTCTCAGTGGTCTCACTGGCGACTATAATTCATCTGAATTTTGGGTCAGTTTCCACCCAGCCGAGCCGACAACTTCTCCAAGTTGATGTCCACCCTGCGTGTGAGCTCCAGAACTGCAACCAGCTTGCCATTCTGAGCTAGAATAGCATCCAGTTCATGATTAAGCTCCTGCAACGCCGAAGTCTGATTGCTCACAGCTCGACACACACCAGCCCAGAAAACCGGCAGCTTGCCAGTGGCTGCCGACAGTGTCCAAATTTTGCAGTTGCTGCCGACAGTGTCCGAATTTTGCAGTTGCTGCTGACAGTGTCCGAATTTTGCGATACACCAGGAAACCACCCGCTCCAAACTGCAGAAACCCAGTTATCATGAATCCAAATATATAGTAATCAACGGAAGGAATCGACAGACTTTACCTTCCACACCCCCCAGGAGTCCATCACGTATCCAGCCGCAAACGTTCCGCCAGGACAAGCGGGCTCCCCTACACCCGTTTTTGGTTCGAATAAATTTGGCCAATTGCATTTAGAGACCAGCTAATCAGATGTAATGTAAATCCAAAATGATCCATTTCACTATAAAAAGATCACCATCACTACTATGTTGCTAAGAGACCTCTATTTAGACCTGGACATGATGATGAAGCCACTTCTTGTCAAACTTTTCACCAATCAGAGAGCTTAGATTGACGGTAATGTCCAATCAGGAGCAGCCAAAGATCAACCAGTGAGCAGAAAGTTCTATGTGTGTCTGAAAAGAACAAAAGTAATGCTCCTCTATGGCTGGAATAAAGCCAAGAAGACGTTTCTGATACACGGTGGTGCCACAAAGCAGCTGAGCTGGAGTTGGTTTAGTGAGGATAGCAGGTAAATAGTAGCAGGAATAACTGGAAATGAGGAAAAAAATGGAAACAGTTGAGTAGTGCTATATCTATTGATACATTCATTTTACATTATTTTAGCCTCATAATCTGGGAACTGAGGCTCTACTGGAAACATGTCTGCATGCTGACTGGGAGTAAAAGCTTCAGCTTCTACATGTTGGTTTATATAGAAAAAAATAAAACGAGCGCGAAATTAGCAAAAATGGCCTGGAGCTTTACATGTTAAACCCCTGATAATAAGGACCAGGTGATTTTTATTTAGCCCTGATCTGTTAAGCTTTAGTAATGGAAGAAGTTACCCCTGTTTCACATGATGGGGTGTACGAGCTCCTCTTTCAGCTGCATCCTGAACCAGCAGTGTGAGGGTTTTTGGTCCCAGGAGAATTATTTATTATAAAGAAATGAATGACCATTTTTATGTTTTATCTTGGAAATAATTCCGTGTGTTAGAAATGAAAGCACCTGACTCCGGAACATCTGGAATCAGTGAAGCTTTGTTCAAACCTCAGACTTTATTCTCACTGTTTTTCCCATATCAGGGCAGAGTCCCATTCACCGTCCCAGACAAAGTTCTGTGGCCTCAGCTCTGTGACGCCCTGGATATGAAGCACAAGGCAGAGATGCACAGTGGGCGGGGCCTGACGGAGGACAACCTGGTCTTCCTGGCTCAGAAGGCTTTTACCAGCAGCAGCAACAACCCTGAGGACTACCACAACATGACCATGTCCTGGGCCCAGTTCAACCGGGTGAGACCAGCACAGCTCCTCTGATCCCAGCTAACACATTTCTACACATCATTCCCCTAAGAGTAGGCTTCTGTCTCCATGTTACTTTAACCCAGTGGTTCCCAAACTTTTCCTGCAGGGCCCCCTTTTCATCAACAAAAATAATATCAACCCCCCTCGATCCAGCTATCACACGCACCTTGATGCTTACAAGGAAAGAACGAAGAAATGTGCCACGACATAGTCTTCAGTTTATTGGCTACTACCTTGTTAACTACAGTTAAAACCATGTCACTGGCAGAGAGGATGATAAATCCCTCTGCCACAGTGTGAGGCATTTAAACCAGGAAACTGCAAACTACACGTTAGTTGAGCTTTCAGTAGGTGCGTTTCCATTACCCTAGAATTGCGCAAAAGCTAAATATCGCAATATAAAAAAACACCTACATTTAGAAAAAACTCTCAAATATCGCTAAAAGGTTTTTATGCTCTAAGTGGTGGTTTTAAAGACATGTCGATATAAAAGTATATCACAAATGTGTAATGGAAACACTTTTCCCGCATTTACGCTTCACCAGACGTGATGTAGCGGGTCACGTGGCCAGTTCATTTCAGATGGCGCATTCTGAGTAGATGCAGTAGGAGACGGAAATCTTTTTACAAATAGTTAAAGAAAAAAATAGAATCGTCATCCTTGATAGCAAACAATGGCAAAATGCAAGAGTTTTACAAAGATTTAGAAATCTCTATCCTCCTCAAAGTGGAGTCTCGCGCGACGAGATTTTACCAGAACAAGGGTTAATGCCCTAAACACCATTCAATGGAAACACCTGCAGATTGCAACTGCACTTTATCGAAATGTTAGAAATATTGCTTTTATTTTGTGAAATACTGTAATGGAAACGGAGCTAGTGAGGCGGATGCTGCTTTAGTTAAACAACTCTATTTACGAAAGTTAAGTCATTTATTTCTAATCAACAGGCTTTTCTTTGTGTTCAGGATGAGGCGTACCCCTGTACTGTTAGAACTTGTTTGGCTTCACTGTTAGATGCTGATATTCTGATACCCCCCCCCCCAAAAACACGCACGCACACACACACACACACAGAGGGGCTGATAACTGAAGGTTCTGCTGCCTGAAGCCAAACTGGGAGCTCCTGTCTGTCAGTCCTGCTGTTGAGAACATCAAGTGGTGAACTTATAGGATGGTTGATCAGACTAAAACAAAGTCTGTCAAACAGAACGTCTGCAGTTTGAAAATAATAAAATCTTGGGTGAATATAATCTGCAGCAGGTGAACTTGTGTGTCTGATGTTTCCAGGAGAGCTTGCCTGGACGCAGCTTCACCTTTTGGCAGTGGTTTGATGGAGTCGTGGAGCTCATGAAGAAACACCTAAAGCCTCACTGGAATGATGGGTAATGGGTCATGTGACATGCCTGGATCAGATGGGAGGGATCGGGTCTGCGGTCAGCTGTGATTAACGAGTGTGTGTTGGTGTGTGTGTTCAGGGCCATTCTTGGTTTTGTGAACAAGCAGCAGGCTCAGGACCTCCTCCTTTCCAAACCCAACGGGACCTTCCTTCTGAGATTCAGTGACTCTGAGATTGGTGGCATCACCATCGCCTGGGTGGCTGAAAATCCCAACAAACAAGGTAAAACTGGTCCTGATCCACAGATGGACCCTGACCATATTCAGATTTTTACAGATGTTCACATAACGTTCGTGTGTACGCATCCCTCTGGAAGCAATTCCACCGTCTTTCTTTCCTTCCTTGATCAAAAATAAAACATTGGCCATGTTTACACGAGTTTTAATTGCCCTTTAATTAAGAATAAAAACTAAATCCTCTTTAAAATGATCTTGTAAAAACCTAATTCCAAATGAAAATTGCCATTCAGAATTTAACTTAAATCCGAAGTAAGTGGCTGGTTTATTCTGATTTTAAATCAGAATTTAATAATTCCTAAATGATAACGTTTATTCTGCTTTAAATTAATGCCGGTTGTTCCCTTGTCCTGTCGCCATGACGATACAGTCCTCTACCTTCCATCTCCTCCTCAGCTGACCACAGTGAAGCAGGATGCTGGTGTCGAGCTGCTGCTTCAAAACTAGAATCACCATCAGAGCAAAAACGGTTCTTATTATCTGGTCTTCCATGTTGAAGATGCAACAAAAAGAAGCAGGAACTGGAGTTTTCATTGAACGACAGACACTCAGATCGATGAGAGGCCCATCTGTTTTTACAACACAGCCAGAAAACCTATGTTGAACACATGCTAGCCAACAATGCTGAAACTGGCTTCCTGTCCAGGACGCTTCTTTATATACCCCATCACCTCCTGGGAACAGTTGTTTCATGCACTGGTGCAGGACTCCAGCGTCGGGTTTCACGTTGACCGTTGATACAGTTTTACAACTGTATTCATTCCCAGAGGTTGACCTTAAAATAACAGTGCCCTGTGAAAACAGTTCTGGTCACAATCATTAAATTACTAGCCGTGTCCCTCACAGATGGTCACAATATCATCAAATACAAGGTTTTTCCATCAGGTTTGTTTTCTTCGGTTAGAGGTAAATACGTCACTTCCGTCCCCAGATCTAAAGTGGAATTAAATACAGGTGATTAAACGTGTTTTTCATGTAAGCCTAAATTCAGAATGACTATTTCCATGCAAATGCGAAGGAGAATACTTTATTCAGAATTAAATAATTTGGAATTGCGTAACCATGGCTACTGATGTGTTCCAGGTGAGAGGCTGGTCTGGAACCTGTTGCCGTACACAACGAAGGACTTCTCTATCCGCTCTCTGGCTGACCGCATCAGTGACCTGAATCACCTCCTGTTCCTGTATCCCGACCGGCCTAAAGACGAGGTCTTCGCCAAGTACTACACCCCCCCACTCTGTACGTATCAACACCTTATTGTTCTTGTCATTACTTCTGGAGAAGATGCTGCACAGATGAACTGAGGCCTGTCTCTTTTACAGCCAAAGCAGTGGATGGATATGTGAAGCCAGAGATCAAACAAGTTGTTCCAGAGTAAGTCCTGCCTCTTCTCTAACTCACTTTGGAAGTTTGCAGACGTAAACATATTGAATTTGGTTTTGGTTATTTTCCAGGGGCCTCACGTACGAACGCAGTGTACCTTATACCATGCCTTAATAAAATCCCACAACCTAAACAAAAACTGATCAGTTTTCTCCGTTTATGTCATGTGGAGACGTTAACACACATAAGTGAGTACTGGCTGCAGAGCGCACACATATTTACACACGACATGAAATGCTCTTATTGTCACTGAGAACACACACACACTGTTACATGATCATATCGCATTTTTTTTTTTAAATGGCGCTGCAGGAAACTGCTGCCTTACCAGTGTCTCTTACGCACCCGAGTGCTTCTTTCTTTCTTTCTTTCTTTCTTTCTTATCGTTTTATTCCTTATTTTATATATATATATATATATCCTATTTTTTGATTCTATTGAATATTTTTTAACTCTAGCATTTATTTACCCAAATTTCCCTGAGGGCTCTCCGAAGGGATTAATAAAGTATTTCTATTCTATATCGAACAAAACACTTAAAGGGACATTGCCTAACATTTTCTGTTTACTGGCCTAAATCGATGTCTGCATGTATCTGTGTGTTATCATTGGTGTATTATGACCTCCCCTAATGATCTGACACATTTTTGTTAGCAAAGACTTTTAGATTTGTTCATACATATGACCGGTAAGTTGGTGGGGTAAAAGCCGGTACTGTGTGGAGGCCAGTTTGTGAGACCCATTCTTCTACTTCTTAACACAGAGGAACATATCTTGACAGTTCATTTCCGTCCACCAGATGTTTTCCCCCTGACCAGTTATGATCCAGAGGAACTTCTTCACCTGAGTGTGTTAAGTTTGACATACAGTTACTGTGTTACTGGGTAAAACTTATGTATTCTTTAAGATTATAATAACGGTGCTTCAACTAGGCTTAAAAATAAAATAAGAATAAACAGAAAAACAGAGTGAGCATTAATTGATGCTTCATCTTCTGACTCAGCATATTCTATGAGTGGAAATGCTTCAGATGCACTGTTGCCTGATCAGCAAAACATAATGAAACTAAATTCTTCAGTCAGCATTTTCTTTGTTTTTTAGTTTAATTTTATTAAGTGTAATTTGTTTTTTTTATTATGTTTTAATTTAAAATTAACTTTTTAAATATAACACTGGATCCTCATTGAGAAAAGTAAACCTACGTTACGGTCCCCAAATGTCCCCAATAATACCACAAAAAGTCATCAGTTGCTTAAAAAAAGTCTCTAGAGGGGAGTGAAAACCAACAGGACGAAGTCACTAAGTTGGCGACACTGAGCCAAATCACTTCCGTACCACCGAGTTATTCTTTCCACTCTTATCAACTGTGTCTTCTGCTTTCTCTTTGTTTGTGGAACCTTGTTCAGTCACGTTTGCATTACGGACATGAGCACTGGTTTTGTAGCTAAAACTAGCCACGTTGGAGCTTAGCTTAGCCTAGCCTTCTACCTCGCGCTGAGAACAGCCAACTGCTGCTGGGCTTGGTCGGGCTCATGTCTGTGGTGTATGTACGGCTCTATGTGTTCGGCTTGAATCACTGACCGGCTTTAACGCCAGTCAGTGAAACGCTGTAATCATAAACTGTATGTATGTCGAAATATCGGAAATGTGTTCAAAACTCATTGCACCGTTATTGAATAAAAGTACATTTTGCGATATATATTGATATTGAATTATTGTCCAGTCCTTGGTCCATCTGTGGATCAGGACCACATTTTGCCATACCGCTCAGTCCAGCTTTACGTTAGAATGCCATACACGATTCTAACGTTAGATGGCAGTAATTCGTACACAATCTCCCTTTAATAGAAGTTTATAAATATAGGATTTCTATGAGGCAGTCTTGTTTCATCTTAACTCCCTCATCCTGTTCCCAGCGTCTCTCTGGTATTCCAGCAGAACTGTTGTATTTAAGTAAATTTAAACATATTTAAACTCCATTAGGCTACTAAACACACTCAAAGCATGCTGGGAAGCTCCGCCAACCTACCTTTAACACGTTACAAGTGTGTGTACACTATTCTATCTTTCCTCCACTGATTCATCCACATCAGCTTCATATTCTGTTAAATAATTCTTCTTTTTTGATGTTTCTGGTGTGTTTCTCATTGTTATTTCGGCTAAAGGTGAAAGCATACCGTCTATTTGTCATTTGCATATTTATTAATGGGAGGAGATGAAGTGTCCAATTTCATATCAGTTTGGATGTATCAAGGAAAGACGTACAAGTGTACACACAGATTCATACATCATTTTGGTCATAAAGCATTTTTTAGTATGATGCTACACAATCTTTCGCACATGAGGCCCCAGGTTTGGACAAGTTTGAGTGGAAAAACCTTTGTGTTTCCAGAACATTGCCTCCCTTTGGTTTTTCTGAAAGATAAAGCGATGATGTCCCCACTGTTACCACAGTTCAGTCAGCTGAATGATGATGATGATGGCTGTGGACAGGATGTGAAGGACTGCAGTAATTCTGTTGCTGTGTGTCTCCGGCAGGTTCACCACCCCAAATCCGGAACCCAGTGGGGGAGCTCCTACCTTCATGGACCAAACACCTTCTCCTTCTGTGAGCCACTCCAACAACTTCACCGTCTACCCGTCAATGTAAGGATGACACTTTATCCACCCTCATCTCTCAAACTAAAGGTTTTATTCAGTGTTTTCAATAAGGATTTTCCACAGCTTCCTCCTTTACAATTAATGAAGATAAAAGTAAAAAATAATATAAAACAAAACACTTGTGTTTCAATAAATCCACTGCTGAGGATGTCACTGCTTCAATGTTTAAAACTTCACATCTCATTTAGCGAAAAGGAGCTGAGAACAAACATGATGTGAAACTTTAGTTAACATATCCATGCAGATAAAATCTTTCAATACAGTTAGAAAAAAGCAATCACTTGACAGTAAAGAGGAAACAGTGAGATCAGGAGGAACACCGTCAACCTCCATCAGCTGGAGATGGAATGGAACAGAGGCGGTAATGAATGCGGTAACGGAACGGAAGTGGTAATGAATGCGGTAACAGGAGTGGTAACGGAATGGAGGCAGTAATGAATCCGGTAACGGATCTGGTAATGGAGGCGGTAACAGAGGTGGTAATAAATGCGGTAACGGAACAGATGAGGTAATGAATGCGATAACGGAACAGAGGTGGTAATGAATGCGATATCGGAACGGAGGTGGTAATGAATGCGGTAACGGAAGTGGTAACGGAACGGAGGTGGTAATGAATGCGGTAACGGAACGGAGGTGGTAATGACTCCGATATCGGAACGGAGGTGGTAATGAATGCGGTAACGGAAGTGGTAACGGAACGGACGTGGTAATGAATGCGGTAACGGAACAGAGGTGGTAATAAATGCGGTAATGGAACAGATGAGGTAATGAATGCGATAACGGAACAGATGAGGTAATGAATGCAATATCGGAACGGAGGTGGTAACGGAACGGAGGTGGTAATGAATGCGGTAACGGAACGGAGGTGGTAATGAATGCGATAACGGAACAGAGGTGGTAATGAATGCGGTAACGGAACAGAGGTGGTAACGGAGGAGGTAACGGAACAGAGGTGTTAATGAATGCGATAACGGAAGTGGTAACGGAACGGAGGTGGTAATGCATGCGGTAACGGAACGGAGGTGGTAATGAATGCGGTAACGGAACGGAGGTGGTAATGACTCCGATATCGGAATGGAGGTGGTAATGAATGCGGTAACGGAAGTGGTAACGGAACGGACGTGGTAATGAATGCTGTAACGGAACAGATGAGGTAATGAATGCGATATCGGAACGGAGGTGGTAATGAATGCGGTAACGGAAGTGGTAACGGAACGGAGGTGGTAATGAATGCGGTAACGGAACGGAGGTGGTAATGAATGCGATAACGGAACAGAGGTGGTAATGAATGCGGTAACGGAACAGAGGTGGTAACGGAGGAGGTAACGGAACAGAGGTGTTAATGAATGCGATAACGGAAGTGGTAACGGAACAGAGGTGGTAATGAATGCGATAACGGAAGTGGTAACGGAGCGGAGGTGGTAATGAATGCGGTAATGGAACAGAGGTGATAATGAATGTGGTAACGGAAGGGAGGTGGTAATGAATGCGGTAACGGAACAGAGGTGATAATGAATGTGATAATGGAACGGAGGTGGTAATGAATGCGATAACGCAAGTGGTAACGGAACGGAGGTGGTAACGGAGGAGGTAACGGAACGGAAGTGTTAATGAATGCGATAACGGAAGTGGTAACGGAACGGAGGTGGTAATGCATGCGGTAACGGAACAGAGGTGGTAACGGAGGAAGTAATTAAACGGAGGTGGTAATGAATGCGATAACGGAAGTGGTAACGGAACGGAGGTGGTAATGAATGCGGTAACGGATCAGAGGTGGTAACAGAGGAGGTAACGGAACGGAGGTGTTAATGAATGCGATAACGGAAGTGGTAACGGAACGGAGGTGGTAACGGAGGAGGTAACGGAACGCAGATGGTAATGAATGCGGTAACAGAGGCAGTAACGGAACGAAGGTGGTAATGAATGCGGAAACGGAAGTGATAACGGAACGGAGGTGGTAATGCATGCGGTAACGGAACGGAGGTGTTAACGGAGGAGGTAACGGAACGGAGGTGGTAACGGAGGAGGTAATGGAACAGAGGTGTTGATGAATGCGATAACGGAAGTGGTAACGGAACGAAGGTGGTAATGAATGCGATAACGGAAGTGGTAACGGAACAGAGGTGGTAATGAATGCGGTAACGGAACAGAGGTGGTAACGGAGGAGGTAACGGAACGGAGGTGTTAATGAATGCGGAAACGGAAGTGATAACGGAACGGAGGTGGTAATGCATGCGGTAACGGAACTGAGGTGGTAACGGAGGAGGTAACGGAACGGAGGTGGTAATGAATGTGGTAACGGAGGAGGTAATGGAACAGAGGTGGTAATGAATGCGGTAACGGAACAGAGGTGATAATGAATGATTTAACGGAAGTGGTAATGGAACTGGGGTGGTAATGACTGCAGTAACGGAACAGAGGTGGTAACGGAGGAGGTAATGGAACAGATGTGGTAATGAATGCGGTCACGGAACAGAGGTGGTAACAGAGGAGGTCACAGAATGGAGGTGGTAATGAATGCGGTAACCGAAGTGGTAACGGAACGGAGGTGTTAATGACTGCAGTAACAGAAGTGGTAACGGAACAGAGGTGGTAATGAATGCGGTAACAGGCAGTAACGGAACGGAGGTGGTAATGAATGTGGTAACAGAGGCAGTAACGAAGGTGGTAACTGAATGCAGTAACGGAAGTGGTAACGGAACGCAGATGGTAATGAATGCGGAAACGGAAGTGATAACGGAATGGATGTGGTAATGAATGCGGTAACGGAGACAGTAACGGAATGGAGGTGGTAATGAATGCGGAAACGGAAGTGATAACGGAATGGATGTGGGAATGAATGCGATAACGGAATGGATGTGGTAATGAATGCGGTAACGGAATATATGTGGTAATGAATGCGGTAACGGAGACAGTAACGGAATGGATGTGGTAACGAATGCGGTGACGGAATGGAGGTGGTAATGAATGCGGTAACGGAGGCAGTAACGGAATGGAGGTGGTAATGAATGCGGTAACGGAGGCAGTAACGGAATGGAGGTGGTAATTAATGCGGTAACAGAGGCAGTAACGGAATGGATGTGGTAATGAATGCGGTAATGGAGGCAGTAACGGAATGGAGGTGGTAATGAATGTGGTTACGGAGGCAGTAACGGAAAGAAGGTGGTAATGAATGTGTTAATGGAGGCAGTATTGGAACAAATACAATAAAGCGGTTGTAACGGAATGGAGGCAGTAACAGAGAGGTTGTAGCTGAGATAGGTCAAACCGATCCAAACCTTTTTATTTATTTTTTTTTAAACCTTGCATAGGCTGGGTGTCTACTTCTGCCAGCGGGTAGCTCCCCTTCTGGGGGAAGTTCCCTTCATTCCAGTCTTACATCACATGCACCATACCATTCATGGTGAAGAATGTGGACCATCATTCAGTTCACGTTCTGTCTCTGTTCTGACAGAGGTGACAGCATGTTGGACCCAGACGGGGACTTTGACCTGGGGGACTCCATGGACGTGGCCCGTCATGTGGAGGAGCTACTTCGCAGGCCCATGGCCAACCAGTGGAACAGCCAGCAGTCCTGAAGCCGCTGCATACATCAAAGAACTAGGCCTGAACCAGGCCAGGTCCGGCAGATCTACTGACCTTGTACCAGGCCAGGTCCAGCAGATCCGCCGGACCTGGACCTTGCCAGGTCTAACAGATCTACTGGCCCTGAATCAGACCAGGTCCAGCAGATCCATCTAATCACCTGCTCTGGTAACAAGTCATAACCCTTCCTCAGAGTCATGGTTCCTGTATGGTTCCTCAGTTGCTGCAGATCCAGGAGCTCACTGGTGGGTTTTATGGGTTCTCAAGGTCTTGCTGACAGAGAGGAGGGGACGATGTACAGAAAATGGACCAGGAATGGACTGTGGTACTGGTTCCAGTTCAGTTTTATTTTAATTGTAGTGTCACATGTTTCGGATGAAACTACCAGGAAGTCTTTACTCAATTCGTCACAGTTTACTGTGTTTGTTAATGCAACACTCACCTTCTCCAGCTGATGATGATGATGATGAAAACACCCTGAAACGAGTCACCATCATCACATCATCATCATCAACATGACAAATCCAGGATTTAGTCCCTTCAGTTCTAGATGCTCAGACTGGTAGAAAGATGTAACCATGGTAACCATGCTCCAGTTTCAGATTAGTAGAAATACGTCAATGAGGTTTTACTCTTTTTTAATGTCAGTGTTTTCTATTTGATAAAAGCTAAATCTGTTAGAAAAAGACTAGATGACTATTATTAAAGCAGCAGTCCGTCCACTCAGATACCCCTCCCCCCCAACAGAACTGGACCTGCAGGTACTCTTCAGCATCAACCAGCAGACCTCAGTAAGTCCCGATCAGACGTTCCCACACTTCCGGTTCGGCAGTTTCTCCTGGGTTTTCTGGAGCTTGCTCGGCTGCAGTAAGAACGTGTGGGAATTGAAATGGATCAGAACCAGGACAAAGAACCAAGCAGCTGAACTTGAAAGATGACTTTAAACCTTTAAAGTGAAGCTTTAAAGCCTCTATCTATGAATCAACACCTGCCAATAGATTTCCTGTTAAAATAGACCCAGTAAGTGTCAGTGGCCACTAATGAAGAAAAAGAGGTGTTTCCTACTTCACCAGTCCTAAATGGAGGGCTTCACGGGCCACTGTGGTGCCCAGCTCAGAGAACCAGACTGGGACAGAACGTCTGACTTCCCTTCAGCTTTCTGCCCAGCTAAAGCACTGTCTTCAGCCAGTCCGCCTGGGCTGCCGGGAGAACTTTCAGAGGAAGGTTATCTGACACAGAAAGACATGGGCAGAAGGAAAACTCTGATTTCAGGATGAATTTAATGTTTTCATTCACCTCAAACCAAAATGCTTCTACAACTGGGTACGACCAAATCTCTCCCACACCTCCCAGTCAGGATTGTTCCTCACCTGGCAGGTGACCTGTATACCCTGTTGATGATTTTTACATCCCTATAAAGAAATGAGTATATCTCTGCAACCACAAGGTCTGTTTCTCGACATTTAGTCATTATAAAGGGAGATGTTAACCCTTTAAAGTTTACACTAAGAAAAAAGTTACATTTTTCTTTTTTTTTGTTTTGGACAATAATAAAAAAAATCTGTTTTTTTTTTAGCTAATTGTTAAAATAACAGTTAACAATATAGTAATAATAGTGAAATGTTTCAAATGTGAAACAGTAATTAGGTGGCAAACACTTATTTTTCACTACATAAACCAAGTGATAGAGATGGTTCGGACAGGTTCACTTCCACAAATTCTTCTACCAGAAGCACTCAGGCCAAGTCATAGTAACCTTTTCCTACCAGTGATTGTTGGCATTAGTTTTTGATTTAGAAGCTCTAAGAGTAAAATTATCCCTGCCTCCCCATGAGCACATCATGACCTGGTGGTCACGTGACCATGGTCAGCTTCTCTGTGAAACTGAACCAGCATTGAAGTGTACAACTTGTTCTCATAGTTTTAGTTTTAGGTTTCCTCTATCGGTTTCTGATAGAAAATTATCCATAATGTCATTCAAGTATATTGATCCCCTCAGTGTCGAGGCTACAAAACGAAATGGGGCGGAGCTAGTGGCCGTAGGACTGAACGAATGAGCTTACGTTGATCCACCATCGCGTTGTGAACGAGCTGCTAACAAGAAACAAGGAAAACTTCACAGAATCCACCAACAGACGTTTGTTTACTGTAAGCGGACATTTCAGGCTGATTTTGGCATATAAACAAAAACAATCATAAGATTTAAACAGCAACATTAAAATAAAAGCTTTCCTCACCAGTCACTAAATGATCTGAACAAACTCTCGAAGGACTCCAAGGTGTACCGTTAGCTGTGACACGCTTGGTAGCCGCTAGCCGGTTATCATGTTTCTGGGCTTTTTGTGTCTTTTCGGTGGTTGGAAGAACGAACTCTTGTTGTCTGTGGAACAACCATGTTTATGGCAGCCAACCCCAGCACAAGTTTTCTGCATTTTCAAAGGAAACTACGAAAATTAAAGAAAAATCTGAGGACCGACGCTGAAAATCCAAAGATGTTACGTTTAGTAAGCTTTTCTTTTCAAAGACTGTAACAAAGTTCACCGACGTTCCCGATGTTTGTTCCTGCCCTGCGTCTGTAAACAGTCCCTTCAAAAATTCCTGGATCCTAGTCGGTGATCCAGATCACCACCAAAATCTAACCAGTTGTTCCTAATTCCATTTTGGAGATTTCCTGAAAATCCATAGTATTTTTTTAAGTTGCTAACAGACAGACGTGTGCAGCTGAAAACATCCACGGCCTCTTCCAAACGGTACAACAGGCTGCTGGCGGGTTGAGATGTGTAAATACCAGTATATGTGTTACTGAATGAATCAGGATGGCACGTAGTTCAAATGGAAAAAGTTTCAGGCTAGCCTAAAAAAACTAAAGTTTTAGGATGAGTCAGAGAACAATATGTGAACATTATTACTGCAAAGACCAGCTCTGATTAACTAGAGAGGTTTTGGTACGGTTCAGACGAGGTCTCCATCTGTTCTCAACATCCTCCGATAGGAAGACTTCAGGTTGTAAACAGTCGATCAGCTCCTCTGTTTGTTCCCTCTCTGTGTGTTTATGGTGGTTTGTTCCTTGTGTATCAGCAGCAGACCGAGTTGTTGAATTATTTAGAATAATTTGGTTAATATTTCCCCTGCAGCGCCCGGAGCAATGAGCGTCCCGATAATGTCCGAATTTATGTTTAAAACGTGTCGGATCAATAAAAAAAGAAACGTTCTCAGGAAAGAAAAGCAGCAGAATCAGAGATGCAGACGGAATATTTTTCTAACTCTTCTGGTAGTTTTATAAAAACGTATAATGGTGAATATTTTCTCTTCCCGTCTGTAACCAGCTGCTGAAATCTCCTCACTTCTTAATTCAACTTTGTACTACATTTTACTGGGAGTTTATTTTTGGGACAATAAATGTGTTTTCTAATTGTTCATCTTGTGTTGTAGACCTCTTTGTTCTCGCCTCCTAATGCAGTCTGGACCAGAGCAGCTTTTAACTGAATATTACTGCCTGTTTTTGTTAAATCAGAAACTGCTTTCTGACTTTTATTCTGTATATTCTGTCACATTATTACTTCTGAGGGAACTCGCATGAGAAGTGTGTGGGGATGAGAGGTGGCTCTGGACTTTTTCACGGTACTGGATCACCTCTGGTCTCCTGGGAAGCTGGTACTGGTGTGGAGAAGGTGGAGCAGGTGTGGGTCTGGGCAGCTGATGTTCAGCTGAGCAGCGTCACCACAGGAGGAGGAACTGGTCTAGTCTGGAAAGAACGTTTAATCATTTACAAGAAAACCCTTCATGAAATCACTGATGGAGAACAAGAACCCAGGTTTGTTTTCAGCTCTGCGTCCAGGCTGACGTGGAGTCATAGTGCCATGTTTGCCTTCATCTCCAGCTGTGATGATTTCAGAACCTGGTTTAATTTTGGACCGTTCATAGAGTTAACCAGAATAACTGCTTCATCCACAACCTCAGTTCCAACAACGTCAGGACTGTTAAACATCCCATCAACTCATCTTTTATTCCCAGTAGAAGGTCAACAACATAGCACATGTTTTAACTGAGACGTTTCACCATGTGATGAAAACATGAGCAGATAGTGAATCTGATGCAGCAACAAAAGGCTGGAAAAGTAACTGGTACAAACCAGAAACACCTGGAGGAACATGACTGGGTATAAAAGGAGCATTTCAGAGAGGCAGAGTCTCTCAGATGGAACAATGGACAGAGGTTCACCAATCTGAGACAAACTGGCTCTTAAACTGTGGAACAATTTCAGAAAAATGTTTCTCAGACTTCCATCTACCATCTACAGTACGTGTCAAACTTGGGGCCTGCGGGCCACATCCGGCCCATGAATGAATTATTTTTGGCCCCCTCATATCTAATTACTGTTACAGCTGTCCTGGATGTTTACAACTAGACTTTTGAAAACTAGGTATCTAACAGTTTCTTCTTGTCTCCATTCTAGTTTTCCTTCGCTTTACTAAACCAGATTTCATATGAGCTGTAAGTTGTATTTTACTGATAGAATAAAGCAGACAGGAGCTCCTCCTTAGAACAGACAACTGCATCTCTGTTTCTGGTGAAGTCCATTTTATTGACTAGTCACTCCACTGATGGAAGTGGGGGTTACTGGTGGTCTGGACCTCCTCATGTCCACAACTAGTTCTTTAGTTTTTGCCACATAGCAGATGTTCTGCCTGCACCACATGACCACCACAGTTCTGCACTCCTCTTCATCATCCCTCGGTGATGCATCTAAATTCTGGACCACAGGACTCCGAGGACCTCAGGACTCCTTGTCTTAGAGATAAAGCCAGCCAGTAGAGTGAAACTGCGACTGGCTCATTAAAGCAGTCATGGTTCCAGTTATGTTTCAGATATTATAACAAATGCAGGTTCTAAAACAATTTTTCACTTTTCTTCATGGAATAATTGCCATGATTTCCACAACATAATGACACTAAGAGTTCCAGTTATTTCTTTTTAATTTTTTATTTTTTTTCTTGTCATTATGTTGAAAACTAAAGGCTTTTTTTTTTTTTTTTTTTTTAAACATTTCCACATATCTCTCAGGAAAGAAAGTCTGTCTTCTTTTAGAAAAAGTTTCATGTTTTTCTTTTTTTTTTCTTTATTATAAATAAAAATGTGGTTCTTAAAAAACGACAAATGTCCTCTAAGAGATGTTTATCTAAAATGATAAGGGAAAAATAACTCTGGATTGGAAAGGCTGCAGACCCCTGCACTAAACACAGCAGCAGATTTCTCTTTAAACAGCAACAGTTAACATATTTCTTCATGTATATTAATAAAATCAAATATTTATGAAAAAGAGGGATGAAATGTTCAGGATTTACTAACTAAAAGGTAAAAAGTCAGCAGGATGAATTTAAATCTGTGAAGCTGCTTCCTTCTAAACACAGAAGGAACATTATGTGATGAATATCAGCATCAGGTGAACAGACAGAAAGCAGGATGAGAATCTCACAGCTTCTAGAGGGTGAGGAGAGAGAAATATTCACAATATGCACAATAACTTCCATCCATGCAGCTTCACTGCTTCATTATCCACATTTCTGGCCTATAAATTTTCTAAACTTTTATTCTTAGCTTGACTGTTTAGCTTCACCTCTGCACCTGCAGCCTCTACTACCGGGAGTTAAGGGTTAACATCTCGTTTCCGGGTGTAACGTCAGGTCTGTAAATGTAACCGTAAATATGTTGGTATCCACAAAGTCGAGAATCTCAGCTAAGAGCTCAGTAAAACCATTTCTATCACCAACAAACACAATTGAAACAACAATAATTAAAAGACCAGGTACATAAAGTTCGAAAACATATGTTAACACAGATGATGTTTCCCCATGAACACGAACAAACGACTCCTCTACTGAAAGCTCACATCTCAGATTCCACAGCTGGAAGTTTCATCTCACTACGACCAAGACTGAACCAGAGGCAGAAGAAGGCCCGATTTATGTTTTGCGTTTGTAAAACATAATAAGAAAATGTCTCGCCTTTGCTGTCAGGCCTCAAAACTTCTATCCACCAGGATAAAACCACACTTAGCTAAAAAAAAAATATATATATATAGCTTTGTCTTTTGGGAGCAGTTTCCATCCAAAAATCACAATGTTCTGCCATCTGCATGGGTTCTGAGGTACAAAGAGAAACACTGGTTCTTCTTCTTTCTTAAATTCCAGATAGAAAATGTCTCTTCATTTTAATAAACCCCCTCTCTCCTGATTACATCATCACCACTACAGCAGGACCAGACATGGAGGAAGAGGCCTGGACTGCAGCGTCTGCATGAGATTCCTCTGGTTCAGAGCCAGTAGCAAGAGGTTTAGGAAAAAAACAAACAAAAAACTGTTAACACGCGATAACAAACAAATAACAGCGTTAATTAATAATTATAATAAATAATTAACAGACAGACAGACGGACGGACAAACAGATAGAATTGCATCTGATGCTCTTGTCATAAACTGTTGTTTTGTATCTTCACAGGTTATGCTCTCACAGAGACTGAACGAGCCTCCTCTAAAGGCCTGGGTCATTGTGAGCAGCGCTGGGAAGGTAGAGAGTGGCCTTTGCACCTGCATGGCGGGAGTAGCTGAGACCTGTACACATAGACATTACTGCATCATAGCAGGGCTGTTGGGTCATCAGGCATGGAGAAGTACCACAGACAATACACAGAGCTGCTGCATCACCCCCCGCTAACATACCTGTATGATGACAGCTTAGATGCCAGTGACCTGTCGGTTGTCCTTCAGAATTGTGAGAAGCACAAACATGCTGCAAATGTGGCTGCTGAACAGGCAGCAGCCGTAGAAAGGTACACAAGATAGCAGCATCAGTCATCTGCTTGGTTCACTTACAGTAGCAGCAGAATTACAGCCTTAAACATGCAAGCTGTAGATGCTACAGGTGTGTTACCCACACACACTGACGTCAGTGTCAACTGTCCAGACCAGGTGGAGTATCAGTCATGAGGGGGATGCTAAAAAAGGCCTACGCTGAATCCAGAGCTGCACACCACAGAAACCTGAAAGTTCAGTCATGTGGTTTTATCAACAACAGCAATGTCCCAGAGACTGGCGCTTCCCTGGATGGCCCCACTATGTGGGACTGCTGCAGGAAGGGCTGCCTGGAAATGAAATGCTCCTTCAAGTATTGTTCATGCACCATCCAGCATGCAATGGGCATGAAGGGAAGAGACTTTTGTCTCCAACTGTCTCCAGAAAATGACCTTCATATGAAAAAGGAACCACAGATTCAGACACAGGGTTTGTAACTCAGTCCAATCACTGCGACCCGGTTGTTTGGAAAGAGCAGGACTTTATCGAGGTGCGTCCTTCCAGACAGAGTTCTGGGAAGCTCGTCTCCACAAAGCACAAGACTTTTTGAGAAGGTGTGCCTGCCAGAGCTTCTGATAAAATATTACTTTAAGATGCGGAGCCCAGTTCTGAAAGGGAATATTGAATGTTGTTGCAACGAAAAACACTAAAGCCTCATGGTGCTCAGACACAGGAAGTGCTACATTATACTGTTTGTTATTGTCACTTAATAATTAGAACTTACATAGACACACACACATATATATATATATATATATATATATTCTATGGATTTTTAACTGTAGTTTCTTTAAACTTGACTCAAAAAGGATTATTACTTGAAATATATTTTTAAGAAGCACAACAAGCCGCTCAACTGCATTTTGAGATTTTCATTAAATCATTTCTTTAATTATAAAATTATAATTTTATTTAAATTATAGTTTTAACTATAAATCAGACGACAGGTTTGGTGGAGGGTTTGTCACATAATCACACACATTGTTCAACATGCAGACGTTTCTGTTTCATCCGGTCTGACAGCAACACTAGGACACGTGTTTAGAAGTGTGTAACAAACACTGATGATAATAATAATAATAATAATAATGGATTAGATTTATATAGCGCTTTTCAAAGCACCCAAAGCGCTTTACATTGTGTGAATCACAAAGTGTACATGATAAATGAATGATGTGCTTCCATCCAGTCAACATCAGGTTTGCTAGTTTCGTTTTATCTCAAAAGGTTTATTTTGTGATTTTCTGTCGGTGTGAGAAACATGCAGGAAATGTGTGGAACTCACATTTGAAGGCCGTTTCCTCCATTTTGCCGTCGCACCAGCTGCAAACTTCGCTGTGAGTGTGGAGCGTCTCCACTCGCCCTCCACATTACCTGGTTTGGGACGAAATTGACTGCGGTTCTCATGGTGACATTTTACACTGCGTTTGTGAATTTCTAGTTTTATACAGCTTTGCAGATGCTCACAAACTGGCTGTTTTGGAGGCATCCATTTTTTACGGGTTGATGCAGCTGGAGCGCCGATTACCTGGTAAAGACATCACATATTCTCGGTCACTTGGAATTCCGAGACAACTGGAACGCACCATTACTGTGTAGGGGCGGTTTGGGATAGAGCCAAGTCATCGCTGCACCTGAGGCCACTAGGTCCACAATGGCATTGAACATCTTACATTCACTATTGTGCTATACCTGTTTTTACCACTAGATGTCAGTCATTCTTACACACTGGACTTTTAAAAAAGGTAAATAAATAAATAATAACAATAAATATGGACATTTAACAATGAGAATAAATAAATCATTACACAAAATTATAATTGGCAATTCAAGGCAAGTTTATGTTCATAATTTAGTACATACACTTTAATGTACGTTACATAAAAAATAGGTTTCTGTACGTCTATCTACTACTTTGTCTTGTCTGTTTTGTATACGTCTGCTGTGTTAGAAATAAATTAATAAAAGAAAAAGAAAAATGTATAAATAGAAATATAAACAGTGCATAAACAATTCTAAACATGACATAAAGTGTATAAAGTCATATAAAATGGATAATGATGTAAAACAAGACCTGCCTTCTGCCTTAGATGATACCATTTCTTCCATCCAGTAACCCAGTAAGGGGTCAGGTTGAGGCTCATAGGGCTAATAGAGAAACGGGCCACGTTAAGGTTCATTTAGTAAATCTTGTCGTTTTCTTTACAAAGGTGCACAATCATTTGTGTAACTGAAAGCCACTTTCCCTTTCTTTACTTAAACAGTTAAACAATTTTAATTATTACCAAAAGCACAAACCCAAAAGCATTTCTCAACTTTAATGTTTGTTACTTTTATTTTAGCGTTATCCACTCTGGTCATTTATCATGTTTTACATCTGCCTCATGAAGAAAGGCTCTGCATGATGAAGACATTATGTTCTTTGTATCAGTTACTGAAAGAAAAAAAAACATTTGAACAAGAAATTTATTCCTGCGATTCAGCAGCTTTCGTCTTCCTCTTTTTTTTTCTGGGAATTTCGTACCTCGGTCACTGGACTTCAGGTGTTTACCGGTGAATTTAGTTCCGAAATCTCTTCCTAAAGTCACATGACAGATTCACATGACAGAGCGATCATATGCAGCAGCGTCACAGACAGGGCGCCCTCTCATTGGCTGAGAGTTTCGGCGGTGGCCGCAGCTCAGCCTCTGATTGGCGAGGACGCAGCGTTTCCTGCTCATCGACTAATGAAGAAATAAAGTTGATTTCAAATCTGATCCACGGTGGTTTCATTCGAACCAGGCTCAAAATGTCTCCGGTTCTGCTGCTCCTCTGTCTCTTAGCGTCTGCGGTCGGGAAGTTTCCGAGTCTGGACCACATCAGTCCGAGATCCGGAGACAAGGCGCAGGGCAGAGCCGTGGCGGGGCTCCTGAAGCGGCTGCTCGGGAACAGATCCACGGAGTTCGTGGTGTCAGTCAACAGGAGCCTCTCAAACAGCAGCCAGGACGTGTGCGAGCTCAGGTCCACCAAAAACAACAAGATCGTGGCCACAGGCAGCACAGGAGTGGCTGTGGCGTCGGGGATTTACAACTACCTGAAGTATTTCTGTAACTGCCATGTTTCCTGGTCCGGGAACCAGATGGATGTTCCGAGTCCGCTTCCGAAGCTGTCCGGAGTTCTGCGCATCAGCACCCCGCACAGGTCAGTGCTCCGACTGGTCCACGACCAGGTCCATAGACTGGTCCAGGAACAGGTCCAGGAACAGGTTTATAAATGACTCCAAACATCATCTTCAGGTACAGATGAGAGAAAACGAAAAGTTCTGATTTTGAATTTTAGTTTCTGTTCAGTAAATCTGTCATTTCACACCTGGTGAGGAACAGGTAAGTTTAATTAAATACATTACATTGATAGGAACTTAAAAATGTCCCACAGAGAGTTAGTTCTGTTGTTTGTTTAAACCGAATCCATGATTATTTTATGTCATTTTACCAGGTGAAAACATCTGTTGACGTATTTGTTTCACATCAGTTTTATCCAGAAAAGTTTGTACTTCGGTGAAATCAACATCACAGAAATGTTCTTTAATCACACAGACAAGAAATCCAAAACATGACCATTAACAGACAGAATTATAAACACAAAATAAATCATGTCTGCATGATGTCTTATCGTCATCCTTCTAGCTGTAATTAGAAAAATAAAACCTTTATGTGATTATTTGGACTCCCGGCAGCTGCATAGAATTTGTGATGTTAGAGGGAATGATGACTTTCTCCATAATTATTTTTCTAATTTTAGTTAAAAACAATATGGTGCTTTTTCCCTGTGTCTTTTTTAGTCTGTACAATATTATATGAAGGTCAGGTAAACACCAGTATGAAATAACTAAAAATTTAATTATTTAGGCCAAGTCACAGTGTTAAGGCTGACCTTCCTCACCACCTTCCTCATCATCGCCTCCTCTCTCTGAGCTACCTGCAGATTTGATTCTGTCACCTAAATAAATAAAACTGATTCATGTCGAGGAAGTTTTTTTTAGCTTAGTGACTGTTTTTTTTTATCACCATTATTAATGAATCAACATTTGGAGAATAATTTTTGTGGTTAAACTTCTACAATAAGTTCTAAAATACCTCCTGATGTCCTTTCTTTTATTTCCTCCTGAAGTTCTGACTGCAGACACTGTCTGATGCTAACTAACGATAACCAGAGATGCTATCTGTAAACGGAGTGAGGGACAGTCAACCACGTTAACAAGAAACAAAAGAGCAAAGCCAATCAGACCGGCTGAAAAAGGTTATAAGGTGGGACTCGTAGCATCTATAGGGGTTAGAGTTAACCTCCACCCTGTTACAGATGGAGAGCCGGGGTCTCTCCGCTGCTTGGGTGATGGAACAACTCACGACTTGCTGGATTTTGGAAGGGACATGTTCCTACATGTGAAACCTTCGAAAAAAGAGTTCCGTATTTCTATGACTGTATGTAGAGATAACCCAAGTTTCAGGTCAGATCATGAGCAATTTGTTCCTGGAGATAATTCATTAGTTAGATGTGTTCCCAGGTCCCCATGGCAGGCTGCAGGTGGGTTCTCCAGGTTCTACAAACACATGATCCTAGGTCAGCTGCTGGCTCTGAGCATGAGCGGTTCTTCTGTGAAGGGCTGATGACCTTTCCAGGTACCTGGTAGCAGCTGGATTAGGCTCCGCCCCCTGTACTGGACTAAAAGAGTGTAGAAAATGGATGGCTGGATAGATTACATAGTCATATGACACAGCCCGTATACTTATTTTATGCTGAAACCATTTCAGAGTGAAGTTCAGTTTTTACTGTTCCTGGTTTGATAAAAGACCGGTTCCTCTGGCTATCTGTTCAGGTGAACAGGAAGTGAATGTTCCTCCGATAGCAGAGTCTGGTACAGGTCTGAGTGTGACTAGAAACAAATGTCGAGAAATTGTTCAAACGTAACCAACGTAAGACATTTATTATTGTGGAAATGTTCTGATTTGGTACCAGAATGTCCGGTGAGTTCCAGGGCTCTGGACCGGACCAGGGCTCAGGACCGGACCAGGGCACAGGACCTGACCAGGGCTCTGGACCTGACCAGGGCTCTGTTTAGGCTTTATCAGTTTCCAATAAAACATTATTGGTTCATGTTGACCTTTGGTCGGTTTCTGCTGAAACTTTGTGGCTCAGACTTTGTGATTTCCTTTAAGGCTTCGTTGGTTTATTTTCAGACAGTTTACATTCAGACTTTATTGATTTCTATAAAAACTGGTTTCCATTCAGTTTGTGTCGGTTTTCATACAGACTTTGTCGGTGTTCTTTAGGACTTAGTTTGTTTTCAGACATTAAATGTAACCGGTTTCCGTTCTTTCTCTGTTTCAGATCAGACTCTAGTCGGTCTGAGCCTTGTAGAAGCTGCAGAGTAAAACTTCTCCTCTTTTGTATTTGTCATTAATGAAATAGATCTGAGCTCCAGTAGTTGGCTGAAACTTTCCTGCCTCAGTCTTTCTCGGTTCTGTTTGTACTGAAACTTGTCTGCTGTGGTTGTAAACACTCCAGTGTTTCCTCTTTGCTGCTCTGCACATTTACTGCGTCAGCAAAACAGCTTCTTTGAAAATGTTTTCCCACCGAATCGCTTTCACGCTGCTGTTCATCGGACTCGTGCCAACTGATCTAACCCGACCTCAGAAAGTCCAGCAGAATGAAGAGCGCTTGAGTCTTGTCGTGGTCAACACGTTTCACAGAAAAACCGTCATGTAGCTTCACACAGAAACATGCCAGGTTTTTCTGCATGTTTGGGTCTAATGATGTGGGGGGTGGGCAGCAGAGCCCACGGCTGCATGACAAACAGAGTGTTGTTGCACATTGTTCTTCATTGTTCTGGTGGGCTCTGTGAACACTGGCTCTGTGGCCAGAGCCTTTAAAGGACCCTTCCCCACAATTATCTACTGTTTATCGGCCCCCCACCGTTGTGAGTTCTGGGGGAGATGACAGATTCCCATGATTCTAACCAGGTTTATCTAAAGATTTATGAGTTTTCAGTAACCCCTGGTCTCTCCTGGTTATCACAGTGTAAAGAAATGTGTCATGTCATGTCGAAGCTGAGTGGCTGTCGTCTCATCAGTCTGCAGAAACAGCCTCAACAGGCTGGTTTTTACACTGTTGGCCACAACAATTACTACTATAATCCAATAAATTTTGCTGTTGGTCTTTGACATATACAAGACTCTAATCACCACTGAAGGCCCACCTCCCTGATATTTAAAGTACAGAAAACAATTCATGTTTTTTCTTTATAAATAATAATTTAAATAATTAAACTGCATTTAAAGCGTTTAAATCTTAAAAATGGTTGAATGTCTGGTAGTTTTCACCAGGTAGTTTAAGTGATTTGTGAAGAAATAAAAGAAAAATTATTGATGTTTGATGACTTTATAGCAGTTTTTGTGCGTGGACTTTATTGGCAATGAAGGTCCCCAGAGGATGGTAAACTTGAGGAGAGCACACGGTGAATGACGGATAAACAGATGATCGTTTTGCTCTTAAGAAAGACACAAACCGTCCTATAATTTAAGTAAAATAGAAAAGTTTGAAAGATTTTAAAAGCAGCGGATTAGGCGAGTAACCACCCGTTTTCACCTGTCGAAGATTAGTTTTGTCTTTGGGGCGACTGTGTCTGAGTGGGGAGAGGAATATGAAGGAAAATAAAGAAACGGTTATTGATGAGTGTAGAGACAGAGGAGCTGCAGACGTGTCACCTGGAGGATGTTTATAAGTTCCTTTTAGCCAGACACAGTTGAGAAAGTCCGGAAAAAAGCTGTGGCGACACATCCACCTGGTCATGTGACCTCCTGCGGAGACATGTAGAAATCAGGCCTGCTAACATGTAAACATCAGGTTAATCTGACTTCTGATCAGTTTCTCAGAAATCTACCGGATCATAAAATTAAATAATCAGTCGTGTTTGTGGTTTTATCCAGATTAATCAGCTGCAGCTCAGCATCTGACGAACAGGAAGAGTTTAAACTGCTGCTGAAGCTGCAACTCTCTGATCCCATATCGGTGTTTTAACTGCATCCAGCACTGGTTCTGTTAAACGTGCTGCAGCTTCTCTTCATGAAAACAGTGGCTGTGATGAGAAGGTGAAACATCATGTTTGTCCTAAATTGATAGGAGCTGAACTTCTTGCTGAAGGACAAATAACCTCCCAGTACAACACCAGTTCAACAACAGGATGAAGCATGGAGGAAAATTATGTTTGCAGCTAATTCCAGGTTTTACACTCCCCGCGGTGCACTGACACAAATTATTCTCATTACATGATGTGTTGAAAGGAAACTGTAATTCTGAAAAGAGAATGTAATATATAACATACTACATAGATTTGACCAGGTAAAAACACCATTTTACACATAATACAACACGGTTTTATGAAGGAAACAACACAGATTTATGTACTGCTTTTGTTTTTGGGACTTCCTCCTTCTTTCTAATCAGTTGTTCACACCTCCCGGTCGAGTTAAGGTTTAAAAGCAATACTTCATAACTTTCGGACTTTTAAACGCTGAGCTTCTGACTGGTGTTGATGGCACACTGACATTTATAATGTACATACCTGGAACCGTTTCATGCAGCGAGGCTAAGAAACAACACTGCGCTACTTTTTTTTTTCGTGTCAGAGCATTATATTATATCTTGGAGCAAGAGATTAGACAAGAGTCTCCTCCATGTTTCCAAGAAATGGAAGAGGTATCCTAACAGGAAGTAAATAAACAACAGCTGTGGTGGACATCCACAAGATGACAATACCAATCATAAACAACTGTTTTTTACACAACGGTGTGATGACATAACGAACGAATGTGGTGACAAAGTTTCTGTTTTGTGTTTAGATTTCGGTATTACCAGAACGTTTGCACTGTTAGCTACTCCTCTGTGTGGTGGGACTGGCCGCGATGGGAGCGAGAGATCGACTGGATGGCGCTGAACGGAATCAACCTGCCGCTGGCTTTCACCGGCCAGGAAGTCCTGTGGCAAGAGGTACGAACAGAAAACATGTCTGAGCTTTTAAAACTATCCATGAATGTGAATTATAAGATTCAAACAGGTGCATTTCTAAAGGAAAGTCAGACTGGAACTGGGAAATGTTAAATAGCAAACATGGCAGCTGTAAGTGGTTTTCTGTACAGTTCAATTTAGCTTTATTTATACAGCACCAATTCAGAATAACATCATCTCAAGGCACTTTTACAGCCAAACCTCCATCAGGACCAGAACCAGGAAGGACAGCCGTCGTCCTGGACTGGTTGGGGGTGGAGCGGACAGGAAAGAGGGTCATCTAGCAGCAGAACTCTAATCCAGGGATTCCTGCTGAGAAAGAAGAAGAGAAACTTTAACCCGAGTTGTTTATTGTGGTTGTTACAGAGTTTGATGATTAAAAGTAGAGTGTAAAAATGTGATGTTTTAGCTCATAATGATGCAGAAACAGAAAATTGTGAGGTTCGAGTCAGACTTTAGGAGCAGAACTGGTCTAGAGGAACTCGACCTCTGGTGATCAGGATGGAAGCAGGAAGCTGGTTCATGACGTGATGCTGTTGGATGTCAACCTCTCGTCTCACCTGCAGGTGTACCGCTCTCTGGGATTAAACCAGTCAGAAATTGAAGAGTTCTTCACTGGACCAGCTTTTCTGGCCTGGAACCGCATGGCCAACATGTACAAGTTTGGTGGTCCTCTGCCTCAGTCCTGGCATGTGAATCAGCTGCATCTCCAAGTACTGACTGCTCCTCGGGATTGGGACCAATAATCTCTTCATTTCCAAGTTTTCATGTCAGAAATCGATTTAAATAAACTGATTGTGTGGAGTGACTCCTCTTCCTGTTCCTCTGCAGTTTAAGATCCTGGAGCGAATGAGAGCCTTCGGGATGATCCCTGTGCTGCCAGCCTTCTCCGGAAACATTCCCAGAGGAATTCTCAGGTGACCCATCCTTCAATGCTTTTGTCTTAAAACAAATTATATACAGACATTGATACAAATCCTGGCGCCACTGTTGATGTTTTCTCAGAGACTCAACATGAATCATGAGTATTCTGTTTTTTAATGATTTTTTTGGCCCTACTGGCCTTTATTCAACAGTAGCTTGATAGGAAAGGGGGTCAGGAGGAGCAGGGAATGACATGCAGCAAAGGTCCCAGGCTGGGACTCGGACCTGGGCCAGCTGCTCCAGTACGGTGTAGTCTCTGTACATGGGATGGCTGCTCAACCAGTTGAGCCAACGCCACCCCAAATATTTATTTTTGAACATTTATTTAAGCCTAAAAATCCAGCAGATCTCCCCTAAATCTATGTCTTCCACCATCGTCAGTCTCTCAGGAGCAGCAGTGTGTAGCTCTGTGGGGTAAACTGTGATGAATATTTTACCCTTTAGCTGATCTACAGAAGTTTTCCAGGGATTTCTATCCTGTCCAGAAGGTTTTTAATCCAGCCACTAAATATAGTTTTTATTCAGAGACTCTATCTGGTAAATCCACAATGATCCATAATAACAGCTTTATTTATCACATTCCATTATAAAAAGATCACCATCACTACTATGTTGCTAAGAGACCTCTATTTAGACCTGGACATGATGATGAAGCCACTTCCTGTCAGACTTTCCACCAATCAGAGAGCTTAGATTGACGGTAACGTCCAATCAGGAGCAGCCAAAGATCAACCAGTGAGCAGAAAGTTCTATGTGTGTGTGAAAAGAAGAAAAATAAAGCTCCTCTATGGCTGGAATAAAGCCAAGAAGACGTTTCTGATGCACGGTGGCGCCACAAAGCAGCTGAGCTGGAGTTGGTTTAGTGAGGATAGCAGGTAAATAGTAGCAGGAATAACTGGAAATGAGGAAAAATGGAAACATGGAAATAGTTTCTGTTGTGTGTTTGTTTCAATAACAATATTTTTTCTCCTGAAAGCCAAGACTTGAAAGAATGATGCAGATGAGAAAAGGCTTGGTCACTGTTGATCTGTGTGTTATTTCTACAAAGTTAGTATATCTTAGTAATAAATTTTGCTTTCTTCTTCTGGTCGACCTTTATGCTGCTATATCTATTCATACATTCATTTTACATCAATGCAGCATAAAATCACTGAAAGCTTCTCTAATGAAATATCTGGGAGTTAAACTGTGGCGCCCATACTTGGAAGAAACTGTTTTCCAATCATAAACTCTCCATCCAGCTGCTCCATATCTATGGATACAAGTGGACACAAACATTCCTTAACACATCAAATCAGTTTGATTTTCTAATGAAATCAGGAAATATTTCATTCTGGATGGATTTATTATGACATGGTCATCACAGCGAACACCGGTCACAGGACTAAATCTAATAGAGGTGTCTGTTTTTTACTTGTTTCGGGATAAAAACAGTAAAAACAAGTGGTTTTCCTTTTAAGCTGAAAAAGAAAGAAAGACCTAGAAGTAGCCGGATCCGGTCCCTGGTTCATCTCACATCATATTTGCTGTAGTTGGGTCAGAACTTATTATTTCTGTTGTGTTATCCAGACTCTATCCTGGAGCCAACGTAACCAAACTCGGACCCTGGGCTCAGTTCAACTGCAGCTACTCGTGCTCCTTGATCTTAGACCCCCGGGATCCGCTGTTCCTCCGCATTGGGTCGCTCTACCTATCCCAGGTGGTGAAGATGTTTGGGACAGATCACATCTACAACACTGACACCTTCAATGAGATGACTCCGCCTTCTTCTGACCCCGAATACCTGTCTGCTATCAGCCGTTCCATCTTTGCCTCCATGACTGCTGGTGAGCTAAAACCTGACCGTCCTGATCATCTGATTACAAGCTGATATTTCTGGATACAAACACAATAATTGACCCAGTTTAATGGCCCATGGGTGACCTATTACACAGAAGGCCTCTTAGTTCATAAAAGAACTGTCCTCTCTTTGACTCTAATCCAAATCTCTCCCTTCTCTTCCTTCTTTCAGTCGACTCCAAAGCCATTTGGCTCATGCAAGGCTGGCTGTTCTTCAGTGATTCCACATTCTGGCAGCCACTACAGATCCAGTCTCTACTGCACGGCGTGCCCCTGGGACGAATGATCGTCCTTGATCTGTTTGCAGAGACTGAGCCCATTTTCTCCAGGACAGAATCTTTCTACGGCCAGCCCTTCATTTGGTGCATGCTGCACAACTTTGGAGGCAACAGCGGTTTCTTTGGCACAGTTGAAAGCATCAACTCAGGGCCCTTCCAAGCCCTGAACTTCCCAAACTCCACCCTGGTGGGCATCGGCATGACGCCTGAGGGGATTGAGCAGAACCCTGTGATTTATGAGCTGATGAGCGAGCTGGCGTGGCGCAAAGAGCCGGTCAATTTGGCCAAGTGGGTTTCCCTGTATGCAATGCGGCGCTATGGAAGCACAGAGGAGAAGCTGGCGGCTGCCTGGAAGCTGCTGTTCGCCAGCGTTTACAACTGCACCGTGGAGCATTACAGAAACCACAACCACAGCCCGCTGGTCCGCCGGCCGTCCTTTCACCTCAACACCGCACTCTGGTACGAAACGGCAGACTTGTTTCAAAGCTGGAAACTGTTCATCGAAGCGGCTCCTTCTCTTATGTCCAAGGAGACCTTCCGGTATGATCTTGTGGATGTGACTCGGCAGGTCCTAGAGGTCCTAACAACCTCCTTTTACCAGGACATCGCTGATGCCTTCCAGAATAAAAAGATGCTGGATCTGCTGACTGCAGGAGGCGTCCTGATTTATGACCTGCTACCTGAACTCAGTCGTCTGCTGAACAGCGACCCTAACTTCCTGTTGGGGACGTGGCTGGAGCAGGCCCAGTCCAAAGGCCTGGACGAGAAGGAGGCGCAGCTGTACGACATGAACGCCAGAAACCAGCTCACTCTGTGGGGGCCAAGCGGAGAGATCCTGGATTACGCCAACAAACAGTGGGGTGGCCTGATGGAGGACTACTATGCCCAGCGATGGGGCCTGTTTGTCCAAATGCTGGTAGAGTGTCTGGAGGGTGGAATACCATTCCATCAGGACACCTTCAACACAGCAGTTTTCCAGGTGGAAAAGGGATTCATCTACAATGGGAGGAAATACCCAACCAAACCTCAGGGAGACACTTACCAAATCGCCTACAGGATTTTCCTCAAGTACTATCCACAGGCGCTGAAGACACTATAATAAGCAGAGATTATAAAAAAACTGTTTCCAGTCACAGCAAGAAGAATGTCTTCCTCCGTCTCTTGATTGTAATTTAATTGTACATACTGGGAAATGGTCCATTTAGCAGTACCTTTTAACCTTACAGGCACTTCTGTTCCAGTCCTGATCCAGACTCATTTCTCAACCTCTGCAACATGTTTTCTCTCCTCTCTTTTAGTCGTGTTCAAACTATTTCTCCAGCATCTGTGAAGGACTTTCTAGGAATAGATCACCAGGATCATTGAAAAGACTTTCCAAAGCTCTTCTTTGGATGTTTCCGCCTTTTGTTCTGTTCTCTGTCCAGATGAGCCACACTAATTCAGTAATTTTGAGATCTGGGTTCTGGGGAAGACCCGTCCCTCCATCAGACCCGTTGGCAGTAATTTTCAGTCTAGTTCTGGTGTCATGTGGCATGCCTTTTTTCTTCGTTTCCATGGAGACCATTTCTGATGAGGCTTAGGCCAACAGTAAAAGGATCAACTGAAGGTCCAGATGCATCTCTCAGGTCCTGGTTTAGGTCTTCGCTGGATTTGTTCCTTTTTCTTCAGGACATCCCTTTCAGATCCTGTTAGTCTGCTGTAGAAAGTTTTAGTCTAAAATCCTGTTTTCTGTCAGACTATCTGACCTTTGCTGGTTTTCACAGATCAACTAAATAAACAGAACAAATGATGCGTCTTTGTAACAAAGAGCCTAAAGAGCCTGTTAACTGGTTCTTTGTTAAGTGGTCTGTTATGTGTCGACACAACTTGAGTTAGGAAACGGTTTTCTGCTTGAATGATTCATAGGTCAGAGTTATGTTCTCTGAAAATGGTCAGGTAGAAGAACCGGACTGGAAATGAGGTACTGATGAAGATCATTTCTAAAGTTTACAAGAGACAGAGAAGCAGCCGTGGGGACTGGATCAGGACTCTGGATCAGGATGTGGTTCTGGATTCTAAAGTCAGAAATACTTCTGATAACACTGACATGGACCTAAACCCTAAACCTGCAGCGCAGCTTGGCGGTGATTGGTCCTCTGGTGTGGTGCCTTCAACCCAGCCTCTACTTTCTTTCCTTTAAAATAATCAGTGTATTTTTTTTATTAAGACAACTGGATGGATGCTGCTAATAATAAGGAAGTCGGTCTGATTACCAAAAGGACTTTAACATGAACCAGGGTGGGTGTGGGGCTGAAGCAACCCTGTACATGTGGAATCTGTTAATATGGGAATCATTGTGATGTTAAGTTTCTGTTTGCGTGTCAGTGAAATGTGCACAAGTTAAAATGGATTTAGAAAACTTGAGAACATTCTACTTTCCCCATGAAAAGCAAACGCATCTGGATGTTTCTTCTTCGTGCGGTGGAACATGCTGAGCAGCATCAGCACGTCGGTTTGGTTTGACTTTACGTAAAAACTTCCTCTGCAGCTCGGGACAGTCCAGCCAATCGGCAGGAGGTTGTTTAATCACTGACGTCTTAGCATGTTCCATGTTCTCACAGGAAGAAATGTGGTCAGAAAAACACCCTGAATGATGGTGATTATTACTTCACGACTCTAAACACGCTGATAATATATGGACTTTATATCTTGTAAAAATCTTTCTTGTGTTTATTTATCATGAACATTCACACTATGAAATGAGGTTAACACTGTGGGAGGTTACTGAGCTGGACATAAAAAACAAACTACAAAGTAAAGCTAATAGAGGGGTGTGTGCAGGAACTTATTTCTTCTTCTTGCTGGTGGAGCCTTTCAGGACTGATGTTACGAAGCTGCTTGTTGTGGATTTGCTCTTCGTTTTGGACTTTCTCGCGGCTGCAGTTTTCTTCGCCGTCTTCTTGGTTTGCTTCCTGGCTCCCTTGGTTTTAACTCGAGGTATGTTCTTGGTGGACAGTGTCTGTTCTCGAACCAGGTCTTCTCGTCCGATCTCCACCATGTGGTCCTCCCAGGACTTAATTTCATTCTTGTAGCGGATTTTGTCGTCCTCGGCCAGCTGTGTGTAGACCTGAGCGGAACAGAGGAAGTCAGGACGCTGACGAAGGAGGAATATGAATAATAGAACAACAAACCTGTTTCTGATGGCTGAACAGATTCCTCCAGTCCTCCAACAGAGACTTCAATTTAGCCTGAAAGACCAGCAGTGATGATTTTAGGAAACAACACGTCTCATTGTTTTAATGACAGTAAAAAAAAAAAAAAAGCTATAAGCCAACAACTAATCTTGAATCCTGCGACCAAGATGGAGGGCAACACCTCCTGAATGTTAAGATGGTACCAGACTTAAATGTGACGGAGTTCCTGACCTGGGTGGTGGCTCCTCTGGCCTCTTCAAAGTGCTCCGACATGAAGATGTTAAAAGCAGAACGAGGACGTTTGGGTTTCCCCAAAGTGGTCAGCTCCTGAAACACAAACAGAAGACAAGCAGGATTTTATCACCCATGTCCTCCTTCCTCTACCAGCCTCTCCAAACGGAGGTCAGGAAAGGATTTAGTATGCAAAATGGTTAAAAATGTGACACGAGAAATTTTCAAGGATCTAAAGTCGCACAACGTCTAACCTTAAAACTCTGTTTCTGACTGGTTGGATGGCGTTGGTGACGTTTCTGGCGGCGCCCGAGGCTGAAAACGCACCATGCCCCAGGCTAGCCACAGATATAAACACACTGGCCATTAGAACATGGCTAATTCAGCAAAGAAACGCAATGAGACATTTTCGGAGGAAGAGAGGAAAAGAAAGAGGGGGAACGGAACAAGAGATAAGACAAGAGTTAAGATAAGACAGACTTTTACTGTCCGGAGAGATCTCAAAGAGACGGGATGTGGATGATGCCGGATCAGCCGTTGCTAGGGGAGGTCTCGGAGAAGAGACAGGAAGAAAACGATGCTGATTCCTGAAAAACTATCCAACAGGCTTTGTTTTAGATGTTTTTGATATTTTAGTTTGTTAAACTACATCTCAAAATATGTAAAGAGATGGAAAAGAAATTTTATTTCGTCTAGGGCTGGGTGTCACCACTAATTTCCTTAACGATTTCGATTAAATCCGATTCAATATCAATTCATTTACAGATATTTATGTAGAAGCATTTTTTTCTGAAAGACATTGTCATAACAATTTTTTTAAAACAAAGAGCCTGTTTACCATCACAATAAGATATCTGGGAGTAATCACATTACTGTAATAATCCAATCTTCTGAAATACGACATTGAAAAGATCGTTGTCTATTTTACCGGTCCATTATTGGAATTATATCGGAGTACATGCGTACACGATGACGTAACTTCCTGTTATTTTCAAAACATTCTAATGTGTTGCCATTCAAAGGTCTGCGCACTTCGAAGTGCAGGTACTTCGGCTACGTACTGTCCCATTTGGAAGATGCCTCTGAATCCACCCTGCACACCTGCATCCTTCACAGCCTCTTTTCTCCCAGAATTCATTGTGCACAAGATGACGGCGAATGAGCAACAACAGTCTGGAGAGTACGTTTTTCATTTACCTCACTTTAGTAGAAATTTGACTAAACTAAATTAATTAAAACATGTTTGTTAAATGGTGGCATTAAAATACTGTAATATTTTATATTCATGGATTTTAAAGGAGTTAATGAAGATTCTACCGGCTGGAAAACAGCAGAGCCCCAGCTAGTTTTTTTTTAAATAAATTATAACTCGATCAACGTTAACGGTGATTATTAACGTTCTATGATTTGCAAACTTAGTCATTTCAGAGGTTTGAGGAATTCTCATCGGCTAGGTAAACTGCCCCATTTCAGGAACGGAAAGCAGCTTCAGAGTGCGCAGACTACGTAGGACCCTCTATAGCCTACATAGTGTGTGCACTTGTGTGTAGGCCCAAAATCGGGACAAAGCTTCTGTATTTGTTGAACATGGCAGAGTCCGCGGTCTTAGCGTTAGCTGCTAATGTGGGAGCCCGTGGTCTTAGCGTTAGCTGCTAATGTGGGAGCCCGCGGTCTTAGCGTTAGCTGCTAATGTGGGAGCTTGCGGTCTTAGCGTTAGCTGCTAATGTGGGAGCCCGCGGTCTTAGCGTTAGCTGCTAATGTGGGAGCCCGCGGTCTTAGCGTTAGCTGCTATGTGGGAGCCCGCGGTCTTAGCGTTAGCTGCTAATGTGGGAGCCTGTGGTCTTAGCGTTAGCTGCTAATGTGGGAGCCTGTGGTCTTAGTGTTAGCTGCTAATGTGGGAGCCCGCGGTCTTATGGCCAATTTATGCTCCCTTACATACGTAAATAGTGAGGTTCTCATACTTCCATGCGTCTTTTGTGTTGCCATAGTTGTTAAGTCATTTTCTTCGCTAGCAGGCAGTGCTAGGTTCAGAGTTAACTTCCGCAAGCTGACATCAGTTTCAGGCACTGTTTGGTAACGATAATGCATCATTATAAAGTTGTTTCCCACAGTCCAACACGCCATTAACATTCGCATATCCCTTCTACAAAAGCTTGCGCAATTTCAACAGTTGTCCTCGTCTTCCTTCTTCTGCTTTTTTATTCCCATCCTTCCTGATCAACTTCTTATTCTCTGGTTTGTTTCCTTGCTGGTCAGATGTCAGGTATTCTGCTCACCCACGACGTCCGGTGGTATTGCTGTGTTTTTTGCATCAAGCATTAAGATACCAAAGCTCCCTGAAAACGGATCAAATTATGCGTGCAACCGATGCAGAAAATGGACAAAACTGTTCTGCCATTTGTGTCGAGCATAAATGGGCCTTTAGCGTTAGCTGCTAATGTGGGAGCATGCGGTCTTAGCGTTAGCTGCTAATGTGGGAGCATGCGGTCTTAGCGTTAGCTGCTAATGTGGGAGCATGCAGTCTTAGCGTTAGCTGCTAATGTGGGAGCATGCGGTCTTAGCGTTAGCTGCTAATAAGAGAGGCAATAAGCTGCTAAATAGTTTACAGGTAAATGTAATCCAGTGGTGAATGAAAACATCTGAATGGAGCATTATCTTGGAGAGAGAAGCTGATTGGACGGAAGCGACACAGGCAACCTCTCAGCATCGATAAGTCATGCCAGAGTAGCGGCACTGTTGTCACCGGAAAAGAAAATCTTAATAAAAACAAAATCTCAGAGTTTTATGAATCAATATTGGACTAATTAAATTTAAATCAAATGGATTCATGGATTTTTTTTAACCCGGCTCTATATTAGTTTCACTTCCAAATGGAAAAAGGTAACCATGTAAAATACAACACCATACGTAATTATCCTTAACTAAAATGTAGATATTTTTAAAACAAAATAATGTTATCGTCATTAGAATTAGAATTTGAATTAATTTCCATCTTAAAGATTGTGAGTGTGTATATCCATCTTTTTTCTTATTTTTTACAGCTTTCTCTCATTCTTAAATTATTAATTTACTTGTTTTTTTCTTTTGGGTATAACTTCTTACATATTGTCTTCATTTTTATTCCTCTGCAAATCTAAACTTTATCACTATAAAAGAAATCAATAAAAAGTTGCGGTATTATTAAATAATAATAATTGTGAGAGGTTGTCGTACAGGTGTTCTCCTGAACTGCAGCATCAATCCATCAGGTTTTCAGTTTTCCCCCTGAATCTGGCTGCAAGGTTTCAGACCATCAGATGAGGACGAGGTCATCCTTACCCTCTTCTTTCTGATGGCCTTCCTCTTGGCCAACCTCTGCTTTTTCTCCACGGCCTGCTGCTGGAGCTGAGCTGGAGTCAGCTGGGCCTGGTATCTCTGGAGGTCCACCTTGAACTGCTCCCTGGCCTGGAGAGAGGCGTCCTGAAAAGGCTGTGATGGAGAGAAACCACATCAGGAGGATGTTCTTCATCAGAATCTGAGCCTTCTGTGTAAAATAAAAAAGTCAGAAATACCTGCTTCTGCTCTGGAGTCATTGTTCTCCACTGCTGGGCGATTTTCCGGATCATATCCACCGATTTGAGTTCTGTAAGGAACAATCAGAGCCGGTTGCTGAACATAGAGGTCTGGAGTGTTGGAGCGACCTGCTGCCACTAGAGGGCAGCGTCAGAGCCTTTTGTGTTAAACTCCATCATCACTGCTAGGTTTAACTTCACTGAGATCCGGATACTATTTATAACTAACCAAAACAGTTAAACTTATTAAATAAATATTAACCAGATTATTTATTCACTGTCAGGAAACAACAAGAGGGGACCAGAATAGGTGTTCTTGTTTCTTATAGGATGATAATCTGACTGAACACCAACTTCTGAGGGAGATTTTGGTTCTCATTGGAGCAAATTACTTTCAGCTGGTCCAGACATGGTTTTAGGGTCAGAGTTAGAATCAGGTTCTGGTCAGGAGGGTCCTCTGGCTGGGTGGGTTTCTGCTTTTAATGCACCACACTGTTTCAGGACACACAGAAAGGGAATGAAAACAGGTAGATCAAAGACAAAGTGGTGGTGGAAGTTTGTCTGGTGCTCCCTGGCCGGTGTAGCACCAACACCAACTAACTACCTGAGCCTCCTCAGGTGGCTCAAGTGTAAAGATTCTGGACTCGATCCATGTGGGATCCTGTGTGAACCGTGTTGAACAACATGTGTTTCCGCTTGTGTTGCTTTGTTTTCCTTGCCTGTTTTCATGGGAAAGTACAACAGAGTTCTCCTCCAAACTAGCGGATTAAATCCTCCCGGTGGGATGAAACATGAGGCAGGTGTGATAGTGGAGGACGTCTCAGCCGGGAAAGCAGGACATGAAACAGGAAAACACCTCCTGCAGGATAACCAGCAGCTTGTAGCACGAATTGAAGGAAACGTTCAGTAACTGCTTAAATCCTGCTGATGTTTAGTGAATGGAAGTCTGATATTAAAGGTTTTCCTGGAATTTGTAATTTTAGAGTTGTGTACCACTCAGGTTGGATCGGCTGGACAGCTCGTGATGTAGTTTTATTTATGTGTCAAACAGCAGCTGGAAGTCAAAGCTGGCCGCATGTTTTCCTGCTTTCTAAAGAAATGTTCAAAAGCATTTTATTATGTAGTTTCAAGAAAGAAGCCTCCAAGTCCAGGCAGAGGTCCTGGAGCCTTTTCATCTGGTTTCTCAGAGAAATCACAGTTAATATGTAGGATTTACTTACTCTGCACACAGCAGAGGAGACTTTTTGTTAGTTTGGTTGGTTTGTTGCTTTATTATTATTATACAAAAGATAGAAATAAATAAAACTTAAAGACTTATTAGGAGTGTTAATGTGATTTTATATATTTATAAGGTTGGGAAATAAATAAATGCAGAATAATTGTGATAATTTCTCAGATAATAATCGTACCAAGAACATCCAGTAAGTGACATATAAAGAGTTTCAGGACCCAGTTTAACATCCTGCTGCTGAAGATAATGAAACAAAGACGCAGCAGAGCAGGAAGTGATGAGTATCCACACGACGAGCTGCAGCAGGTCGGTTAACTTTCTGAAGACGTTAAAGTTCAGGCCGACCCAAAAACATGGACGACACGTCTGGCGTGACGGGATGAGTGGAAAATACGGAGAGAAAACAGATGAGACGTGAAAGCAAAGAACAGAAAAACACAAAGACAGAAATGGCATATTTCTCCACTCAGTTATATTCTGTTTATATTTCTCTTTTACTAATCTATCTCTCCTCTACAGTTTCATCTTTCTTTTACATGAAGTGTTTTTTCCAGATGTTAAACTCCTTCTGTGTGTCGGCTCAGCACACACACTGATCCACAGACCTGCGTGGATCGATAAAGCCAGGGGAAACAGCACCAGAACCGGACATGCTGCCTCCGAGCTGTGAGGAGACGGGAACTACAGAAATACTCCAGCGATGGGAAATCATCACATCACAGTGGGTCTGGTGGCGAAACGCTGCCGTCAGAGCGACACGGGACGAGCAACAGCTGGATCTCATCGGAACCTTATAAAAGAGTTTTTTCCAAAGGAGCCTGGATCTAAAAAGATTAAATCACCTCAAATTCAACATGCTACAAGAACTACTCCCTAACATAGAGATTTATCTGTTTACGAGCTGCAGATTATTTCTATTTCTTACTAACAGTAAATTAGAGCAACAGCCTGCTCACTGAACGTTTGAGACGTCTGCTGCAGAAGACGTCCAGCAGAGATGGTTTCTGCAGAAAAACATCACATGATGATATAAAAAATTCCCCCAAAAATTGGGTGGATATGCAAAAAATATAACAGAATGCAACAGTCCATCTTTCCATCTGAGAGACTCTGCCTCTCTGAAATGCTCCTTTTATACCCGGTCATGTTACTGACCTGCTGCCAGTTAACCTGATTAGTCGTCAAATGCTCCTCCAGGTGTTTCTGCTTTGTACCAGGTACTTTTCCAGCCTTTTCTTGCTCCTGTTCCTACTTTTTCCAGACATGTTGTTGCATCAGATTCACTATCAGCTCATATTTTCATCACATGGTGAAACGTCTCAGTTTAAACATGTTATGTTGTTTATCTTCTACTGGGATAAAAGATGGCTTGATGAGATTTATAAATCATTGAATTCTGGTTTTATTTCTATTTTATTGGGGTGTGCATCGTGTTATGTTTACCTGGGCTTTGTCTCATCACGACTGGTTTCTGTTGCTGAACATATCTCATATATCCGTTAAGTGGTCTCTTCGGGGGTCCGCTGGTCTGAGATGTCAGACACTTCACTGGGCTGATGCTAACAGAGGAGAAGATGCTCGTAGCCCTGCAGATCAAACACCATGTTACCGAACACTTGAAGGTTTTACTCAAATAAAAACTTCTGTTCTCGCTGATGACAAGTCCACAAACAGCCTGGTCGTTCCTTAAATCCACATCAGATCTTATAAACTTGTGCTGTCATCTCCTGCACCTCCAACCATCCGGGTATTAAATGCTCTGAAAAAGGTCTTTACAGACTGGTTTAACCCTTTACCAGTCTTAAACGGTTTATGTTACCAACAAGTCAGATGGCAGTGTTCCAGGTTTAGTATCCGTGCATGGAGGACCACGCTGTAGTAAACCAGCAGAGGGGCTACCTCTGCAAACTAAAGCTAACTAACCCAACTCAGACAGCTTGCTATTAAACCTGCACTAAAGGCAGTTCTAGCTGTAAATAAACAGATTTGTGTGGCGTTAACTACCTGAACGGGGCTGCTGAGTGGGAGAAGACGCTGAACGACCTCCCCAACAAGCTAACAGCTGCAGTTACCAAACTGTACGGAGCCATGCTGGCGTGAACACGTTAAACACAAAGAAGAAGAACCGGAGCAGAGTCCAACCGAACCGATGGCCCACGAAACCCGTGCATTAATTTCTATTTCTTATTTAGACCGTGTTTCATCGCGTCCCTCTAGCAGCCATGAAGGATCTTCTAAGGCGCCTTAAGCGTCTCCTTCTTGGTTTCAAAGCGGCTGGAAAACAACGTCTCTGTGCGTCAGCGCCACCTGCTGGACTGGAGGGTGAAGTTTAATTTAATTTAATTTAATTTAATTTAATTTAATTTAATTTAATTTAATTTAATTTAATTTAATTTAATTTAATTTAATTTAATTTAATTTAATTTAATAACCAATATGTACAGATTACAAGACATTTTACTTGTGTGATAGAAAGGCTGAGAGCTTCTTTTGTTGTTGCTGCTGTTTTAAAGTTATCAAAGTAATACTGAAAAACAAAGGTTGTTTAGTTTGTGTTTTAGTGATTGCAATACACTTTTCTAAAAGAAGGCATCTTGTTTAATATGTGACTTAAATGACAAGCCCTGGTCAAAGATTACTTCAAGTTTGATAAGGAGCAATCCATCGTCTAAGCATTTAGTTTCTAGTTTGGTAAATTTATTTAATCTACCGACTTCTGCTTTTCATAGATGTTTGAGCAGATGACCTCAATGTGGGGATTTCTGTTCCTGCTCTATCAATTCCGGACTTCAGAGTTATTCATCATTTATATTTACTTCCCTCTGAATCTGATGGCAGAAACACGTCTATAAAATTGGAACAGGAGCAACAAAAGACTGGAAAAGTACCTGGTACAAACCAGAAACACCTCGAGGAGCATTGGACAACTAATCAGGTTAACTGACAGCAGGTCAGTAACATGACTGGGTATAAAAGGAGCATTTCAGAGAGGCAGAATCTCTCAGATGGAAAGATGGACAGAGGTTCACCAGTCTGAGACAAACTGGCTCTAAAATGTGGAACAATTTCACCTGGTAGCACTGAATCTCAGAACCAGAGTGAACACCAGGATTATTACAGATGGTATTTATTTAGGGAAACTACTTGCACCTTTAGCTGTGTTGTTCATTCCACAGAAGCAAATTCTACCTGGTTGTACAAGTTTTTCAGGCTTTCCATCCATGTAAAACACAACAGGTGGTTTTATTTACGGGGAGAAAAAAATCAGCCAAAGACAAATTTCCCTGCTTATTTTATATCACTCTTTCTAATGCAGAGATGTTTATTTTCCCATCTAAAAGAGTAATTTCATAATAGTATAACTTTAGTCTTTATTCATAAAGCACTTTTCAATAGAATTGTTATAAAGTGCTTTACAAATTAGTTAAAAACAGCAGATAAACTGAACAAATTCAGCTTGCAATGGGACAAGTAAATAAATAGAGTCAGCTTATTTCCTCTGGCAGGTTGTTCCAGCTCCGGGGCCTGGACTAAAAATCTCTTTGCCTCTTTGTTTTCTGGCTGGAACAGATAAAAACATGTGCCTGAGGACTGCAGGGTGCATACAGGGGTGTAAGGTGTTACAAGGTTAGATCTATAAAATGAGCAGAAACCATTGACAGCTTCAGAAGTATTTGGTAAAATTAGTCCTAAAATGTACAGACAGCCTGTGTAATGATGCTAACAACGGTTTCATCTTATATTTCCCTGATCTGGTTAAAGTCCTGGCAGCAGAGCTCTGAACTGTTAGTGGTCTGTGTTTTCTGATCAAGACAAGTAAAAAGCATGTAACAATAATCCAAATAACACATTTAAAATTACCTCAGTATCTTCAAAAAGGTTCAAATGATCTTATCTTTGAAATATTTCTGAGATGATAAAATCATGACTTTGCTACCTTTATTGTACAATCCTCAAAGTTTAGCTTGTGCCGCGGTTCCTAGAAGCCGGCTTCATGTGATCCACTGAGGGATGGCCGAATTTCACAGCCATCTGCTGGGCTCCGATTAAAAAGTTAAGTAAACAGAGTTTTCAGAAATCTGGTGTTTAAAGTAGTACTATGTTCATTTCTGACCTGGTTCTGATTCATTTTGATGGCGCAGTTCGTCGTTGCCCAGCAACGGAAAACAACGCTTTACCACCTCATTTTGCTCTAAAGCACCGCATCACATGGCAGGAACTCACACACTGGGGGTTTTGAACGTCATCATGGCTGATTCATAAAACAAACCCAAGAAGACATTACTGGAGGAAGAGAGGAAAAAAAGAGATAAAACAAGAGTCAACATCAGGCTGACTTTTAATGGCTGGAGAGATCTCAGAGAAGAGACCGGAACAAGATGATGCCAGATTAGCCGTTTTTAGGGGGAGGCAGTGAGAAAATCTGAGAAAATTCAGTAGTGGGGCTTCAAAATCTAACAAACGGTCGTGAAAAGCAGAGCTTCTCAACCTGGGGTCTCTGACCCCTCAAAGGGGTTCCCAAAGAGCATGGGGGTCCATGAGCTTTTCACTGAGTGTGTGTTGCTGCTAAAATTAAGGTCATGTCCACACAGAGAAGAGTTGAGCTGTATCTGCTTAAGTTTCTGCTCATCTGAACATTTCGTTCACATGGACGCAGCATTTTGGGAGCCGGAAAACACAAACTTTTGTACCAGGTCCCAAAGTGAATAAACGTAGGAGGTAGTTATCAAAATCTTGTCTTTCGTGGTAACCTGGATTTTTCCTGCATCATTTCATTAATAAAATATGTCTGATAAATGTGCCGGTGCAGATGATTAATCCTTGTTTAATAAAAAGGTAAGCCAGCCCCTAGCACAGAGGTCGACAACCCACAGCTCCAGAGCCCCATGCGGCTCTTTCATCCCTCTGATGCGGCTCTCTGGCTTTTAAAAATAATAAAATGTATATTCAATTAAAAGGTATTTTCACACTTTGCCACGCGTCTGAAAGAAGTGAAACTTCCTGAGCAGCAAAGGGCTCACACTTCCTGAGTTAGAACAGCCAGATTGGCTGGAAAAGCTACACTTCATGCACTCTAAAAAGTACGTCAGGAGACCGTTTACCACCATTTAATCAACTGCATGGCTGCAAGATAAAAAATGTAATTTATTGATTTAGGCAAACCTGTAAAGTTACTAACATTATTTTCATGAGTTGTGTTGACATAATAATGTTGATAATTACACCAACATAATATTGTGTGTAATTTAAATAAAAAGTTTTGCGTTCATTGATTTAGAACAAAATTCAAGTTGTAGTAACGTAATAAAACCTATGTTTTCTCCACCTTGAGTTGAGGATTTCAAGTCCCTTCTCTTCACTTAACATGCCTTGAAAAGTTCAGAAAGTTAAAACTGTGTTTGAGGACCTGCAGGGTGAAAAAAATACCATACAAAGGATATTTTTAAAGTGGGTGTAATTTAATTTACAAATACATTCTACTAAAACAATGAATCGGGCTTATTTGCAATTGTGATTTGACCAATAGGTGATACACCGAGATTAAGCTACACCTGCTAATAAAGTTGATGAAATAGCACAAGTTAGCTTGTACTACAAGCTAATGTGGGTCATCTTTAGCAGTGTAATTTAGTCTTTCTACTCTTTAGTCAAGGAGAGTAGTAGATAAGAATTATAAAGTTTCATTAGACAGATCTGCTCAGCTAGAGAGGATTTCCATTTGTGCAATGTGAAGGAAAATCGTGGTTTAATTTTTGCTTATTCGTGTAACCGTCAACTATATAGTGTAATCTAAATTCAAGTTATTCATGGGCCTATTTTTAAAAATCCTTTGTCATTCATGTAACCTTGTAGTTACACAGTAGTCAAATTGTTGTTTGACTAAATTTAGTTGAAGGGTAAGAAAGAAAGAAGGCTGTTTTTCTGTTTTGGGAATGAATGTTATGGGCTTGTTATGTGTAACAACTTGTGTCATCTTTGGATGTTTTCCCACTGGAGACCCAGGTTTTGTGCAGGTCACAATTGTTTAAAATGTATTTCGATGTGTTTCAGAATCTTCTATACTAACCTAAGAACCAGCTCGGTCTTTTATACCATGCCATCATTTAATCCTCAAAGAGGTGAACTGATAGATGACCAAGCATTCTTTGTTAAAATTGTTCATATCGTTTCAAATAATGACTGCTGCAAAAACATGTTTTCTACATTCTTTTTAAAGAATGCAGAAAACATTTTTAGAACAACTTGATTTTTATGAACAACCAACTTCAAAACTTCTGTTTATAATTATTGTAATTATGTTCATGACACTTAAAAACATTCTGTTAAATAAAGTGAAAAAATAGCTTATTTGAGCATTCAACTTAAAAACATGTGTGTATGCTAATTATTGAGTGAGTGGTAATTAAAAATACCTCTGATTGTAAAGGAAAAGCTAATTTACCCAAGTTGGTTGAAAGTAAGTTCATAAGAAGTTGTCATAACTCAAAAAGACTGATGCAAACTGTTGTGTTAATTCTTTTTTATTTATTTTTTATTCAAAACATTTGTTTTTAGAGTGTGGTAGACATGATAGCGCACGTGAACATGCTGGACACAGTTATTCAGGTGAAAGGACACATAGTCCTGCACATGTTAGGGAGGTTTTGCATTCGAGCACATGCTGACCGCGCTTTCCAGAGATTTACAGAAAGGTTCACTGTCTCACTTCCCCAGTTTGAGAGAGTTCAAAGAAGCTCACATGATAAATTCAGACTATTTACATTCTGCAATAACCGCAAACGTCAATGGGAAACGATTCTGTCCTGAGAGGGAAAAACATCTATATTATCTTTCCTTGTCACGCCCTAAGCCTCGATCCATCCTAAATACAACTGCATTGGCAGGTGTGGGTCAACCTAATCTGGAGGTGTAACTGACCGACATGGCAGACAAAGACATACGGGTGTCCAAGTCTAAACGCTATACAGCAGACCTTGAAGATGCTGCCCGTCAGGGGGCCGTTCTCGTTCAGAGGAGACGCCGTACGCTGAGGTTCAGCGTGTATATATATATATATATATATATATATATATATATATATATATATAGAGAGAGAGAGAGAGAGAGAGAGAGAGAGAGAGAGAGAGAGAGAGAGCTTTTAATCCCAGCTTAAACCAGTCAGCATCAGACATGATGTAAAATGAATGTATGCATAGATATAGCAGCATAAAGGCCGATTTCATTGTTTAGTATATTTTATTTTAATTGCCTATCATATATATATATATATATATATATATATATATATATATATATATATATATATCATTGTTCGGTGAAATAATCATTTTATTTTTCGGATAGACCGCACACTGCATGCGCCAGACTGCACACAGAGAAAAGACGTCATTTTTGGTTTACTGCCGGTGAATAATTTAAGTTCAGTGCTTTGTCCATAAATACAAGGACTCAAATAGATATTGGTTATTTTTTCTTGAAAGTAACTTTCCACCAAATATCTTTTTCATTATTTTAAATGTTTTTTTTTTTGTTGCATGCAGAAATGTGATGTCATTTTATCAGCAGTCGTTCATTGATTTAATAAATAAAACACATTTAGATTTCAAATAAAAAAGGCAAAGAAAAGAAAATAATATGCAATGTTATTTAATTTTAAATATCAAAAGAGATTTGTGGCTCCCGGTGTTTTCTTTACTGTGGGAAACGGGTCCAGATGGCTCTTTGAGTGGTAAAGGTTGCCGACCCCTGCCCCAGCGGTTGAGGTTGACGCTTGGGACTTTTATATACAGTCTAAGGGTGAAACCGGGTTAAACCCATCCTCCACAACTGAAACATAACATCCGGCGGATGTTCAGTCTAGTTCAGCGTCGGCTTTTATTTTGGAAGCTTCGACTGGAAGCGGGGGTCGCGTGCAGTGACGCGGCTTTGACGTTAGTAGGAAGTGGGATGTGGCTCGGACGTATTTATGTTGCTGCTGAAAAAATGAGAAGCTCTGAATCAACGCGACACCCGGAGCGGAGCCACGGGTCGGGAGCGGAGCCGGCGCGGGTCGGAACCAGCAACCACGACCGAAACTGATGTCCTGGGTTCGTCCGGGGTCCGCTCTCGGCCTCGCGAGCAAACGTGTCCGCGGAATTCTGTGCTTACGTAATGACAGTATGTAAATCGTCACGTTTCTGACTTTTTAAACATTTCGGTACTGGACGCGACACCTGTGGCCCATTTCATAGATGTCCAGAGCCCAACAGAACAGGACCATGGAGTCCTCCGTGGCGCTGGGAAAACTGGAAGTGACCCCCTGCTCCGACGCTGGTGGGGTCAGCCCGAACCCTCGGATCTCCGGAGGCACCCACGGAGAGAGGTCCAGTCCTGTCCGGCTGTCAGGTCCACAGGGCCAGACTCACCTGAACGGCTGCGTCCCGCTGACACATCAGGTGGCGGGACACAAGTTCGGAGTGGACAAAGTGGGTGAGTCCATCAGAACCTGCTGTCAGGGTAACTGACCTCTTCACCGCGCAGGTGTATCAGTGAGGGCCGCGTTCCATTCAGAAGTTCTGCATGCTGAACGTCAGGGTGCAGAAATGGAACACGACCCTTGAACGCACCTGAGATGTTCAGGTCGCATGATTCCATGTCACGTATCTCAGAGGTCCCCAACCCCGGTCCTCAAGGCCCAATATCCTGAAGATCTTAGATGTCTCCCTGCTGCAACACACCTGATTCAAATTAAATGGTTCTGTGACAAGCTCTGCACAAATCTGCTAATGAGCCATTCATTTGAATCAGGTGTGCTGCAACAGGGAGACATCAAAGACCTGCAGGATAGTGGGCCTTGAGGACCAGGGTTGGGGACCACTGACGTATCTCATGTTTTCCTGATATTCCCAGCATCAGAGGGAATGACTTACAGCTCCAGATTCCAGCATTCAGGATAAAATCTTAAGCCAGTCTAACAGCAGCTCTTCAGTTATAAGCAGTTTGGTCCTAAACGGATAATTTACAGACAATTAATGGACATAATGTCAGAATTCCTCTTCCATTCATGCATGTGTTGGGATTTCCATTGTCTCAGTCGCTCCTGCAGACTGTAGATGTAAAATGCTACTGATCGTCATTCTGAGCTTTGTCTGTGTTTATAGTTGGTCCTAAATTCAGAAAACCAGCCGTCTCCCCAACATTGGGCCAGAGAGACGGGAGCCATGAAATTAATAAAATCTTTCTGGGTTAGCTTTTCATGTCAGGAGGCCTCCGTCTGCTCATCTACTCCTCATCATCGTTATTAATCCTCTGGGGTCCATCTAGAGCAGGGGTGCAGGTCCCAGAGAACCGCTATCCCGCAGGTTTGAGATGTTTCCTGCTCCAACACACCTGATTTTAATCATTTAATCATCATGATCCATTAATCTCAGTCAAGTGTGTTGGAGCAGGTTTAGCACCCCTGATCTAGAGCCAGTTCTAAGCTGATTCCAGTTAGGAACTGTTCTGGTTTTGGTCATTATGTCACAAGAAACGTGTCTGACCTTCCCTTCAGTGTTTTCTGAGAGCAGAGATGGTTCGACTTCAGAGGAACTGCAACAGATTTCAGAGTCTGACTCATTTTCCTGCGAATGAACGTCTTAAAATTGCCCCGTCTGGTTTTAAAGACATTTTTCCAACTAAGGCTGGACGATATGAACTAAATCTTATATCTCGATATTTTTTACCTGAATCACGATATACAATATATATCTCGATATATTTATTTATTTATTTATTTTTGTCACTGTCATTAGACAGCTCTAATTTACAGCCTTCAGTGCTAAATGTACTTTTATTAAAGATCAGCAGCACATGTGCATTAAAACAGCTGACTGAAATTAAAGTAACTTTATATTAAATTAAATGTTCCTAAAACAAAATAAATTAAAAATACTTTTCAATGACCATAATAAAAATACAGCTGTGCAAAATTTAAAGGTTCGATATATTTGAAAATCTCGATAGATTGCCCAGCCCTATTTCCGACAACAGCTGGCGAACGCTCTGGAAGCTCACGGCGTTTCCAGATGAAACCGGTTTAAATTCTGCTGATACGAAGATGAGTTTTGATGTGTGGATCGGGATCTATAAACTCCGGTTCCAGCTGCAGACGGTGATTGTGAACGCAGCTCCATCACCGTCCAGCCTCCAGACCAATGATATAAAACTGAGGAAGACTCTGAGCTCTTCTTCATCTGCAGTTTTACATCCGCTTTTCTTATAAATCAGATTTAACTGGACGTGGATTTCAGACATGGCGGTCTTAAAGTTGAGATGGTCTGGTGGTCTCCGTGACCCCTGGGGCCAGTTTGATGGAAAATGATCACCATGTGGGAGGTTATTCATTCATTTTTAATTGATTACTTTTTATTTTTAATCCAAAACTCTGAATGTAACCTGCTGATCTTCATGGTGAATCTGCCTCTTTGACTCTAAAAGCTCTGATTTCAGCTCCTTGTCGGGTCGGCCTGATGATGTAATCTGTGTGCACATGCAGCACATCCACCACAGAGCCCCCACCCTGAAAACAAACATGACTTCACCTTTACACCACGACAGGTGTGATGTCAGATAATGCTGCTGGAGGTGGAGTCACTCCTGTAGGCAGTAATAGTTCACATGTAAGATAAGAACTCTGACTAATAAAGATAATAAATAAAATCTAAGTTAGAAATAGATGTAGAATGAAGGAGTCTCTGAGTCTATTGTCTATAAATCCAGAAAAAACTAAATTTGTTCTCAATGTGTTGACAGAACTTTAACCACAAAGCTTCTTCACACACACACACACCCGCTAATACTGAGAGGCAAAAAACACAAAGGAAATATCAATAAATGAAATAAATAAACGTGTCGTGCTGGTGACAGGCTGAATCTTTCTATACGTCATCCACTATAAAAGGTGGAAAAGTTTCCTTCTAGGTCAAATAAAGCTGCCAGACTTCCACAAATAAATCCTAATCATTTCTGGGTGCATGTGTGAGTGTTTTAAGTAGCAGTAAAACAGCAGTTTATTTCTGAGATCCATCTCGCTGCAGGTAATCGGGAGAATGTAGTAACTTCTTATCGTCCCAACCAAAAGATCTGAGGACCTGGTGGGAGATAAAATGCAGGCAGAAAGGTTCAGCCAGAAAACCGTGTGCATGGCCAGGTACGGTGCAGGGACGAGCCCTCTTCTAGGCCACATCTGAAGCACCAGCTACTGGTTCACATCTTACAGCTTCTATGGCGTGACCCAGGTCTGCTGGAGTCTGGAACAGGAAAGGATGCTCTTAGTTCGACCAAAGTTCCGCTCCGATTCTAACATCCAGGACGTGTCTACCGGGCAGGTCATGTGACCTCGTATCTTCAGAAGACATCAGAGAATCATCTTCATAGCACAGTGAGCCATACCTCCAGGTCCTCACCACCCATTCACGTAGCTACAAGCTCATGCTGCTTCAGAGGCGTTCGGGATGAAAATACCTGCTTTTCCGTACTTCACACTATGTTTAATAATCCGTGTAGAACCAGATTTATCTGTCCTGTTGGCCGTAGTCGTCAATTTGTAAACACGTCAGAGCATCCGTTCAAATAAAACCCAAAGCTGAACATTTTCCTTCTCAAAAAGATTATAAACAAACCACCTTCTAGCAGCTAAGAGTAAAAAAAGTTGAATTATTTCTATCAGGGGTCAGACTCATCGCAGTTCGGGCTCCACCTGCAGCTCAGTCTGGTCCCAGTTTAACCCAGTAACAACAAAAACTGGTGCGAAAAGGACCGGAAACATAAAACAACCGCAGTTTCAAGACTATTTAGTCACACATTTATATATATTTTATTTAATTTAATATGTGTTTTACAAAGAAAAATATCAAACCAAATGAACATTTTTAATATAGATTATATATTAAAAATGATTTGAACATGCTAATATAAGTTTATATAAATATATGTAAATTTATTGTATTTAAACTTTTTTAAATTTAATATAATCTCCCATTTTTATTGTACATAAAGTTTTTAATTATATATTTGATTAAATATAAATTCAATGAATGTTTATAAATGTTAACATAAAATATATATATTTTTAGAAACAAATAAAAATAAATTGTCAAATTTTATTTTCGTCTTTATTTGATGTACATATTTCATTACATACTAGAGTTAGTTTAAACGTACATACGTGTACGTTTCCACATGGGTAGTAATCCTGACCACCTGAACCGACTCACCTACAAACTGAAGTCACATCTGTTCAGTTAGAAAGAAAACATGGAAGAAGTTCTCCTCCTGCCCTGGAAATGTTTTACACTTAAATATGAAACACCGAACTTAGAGACTGCAGTTACTTTATTAGACTATTACAGGTACGTTCTTCTGTGTTATCTTCATACACTGCTCAAAAAAAAGAAGGGAAAACTTAAACAACACAGTGTAACTCCAAGTCAATCCCACCTCTGTGAAATCAAACTGTCCACTTAGGAAGCAACACTGATTGATAACCAATTTCACTGCTGTTGTTCAAATGGAACAGACAACAGGTGGAAATTATAGGCAATTAGCAAGACACCCCCAATAAAGGCACTACCTCCACCTTTGTGCAAGGAGGAACAGGAGGAGCACTGTCAGAGTCCTGCAACATGAGCTCCAGCAGGCAACAGATGTGCATGTGTAGCTCAGATGGTCAGAAACAGACTCCATGAGGGTGGTATGAGGGCCGGACGTCCACAGGTGGGGGTTGTGCTTACAGCCCAACACCGTGCAGGACGTTTGGCATTTGCCAGAGAAAACACCAAGATTGGCAACTTCACCACTGGTGCCCTGTGTTCTTCACAGATGAAAGCAGGTTCAGAATGAGCACATGTGACAGACAGAGTCTGGAGACGCTGTGGAGAACGTTCTGCTGCCTGAACATCCTCCAGCATGACCGGTTTGGCAGTGGGTCAGTAATGGTGTGGGGTGGCATTTTTTGGGGGGCCGCACAGCCCTCCATGTGCTCGCCAGAGGTAGCCTGACTGCCATTAGGTACCGAGATGAGATCCTCAGACCCCTTGTGAGACCATATGCTGGTGTGGTTGGCCCTGGGTTCCTCCTAATGAAAGACCATGCTAGACCTCATGTGGCTGGAGTGTGTCAGCAGTTCCTACAAGACGAAGGCATTGATGCTATGGACTGGCCCGCCCGTTCCCCAGACCTGAATCCAATTGAGCACATCTGGGACATCAGGTCTCGCTCCATCCACCAATGCCACAGTGCACCACAGACTCTCCAGGAGTTGGCGGATGCTTTAGTCCAGGTCTGGGAGGAGATCCCTCAGGAATAAGAATATTTCATTCATTCAGATCTAGGATGTGTTATTTTAGTGTTTCCTTTATTTTTTAGAGCAGTGTATTTTCCACATTCACCCTACGGGCCAGTTTGGACCCTCTGGAGGGCCAGTTTAGTCCCCTGGACCGAATGTTTGACACCCCAGATTTACACATTTTGAATTGGGAAGCTTTCTTGTCATTAAATGTGTTCTATTAAGATTTTCTATGTGCTAGACCATAAAAATAATACATAGATGAAGAAAAACCACTAAAGAGGATGTTGTTGTTATGGGAGATAAACAGCATAAAGACATAGACGGACAGACAAACTATTGTCTGTGTGGTGACAGAAATTATTCTTTGACTGGCTCAAGCATCCACTTTTAAAACATTTTAAACATTTAAAACATGTCAAACAAACGAAGCGTTTAAATGTACAGAGAGGCGAGTGGGAGGAAGGACAACAGCAGCTGATGACTTATTATTTAGGTTAGTTATGACAGAGGGAATGAAGGATGTTTTGTGGGTGTTTTTTGGGGCCAGTGGGACTTTGTAACGCCTGAAGGCAGCAACTGAACGGAGGTAACGTGGGCGGGAGGGGTTGTTTGTGATCAGGGCGGGAGGGGTCGTCTGTGGTCAGGGCGGGAGGGGTCGTCTGTGATCAGGGCGGGAGGGGTCGTCTGTGGTCAGGGCGGGAGGGGTCGTCTGTGGTCAGGGCGGGAGGGTCGTCTGTGATCAGGGCGGGAGGGGTCCTCTGTGATCAGGGCGGGAGGGGTCCTCTGTGGTCAGGGCGGGAGGGTCGTCTGTGGTCAGGCCGGGAGGGGTCCATGAGTAAAATCCTGCTGTGTGGATGTTTAGAATCTAGTTGTTTGGTGATTAACTGGTTAGAAACAACCGCGCTCAGACCGTCTGTCTCAAATCCTCTTAGTTTTCATTTTAATTGAATATTTAGAGGTAAACTGGTCATTATTACTGGTTCCGTTTTAGAAAACTAAAACTAAAGCGTGACCTCAGTCCGGTTCTGTTGACACTCTGCAGGTTAGTGGACTAACTAGTCCTGCAGGACATACAGGACAAGCTGTTTACATTATGTCAGCTATCTGAGCGTGTCCGTGCTGTCGCTTCACCACACCCTCCTTATCAGATCAGATATGGAGACATGAAACTTCATAAAACACTGGAGGAACTTGCAGCTCGCTGGCTGACTCAGGTGGTTAATCATTCACCTGTAATAAACCATGAATCACTAGCTCAGCCTGGAGGGACGTTTCACACAACGGCGTCTTTGATAAGCGAACCTGAAACTGGATTTTTTTCTGTTCTGTCAGTATTTAATTAACAAAAGCTGAAAAGGAAATCAGAACTTTTATTTTTCTCTTCAACGTGAATTTTTAGGGAAAGTCACTCCAGCGTGACTTTCTGACCGGTTCTGTCAGGGTTCTGTCGGGTTAATCTTGTCAGACCCGGGTCAATGATTAACCAGAACCAAGCCCATCGGAGATCTGCTCCACAGCAGATCTTTAACAGCCACATTCACCAGGGATAATCAGACATTGTCTGTCTTTAGGTTTGTCTAATGAGGACATAGATCAGAAGTTCTTACAGGTGAGGCCTTTCAGACCCGAGTGAGCGCCCCCTGCTGGTTCCTGTCTGTTATTAGTCGTTTTAAAGGCAAACCAGGAAAGTTCTCCCTTGGCTTCCAGAAGAACATCAGGGGCAGAAAGAGCCTTACAGAATTCATAATCTACAGCTGCAGTGTTCTAGCAGATCGCTTCATGGAGTCAGTCGGTCTCGTTCCACCTGGTCAGGGTGAGGACAGAGATCAGCTGACGATCAGCTGATCTCCCCTCGGTGGAAACAGGGAAAGGAACTAATAAAACATTAAGAGCATCTCATTTAATCTTTTATAATATTAACCTTGACATCATCACAGATAAAGGATTTAGTCATGAGCAGATGTTACAGATTATTCCAGAGGCTAATCAGCTGATCTTTAACCAGGTAATTGTTATGAATTGAACACAGTTGTAATAAATAGGACTAATGTGGAAGATGTGATGGATTAATTTCACTTGGACTACAACTGAACTACAATTAATTACTGTGTGAACACAACTTGAAATGGCTTTGTGAATTGGTGCTGTATAAATAAAGCTGAATTGACTTGATCAGGTTTGTTTTCTGGTGACTATCAGTCGGTCAGTCGGTCGGTCGGTCGGTCGGTTTTGGAGCCATGGCTAATTAGCTTTAGCCTTCAGCTCTGAATGAAGTCCTTCTCACCCTGTTAACCTCCCTCACCTCGATGGCTGGGTGGTATGACGTGGAAGACGTAGTCCAGATAGTAGGAGGAGTAGAAGAAGAAGAAGAAGAATCACTCAGTCAATCCCAAACCGCTTATTCCAGTTCAGGGCCGCAGCAAGCTGAATAATCAGGTCTTAATAATATTATTATCATTAATAATAATTAGTAGTTGTATCAATAAGATAATAAAATAACAAGAATAAAATAATAAAAATATATTAATTAAAAAATAAATAATTAATTACGGTAACAATTAAAACGACATCATCATCATGGCTCTGATAAAAGTATTTTTGATGTTTGTACCTTTTTTGTCTGGTTCCAGGTATTTTGCAGCACCCAGATGGTACAGTCCTGAAGCAAGTCCAGCCTCCACCCAGAGGTCTACGAGAAATGCAGTTTTATAGCATGGTAGCGCACACACACACACACACACACACACTTTTTTTTAAAATTTAAACTTCTTTAGATCTATTTCTAAGAACAGCACAGATCCTGACCTGTGGGTATTTCACATCGACTAGATGAATAATATCTACTAACTAGCTGTAAAGAGAATCAGGAGGGCTTCATAACAGGAGCAGAACAAGCCCAAATAAGCACCTACATCCAGGAAAACAAGCCCAGAAACCTGCGACTGACAATATTTACAAGAGACGTCACAGAAAAACAAGCCCAGCGTCACCGATAACCGGCAGATTTAGCAACACTGCTGCCTTTCTCTGGAGCAGTCGTCTGTATCTCTGCCCTTGTTTCATCTAGCTGCGTTCTTTCTCCTTCCCCCTGTCTGGTTAAACCTGGTACACACATAATTTATTATTTAATCTTATGAGATTTTTTATTGGTTCAAGACCTCACACGTGAAGATAAAAAATCAGGCATTAAACAGTTTTGATCATAATATGTGTGGTGACTCCGATAATCTAATCACAGAACAACACACACATAAAGATGCTGTCCTGCAACTCCTCTACAATCCAGTCCTCCGAGCCGGACAAACGTTGAAACGTAGAAGAAGAACCATAGCAACAACCGGCAAAAAACGAAGAAGATTTTCACAATATTCACTGTGTTTTCTTTCTTTTATTGTAAATGAAAACAACAACGAACAGCATCACTTTAAATATCTGAAAGAATTTAGCAAAGTAAAGTAATGCAGGGAGGAACAGGGCTTAGTTACAATTAGCACGAGTCAACGTGCTGGTCGGGTCACGTTTTATATCCTACTTCATCATGTCGGTTCAGATTTCACTGGAAGATATCCACAGATCGGGTTTGGTGATCATCCTAATGCGGTCGGGTTGGTAAAACTGGACCCATGCAGGACTCTGCAGATGAACTGGGCTGCATTGTCTGTTCATGCCTCTGTACAGCAGTAGAAGCCACTGCTCCACAAAAGGCCATGGTTAACATTCATGCTCTCCTTTCTCTTCTCCTTTCATTCATCAATTGGGCAAAATGTTATCGGTTCAGAGTGGGCAGGTACTTAGATAAATAGACGTAAAGCATCCTTTACATCCATAGATACTATGTGACGTCATGCTATCCCGCGTATGCATGACAATTCAGGGCCACACACCGCTCACACCTCAGCTGATGAAGGTCACAGGTGAACGACCATGCAAACAATTGGATTTCAGAAAAAAAATCTGATTTTAGCATTAAGATCTGTAGTGTGAACGTAGCCAAAGAGACCTCTCTTTAGACCTGGACATGATGATGAAGCCACTTCCTGTCAGACTTTCCACCAATCAGAGAGCTTAGATTGACTGTAACGTCCAATCAGGAGCAGCCAAAGATCAACCAGTGTACAGAAAGTTCTATGTGTGTGTGAAAAGAAGAAAAATAATGCTCCTCTATGGCTGGAATAAAGCCAAGAAGACGTTTCTGATGCACGGTGGCGCCACAAAGCAGCTGAGCTGGAATTGGTTTAGTGAGGATAGCATGCTGCGGAGCCGGTCATGGCGCACCGCTGTCTAGGAAATGTGCCCGGCGAGGGCCGGCCAGCACTGGGGAGAGGTCCTCGCCGCCTGCCCCCCGAGAGGAGAGGTGGCAGGTATCTTCTCACACAGAGTATCTGTTGGCAGCGGGGAAGGCAGAGGGGGTAGGGGAGACGCAACGAAACGCAAGAGCCCATTTTTGTTCTCTGGTGGAAACTGCAGAGGCAGCATGAGGTCCACAGTTTGGTGTTGTCGGGATCAGCAGTTGCTTTCTGTTAATCTGACTGCAGCTGAACCATCTGAACATTTCCATTTCTGCTGCAGTAACACAGAGTTATGGTTGACTTTATCATGATACTTTATTATGATGCAATTAACGTTTTTTATTTGGATGCTCCCACATTTTCCCAGCTGTTTCTGCAGCTCTCTGAAGCGCCCACCACAGCATCTCAGTCGGGTTCCTGTCTAGTGAAGTAGAGTGAAGGAACATAAGCACAGCAAGAAAACTTCAAATCCATAGAAATCCTAACTGGACGTTCCTCACACGACTGGAACATCTGGAAAAGACTATGAAAAGAGAAGATGAGAACAGGATGAAGACCATTGTTATTCTGTATGTGGCAGGAGTGTCTGTTTATATGTGTATGTGTTAGGTGTATGCAGAGGACTGCTGTGATCCGTGTCTTCTGGGCCTTCAGAACCATCTTCCCAAATATTACGGCACCTGGTCGTCTCCTGACAGCCCCAACGGTAAGATGAACTTTAACCCTTGTGTTCTCCTTAAATTTACTCCCTCTTGTTACCTTTGGGGCTAAAAATGTCCACAAAAAACTAAAATAAAAACATCAACATTTTTAAATCACTTGAACAACTTCAGACCTGCTCAAAACTGATAGTCAATCATTTTAACCCTTTAAATGCCAGTCTGATTATTTTAATTATTATTTATTACACACACCCAAAAAAAAAACACAAACGAGATTATATTCAATGTAATAAATATGAGGGGTATGGATCTTTGGTGGTGATTTGAGTCTTATAAAGCAAGTCACTCATAGCGCCTCCCTGGTAATCCCATGACCTCTTGATATAACCAGAGAAAAATACCAGAATTTGCTGCATCTGCCTACAATGGAAAACCAGTTACATTTGGTTGAATCCCGTAAAAATGTTAAATATTGCTTTTTCTTTCCCAAATGAAATCAAAGAATGGATGATTTAAAACTGGAATAACTGTGAGCTTAAAATATGTTTTAATGGCGGTCAATGGGACATTTTTGGGCCATGAATGTCAACAGATGGAGTATCTGATACTACCTCAAAATACTAATGACATCAAACTAATTTAGTTGTTATCGTTTGACGATACAGTTCAGGCATAAATGGCTCTATGACACGTATGAAAAAGGAAACTGGATAGTAAAAAAACAAGATGACACTGTTACCCATCAGATATCTGGTATAAAAGATGTGAGAGGAAAAGACTGGACTTAAAAAGATGACTAAGACTTATCACCAAGTAGGAATAAAATAATAAAAATGAAGGAACTTGGACAAAAATAGCCGAGGAGTCTGAAGGGTTAAGCTGATAAAAACCTTCTTACTGCTGCCTGAGCTTAAACCGTCTGTATGTCTACAGAACCTCTCTAGAACCAGAACCACTGACACCACAAACCATTCAGACAGGTCAGTTTTATTTCAGCTAACCTGGTGCCCGTCTGTCTGATCCAGACCTCTACCTGAAGCTGGAGGATGTGACCCGTCGCTTCATCAGGCCGTGCATCATGGATGTGAAGCTGGGCCAGCAGAGCTACGATCCTTTTGCCTCGGAGGAGAAACGGGACCAGCAGATCAGGAAATACCCTCTGATGGAGGAGATCGGTTTCCTGATCCTCGGCATGAGGGTAAGTCAAGGTTTCAGACAGAACATCAGGGTTCAACAGAGACCTGCTGCACACGGGTCTGATTCTGCATCCTCTACATCAGGCATGTCAAACTGGTCCAGCAAAGGGCCGTGTGGCTGCAGGTTTTTGTTCCAGCCAGCCAAGAGCACACAGTTTGACCAATCAGCTGTCTGAAGACTGAGATCAGTTGATTGAATCAGTCAAATCTGGTGTGCTGCTGCTTGGTTGGAACAAAAACCTGCAGCCACACGGCCCTTTGCTGGACCAGTTTGACATATGTGCTCTACATGATGCACACATGTAGATGTTTGTGGTCCCGGACCTGGAGGACCACGTCGGATCCTCGTGGGACCGCGATGGAGGCAGAATGTTAAATCTTACGGATTCTGTTGGCTGTTGGATTCATGGCGGCTAATCAAGGTCAAAATGACTCATAAGATCCTGCAGGACTCCAGAGACCTGGTCACAGAGAAGTCCAGAATCTCAGTTTTACAGTTTCTAAAAGAGACCGTCATCATCACTGGAACACTTCACACTACACATACACCCAGACCCGGACCCAGAGTGGCCAAGAGTCCTGGATCCAGAGTCTGAAACCAGAGTCCCGAAACAGAGTCCAGATCCACAAGTCCCCGATCCAGAGTACAGATTGGAAATCATGATAGTAAATCTCGGATCCAGAGTCATGGTCCAGGGTCTGGGTCTAAAAGTCATGGTCCAGTGTCCTGGTCCACAGTCCGGTCCAGAGTTCTGTTCCAAAGTGTTGGACTAAAGATCTTTATGCAAAGGTCCTCATCCAGATTCTGAATTCAAACACTTGGTCCAGATTCCTAAGCCAAAGTCTTCATCCAAAAGTCCAGATCCATTATCCTGAACCACAGTACCCCCCTGATCACGCTGGAGTACACAGCTGAAGATCCCTTGCTTCTACTGGCGGGGCAGAATGTGGACATGGAATAACACCATTATGTCCCATGATTTGGAAAGAACTGATCCAGAGTTCTGATCAAATTATCCCAATCTAAAGATCTTGATCCAAAACCCTGATCCAGAGTCCTGATCCAGTTCTCATGTCTTCATCTCTGACTTTGTTGTAATCTTCTGAAGTGGTCTTCAACAGTAGTTCTCCAGCTTTCTGAGGGTTCAGTCCTGGTCCCGGATCAGAGGAAATTAACTCCAAGCTCTGAACCCTTCAGACAGGAAAAAGGTTCCCAACTCAAGGGATGAACCAGTGACGTCTTCACCAGTTTAAACTGGATCTTTAGGCTCTTTGGTACGAGCAGCCTGTCTCAAAGACTCATCATTTGTCTCCATGTCTAGTTTCATCTGTGACAAACAGGAAAGATCAGAGTTGATGCTGCAGCAGGAAAGTTTACGGAGCCATGGATATGGTACAGAAAAGACCAACACATCGTTAAGACCAGAGGAAACATGCAGCCTTCATCACATCTGAGCAGCTAGAGGAAGGAAATGTGTCTGTGGGGAGGTGTTTGTTTTCTCTTCACGAGTTTTAGGCCTAATGTCTGAAATCCATGATGTTGGGATTGGTTTACATTACAGAGCAGGCCAGCTAGAAGCATTAACCTCAGACTTGCAACCAGCTAGTTGCTACTAGCATTTGTTTGAGCAGTGTGTGCTGGAGCAGAGGACCTAGAACCAGGACCAGGACCAGGACCGGGACTGGCTATGTGAACTAGAGAAAGGTTTCTGTCTCAATCTGAGTAAAAGTTCTGGCTCTGTTCAGTTTTGGATCTCAGACCACAGCGTTGTGTCTCTGTGGTTCTGAATCTGAGGTTTGCGTGACTGAGTTTGGAAAATGTTCTTCCTGTTCTCTGCTAAGTGTTTGTTTAGAAGGAAAAGAGGCCGATTAGAACTGATGAACTTCCGGATTCAGATGGAGATAATCGGAGAGGAATTTGGGAAAAGTGAACGGATGCAGGAGGGTGTGTGAGAGCTCTGATAAGTCCGACCTCTGTTTGTTGGTCCTGAACAGCTCGTTTTAAACAGTTTTCTGATTCAGTGATGTTTGACTCTGTGGACTCAGGTTTCCAGTCTGACTCAGGTTTTTATCAGACTCCACAACCTGAACATCCTCACCAATGATCAGTTCTTAAAGTGGAGATGAAGATCCATCTGGCTCAGCTGCTCCAGGAATATGATGAGACGTGATGACGGAGGAATCAGAAACCTCCTGAGAAGTTCTCCAGCTGTCAGTGACCAGCTCAATAAACTCGTTTAATACTAACACACCTGGAGGACAGCTTGATGTCCTACAGGTAGGCTCTGTTCTGTCCAACCTAGTCAGAACAGTTGGACCAGATTCTGGTCTGGAGACTGAAGGTAGACACGGGTCTATGAAAAACAGAAAATTTGGTGGAGAAGAGATGGAGGAAGACAAAGGAGGAAGAGGATGGAGTAAATGAATCTGACCTTGAGAAGAACTGTGTAGATGTTTCTGATGCAGCTCTGCCAGATGACCACCAGGTGGAGCCAGACACCAATCAGTTTCAATGCAGCTTTATTTGTAGAGCATCAATTCTGAACAAAGTCATGTCAACTCACTTTTACAGACACAGTCCAGTTCAGTGTAGTCCAGTTAGAACCCAGTCCAGAGGTGGAAGAACATGAGCTGATGTGGCCCAGCTGAGCTGGGGTTTCATGTGGTTCTGGTAACCACGGTGACACACTGTTGTGTTTGCCTTGTTTTTCAGGTGTACGACATCCGTGGTGACACGTTTAAGTCCTACGACCAACATTATGGAAGAGGACTGGATAAGGACACCGTTAAAGATGGTGGGTTTGATGAGAAATATTTATGAATAAAACAATTAAAATAGTGTAAAATGTAAATAAAAACAGATCCCATCATCCATCTTTTATTCCCAGTAGAAGATCAACAACATCTCAGATCTCATATTTTCCATCACATGGTAAAATGTCTCAGTTTCATCATCTGACATGTTGTTTATCTACTACTGAGAATAAAATATGATGAGATTTTGGTTTTAGTTACATTTTACACAGAGAGCTGACTTTTAAGGATTTGGGGTTTTCGATTGCTGTTGAAATTTTTTATGATTTCATCATTTAGTATCTTTTAACTTTATCGTTGCCTCTGTAGTTAACGAGAGAAGATCTGACGACTCATCTCTTCTTCCTCCAGGTTTGGCAAAGTTCTTCCATAACGGAGTCAGTCTGAGGAAGGATGCCATCTCAGCCAGCATATGCAGAGTCCAGCGGATCCTCCACTGGTTCCATTCCCAGAACCAGCTGGCCTTTTATGCCAGCTCCCTGCTCTTCGTCTACGAGGGCCTCCCCTCCTCCCTCACCTCTTCCTCCCTTCACAGCAATCCAGCGATGAAGATGAAGGTTGGTCAGGACAAGGAGGCAACTGAGTACAACAACAACATCCAGGTGGCGACGCCGTGGGGCTGCACCAATCACAGGAAGGGTGGTGATGATGATGGTGTTACTCAGCTGATGAAGAGCTCAGATTCTGTGGAGAAGACTTCAGCTCTGAGGGAGGAAGACAATGCCACCTGGAAGCAGACGGCTGACCCGAGACAGGAAGCTCATGGCAACGGAAACAAGTCAGGGCGCGATGAAGATGGAGGGAGGAAGAACAGCGGCAGGAGACTGGATGAGGAGGAGGAGGGACGTGGAGGTGACGGAGGACAGGACGACGCCGGAGAAACGGAGGTGGAGGTCAGGATGATTGACTTTGCCCACGTCTTCCCGAGTCAGAGCCAGGATCACGGCTACATCTTCGGCCTGAAACACCTGCTGACGGTTCTGGAGCAGATCCTGTGTGACGCCGCACACACCTCCGTCCCGCCTCCTTCCTCCTGACCCTCCTCCTGTTCCTCTCAGAGGAGAGTCTGAGCAGAACTGAGGGGTTCTGACAGTGAGACCCACTCCATCCTGTTCTGACCATGGACAGGAAGAATATCTTGAGGTTTCCAGTCTGGATGTTTGTGATCAGGGCCGGATGAAGTGACACCAACAGAACCTCTCTGTTCCTCCTACATGTCAGTAACCATGACAACGGCAGCATCATGGCATCAGTTGTGAATGATCAGAAACAAATCGGTGTCATGTTTTGAATAAAATCAAAGATTCCTGGATGGAACTTGGTCCTGACACTCGGTATGTTCTGGTCAGACTTGGGTCCGGCCTCCTCCTGTTAACTGGATCAGGTTTGTTTACAGTCCTCGGACGGATGGAGGTGGACTCTACCTGGTGAATCAGGGTGAACTGACACAGACGAAACATTGATGTTGTGATGCAGGTGTGTAACTCAGGTATCTACTGGAACTCAGCAACAGTGTCCTCCTGCTGCGTCTCATGTGTTTAACCTTCCCATGATTTTATCTCCTTCGTTGGTTCTGAGTTTTTATATTTCTGACTTCCGAACCTTCTGATTCGCTTGGACATATCTGCTGCTGAAAAGGACGACATCACTCCCTTCCTTCACACTAACTTACTTTCAAACTTTAGACCGGTTCTGTACATCTGATGGAAGATGTGCTTCTGTTGGACACGTTTCTGTAAAACCACTCCAGACTTTATTTTATGATTTTAGGTTGTTCTTAATGATTTTGTTAGAAAATCGGATCAAAAATCAGCTGTTTCCTCCCAGGTGTCGAAGATCAGAACCATCCAGGAGAGACAGAACCACTTAATGTGATGAGACGGTCTGAACACCATTCGGTTCTGCTCAAAGAAAGAAAATAACAAAGAACTGTGAGGAAAATTAAGATCTCACAGCTTTAGTTGGTTTAGTTCATTAAGCTGTTCACTCAGAAGTATGAAAAGATGTTTATAAAAGATGTGAACAGTTCATTCTGATGTATGAACAGTTCATTCTGAAGTTTGAACTGTTGATTCTGATGTTTGAACAGTTCATTCTGATGTTTGAACAGTTCATTCTGATGTTTGAACTGTTCATTCTGATGTTTGAACAGTTCATTCTGATGTTTGAACTGTTCATTCTGATATTTGAACAGTTCATTCTGATGTATGAACAGTTCATTCTGATGTTTGAACAGTTCATTCTGATGTTTGAACAGTTCATTCTGATGTTTGAACAGTTCATTCTGATGTTTGAACTGTTCATGCTGACGTACAAACAGTTCATTCTGATATATGAATAGTTCATTCTGATATATGAACAGTTCATTCTGATGTTTGAACAGTTCATCATGTTTATCATTAATTATCATCAATAATCATCATTAATTTATGCAGCAGGTCCGTCTGTGTGGAAATATGAACTGGCATCTGGTTTAGGTAACATGTTTTGTAGTAAGGATGATAAAGCGTATGTGTTTCCTTTGCACAAGAGCACTTCAGTAGTGAACAGGGATGGAGCAGGACAGGGCAGATGAGGGCTGTCACTTTTAATGTGTTTCAGATTCATCCCAAGTCAATTTTGCATGAATTTGAAATAAATCATATTTAACACTTTTAAAGTTCACACGAAGAAATAAGCAAGAGAAAAATGTTTCTTTACTGAGAAACATGCAGCAGGTTCACCTGACTCAACAGCACCCCCTGCTGGTTCACCTGACTCAACAGCACCCCCTGCTGGTTTACCTGACTCAACAGCACCCCCTGTTGGTTTACCTGACTCAACAGCACCCCCTGCTGGTTCACCTGACACAACAGCACCCTGTGCTGGTCCGCCTGACTCAACAGCACCCCCTGTTGGTTTACCTGACTCAACAGCACCCCCTGCTGGTTTACCTGACTCAACAGCACCCCCTGCTGGTTCACCTGACTCAACAGCTCCCCGTGCTGGTCCACCTGACTCAACAGCACCCCCTGCTGGTCCACCTGACTCAACAGCACCCCCTGCTGATCCACCTGACTCAATAAAACCCCCTGCTGGTCCGCCTGACTCAACAGCACTCCCTGGTGGTTCACCTGACTCAACAAAACCACCTGCTGGTCCCCGCTGCTGGTTCACCTGACTCAACAGCACCCCCTGCTGGTTTACCTGACTCAACAGCACCCCCTGCTGGTTTACCTGACTCAACAGCACCCCCTGCTGGTTTACCTGACTCAACAGCACCCCCTGCTTGATCACAGTTCTCCCTGCTGCTAACAGGCTGATGGGTAAAAAGTGATGGTCCAGTTCTACTGGCGTTAGTGCCTAATGTGAGACGTTCATGGACAGAGAAAATGCACACATGCAGTCAGAAACAGACCTGTCAAACAGAAACAGTCAGGCAAAAGTCAGAAACTGTGAAAAACAGCTGGACAGAAACAGTTGGATAGAGACAGTCGGTCAGTAGCTGTAGACGGATCTGAGTAATTTGTTTTGATTTTTATGAAAGTTTTTATTTTTTATTTTTTTTAACAATGTATTGAGTTTTTGCTTTGGCCAGTAGAAGCACTGGAACTGACCGGGTCTTGCAGACCCGTCTTCTAATACAGAACCACAGGAACTGATCCGGTCCTGCAGACCTGTGTTATAATACAAACCTACTGGAGCTGTATAATACAGAACACGAATATAATGAGCTGTGTGTAAATCCTGATCTTTTGTAAATTTCTCTAAATGTATTTTGTTTTTAATCTGAACCAAAACAAACGGTAAACATATAGTACACAATATTTTCCCTGACACTGTTATTTTTTTAATAAATGTCATTGTTTGAATTTATCAGTGGGAATGTGGAATTTTTTTAATGGATTTTTAAGAGTAGCTTCCATTTATTAAAGTTCCTGAGTTTCTGTTCTCATGATGATGATGATGATGATCAGCAGTTTTTAAATTTAATTTTCTTTTTACCTCAGTTTGGCTTTACATGACAGGACATCAAGGGCCTATTGCACAAAAAACTAGGATTCGGATGTCGCCTCTGATGCTGCTATCCATTGGAACGATGCGTCAGCGCGGCCGCCATCTTGGGCCGCGGTAAGCCGTGTCTACTTACTGCATTAATCAACAGAGGCAGAGGTATCAATGATTAAAATCATAACTCGCTGAATTTTTATACGATTTTTAATCTGTTTGGTTTATTAGAAATGTCACACATATAGTACAACAGATCATTATTTTTATTATTTTTATTTTATATCATACACTTACACATACTCAGACACACACCCACATGCATACTGAATTTTTTCTACAATCCTCAGAGAAATAGTAATGGTGATGTCATATGGAGTTATATTTATAATATGAATAATATAAAATATAAATAAATAAAAATAAAAGAATGAGTTAAAAAAACAAAATAAAAAAATGAAAAACAAACACTCATTTAATCATCGACTTACTAATAAAAAAATTTTTTATTTTCTTGTCCTGACATAAGCCGGTTTCATTTATGTCAGCTTAAGAAATACGTCAAATTCTACAAGTTCATAAAAGTTAAATAATATAAAACCACTTCTTACTTGTAAAATGTTATCCCTCTTATCTTGGTTTTGGTGTTTCTTTCACAGGAACATACATATGCAGCACAAAAATCTGGCATTTTGGTTTCACACACACAGTAGCTGTGTCCCAATTCAGGGTCTGCACACTTCGAAGTGCGCAGACTACGTAGGCTACAGAGTGTCCTCCGTAGTCTACACACTTCGAAGTCTGCTTAACGTTCGTGAAATGGGACAGCCTACCTAGTCCACAAGAATTTCCCATAGCAACAACACAGGACGTTTAATCACTTAAACCTCAGAAATTACTCGTAGGAAACGTCAGTAGACGCTGAACACGGAGCGGCAACACCGACAGTTAAAAAACAAACAAAAAAAAAAAAAAAAAACGTTTGAGGCTCTGTTGTTTTCCAGCCGGAACACACTTAATTAACCCCTTAAAAGTATCTGAATATCAAATATTACCGAATTTTAATGTCACCATTTAACAAACATGCTTTAAATGTACTTGGTTTTGTAACGTTTATACTAAAGTGTAGTTAAAAAAACGAACTTTTTTTTAAAATAAAACTTTATTTAAACTTAATAAGACTCTTGTGAGGTTGCTGATTCGCCACCGTCCTGTGCGCAACGAATTGTGGGAGAAAAGAGGCCGCGAAGGATGCATCACAAGCATCCTTCGTTTGAGGCCAAACGAAGTGCGGATTCGAAGGGTGGATTCGGAGGGTCCTTCAAATTCTGTGAATTGGGACAGTACTTCGCGCACCCGATGACGTATGTGGCCGACGAATCCGCACTTCGAAGTGTGCAGACCCTGAATTGGGACACACCTAGTGTGAGCGATCTGAGTGGGTGAGAAACCCCGGCCCAAGATGGCAGCCGAGTTGACGTGTTTGACAAGCCCGAATGCAGCATCTATGTGTATATATCTATGAGTAGATGCTATCTGATCCTTTTGATTTTCGTCAAGTATAGCATCTATGAAGGAGGAGTGTGTAAGCTCTGCATTTAATGTCCCTAAAGATGTATGTTCTACTGTTGACAAAACTCCATCTCATTTCATTTGGAAAAGAAACTGCATGTAATCTGCAAGAATTTAATTATCAATCAGTTAAAATCTGCTGGTTTTAATGCTCTCCACCTTGAGGTGCCACCTTACTGCGGTGTAGTTGTTTGCACATCCCAAAGATCCTAGGAGCTATGTTGTCTGGGGCTTTATGCCCCTGGTAGGGTCACCCATGTCTCTAGGGGAGGGACCAGACAAAGCGCAGCTGAAATGACCCCCATGTTGAAAGTGACCCATGTCCGGGCAGGTTGCCCTTGCCTGGACACTGGTCACTGGGACCCCAATCTGGAATGGGGCCTAGAGCTGGGGCATGGAGGTGTTATTTGTGTTTATGCACTTTTGGAGTCCTTGGTTGGGGTGTTGGATGGAAGTTCACTTCTTCTGGGGACAGTGCGACCTTGAGGGGTGTGATTGGCAGGAACGGCTCCCCTGATCTGAATCTGGTGCTCGTTATTGGACTTCTGTGTTCATTATGGATTGTTCATACCAAACACCATGTTGAGGCATAAGAGTGTCTACATGTACACTTGGCATCAGGCCATTCTAGGCCGCAGTTTGATGATCGACTTCGTAGTCATGTGGCCTTGCGTCCACATGTCCTGGACACCTGGGTGAAGAGAGGCGGCGCTGTCAGCTGATCACCACCTGGTAGTGAGGTGGCTCAGGTCTGGTAGACACCAAATGTGTTGTGAGGGTCTGCTGGGAACCTCTGGCAGAGTCCCCTGTCAGAAACAGTTTCAAGTTCCGTTTTCGGCAGAGCTTCAACCGTGTCCCAAGTGAGGCGGAGGACATTGAATCCAAGTGGGCTTTGCTCTGCGTCTCTATCATTGAGGGGGACAACCAGACCTGTGTCCATAAGGTCATCGGTACCTGTCACGGTGGAAATCCCCGAACTTGTTGGTGGACACCAGCAGTGGGGGATGCCGTTAAGCTGAAGAAGGAGTTCTATTGGGCCTTTTTGGCCTGTGGGACTCCTGAGGCAGCTGACAGGTATCGACAGGCTAAGTGGAATGCAACTTTAGGCATGGGAGGAGTTTGGAAGAGACCATGGAGAATGACTTTTGGACTGCTTCAAGGAGATTCTGCAGTGATGTGGGCTCTGCATCAGTTTGTCTTGGTGAAGAATGAGCTGAGCCAAAAGGCAAAGCTCTCAATTTACCAGTTGATCTACATTCCTACCCTCATGTATGGTCACCAGCTGTGGGTAGTGACCGAAAGAACGAGGTCGCAAAAACAACTAGCCAAAATGAGTTCCTTCTGCAGGGTGGCCGGGCTCTTCCTTAAAGATGGGGTGAGAAGTTCGGTCGCACAGGAGGGGCTCAGGTTAGGGTTAGGCAGAGGAGTCGCTGCTCTTCCGCATCGAGGATCCAGATGAGGTGGCTCGGGAATCGTGGGGCTAAATTTACCCGCTGAATCTATTTTTGATGCTTCACCACCCAGAATGCGTCAATTCCTCAGTTCAGATAGGGGCAGACAGGAAATCAGACACGGGAGCAAAGTAAAAGCTTCTGGTATTTTTCAAAATAAAAGCCCCCGTGGAGATTTGCGCTTCTGAACCATGAAAACATTACGTGTTTAACCGGTGTCAGTGTTTGTTTTTTTTTTTGTCACCATAGACGATGAGACGTTTATCATGGAAGTGAGGAATCACAAGATTCTCCACTCCTGTGATTTCGTGATCTCGCAGAACCTTCTAGGTGGACTGCAACTCTCAGGTGCTCCACACCTGACACGCTACCAGTATAGATTGCTGCGTCATGGAAGTCGAAACAAAACCATGGTTTTCTACCTGTGCGTATCCAGCCTTGCTTTGTGTGTTCTGAACAGTTTGACTATAATCTGTTTTTGTCTCTGTGTTCCCGGACCTGCCTGCCCTAGCCTAGTAGTGAGTAACCTGTCTCCACCTGAGCTTTTTTTTTTTTGTTTTTGGATCCTGCTTTTTGGACTAAACTTGTCATTACTATTTCACTACATAATTTTTCAGTTGAATATCTCCAACTACAAACTACCCATAGACATCTGTCTTGTCTCCATAGAAGAATCAAACGCCAGAGCCTGCCTTTGCTGTTTTCAACACTCGCCTTAGCTTTGATGAACTGGTATCATTCCAGTTCTGAGTTTCTGAACTTCTGTGGGTCCAGTCTACTGAAACATTATAGGTCATACTATTGTTATGGGTTGCTGCCATTTATGTAGATCGCTATACTTGCAGGATGTTCAGTTAATTATCATTCTTAGATATACACCACACTGTGTAAAGATCTTAACAAACATGCACTTTCCTTTAAGGTTTAACTATGAACTTGTCTCTCCTCTAAAGTCTTTTTCAGTCTGGTATGATAGGATTATGGCTTCATAAGCACAAACGCATGAATATCCTCACATGAAATAGACCGTTTGTTTTTACACTGTTAGGTGTTTGACTTCGGGGGAAGATGAAAGCATAATGATACTTTTGGTTTGGCTCCTGGTGAGATGAAGGAAATGAAAGGGTTAGTTAAAAAACAATATGGGTGGACTAAAATGATTTAACACTTGTTTGCTATGTAACATGTCAACACAACACTTTACATACTGTTATCAGGAAAACTAGAGGCTGAATATCATTTAAGTTTAATGTACCAATGGGGTCCTTTTAGGGAAATCTGCAGGCTGTTTTATTTATGAACACAAAATCCAGTCTGGTTTAATTAGAGCTGGATATATATACTTTTATGTTTCATGATTTGAGTTACTAACCAGATGGAGAGTTTTTCTTTTTATTGGTGAAACTGACTATTTTCAGTTTCACTGTTGATCACATTTCTTTCAGTTGCAGACCTTCTGGAAAACTTCAAACTCTTGGCACTTCAAGTCAGAATGATACACAACAAACATGTTAGGTCACACATCTTGAGTTGATTAAAAATCTTTAATTGACTTTGAGTAAGTGAAAGATGCATCGGCACAAGGTACAAATGAAGAAAACTAGTAAATATTCCTTCATTACTCCTGATCATCAGATATAAGGCAGCATGCATGTATGCAGTAAGTGTTTTAACAATTCAATCAGAGGATTAAACACACTCATTCATTAATAAGTCTTAGGTTACATAGAAATGATCTCTCTTCCCCAACCACCACACAAAGAAAACCATAAAATGTTAAAATGAAAACAGGATATGTTACGATTATAGAAAAAAATTCTTTCAAACTTTTCAAACATAATTGAACACATTCAGGTAACACATATATCCCTTCATGCCATTAAATTCTCTAAACAATTCTTACAATTACATAACTCATAAGTAGGGATGCACCGATCGATCGGCCGTCCGATCGATCGGCCCTGATTTCCTTAATTTTGTGGGATCGGTGATCGGCCGATCACTACATGTGAAACCGATCTTAGCAACCGATCATAACTATCTCGCAAAAATCCTTGAGCTCTGCTATGAGGGTACGCTTCCTGACCCCCCCCCCCCCCTCCTCCTCAGTGTGTCACGTCTGCACGTAGGTCAGCGTAACAGTCCACCTTAACAAGATGTCCTCAGTGTGGCAGTTTTATGTAGTGAAAGAAAATGAGCCAAAATTGGCAGTTTGCATTTCGTGCAAGGCCGAAATTAGTCGCGGTGGGGCCACAACCAAAACTTACAACACAACAAACCTTATTCGCCATTTAAAAAATCACCATCGAGCTGATTATGCAGCATTTGAAGCTAGCAACCAAGTTAAGGCTAAAGTTGCTAGCGGAAGCAAAGAGCCAGCCAGTAGCCCGCTGTTCACTTTTATGAGCAATGAAAAGAGCAAGGCAACGACAAGGAAACTTATGGAGTTCATGGCATTGGACGACCAACCGTTTTCTGTCGTGGAGGACCCAGGTTTCAGAAACCTGATGCAGCACCTGAGCCCACGTTACAATTTGCCAAGCCGGAGATACTTTTCAGATGTTGCCTTACCGGAGTTGTTCAACGAAGTTTCACGATGCACTCGCAGCCTGCTAGAAGCCGACGCAAAGACGCTCAGCTTTACAACAGACATCTGGACTTCTGATGTAAGTTTAATGTCCATGCTGAGTCTTACTGCGCAGTGGATCGACCAACAATTTGAACGACAACAGGTGCTTCTACGCTGTAAAGAAATGCCGGGGTCTCACACTGCTGCCAACTTGTCAGTAGAGTTTAAGGCGATGTTGGATCAGTGGAATATAAGTCATGAAAGCGTTCACGTTGTCTTACGAGACAACGCTCGTAATATGGCCAAAGCACTGGATAATGCCAACTTGAAAAGTTTGCCCTGCCTGGCGCACACGCTGCAACTTGTTGTAAACGAGGGACAACTCGCGCAGCGCAGCATAGCAGAAGTTGCGGCAATAGGAAGGAAAATTGTCGGGCATTTTAAACATTCATCGCTGGCATATTCCCGCCTCTATGACATACAGGAACAGTTAAATCAGCCCAGGAAACGACTACAACAAGACGTTGCGACTAGGTGGAACAGCACTGTCTACATGTTGCAGTCCCTGTTAGAGCAGAGACGTGCCATTGGGGTGTATGCTGCTGAGAACGAGTTACCAGCCGCATTTACAGCACACCAGTGGGAGCTTGTGGAAAATGTGCTGACCATCCTCGCACCTTTTGAGGAACTTACAAAGGAGATCAGCTCATCAACAGCTTCAGCAGCTGATGTCATCCCAGCGGTCACTGCACTCAAACGACTTTTAGAGAAGCAAGCAAGCACAGACCGCGGTGTGGGTACAGCCAAAGCAACACTGTTGGAAGCTGTTGTAAGAAGATTCAACAACATTGAGCACGAGCCCCTGTACAGCTTGGCTACTATTCTTGATCCAAGGCAAGTAACTAATTATTGTCTTTTCTATCCATAATTACAAAATCCCTACTACCAGTTAAAAAGAACTACATTAAAAAGGAAATTGCTTATTTTTACACATAAGTCATAAAAACTGATGTGAAAAACAATAATTAATCCATCTTTCTTTGTTTATGCAAAACAAGATACAAGAATCGCTACTTCTCAGCAGAGATGAAAGATGAGGTGAAACAGCTCCTTCTGGCCAAACTTGCGGAGGAAGAGACCAGATCCACACCTGTGGCTGAAAGACCTGTTGCAGAAACATCCACCAGACTGGGACCTCCTGACACTGATGCACCTGCAGCTAAAAGGTGTAGTCTACTGTTGGCAGTACATGATGAAATCCTAAAGGAGAACATTGAGAAGGAGCAACAGCTAGCCACCCCTTCAGCCTTGCAGGTAGAGAGCTACTTATCTGAAGTTCCCACCGACAGGAGCCAAGATCCATTGGCCTACTGGAGGCTCAATAAAGTTCGCTTCCCTCATATTGCTTCACTTTCCCGAGCCTATCTGTCAGCCCCATGCACAAGCATTGAAAGCGAACGCCTGTTTAGCTTGGCTGGGCATGTAGTGGATGAGAAAAGAAATCGTCTGTCTGGTGAAAAAGCAGAAATGCTTTTGTTCATAAAGAAAAACTTGCCACAAATGTACAAGTGACAACAATTAGTCAGTGAGAACAGCTTCTCTGTGCAATGTTACTCCTTGTTACTACCTGTTGACTTGAAAATGTTACATATCCTGCACCGTATTTTCTTTTAGGACTTCTGTTCTTTAAGGTGTTTGTTGATTATTTTTTAGATGTTTTTTATTTTTAAATAGCCACAGAACTGCTGCATTTGTACTTTTTTTTCTTTTTGCACTACAAAAAAACTCAAATTCAAGACACTTGATGGTTTAAGCTTGTAAATTGTTTTATTTATTATTTTTAAGTAATTGCATTGTTTTATATTGCATGCAGAAAATGCAAAATATAAACTTTTATTTTAGTGAGAGGCTCAATTCAGCTCATTCATTCAATTCAATCTGTTGAGCTAGTTTTCTGTTTACGTGATTAAAAACAGAGTAAAGTAAAATAGTGAACAGATTTTTGTTATGTGGACAACAATACTCAAAGTTTTTTCTAATTTTGGAAAAATAACTTGTGCAGTTAAAAAGTTTACATTGTAGTAAATGTTACTGTTTTTTTCAATAAAACAAAATTTGGTACGTTGAAGATGTAAGCTGTCAAGTCAATTCTGAGGAAAAATCGGTATCGGCAAATATCGGTATCGGCAAGTCAGATTTTTTAAAGATCGGTGATCGGTGATCGGCCAGAAAACTGCAATCGGTGCACCCCTACTCATAAGTAGTTCTGCTGAATAAACTCCAGAAACAACTGCATGGAGTCAGGGAAACTTCCAGAAACCACTGTCTGTGAACACCTGTGTCAGTTCACCCTCAAATCCACAAATGCAGGTTAAAGCTCCATCATGCAAAGAAGAAGCCAGATGTGAACAAGATCCAGAACCAGCGCCGTCTTCTCTGGACCAAAGCTCATTTAAAACGGACAGAGGCAAAGTGGAAACCAGGATGAAAATGTGAACTTGTTTCTAGAAAGCATGGACGGCGGTCCTGCAGACTAAAGAGGAGAGGGAACATCCAGCTTGTTATCAGTGGACAGGTGAAAAGCTGCATCTCTGATGGGATGGGGCTGCATTAGTGCCTATGGCGTGGGCAGCTTCCACATCTGTGAAGCTCCATCAATGCTGAAAAGTACATGGAGGCTTTAGAGCAACATCTGCTCCCATCCAGACAACGTCTCTTTCAGGGAAGTCCTTGCAGATTTCAGCAAGACGATGCTGAACCACATCGTGCATCCATCACAGCAGCATGGCTTCACAGGAGAAGAGTCCGGCTGCTGAACTGGCCTGCCTGCAGTCCAGACCTTTCACCAGTACACAACATCTGGAGCATCATGGAAGCAGAAATCCAGCAACCAAGGTCCAGGACTGTAGAGCAGGTAGAATCCTGCATCAGACCAGAATGGGACAACATTCCTCTCCTAAAACTCCAGCAACTGGTCTCCTCACTTCCCAGACGTTTCCAAACAGTTGTTAGAAGAAGAGGGGATGCTGAACCATGCTGAACATCACCCTGGAACTACTTTTTACACCATGCTGAACATCACCCTGGAACTACTTTTTACACCATGCTAAACATCACCCTGGAACTACTTTTTACACCATGCTGAACATCATCCTGGAACTACTTTTTACACAGTGCTGAACACCACCCTGGAACTACTTTTTACAACGTGCTGAACATCACCCTGGAACTACTTTTTACACCATGCTGAACATCATCCTGGAACTACTTTTTACACCGTGCCGAACACCACCCTGGAACTACTTTTTACACTGTGCTGAACATCACCCTGGAACTACTTTTTACACCGTGCTGAACATCACCCTGGAACTACTTTTTACACTGTGCTGAACATCACCCTGGAACTACTTTTTACACTGTGCTGAACATCACCCTGGAACTACTTTTTACACCGTGCTGAACATCACCCTGGAACTACTTTTTACACCGTGCTGAACATCACCCTGGAACTACTTTTTACACCGTGCCGAACATCACCCTGGAACTACTTTTTACACCGTGCCGAACACCACCCTGGAACTACTTTTTACACCGTGCTGAACACCACCCTGGAACTACTTTTTACACCGTGCTGAACATCACCCTGGAACTACTTTTTACACCGTGCTGAACATCACCCTGGAACTACTTTTTACACCGTGCTGAACATCACCCTGGAACTACTTTTTACACAGTGCTGAACATCACCCTGGAACTACTTTTTACACAGTGCTGAACATCACCCTGGAACTACTTTTTTAAATTTAACTTTAATTTTATTCAAGCTGTAGTTGATGGGGCTGGTGTAATGCTTATATTCTAATATCTTATAAAGTTGAGCTTTGTCTGCTTGCCCTTTTTCAAATCTTCAGTAAAAATTTCTGTTCATCTTTGCCATCTTTGTTATTTATTTATTTGTTTGTGTCTCTCTTAATAAAAGTTAATAAAGAAACGTTTAAATTTAATTAACTGATGGTTTAACTGAAAAAGTAACTAGGACCTTATTACTGAACTTCCAGACTAATTAAGCAGTCAGAGTACTTGAACTAATCTGATATTAACACTTGATTTTTACCTTCTGTCTTCGTATTTGTCCTCATCACTCATAATAAATGGTCTATTTAGACAGCAGTATCTGTCTTATCCTGCTTTTTTCCTGTGATCTTGTTCCACATTGAGCTTAAGGCGTACTTCAGCCCACGATGAACATCATCACCTGCTTGATGGGACATCTCCTCCAGTTTCAGGGCCTTCATTTTATCTCCAGTTTCCTTCATCTTCTCAATCAGGAAGTCCAAGTGGACATAAGTGGACAGTGAATTAACATTCAGGGAAATTTTATTCAGACTCTCAATATGCCGGTAGGCTTCATTCAGCCACTTTACTTTGTCATCTTCAAGGTTTTCTTTCTCTTTTTGAAGACTTTCCAAAAGGCTGGCCTGTTTTTCACAAGCTGCTTTTTTGCTTTCATATTTCTCTTTCATCTCTTTCTCAGTCTTCTTAACCTTCCTTGTCTTGTTCACATATCTCCACTTTTCCTTCACATGAGCTGAGGCAAGACACTTCCCAGTACAAACAGTGCAGCGGCCATTTTTCATGACCTCACAGTGTTCTGGTGTCCAGGCTATTGTGCATCCAGGAAAGTGACAGTTCTCCTCACAGTGTGGACAAGTGACTGCTGCATTATAAAAAAACAACATCCACGTCCCACCATCAATGGCTTGTTTCTCTGTGTAGACCTCATCAACTTCTACAGTGAAGTTCTGGTTCATCTTCATCTCCTGCTCATTTTTCCTCAGTGCTTCTTGAGTCTGTTTGATTTTTGTCTGTTTCATCTCAGCCAGCTGGATTCTGTCCTGCAGGTTCTGGATGCAGGCCGTCAGTCGGATACGATCATTCAGAACTTCCAAAGTTTGCTCCAGTTTTTGAGGAGCAGTGTTTTCCAGAAAGGATGTGAACTCACGCATTCCTTTGTCTGATATTTTATATGTATGTTCAAGTAAATCCTTATTTTTCTCTGTTCTGGTATTATGTTGACAGTTATTAAACAGGAAGTGAACAGGCTCCTTGTTTCCTTTTCTGGCACATTTGATTTTTGCAACTTTGAGAGCCTGGAGAGCATTTTCTGGTGATATTCCATCTGAGTGTGTGATGAGAACCACGATGTTTCTCTCCATGTCACTTCCAAACAAAGACATGACTGAGTTGAATATGTATATGAGGCGGTTGCTCAGTCGATTATCACTCGCCTTGATCACCAGACCAACTGCATCTACTTCATGAACTCCATTGTTTGATCGAAACAAGTCAAATAACCTTTGACTCACGATGGCATCTTGTTCAATATTTTTGGTGTCTCCATATCCAGGAGTATCGATGATTGTCAGAGAGTAGGGCAGAGTTTTACCTCCAAACCCAAAGATCTTGTAGACGATCACATCAGGTGTCTGACTTTCTGTCTGACTTTTCATCTCCTCCTCTATTATCTGAAACCAGGCCTCATCCTCCCACTTCACTCCCATGGTGAAGTTGGCCAGAGCGTTGATCAGAGTTGATTTTCCTGTTCCTGTTTCACCAACAAGTAAAATGGTTTTATTTGTTTTCTGCACATCTTTCTTACCAAATGTCACTGTTCTTAGAGTTCCAATGATATCTTTGTCAGTAATCAGCTTGTAGAGAGTGGGAGATCCCTCCTTGATTACTTCACTTCTTGTGATGATCTTCTGGATGTTTGATTTCTCAGAACTTTGATTTCTGGGATGAAAAACAAAAGTGGAGTTTAATAGTCATGAAAATTATCTCTACGTCATATTTATTACAATTTAAATTTAGAAACTATTTAAATTAAAAGCTTTCAAATGATCATTTTCAAAGGCAAAGGTCCCCTAACGTTATATTTGGGTGTGGGGGTTATTATATTATTATAGGCAAGGCAGTTTATTTGTATAGCACATTTCATGTACAGGACAATTCAAAGTGCTTTACATAAAACAAAGGCATTACAGATATTTAGAAATAGTAAAATGCATCAACACATTATCACAATAAAATAATAAATTACATTAAAATTATTAAAAGCAAGATAAGTTCAAAAGTTAACATGCAGATTTCATGCATACAACCCCTGGCAAAAAGTATGGAATCACCAGTCTTGGAAGAGCGCTCATGCAGTTGTTTTGTTGTGTAGAACAAAATCAGAAGACAAACATGACACACAACTCTAGTCATTCCAAATGGCAACTTTCTGGCTTTAAGAAACAATAAAAGAAACGACGAAAAAACATTGTGGTAGTCAGAAAAGGTTACTTTTACTGACCAAGCACAGGGAAAAAAATATGGAATCGGGGGGGGGGGGGGGGGGCTCACCCAGTCAATTTCCTTTCCCTAAGTGAGCACCTGCTTCAGATTAGATGTGCTTGTTAGTCTGCAGTTAAAACCACAACTTGGAGACCTGTTTCACCAAGGGGACTGGCATGAATCATGGCTCCCACACAGGAGATGTCACTTGAAACAAAACAGAGGATAATAAAACTTCTTGAAGAAGGTAAATCTACACGCAATGTTGCCAAAGATGTGGGCTGTTCACAGTCAGCTGTGTCTAAGATATGGACCAAGTACAAGGAACATGGGAAGGTTGTTCAAGCTAAGCGCACTGGTAGACCAAGGAAGACATCCAAGCGTCAAGACAGAAAATTTAAGGAAATATGTCTTAAAAACAGAAAATGCACAACAAAACAAACGAAAAACAAATGGGAGGAAATTGGAGTAAATGTATGTGACCGCACTGTGAGGAATCGCCTAAAGGAAATGGGATTTTCATACAGGAAATAAAAGACGAAAACCATCATTGACACCTAAACAGAAAAGAACAAGACTACAATGGGCTATGGAGAAGCAGTCATGGACTGTGGAGGACTGGATAAAGGTTATCTTCAGTGATGAATCACGGATCTGCATTGGACAAGGTGATGATGCTGGAACTTTTGTTTGGTGCCGTTCCAATGAGATTTATGAAGAGGGCTGCTTGAAGAAAACATTAAAATTTCCACAGTCCTTGATGATATGGGGCTGCATGTCAGGTAAAGGCACCGGGTAAATGACCGTTGTCACTTCCTCAATAAATGCACATGTTCACACTGACATTTTGGACAGTTTTCTTATCCCATCAATTGAAAAGATGTTTGGGGATGATAATATCATTTTCCAGGATGACAATGCATCTTGCCATAGAGCAAAAACTGTGAAGGCATTCCTTGAAGAAAGACGCATAAAGTCAATGTCATGGCCTGCAAATAGTCCGGATCTCAATCCAATTGAGAATCTGTGGTGGAAATTGAAAAAAATGGTCCAAACCAAGGCTCCAACCTGCAAAGCTGATCTGGCAGCAGCAATCAAAGAGAGTTGGAGCCAAATTGATGATGAATACTGTTCATCACTCGTCAAATCCATGCCTCAGAGACTGAAAGCTGTTATCAAAGCCAGAGGTGGTGCAACTAAGTATTAATGGTGTTAGAATTTTGTTTTTGTCTGTGAAAATAGACTGATTCCATATTTTTTTCCTCAGAATTGAGTGATTCCATATTTTTTTCCCTGTGCTTGGTCAGTAAAAGAAACCTTTTCTGACTACCACAATGTTTTTTCGTTGTTTCTTTTATTGTTTCTTAAAGCCAGAAAGTTGCCATTTGGAATGACTAGAGTTGTGTGTCATGTTTGTGATCTGATTTTGTTCTACACAACAAAACAACTGCATGAGAGCTCTTCCAAGACTGGTGATTCCATACTTTTTGCCAGGGGTTGTAGGCACATGAGAAAAGAAATGTTTTTAATCTGGATTTAAAATGTCTACATTTGGTGAAAGTTTAATCTCCACTGGCAGTTTGTTCCACATTTTGGCAGCATAACAGCTAAATGCTGCTTCTCCATGTTTAGTCTGGATTCTGGTTTGGACTAGTTGACCAGAGTCTTTGGATCTACGAGCTCTGCTGGTTTATATTCTCTAAACATATCACAGATGTATTCTGGGCCTAAACCATTCTGGGATTTGTAAACAAGCAGAAGGGTTTTAAAATCTATTCTGTGACTGACTGGAAGCCAGTGTAAAGATTTCAAACTGGTGTGATGTGTTCAGATCTCTTAGTCCTGGTTAAAACTCTAGCAGCAGCGTTCTGGATGAGCTGCAGATGTTTAATGCTCTTTTTAGGAAGTCCTGTTAAAGGACCATTACAGTAATCCTGTCTACTGTAGATGAATGCATGGATGAGTTTCTCTTGGTCTTTCTGGGAGACTAAACTTTTAATTCTGTTGATGTTTCTGAGCTGGTAAAAAGCTTCTTAGTGAAGCTTTGATGTGGCTGCTGAAAGTCAGATCTGAGTCTATCAACACTCCAAGGTAACGAACTTGGTTGGTGATTTTAAGAGCCCGAGTCTCCAGGTGTTTGCCAATGCTGACCCTCTTCTCTTTGCTACCAAACAGAATAATCTCAGTTTTGTCTTCATTTAATTGTAGGAAATTCTCCCTCATCCAGGTGTTTATTTGCTCCAGACACTGACACGATAAGTCTATTGGACTGCAGTCATCTGGTGACAGAGATACATAAAGTTGTGTATCATCAGCATAACTTTGATAATTAATGCTATAGTTCTGTTATATTTTACCCAAAGGGAGCATATACAAGTTGAACAGAAGAGGTCTTAAAACCTTACAGCAGACTAAAGATAGAGGAGGACTGGATCTACCAAACTTTAATCACTACTTTATAGCTAACAGGCTGCAGTACATCTCAATGTGGCTCAAACCCAGTTATCTGGATGAGCCGTGGCTAGATGGGGAGCAGGCTTTGTGTGAGGACTTAGTCATCTCTGACCTGCCGTTCATCAGCTCAACCATTAAACCATATAAGTGCTTTAAAAGCCTTAACATCCGTTTTTCCTTAATGGCTTGGTGGGAATTCTGTAAGATAACCAGATCTTCCCTTTTTCCATGTAGACTTACACCCATCTGGAACAACCCTGACATCCTGCAGAACAAAAAGATGATAAACTTCACTCAATGGAAGACTAAAGGAATACAACAGTTAGGACAGATAATAGAAAATGGAAACTTTGTATCTTTCAACACAATTGTCTCACAGTATGGAATCAACAGCAATAAATTCTTAGAGTACCACCAACTAAAATCAATTATATGTAAGAAGTATACCCCTGTACAGTTAGACTTGCAGCTTCCTGTCAGAATAGCAGAATTCTTGAATCTTAATACTCCAAAATTATTATCAAAAATATATAGATTACTTGCAAAGCTAGAAGACAGGATATCTCTCCCAACTTCAAAATGGGAGGATGATTTATCTAATAACTTTGATCAGAAAAGATGGTCACAAATATGTTTAAACACGTTTAAAATGACTCAGAATTCAAATATACAACTAATACAATTCAAAATTCTCCATAGAACTCATTATACAGGACACAGGATGTTCAGGATGGGCCTTTCACCATCAGATATCTGCCCACACTGCTCTGAGAACACTTCTGATAGCTACATCCATGCGCTGTGGTCCTGCACACCTGTCCAAAGGTTCTGGATTAAGGTGTGTGAAGATCTCTCAAAATGGTTTAAAACCAGTTTTTCTGCAAACCCCACACTTTGCCTACTGGGCGACCTGGGTGACACTAACATAGGAATACACTCCATAAACTTGGTCCTCGCAGTCTTATGCATCGCAAAGAAAACTATTCTTGTGAACTGGAAAGATAAGAATAATTTGTCTATCCAGCAGTTTAGAAATCTCCTGTTAGATCACATCAGCATTGAGACAATGTCTGCCTCCTCCAGGAACCAATCAGATGACTTTCATTCCCTCTGGTCCCCTGTGACTGGCTACATCACCTAATGTAGGTGGAGGATTGCGGCTTCGCTGGGATGGGGGTGGATATGGGTGGGGGGTCCCTGGTGGCTTCGGGTCTCCGGTTGTCTCCTGGGTGGGGATCTCGGCTGCTTTGCTGCTGGGTCGGCTGGGGGTTCCGGTCTGGGCGGGCGGCATTGGGTGGGCCCCGGGGTGGGACTGCCTCGTGGCGGTGGGGGGTGGCTGCCGGGGCGCCTGGGTCGGTGTCCGTCGGCCCCTGGCCGGGTGGCCGGTCGGGCCCGGGGTGGGCCGGGTGGGGGCCCCGGGCTCTGGGGTGTCGGGTCTCCCCCCTCTCCTGGGGGTGGGGGGTCTGCCGCTGCTGGGGGGGGCTGGGCCCGTCCGGATGTGCCGTGCCGGGGGTTGGTCCGTGCCCTGGTGCTTGGTCGCAGCCCCGGAACCTGGGTGGGGGTGTGTTTGTATATAGGTGGGTGTGTGTGTGTGTGTGTGTCTGTAGGTATGTGGGTGTGTGGGTGGGTGTAGAGGGATGTGTGTGCTGTATGTGTGTGTGGGTGTGTATGAAGGTCTAGGTGTGTGCGTGTATGTGTGTGTGAGTGGTGTGCGGGTGTGTGTGTGGAGGTCTATGTGGGATGTGTGTGTGGGTGTGTGAAGGTGTGTATATATGAGTGTGTGCACGTGGAGGTCGAGGTGTGTGTGGAGGAGTGAAGGAGTGGGTGGAGGCGTGAGTATGTATGGAGGTGCTTGTGTGTATATGCAGGTATGTATGTGAGTGCGTGTGTAGTGGTGTATGTGTATGGAGGGGTATGAGAGTGTGTGTGTATGTGGGCACCGGTGTGTGTGTTTATAGGTATGTGCGTGAAGTGTGTGTGTGGAGGTATGTGCACGTATTGAGGTGTTGGTGTATAGAGGTGTGTGAGAGGGTGTGTGAGTGGCTGGGGGAAAAAAAAAAAAAAAAAAGTGTGTGCGTTTGCAGGGGGTTAGGACGTGTCCTCTGGGGGGCGCCCTGGCCGGGTGTTGGGGGCGTGGGCCTGGGGTTCCCTTCCTTTGCCTCGCCCCCCTCCCACTCAGAAAGAGGAAAGTGGCCCCTTGGGCTGGTGGCTGGCCCCTGGGGGGTTCGTGGCGTGCCTGGGTTGGGGTGCCTGCTCCGGGCCTGTGACGCCCTTCGGGGCCGGCGGGGGACGGGGGCGCCCTAAGCCACTGGCGGGTCATCTTCCAGGGGGGAGGCTTACTCCCCTCTGGACCTACATCTCCTGACCCCTCCCCTCCCCCACTCTTCACTACATACACAGGTTGGGCTGTGGGAGGTGTGCTTGTTGCGCTGGGCGGGGCAGGGGGGTCATCATAGTGGCCCCATTGCTTCGCCAAGCGGAAGCATGCCTCCCAGCTTTTAATTCCACTTAGTCACTAAGCACAAATAACATTTGCAACATACAAACACGTTTTGGGGGGTGGAACATGCGAGGTCAGGTGGGTGGGACTGCTCAGGTGGCCCCACCCCCTCCTCAATGCAGTTACTGCCCCCCAATTTTAGCCCTCTTTTTTTAATTGCAAACAGCACATAATATATTCCATCACTAGTGGGGGAGGGAGGGGGGATGGGGTCTTCAAGCGCCCCTGTCTCCATGGATGGCCCGGGGGCGGGGCGGGCCGGGTGGCCTGTCGCGTTGGCCCGGGGCGTAGGCGGGCTGTCCCGGGGGGTTTTGGCTGCTGGCCCTGGGGGGAAGGTGCTGTTTTGGGGGTGGGGAGTGGGGGGCGGGTGGGGGGTTGGGGGCCTGGCTCGTGTCTCCTCGCCTCCTGGCTGGGGCTGTCCCCCCGTGGCGTGGGGTGGCGGGAGGATGGTGGTGGGGGGATGGTGTTTGTGTGTGTGTGTGTTGGGGGGGGGGGGGGTGGTGTGTGGGTGGGAGAGTGGTGTGGGTGTGGGGGGATGGGTGGTGGAGGGATGGTGTGTGGGAGGGTGGGGTGTGTGGAGGTGGATGCGTGGTGTGTGGGAGGGGGGGTGGTGTGGGTGTGGGAGGATGAATGGTGGAGGGATGATGTATGTGTGGGAGGATGGGGTATGTGTGGGAGAATGTATGGTGCAGGGATGGGGGAGTGTGTGGGAGGATGGATGGTGGAAGGATGGTGTGTGTGCGGGAGGATGGATGGTGTATGGGAGGGAGGATGGTGTGTGTGTGGGGGAGTGGTGTATGTTTGGGAAAGTGGGTGATGGAGGGGTGGTGTGTGTGTGTGGGAGGATGGGGTACGTGAAGGTGGATGTTTGGTGTAGGAGAGGGAGGACGGTGTATGTGTAGGAGAATGATGTATGTGTGGGAGGATGGGTAGTGGAAGGAAGGTGTGTGTGTGTGTATGGAAGGTGTGAAGGTGGATGAATGGTGTGTGAGAGGGAGGATGGTGTATGTGTGGGAGGATGAGTGGTGGAGGGATGATGTGTGTGTGGGAGGATGGGATAGGTGTGGGAGAGTGTATGGTGGAAGGATGGTGAGTGTGTGGGAGGAAGGATGGTGTGTGTGTGGAAGGATGGATGGTGGAAGGATGGTGTGTGTGTGTGGGAGGACAGAGTATGTGAGGGTTGAATGGTGTATGCGTGGGAGGATAAATGGAGGAGTGGAAGGAGAGTGTGTGTGTTTGTGTGTGTGTGTGTGTTGGTCTGGGGGGGGGCAGGACTGGTTCTCGGGGTGTGCGGCTGGGCGCTGGGGTGTGGGGCTGGCCTCTGGTGGTGGCCGTCTGGGCGGGCCGGGTCCCCCCGGGTGGCGTGCTGGCCCTCGGCCTGTGGGGGAGGGGGGTGTCCCTGCGCTCCTGGGCCCGGGCCCTCTGTCCCGTCTGTCCCGGGCGGCCGGTGCCCGGGGGGGTCGGGGACTGCTGGCCTCGGCCCGCCGAGGCCGGTGCCCTGTGTCCGCGGGGCGGCTCCTGCTGGGGTCTCCTGCTGCTGCCTTCCTGGGCGGGCGAGTGGTCGTCTCTGTGGACCGGTCGGTGTCTGTTGCCTGCGGGGGGGCTGGTGGCCTGGGTCTCGGGACCGCTGGCCTGACTCTGGCCTCTGTTCAAGTGAGGTGGCATCTGCATGATCACTCTGCATGGTCACTGCTTCCTGAACGTCTCCACACAGTCTTTGCGTCGCCGTGTGGCCGAGTTCTCCAACACATCCACACAGGTTTCTCTGCGCGTGTTCTTGAATACAGCAGTTTCACTTATATCTATTATCATATTTTGTTTCTTTTTTTAATTATTTCTGTTCTTATTATTATTATTACTCTTACTCTTATTATTATTATTGTTACTATTATCAACTAGTTGTGTAATGACCTACTGGCTAGGATGATCTTAGCTATATATGTTGTAAGTAGTATGGATTACATGGTCTTCATTATGATGTTTCAAGTCCCCACCCGCACTCCCCACACCCTTTCTGTCCCTCTCTCTCCCCTCCCTCTTCTCTCTACTTTCTTTTCTCTCTCTCTCTCTCTGTCCCCTCCGGTCGAGTCCAGCATTAAGAGTCTGATTTAATAAAGTTTTTCATCAAGAGGGACTTTATACATGTAGTATAAATCCCTGCTTGATAGAGTAAAATTGCCCAGCACCAGACAGCAGCCAGGCAATCATTCTGTTTGCAACGATGCTCGACAAGACAGGTTAAAAAAAAAAAAAAAAAAAAAGAAGAGGTCCAAGGACTGACCCCTGGGGGACTCCACAAGTCATGGCCACTCGCTCGGATTCATAGCTGCCGATCGTAACAAAATAACTCCGGCCTTCTAAATAGGACCTGAACCAGTTAAGGACCGCTCCAGAAAGTCCAACCCAGTTTTCCAGCCTGTGCAACAGGATTCTGTGATCTACAGTATCAAACGCAGCACTGAGATCCAACAGAACCAGGACTGATACTTGACCAGAATCAGTATTCAACCTAATGTCATTTAACACTTTGACCAGAGCTGTTTCAGTGCTGTGATGAGGTCGGAAGCCGGACTGAAATTTATCAAGATTTCCACTTTAATTTAAAAAGTCATTAAGCTGGTGAAATACAACTTTCTCAATAATCTTGGAAATAAAAGAGGTTAGAGACAGGTCTATAGTTGTTCATTATAGAGGCATCTAGAGTCCTTTTCTTTAGGAGTGGCTTAATAGCAGCTATCTTTAGTGACTTGGGAAAAATGCCTGATGCCAGCGAGCTGTTAACTATCAGTAGGAGATCAATTTCTACTGAGGTAAAAACTGTTTTTAAAAAGTTGGATGGTATCATGTCCAGAGTGCATGTTGTTGATTTCAAATGCCAAACTGTTTCTTGTAGGATTTTTAAATTCACCATTTTAAATTGCGACATAACAGAATTATTTCCAGGTTTTAGACACAGACTAGTTTTCTTGTTTGACTGTGTGGAATTAATATTTTGCCTAATTGTTTTAATTTTTTGGCTAAAAAAGTTGGCAAATTAGTTGTATTTCTCAGTGGAAAGGAGCTCAGGGCTTATCTTTATAGGAGGATTTGTTTTTCAAACAGAGTGCGAGAATTGTTGACATTCCTGTTAATCGTTTCAGATAAATGCAGCTCTCTGGCCTTGCACAGCTCATTGTAATAGTTACGCAGGCTTTGTTTATTTTTCTGCCATTTCCGCTCAGGTTTTCTGCATTCTCTTTTTAGGCTGGTGACCACAGTGGTGTACTCCATGGTGTTTTCTGTTTGCTCAAAGTGCTCTTGATTCTTATCGGTGCAACAGCATCCATTACATTCAAGACTTTCAGTTTGAAATGATCCAGGAGTCCATCAACTGACTCTGCTCTGGTTGTTGGTAACATAGCTATGACCTCCACAAACTTAGCACTTGTTCTTTCATTAATGTACCTCTTCCTAACGGAGAAGCAGGTTGTTTGGACATTCTGAGTGATCAGTAAATCAAACAAAATACAAAAATGGTCAGACAAGGCCGAGTCAGTGACCACAACAGAAGAAATATCAACACCCTTTGAAATAACCAGGTCCAGAATGTGAGCATATTATGTAGCATGCAAATTAAATGAAATAAATTAAAGTTTTATTTTACTGATTTGAATTTAAATTGATTTGTGCCCAGATAGCAGCCTTATAATGTCCTAAAACTTAAGAATACTGCCACACATTTATCTGCCTGGACTGCAAATGTATTAAATGTATTTAGATTTATATTATATAGTGCTGGGATACTACAGAACCTAAGCATTTTTTGTGAATAAAAAGTGAACCCCTTCTTTTCCATTTAGACACTTCCACCAACTTCTGCTAGAAGTCTTGTTCACTTAGGCCCTGTTCACACCACAACGCTGAGACAGTAAAACGGAAAGTTTTTGTTGTGTTCTGGTCTCTTCTTTCCACGGTAACAGAGTTTTAGGTGGATAAAGCCACACAGATTTGACAACGGCCTCCAGGGTGAAATCTTTTCACTCCACAAGGTTAACAACAACAATGGCGGACCTCCTTTCATGTCTGTTGAAGCAGAACTTGTTTCTGGTGGAGTATTAATGCCGTCAGCGAAGACGCAGAGGTTACATGCACCAGATTACTAGCGCTTGATGTGTAATGCTTTTGTTGTTGTGTTTTGAGGATGCATTGCACACCTGGGTGTGTTGTTGCAAAGTTTCACTGCCTACTAGAGGCCTAGCGTGTACACGACATCATTACAGGTCCACTTTGTGATTTGTATCCTGCATGAAGATAATTTTCTTTTTGCTGTCGTTTAAATGCTTTTTTTTTTCAAAAACACAAAGGAAAGATATTTGCGTTTTGCGTGGAAGCATTGTTGTGTAAACAGGACCTCTGTCTCTCTTCTGACCAGACCTCTGATGGGGTCCCACCTCTCCCTGCTTTGATGCTGGAAAAGGTTAGTGTCTACCCATCCCCCAGACTTCTAGAGACCCAGGAGGTCTCCTTTTCTCTAAGGCTTCCTAAAGGAAAAAGCCTGGTACCTTCAACTTGTTCTAAAAAACCTCCAGATCAGCCTTAAAGAAGCAGATGAACTTTTACTGTTCTGTTTTTCAGCAGCAGTTCAGAAACTTCCTCTGAATCAACGGAAAGTTTTCCTTTGGAGAGCCGCTTAGTTAGCCTGCCTGGTATCCAGCCCTTAATGAGAAGAAACGACCACTCTCCTTTTTTTTTGTGTCCTGTCCAGCATCATGACAGCAGAATGATGGTCAGGCTGCCATATTGTCCTGAACAAATTTCCTTTGCCAAGAGGGGCCTTTTGGATATGAGGTTTCCCTTGAATCTTAAATGTTATTCTTTATTATTTTATGTTAGCTTTTTCTTTTTCAAAAATGTTTCTTACCAATAATACTCATAACCACACGTAGAAGAAGAAGAAGAGGAACAGGAAGGAAAGAAAAAAAGCAGAAGAAGAATAAAGACGAGAACAACAACTGTCAACTGAGTTTTTAAGGACAGGCTATACGAGTGTTTAGGACGTGTTGGGCGGTTGGAAACAACTTTATAGCGACGCATTACCGCCGCCAAATGGTGTCTGAAACTGACGTCGGCTCACAGGAGTGAATTCCAGCACTACACACATAACACACACACTCACACTGAGGGGGTCCTGCTGCCTGGCAGCAGTGGGACCCACCACCACCTCATGGCTCCTTCCTGCCCTGTCGCGCTGGGGGCTCCGGTCTGGCGGCCCCTCTGCTCTGGGCTGAGTGGGGCCCCTGCTCTCTCTGCGTTGGCTGTCCTGGGCTCTGTGCTCTGTGGACCTGCCGGGCCTTTAGGACCTCGGGCTCCCTCTTGTCTCCCCCTGATGCTTCGGGGTGCGGCGTGGTCATGGTCCCCTTGCAAGCACACATTTCATCCTTGTTGCTTGGTCACACATGCATGTTCACGTTCACAAGTGCATGCTCACAAACATGCTCGTCTCTCCACCTGCTTCCAACTAGATGTTGCTGATGTTTGTGTGTTTGTACGTCTCTATACAGGTATGTTTGATGACTGTTGGACCTTTTCCTATCATCATTACCCTTTTTTCTTTATGTATCATGTAGTACTGTGGTAGTTTAAATTGTTTTTGTGAATACTGATGTGATTTAGGCAGCCTATACAACTTTTATTTCCACATTTCAATTCTGTCCTTTTCTTTTTTTCTCTTTTCTTCTGTCTCCCTGTCAGGTTCAGCACTGAGATATCAAGACTAAAGAAAATAAGATTACAATAAAAATAATAAAAATATTCCAAACATCAAGGGCATCCATGTATATAACATGTCTCCCTTGGTAGAGAAAATCTGTCTGGCAAAATATGGCACACAGACGCCGTTCTGTATGTTGGGATGCTGGACAGGACAGGGTTAAAAAAAACAAAACAAAAACAAACAAACAAAAAAAGAGTCTGGGTGTCATCCTCGACAGTACATTGTCATTTCACTCTCACATCAATAACGTTACCCGGTCTGCATATTTCCATCTACTAAACATCAGTCCACTTCGGGCCTTCCTCACCCCCATGCTGCCTCTATCCTTGTTCAGTCTTGTTACATCCTGCATTGATTACTGCAACTCTCTCCTGTTTGGCCTTTCTCAAAAGACCCTCCATAGGCTTCAACTGGTCCAGAACTCAGCTGCTCGGATCATCACTAAAACCCCCTCATATCACCATATCACCCCCATACTACAGCAACTCCACTGGCTCCCAGCATTGGACTGTATCCAGTTCAAACTGCTCCTCTAAACCTTCAAGGCCATTCATAACCTCACTGCTTCATAATATCTGTCCGATGTTATCTACATCGCCATCCCATCTCACTCCCTTAGATCCACCTCCTCCTCCATACATCTCACTGTGCCCCCTGCCCACCTCAGCGCCATGGGGAGCCGAGCCTTCAGTCACTCTGCTCCCCATCTCTGCCATTTTCAAATCCAGACTTAAGATTTATGACATAACATTTATGCTCGACACAGAAGACAGATACGTAGACGGACAGACAGTGTAATCCGTGTTCTGCGTTGGCTACGCACATAATTTGGTCTGTTTTGGGGAAGCTTAGCTATCTGAAGGGGCTGAGCAGAATAACTGACATGAAACCAGCAAAAGAAACAAACCAGAGAAAAAGAAGAGGATCAAGAAGGAAACAAAATTGCAGGAGAAGAATGAAGACAAGAAAGACTATCTGCAAGTTTTAAAGGTCCCATATTATGCAAAATTCACTTTTTAATGGTTTTGGAACAGTCATACTGGTCCCCCCGCATGTGTAGGAGACCCGTAAGTGTGAAACTCTTTCAGGCGCTCTCTCTCCCCCCTGCTCCACCTCTAGGGAAGTAAGCGCTGAAATGAGCTTGTTTGAAAGCGTGTACGTTATGACGTCATAAGGGACAATAACCACTCCCCACAGAGCGATGGACCCGTCTACCGGCTCTCAAAGCCCGCCCTCTAAAAATCACCTAGCGCCCAGTGTTTTTCCCTCTTCGGCAACCCTCGTTAGCGGACATGGCTAAGCGACAGAAGCACTGTTCTGTTTGTGGCTGCATAAATGAACACGAAAACGTTTTTTTACTTCCATCCACTGAACCCACGAGGACTGAGTGGATTAATTTTATTTTTGGAGGAAATGTACCCGGAAAACTTCCAAAGGTTTTGCATGTCTGTGGCCAGCATTTCAAAGAGGACTGTTTCCACAACATGGGGGCATGGAAAGCAGGCTTCGCCAACCGTTTGAAGCTGAAGCCAGGTTCAATACCAACTGTCCGTGACACAGCTGGAGAGGTAAGAGCTGGCAGTTATTTTATCGTTTCGGCCTTATTAGTCTGATAGCTTGAAAATATATTAACCTGTCAATCACCTCATGACGGGCGATGCGATGGGCGGAGCCAACAGCTGAGCTGCTCCACCAGGGTTCCGCCCACCATAAACGGCACATTTCTGAAGCTGCTAAAAAGAGGGAGGTGAAGAGAAGCTGCTGCACTCAAACTGAGGGTCGATTTGTCCCTACCATGGCGGAAATATTTCATTTAGATATTAATGAATGGTCTCAGATTGGGAATAAAGTGTATAATATGGGACCTTTAAGGGCGTGTTGGGCGGTTGAAACAAATTCATACCAGTGCATTACCGCTGCCAAACAGTGTCTGAAACTGATGTCGGCTCGCGGGAATGAACTCTGAACTTCTTATGCTGCATAAGCTTAATAAACTCAAGTGTGATCTTCTCATCAAGACTTGTGGTAAAATTATTTCCACCACACATCGTAGTCTACTTGCCAGTGAACGCTGGGCTGGTGAGAGTGGTAAAGCAAACAAACCATCCAGTGAGCCAATGTACTGCAACATGGTGGATAATCTGCAGCCTTTATTATATTTACTATATTAGGTTTTAACAGTGGCGTGCACAGACATTTTGTAGGGCAGGTGCTCAGTTTTAAAATAAAGGGCACTTTGCAGAGCATGTGGAACCGCCACCTATGTTTGATTATAGTGTGGAAAAAAACAAAAAAAAACAAACAAAAAAAAACCATTACAGGCTTTTATGTACTTGCAAATTTATTGAAATATGTTACTGTACATGAACCTGGTACTGATCTGACACTGCTCTCCCTATCTTCCTCATCTTCCATGCTGGTAGATGGTCTACTGTGGGACAGTAGAGAGAATAGAGTGATGCATCTGTAAGTAAGACATGCTTAGTGACAAGAGTCAGTGCATTACACCACTAAGACTAACACCAGTCTGCAACTGCCATAGTCGGCCTCTAATGTCTCACCACTAGCTGTGTTCTGCAGACAAATTCTAATTGTTTATGATGTTCAACATTTCATTATTAGCCTACAATAAATACAAGATAACTTTGAATTCGGTAGGGCCTAACATGGAAGCAACTTATATTTGTGGGGCTACAAAATAATGTACTGGGATTATACAGCTCGTACCAGATTGGGCTGCCAAACCACATTGTGGACACTTTTACATGCTTCAATAAAGTTTGTGGAAGAGTTAATTTTTTAAAAACCTGAGGCCTCCCAATCATTGTAAAGCGCTTTGAATGTCTATATAGCAGTCTATATCTAGTCTAGTCTGAAATGTAAGGAATTATTATTAAAAATTTATTTGCCTCGTTGGTGTCTGCTTTGCATGATCACGTTGCCAAAGAACAAAACAGGCATACATGCACGTGCATGTGTGTGTAATGGGTGTGTGATCGAGTTAACATAGTGGGCCACATACAGTATATAAAAAAATAATTCTGATAAGAAGCAAGCGCTTCAGCACCACCAGGTCTCTATCTGTGCACGCCAGTGGGTTTTAACACCAAACTAAATACAGAAACCCAACGACTGAATATATTCGAATATATTCACTTCATTGTTTATTTACAGTGAATGAGCCCTGGTGATCAAATTCCTGCTTCTTAGTCAATGAAAGCCTCCCCCTAGCGATTAGCTATTGTTACTACATGACATGGTTGAATTGGTTTGGGCCGCTTGAATGAAATGCAGTGTGAAAGCAAACTGAACTTAACAAAGGTGCAAACATTTTCCGAATTCCCCGGCCAAGGCTGGAACTGAGTACCTTGGACTACCCTAATGTGAATGTGCTTTTGACCTTCAGAACTGGCCTTAACCTTGGTTGGCAACATTGATTTTTAGCTTAAGAATTGCGACGACCCTTTGTTCTTGCTAGGGCTCAGACAACTTGAATATTTATCCAGGTTGATTAAAGACTTAACAGGAGACATAACCTTGGAGAAAGACCCAAATTCTACCAAGAAGTAAGCAACCAGCCAACATCACTGGTCTAAGAACCTGCTGGGAGATTTGGCTATGCTAATCAAACTAACAATGGCTGCAGAGAGAAATATTTTGCAAGAAACAGTTGCATAGCTAAAAGAGTCACTTGAAAAGTCTTTTGAACTCATACAGAAGCAAATGACAGATAGCAGCAACATTTTACGGTCATTGAAATTACAACCTGATATAAGTGCTACAAAATTCAGCTATTCAACAAAATTAACAACATTTAAATTAGTTTACATATAAAAATAAAAAGACACCCACTCCTGGTTTGCAGAGATGTGATAGTTAGAAAATTAAATGATTTGGAAGACAGATCTTGCAGGAACGATTTAATAGTAATAATATAATAATAATATAATAATATAATAAACCTACCAACAGGTGGGGTAGGCAACGACCTGAGAGGCTACCTCCAGAAGATGCTACCAACACGGATTCTTGCCCTTAGAGTGGCCTGATTGAAAGTGACAGAGCACACTGAATCTTCTCAATAACAAGTGGAGGCCATGAACCAGAATTTTTAGACTCTTGAAATACATCGACCAATGTCGTACTGAAATAAGCAACCCTGCCGTTATAGGCACCTTTCCAGTCAGAAATAGGAGGGGGTGCATATTGTGGTAGAGAAGTATGTCAGAATATGCCAGAAGGTGCGAAGAAAGTCAAACCTACACTCCTTGAAGGCAGCTGCCTGCAGTTCTTCGCTGATTACAGTCCAAGTACAACGCAGGAACGTGAGAAATACAACAACATCATATGAGCGGGGACTCAGTTCAGTTGGGGAATGACTGAGAACATTGCAAAAGTTCTGTAATGCTTCTTTCAGGACTTAGATTTTGCTTATGTGTGGAGAATGTATAACCCAACTATTAAAGACTACAACTTTTTTCCTCTAGACACAATACTTTCTCCCAAGTAGATTTTAGTTGAATTTCCACCAGCCTTCTGCACTCTGTACACTCAGTAGAGTTCTAACCCAGACACACTCATATCTATTCTTAATTATGGCAACAGTCAAACCAAAGTTACAAGGTGGAGATTTAATCCCATACACATTAATCACAATATTGCTTGTGTGGGGTGGAGAGATGGGGGGGACAATGCCCCAGTGGCCGTTGTCATGGCCACCTGTTCGCTCCGCCCCTCACCCTTATAATGGGAAGTTTTTGGAAAATGGCTGAAGAAGAAACAAGTGATGATGAAGGATGGGATGTTAATCTCTTGTTGTTGATTCTAAGATGTTCTGTTTCATAGAGTTGGGCTTTTAAGAAATTACATGAGCTCATCTACATGTCACTAATCAGAGGTGGAGTCAGGTTTGTTAAAGATTTCCTCTTAATTCTAATTTAAAGCCTTAAATCTTCTCTATGGTATGAATTTCATGAGCAGTGCTGCTATGAGCAAACAGTATTTAACTGGCTGTTGCTTGAAGAAAACCTGCCCGTCCAGATTCTTTGTCTAACCTCACCCCTATCCATCATATATCTGTTGACAGATCATGAGCATCCGGATCTGATCACGCATGACCCCATTCACTTAAACGGGATGGCTGTTGAACGTGTCTCCTGCTTTAAGGTCCTGGGCATCCACATCTCAGAAGACCTCTCCAGGTCCACCAACACCTCCAGCCTGGTCAAGAAGGTCCACAAACAGCTCTTTTTCCTGAGGACACTGAAGAGACACCACCTGTCTTCAGCCATGTTGGTGAACTTCTACCACTGTGCGATTGAGAGCATCCTGACCAGCTGTGTCACAGTCTTGTACAGGAACTGCTCTGTCGCAGACAGCAAGATGCCACAACGGGTGGTGAAAACCGCCCAGCTCATCATAGGGACTCCACTTCCAGCAGTTGAGGACATGCAGAGGACACGCTCTCTGCGTCGAGGTCACAGCATCCTTAATGACTCCTCCCATCCTGCCCAAACACTGTTTGCTCCTTTGCCCTTCAGCAGGCGCTTCAGAAGCCTCCGGACCAGGACCAGCAGACTGAGGAACAACGTTTTTTCCAGAGCTTTCTCCTTACCGGACTCTGCCCCTCACTGATCCCCCGCCCTACACATCACTACACACTCGTCATCCCCCCTCCCCCATCACTCCTCCTGGTTATACACATACATGTTTTTCACTCATCTGTATAATATGTTCATAGTCTGTATGTATAGTTTAACTCCTTTGAAAGAAGCTGGATGATCCCCCTCCACAATTACAACACTGCACTGGATAACCTGTATAATCTGTATATTGTAATCTGTAAAGTATATTTATAGCAATCAATAATCTGTATATTATGTCTATACCATCTACATGATGATCAGTATTGTAAGTTCATTGCATCTCAATCTGTGTATTTGTGGCCAGAGGTCTTTCTCCTCCCTCTGTGCCACTACATGGCACTGTGTTGCCAGACCTATGGCGCACTGATGGATCGATGGCACAGAGCGAGTATTTAAATCCAGGTGGAACACACCTTGATCCCTCGAAGGAGAAAATTGGAAGGTAGTTGGCTAGAGCGGTTATAGATCGGATCTGTGCACCACCTGTGTGTTCTTTTTTTTTCCCTTTGGAGTGTGGTACTGAAGAGTCAGCCAATGTCAAGGGGTGGTAAACTTGATGAGGAGGGGTGAAGTAAAATTGGCAAGAGAAAAAATAAATGGAAGATGTCTGCAGATAATTCACAGGAAAGTGATGTTGATGATAATGGCCACACTAAACTACAGAAGGAAGGTGTGGTAAAAATCATGATGGGAGAAGCTGTGTAGATCCAGTGCAGTGTTGTTAGAAGAGGGATTTAGTATCGTAGAATTGATGTAGGTAACAGGTAGCATGTGGCAGTGGAACTGTGGACGACAAAAGGGAAAGTTATTCTTGTTAATGTGTATAATCCTTGTGTTAGATTACAGAGGAGTTATTTCATGGAAATTATGGATGGGATTAATGGCCCACTAGTTTTGGGCAGGTTGACTGATGGAATTGGTTGAGTGGTGGAGGATTTTATGGATTTATATAACTTAGTTGTTTTAAATGATGGGTGGCCTACATGGTTTGGGGCAGGTCGGATGATTTCATCCTCCATTGACATTACATAAGCCTCGTCGGAGCTTGCCATGGTTGGGAGATGGGATGTGCTGGAGCATAGCACAATTGGAAGTGATCATGTTCCGACAATCAGTAGGTTTGGCAGACGACTTATTGAGGAACTGGTGGAGCCTCCAACAAGATTTAACTATCAGATGGCAAACAAATACATGGAGAGCTGTTGACAGGAAGTTGTGTACTATAGACAGTATGTGGCTCAACAGAATAAGTCCCTTACTTCCTCTGTATGGTCAGCTGCAGATAGGGTTATTGCCAAGAAGAAAGTCTGTGGAAGAAGAGTGATAGTTCCCTGGTGGAATGAGGATTGTAATATGGCAGTTCAGGCTAGGAATAGAGGAAATTAAGGAAGTAGCATACAGACCACTGTGTTACCAAATACAGGAGATTGAGAGCTAAAGCCAGACGTATCATTAAAGACCCAAAGAAGCAAGGGTGGAGGTCCTATTTAGACTCGAGAACGCTTGCTAGAGTTCTCTGGAATTTGGTGCGCAAAATGACTGGAACATACAAACAGATGTTAGTTCCCGTCCTCCAGTGTGAGACTGGACAAGCAGTGAATAATAAGGATAAGGCCAGTGTGTTGGTAAGACAGTTCCAAAAGGTGCATTACTCTAGTAACTGCAGAAAGTAGGAGTAGAGACTGGATTGTGGCATAGAACCTGGTTAAGCTGAAGTTCAGTATGGATACTTCGGGCTTGATTAATGTATTCTTCTCGCTGGATAAATTAAAAAGAGCAATAAAACAGTGGAAAGATACCTCCTGGGTTAGGCTGTCAGCTGTTCAAACAAGAGGGCAATCTCTTTTTGGAAGAACTTTTGGTTCTGTGTAACATGGTGTGGGCAGATGGCTGTCTACCAAAAGAATGGAAGCATGCCACTATCATCCCGATTGTTAAACTGGGGGAAAAGGCTAATGACCGAGTTTTTATTGACCAATAGTGCTGACCTCGGTTATATGTAAAGTAATGAAGCACATGGTCACACACAGGTTAGTTCAGACATTGGAGAAGAGTGAGTATTTTGTACCTTATCAAAGTGGGTTTAGGCAGGGTCGATCAACCATGGATGCTGACTTGAGGCTGGATGTGGATATCAGAAGAGCTATGGCCAACAGAGAGGGGGTTGTTGCAGAGTTCTTGGATATTGAGAGGGCTTATGACATGCTCTGGAGGGAAGGGCTGTTGATTGCACTGTTTAATGCTGGGATTCCTGAGAGGATGTTTAATTGGATCAAAGACAATACAAGTGAGGGTGGGAAAGGTACTTTCTGAGGAGGTAAAGGCTGAAAATGGTACCCCTCCAATAAAGTGTTATTAGCCCTATGTTGTTTAATGTTCTGGTAAATGGTATGTCCAGTGGTGTAGGGACAGGGTTTGGGTTATCTTTTTTTATTGATGATGGTGCCACCAGGAAAAGGGGTAGGAAGCTGACATTAAAATCTCTACTGACAAGTCTAGGTTCATGGTGTTTGGGCATAAATCTGTTCGGGATGTAGGTTTGAGGATTCATGGCATGGATCTTGAGAAAGTTAAGCAGATCAAATTTTTGGGAATGTGGCTTGATGAGAGATTAACTTGGAAGGCTCACGTTGAGAAACTTTGTGTGAAGTGTGGAAGAATTATTAATGACCTTCAATGTCTAGTAGGATCTGACTGGGGCGCTAGTACTGAGGTACTGCTGATGATATACAGGGCCAGCATAAGATTCATCTTAGATTATGGCTGTGCAGCATATGGGTCGGATGCTCCGTCTGTGTTAAAGAAGCTGGATGTAATTCAGTCAAAGGCTTTAAGAGTGTGCAGCGGAGCTTTTATTACCACACCGATTTCAGCGCTGTTGGTGGAAATGGGAGAACTCCTGTTAAGCCTTAGAAGGTGTAAGTTGGGTTTACAGTATCTCATGAAAATTAGAGGACAGGCAGAGACTGATCCGGTTAAGTCTCTGTGTAGTCAGTACTGGGAGTTCCTGAGTCCTGTTAAGAAAGCCTGTACTAACTTTGGAGAACAGCTGAAGGGTGTTGCTAAGGAAGCTGGTGGATGTGCGTCCCCCAGTTTGCTGGTCCACTGTTCCATCCTGGCTGGGGCCAGTTCCTGTTGTTGATTTGCAAAAGGCGCATTCCGACAGAGAAGTTCTAAGAACGCAGTTCTAATAATTGTCCTAGTTCTATGAACGGCTCTTCTCCAGGGGAACTGTTTCATGTTGCATTCGCACATGAGTTGGGGGCGGTAGCGGGACCGATGTGACGCATACGTCTGCGACAGTGACGTGTGACTTTAGCGCCACATAACAACAAAACAAAACCCGCTAAAAACAAAACAACACGGCAAACTAATATGGAGAACGAAGAGATCGTAGTGTTCATGCTCTGCTTGATGGGGATGTTACTGATGGACGATACAACCAGGCGTCTCACGTCGAGGCTGGAAGGCTCCTGAAAGTCAGAAGATGAAGAATCCAGCGGCAGGAGATCCGCCGCAGACAAAGGAGACGAAGTGTAAGTTTAACTTATTAAACATGCGCCGATTGTATGGGTGTCTTGTGAGTAAACATTTCAGACAGTTTTCTACTGTCTGTGTTGAGTAGATTACAATAAGAAAATATTTCAGATGGCGGGTTTATTGTAACTCGTGTTCTGCGTTTCAGACGTTGCTGCAGCTCATTGAACCTCCTCACCGTCCGGCTGGTCCGGAGCAAAGCTGATAACTAGTAGGAAAAGGTTGTTCTCAATTTTACCGATGAGTAGTGGATAGAGAATTTCTGTATGTCCAGGGAGACATTTCAATACATCTGTGGCCGCCTGAAGCTGCACTGGAGAGGATGGACACAACCACCTGCTGCAGATACTGAAGGAGATGGAGAACAGCCTGGATGTTTTACCTCCTGCCTTCCAGCTAATCACTACACACCTCTTCATAATAAGCATCATGTTCTGGAAGTTCGACAGACAGAACATACATGTATACATGATGTACACATTTAAAGAGAAAATGTTCCATAAAAAATGCATAATTTAATTTTTTTTTCTTTTTTTTTTTGGTGTGTATGTGTTAAAATAAAGATCTCATCACCTTTAAGCTTTGTGTGTTTTATGGAATCATCAGTAACAAAGGTGGAGGAGTAATCCATCACTGAAGGGTTGGTTGTGACTGAGTTATGGTTTAGAATTATGAGGACATAGTCACACAGATTTAGCGTATATGAAGGTAAAAATATAAAAGGGTGGTGAAATGTTTACAGGTGTGTAATTTGTGTCCACAAGTATTTGATGCCAGATCTTGGTTAAACATGATAAACTTCGTTCTGTGATATGGAGCATATTATAAAGTTGATAAACTAACGTAATTTACACCCAGCGATAAGACTTAAAATGTAGCGACCGAAGATGGATTATTTAATATTTCATAGCTGTGATAAGTTAATAACTACTCAATATTTTTATTAGCTAATATTTTATAGATGTGGCCAAGCACAAACTGAATACTTCAGACTCTTTACAAAGTCATTTATTTTTTTATAGTGAATACAGCAGAGCAAAAATAACTATTTACATGTGTGTATATGCTGCATATCACACTGGCTTTTCCTGCCGCACGCAGGAGTCATTTGATGCGGCGTTGACCGAGTAAACATGTCGGTGGTACAAGCTGTCGAATTTACTGTTTTTTTGGTTCGTCCCGCTCCTGTTGTCGTGGTCCTTAATTTATTTGTAGTCTTGTGTGAGTTTTCTACGTGCGCTGCTTCGCGTTATCCCGCGTTCTCTGACTGAGAGCTGATCATCAGGAATATTTTTATATTTTGCTGCGAACCTTCAAAACCTCTCTGAAAATCCTCTGTGGCGTAGACGGTCAGAAGAGCTTCGACCTCCTCGTCGGTCCTTTTATCGCTTGCTCTGTTGTTGTTTTTGTCCGTATGTGCAACCGTGTTTTTTAAATGTGGCGGGGACACAAAATGCGGAAATCTGGCAAGGGGCGGAGCTACCAGTCACCAAACACCTACATCATGAGGGTTCCTATAGAACCCCGCTCAGACCCTGCCTCGGAGCAGTAGCTAAAATGGTTATAGGAACTGGGGGCTTTGGTCCCTAGTTCCTATATGTCGGAATGCGCGAAAAAACGGCCTGGTTCCTGAAAAGGTTATAGGAACTGCAAAAGGTTCCTACAGTCGGAAAGAGCCTAAATACTCCGCGGCTACAGGAGAGCTAATTCAGGGGATGTGTTAGAACAGACTCACTCACGGCTGGAGCGATGCTGGAAAGGGCACTAACTGATTTTTACAGATGGATCGAAGGATCCAGTAAGTAATAGAGCAGCTTTTAGTTTTTTATACCTGGAAAAGGAGTTGGAAAGGGGCTTAGACTCCCTGGTTGTATGTCTGTTTTTACAGCAGAGTTGATCGCGATTTTAAGGGCAGTCTTGTGGATTGAGGAAAATCAACAGTGTCAATCAGTCATCTGTAGCGACTTGGCTGCAGCGTTACAATTCAGGAACAATAATTTAAGTCCAGACCTGACATGCTTTTGCCAACTTGTCAATCACTGTACAGAGTAAACCGAGCAGGATGTCAGGTGGGGTTTCTTTGGGTACAGGCGCATGTGGGGATAACGGGGAATGAACTTGCTGATCGTTTGGCAAAAGAAGCACTGGGAGATGAATGTATAGGATTTTCTCTAAAATATGGGTCATCAGAGTGTAAGTCAGTAATCACTGAGTTTCTTTGTGAGAAATGGCAAAGTTTGTGGGAGGAGGGTGGAAAAAGATGAGCTTATTTTAAGATAAGATAAGATAAGATAAGATAATCTTTATTAATCCCACATGGGGAAGGTTCACTGTTACAGCAGGTCAAAAAGAGATAAAACAAGAGTTAAATAAAAACAATTAAATGAAAGAAACATTATATACACAATACAATAAAAGTGCATAATTAGCTGTCGGTCATACTGTCATGTGAGAGTGGGTTCCAGTGATGCAGTATATTGTAATGCAGCATTATACAGTCTGATTGCTGTAGGAATGAAGGACCTGCGGAAGCGTTCCCTTTTACACTTCGGGTGTAGGAGTCTTTCACTGATGCAGAGGGTAAGAGGTGTTGTCAATGATGCCGGACAGTTTAGCCAGAACTCTCCTCTCCACCACCACCTCAATGGAGTCCAAAGGACAGCCACAGACTGAGCTAGCTCTTTTTACCAGTCTATTGAGTCTGTTCTTGTCCCGCTCAGAACACCCCCCTCCCCTACACACCACAGCATAAAAAACCATGGATGCCACCACGGTCTCGTAAAAAGTTCTCAGCAGTTGCCTGCTCACGCCGAAAGATCCCAGCCTCCTCAGCAGGTATAGATGACACTGACCCTTTTTATAAAGAGAGTCTGTGTTATTTGTCCCGTCCATTTTTATTATTTAGGTGGACACCTAGGTACTTGTATGTCCTCACTCTCTTGAGGTCAAGCCCCTGGATGTTTAACGGTGCAGTAGAGGAGGGTTTTCTCTGGAAATCGACCACCATCTCCTTTGTCTTGCTGGCATTTACTAGGAGGTGATTCTGCTCACACCAGTCGACAAAGCTTCATCCTGAGTAGTGAAGGTTGAATTGTATTAAAAACACTGGAGAAATAAAAAAAAAGTGATCCTCACAGTGTTTCCAGTGCCCTCCAGGTGAGACAGGGATCTCTGCAGCAGGTAGATGACAGTGTCATCCACCCCAATGCCAGACTGATATGCAAACTGCAGAGGATCCACGCTTGGCCTTATCAGTGAGCGGAGATGGTTAAGGATGATCCTCTCCAGTGCCTTCATCAGGTGAGAGGTTAAGGCCATGGGTCTGAAATGGATGGGCTCCTTGGCACACGAGATCTTGGGAACTGGGACCACACAGGAAGTTTTCCACCTGACTGGAACTCTTTTCAGACTCAGGCTCAGGTTAAAGATGTAGCAGACCACCTGACAAAGCTGGTCTGCACAGTCCCTGAGGAGTCTGGGGCTGATGCCATCAGGACCTGTGGCTTTCCTGGCTTTGATCTTCTTTAGTTGCACTCTCACCTGATCCACTGTCGGTGTGAGGAGAGAAGGGGTGGTGGAGAAGAGAATCCCAGAGATGGTGGTGGGAGTGAGGGGGAGGGTAAGAGCCCCGGAGATGGTGGTGGGAGTGAGAGGGAGGGTAAGAGCCCCGGAGATGGTGGCAGTGGTGAGGGGCAGGGTGAGAGACCCAGAGATGAAGGTGATGGTGGTTGTAGTGAGGTGGTAACCTTGCAAGGGGAGCTGGTGGTTGGCTGTTCTGTGCTCAAGCTGATAGGGTTGGGAGTAAGCCCAGTATCAAATCTGTTGAAAAACAGATTTAGCTTGTTAGCCCAGTCTCTATCTCCAGATGCAGGATCCCTCCTCTTGCCCTTGCCCTGCCTTGAAATAGTTTGGAGTCCTCTCCAAACCTCCCTTGCGTTGTTCTGCTGCAGGTGGTCCTCCATTTTCCTCCTGTAGCTGTCCTTGCACTCTCTGATCTTTCTTTTAAGATCCCTCTGCGTCCTCCTCAGTTCCTCGCTGTCTACAGATTTGAAAGCCCTCCTTTTGCAATGCAGGGGAAATTGAGGACCACTATAAGCCAGGTTTTTGAAAAGCGGAGAGATTCTGCAGTCCTGACTAGGTTGAGACTTGGTCACTGTGGACTTAGGAGTGGGCTGGCCCTGATAGGAAAGCGTCCAGATGGAAACTGTGACTGTGGCAGTGCAGAAACAGTTAAACATGTTCTTACGGACTGCAAGAACTATACCTGGCAAAGAAGGAGTATGTTCAGAGAGCTGGGAGAACTCAGAATAAGAGTTTTTAGTGTACAGACACTGCTGCAGCTTGATGGTTGGGATTGGGTGGATTTTTGCATCGGACTAGTACTTATAAGTGGAACTAGGCTGTGGATGTGTCTGTATGTGGTTGGATGGCTTTTACTGTGGCAACTCTGACCAGTAAACGGCAGGAATACTCCAAAGACACGTCTGGTCTGATAAATCCAAAGAACAAGAAGAAGAAGAACCCTGATCCATCTTTTCCTGCCTTCCCGGTAGCCGCAACAGCGTGACGGTGTTGCTCGAGTGGCGGGGCAGCCTTTTTGTCATACTTGTCTTGAAATGGGTAAGACATGCTGCCATCTCCTCTTCCACTCAGGCACACAACATGCGGGCTGTTTATTTGCTTTCCTCACTGCAGCACGGTTGATTGCTCGTGTGGTGAGAGTGGTCGGGACGTTCGGGTGTGGTACCGCAAGTGTGGGAGGGATTGTGCCTCTTGGCCCCCTTCGTCTCCTCTGGGGCTGTGCTGACGCTGCACCGTTAGCATGTATGAGTTTCACTCTTAGGCAACGCAAATGAACCAGCATTATTGTATATTACAATAAATTTATTTGTTTTACTTCTAGCGGTGCTGGGTACTGGGGCGCCAAAAAGGAGGGGTAAAGGGGAAGGATTCTAGGGGCCCAGAAGGGTCCTCAATGCAATTGTCATACTAACAAAATAACCTAATACTCAATGATAAACTTACAATCACGCAAACATTTTAGTTACAATGCAATGGTATCATTATGTTTCTATGTTTTGGAAACATTTCTGAGGCTCTGAGGCTTGTGCATGAGCACTGTGCGCCTCTTTGAGTCTGGTTTCACTGCGTCGTTCTTGCTTGCTGATTCACTGAGGCGCTTGGATCTGCTCTGCGGGCTTATTCTACCCTGCTAGATTTTTCGTTTTAGCTTATGTTTTGTTTTTGACATTGTGGTTGTTTCGTGTTCCTTATTAGTCACTGTAGCAGGTTTTTAACTTTTATTTTGCGTACAGGTGCTGTAGACCCGAGGCAGCATTAATTTCCCTGGTGGTGGTTTTCTTCACAGGTGTTCATTTGACGTGCAGCACACCAGTGGTTTGGTTTGTGAGTTTTTCTCCCCTTTTTGGTTAAACGGTGCTGTTGGTCCCAGCCCTACGCCTTTACTGGGTTTTGTTTAAGTGTTAATTATTTCACTTAAATTATATTGTTTTTTAATAACTTGAACTGTCTCTGCCCTGTGGTGTAAACGAACCTGTGTACCTAACCATTGCATTGGGTTAGAAGTTTGTCAGGGGTGAAATTACCCTGCGTGTTGCAACAGTAAACATTTTCTTTGTGCACATATGCTTATCTCCTCATACGGCCACATATTATAATCTGTAAAATACGTCCATAGCGTCTCAAAAATCTGTACATTATAGCAAACGACTTGTATTCACACCATGTTTAAATACCATATATTTATACTTTGTACAAACTGTAAATCTTGCACTTGCTGCTGTTGCACTTCTGGTTAGATGCTAAACTACTTTTCTTTACTTTGTACTTGTATATGTGTAATGACAAAGCTGAATCTAATCATCTGAAACATGAGTGATCTGAAAACACGAGTCATTTAGAAACAGCAGCTTTATGTGGAAACTCAGATGGTCCATCAGCCTCATGAGGATTTCAGCCTGTGCTGCAGTGGCTGAATTTTACACCACATTCAGTGTTACAGACGGTAAAATGGCCGAGTAGGTCGCGCTATTAGAACAACTGTATCTCGGAAGGTTGAGGAGGGCTTGAACAGATTTTATTTCTGAATTCATGGATCTTTATTCTGATGTTACTCACCGCTCCATGGCCTGAACTCTGAGCTTTATACACTGATGAAGTAGCTGCTGCTTCAGGTCTGTGGACAGCAGTAAAAACATCAAAACTTCTGATAAAATATCATTTTAAATTATTTTGAATAATTATTTTATAGTTTAAAATACTAATTCTGTTCATTCAGATTTTTTCTACAAGAGCAACTGAAAGATGGAAGACATTAAAAGTTATTTGCTGTATCAGGACTGAAACCCATCTTACCCAAGCTGTTGATGGATCTTTTAGTGGATTAACAGATTCAGTCCGTATTCCTGCCTCACGGTGGAGAACCTGAACAAGTCTAAGGAGATGGTTTGGAACTCCAGGAAGCCTGAGCTCTGAAAAGAGATGTAATTCTACTGTTGGTTGTTTCTGTAAAGCTGAAACAAAAAAACAATAATCAACATTTTGTTTACATGAGCACATAACAGCTGTGTCCATCAACCCGACTTAAAACATGAAATTAAACTTCAGATTTGTGTCTGACTTTCACTTTTATTTGTAATAAGAATTTAGAAGAATTTACCAGAATTAAAGCTGATCATTGTAAAAGTAAGTAAAGAGCTATGTATTGCTTATTCTGTAAGGTTAAAGGCAGCTAAAGGAAAATAAAAGCTTGTTAACTGGAAAATGTCCACAAATGAGTTTGTAGCATTAATAACAGTTAAAGCTGAAATAATATGTTGCTTTTTAACAAAACGGTGAATTTTTCATTTATTTTAAAAATGTGTTTACTTACAAATTTACTCCAAGGCTTGAATGAAAGGAGAAAAGCATGAAGCCATCCTCACCGCAGACGGGTCTGTGCTCAGCAGAAACCAAAATGAAAATGTGGAAAATAACACTTGAGCATCACTTCATAAAACTTCCACAAGGGGCAGTGATAAAAACCATATCAGGACCAGAACAGAGTTTTTATAAACCCTGGACAGATCACATGACTTCTCAGAAACTCTCTTTCTTTATCCTTCTTAGAGAGCAATCCTTTAGTCCCATTTGTTTTAGTAGTACTTATGTGAAAGTCTATGCAAACCATATGAATGAAAGAGATAAAAAAAAAAGAAAAGAAAAAAGAATTATGGAAGATACAGTACTGACACAGGATAAGCTGCAGAAAAAAATCTTCTTTCATGGCATCCAACCAGTCCTTTACTAGGCGGGTCAGTCTGTAACCAGCTACGTGATTACTTTTTCTTTAGCTGCCTCTCTCATTGTTTTATAATTTCCTGTTATTTCACCTGGAAAGTCTGTGACAGGGCTGGACTGGGACAAAAGAATTGTCCTGGGCATTTTGAGCTGAGACGGAAAGACGGCCACTCCTATGAATGAAAAATAACTTTCTTATGAAACTGCTTATACACTGTACTTGTCTTATAAACTTAAACCAACACCATCCTCCCAGTCCCATCATTCTATACAGTACGTAGCAGAAGCCTGGAGATATCTAGATGATTAAAAATATCAGTTTATGAATACAGCTTAAAGTGAAACTAATAATAATAATAATAATAAAGTAACAGTAAGAAAACTTTATCAGTCCCTCAGTGGGGAAATTGCTTTGTTACAACAGTACAGGTGCAGTAGCAGGAGCACACAGGTGATATAAAAAAGAACACACACACAAAAATAATAAGTAATAATAAGTACATTATATGGTCTGACAGGTACTCAAAAGAAATAAAATGACCAAATAAAATGTCTTTACACTGGAACAACAGAATCATCTGCAGCTTAATGTGACAAAGACTAAGGAACTGATTGTAGATTTTAGGAGATCCAGAACACCAGGACAGAAATTAGGACAACAATAAAAAGCATTGTGTAAGAATAGATAAATAAAAGGAAATCCTCCTCTTGTGTGTTTCATTAGTGTTACATGACTTCTAGACCTCCAGCCTCCAGTCTGGTCCCGCTCTGCTGGAATGAAGGACCAAAGCTACTTTCCACACTGACGGCTACATGCTGGCAGCAGACTGTCACCTTATTTATCTGGATGGATTTTATAACATGGAAGTTTTGTTTCACAATGACAGAACATGTTTTAGTGGTTGAGGTTCTTATTAATATCATCTCCCTTTTTCCTGAACATCCTGTTTTTTCCCCGAGCGTGCGCTCTTAGTAGAATTAAAATCAAATGTGTGTCTTTATTTATTTCTGCAAACAGCTTTAATATCTAACATGTGGTGTGAAAGGTAATAGTGGATTGTACAGAAATGTCTCACATTTCACATCATTTCCTTGATTTTATCCTGGACCGTTGGTGTCGCCATTTCTCATTTTGTTAGATTCTGTGTGTACGCCTGGGTCAGAGTTTGCGTGGAGGAACATTTTGCTGCTAAGTTTGGTTTTCATAAATCCCAAAAGTTGACTGCATTTGGCGTACGCCAGTTTTTCTTCCTACGCAAGCTTGATAAATGAGGCCCCTGGACATGAATCTCATGGCTCCATCCATGTGTTTTGTTTTCTGGGGCAACCTTTGGAACAAGATATTTAAACTGGTCCTTGATAGTCTTAAAGCTGGCTTTAGGTCAGCTCCAGAAGAAGACAGGTCCAGGTCCAGGACCTGGTTGTTGGTTGAGTTGAGAGAAAACTGGAGCAGCATCTCTGCATCAACCAGGACAAACTCTCCAGTGTTTCCTTGGGTAAAAACAAAGCTTCAGCTTCTTTCCAGGTTTCTGGTTTCTTCGTTTCTCTGCGATGGTGTGAGTTTGGATGGCGTGCACTGATACCTGACTGAACTTGGAGTGAGAATTTGTTGCCCTAGATCTGCTGTTATCACAATCAGGCTGTTCTTATGAGATCTGAAATTAATTACAGAAAGAAAAGGTCCATCAGAAAAGGCTCAGGCTCCACAATCAACCACGGGGCCCAGGATTCACCACCAACCACCACGCCCAGGATCCAGCAGCAGCCACCAGGCCCTGCATCCACCAGCTACCACCAGGCCTAGGCCCAGTGTTAGCTACTGGCTTTCATTTTTCACCAAAATCTGCCAGCTACCATCAGGGCCAAGATCTACTTGCTGCCTCCAGGCCCAGGATCTACCATGCCCAGACTCTGTGCCAGCAGCAAACAAACAACAAACAACTAGTTTCAAGGAGACATCAGCAACCACCAGACCCAAGAGCTACCGGCAGCCACCAGGCCCAAGAGCTACCGGCAGCCACCAGGTCCAGGAGGGATCAGCGGCCACCAGGCCCAGAGCTATCAGCAGTTATGGGGCCCGGGTGCCACCACTAGCCGCTGGGTCTACCAAGAGGAGCCTGGCTGAGACCACTTGACTAGCCAGGTACCATGCTAATGACTATTAGCCATTAGGCTAGATTTACATCAGCTTACAGCCACCTGGTCTCCTGTACCACTGGTGAGTCTGTTTTCAATATGCCACCCAAAAGAAATGTTGTCACTGATGAGGAAATAGAAGAAATAAAAAAGTCTCTTAACTTTATGTCTCAAGAAATATCGACAATTTCAAAACAACAAAAAGTGATTATGGACCTAATGGGAGAAATAAAAGACCTGAAAAGACAAAATGAGGAAAAGGAATTTCGAGTGTCAGAACTGGAACAGTACTCCAGAATAAATGATGTGATAATCAGTGGTCTGGAAACCACACACCGGTCATATGCAAGGGTTACAGCAATGGAAATTGGGGACCCACCAGAGCAAGAACAATTCTCTTTAGAACAACAAGTTATTGCCTACTTTGACAGCATGGGCATAAAGATGGAAAGTAAGGATATAGAGACATGTCACCCTCTTCCAAAAAAATAATAAAAATAAAAAACCGGCTATCATTATCCGCTTCACTAACAGAAAACAAAAAAAAGAACTGCTCAAACAGGGAAGAAAGCTGAAAGGAACTAATGTCTACGTTAATGAACACCTCATAAAAAAACATGCAGACATCGCAAGTCAGGCACGACTAATGAGAAAACAGAAAAAAATACAGTCAACATGGACTTCAGATTGTAAGGTATACATTAAACTGAATGGGACCCCAGAGCAGGCAAAGATTCTAGTCATCAGAGAGATAACAGAACTGGAAAAATACCAGTGATAATCTTCAACATGAAACTGGTTATCTAACCAGTCAAGATGGTGGGCTGTAAAGGGTTTATTGTGTATGATGAATGACAGAATGATTTCAACCAACACAGCTATAGAGCTTAGTATAATTAATCGTGAAAGAGATATTATGGAAAATGATTTACGTTTTAAAGGATTTGAATACACAGAGCACAGACCAAACAGTGCATAAAATGACATTGATCCTGAAAATCATTTTTTTCACAATATAAAACATGATTGTCAGTACTTTAATGGTGACCAAGTAAAAAATATTCCTGAACAAACACTATCAAAAATACATTTCAATAGTAGAAGTCTTACCACCAATTTTTTAAAAATCCAAAACTGTTATAAAATCGATCTTCTAAATCCTCATGATCAAATACAAAGAACCGAGTTTATAAATTCTATGTTTTGTATGGGACTGTACCCCTCCATAATGTACCCTAGTAGGATAACTACACATTCTGCTACACTTATAGACGATATCTTCACAAAAGTTATTGGCAGGAATATAACAGCTGGTCTCATCATAAATGATTTGAGTGATCATCTGCCAATTTTTATTTCTGCAGATGTTGGCTTAAAACAAACACCTAAAACATACTCAATGTATTTTACCAGATCAGTAACAGATACTTCTATAAACCAACTTAAAAATGATTTGGAAACTCAAGATTGGGGTAAAATTTATGTTGATAACATTGATAAAGCATATGAGGACTTTATATCCATATTATCCAATTTATATAATAAAAACTGCCCTTTGTTGATTAAAATGGGTAAAACCAAACGCAGAGATAAGCCTTGGATGACCAATGGTCTAAAGAATGCTTGTAAAACGAAAAATTTATTATATAAAATATTTCTCAAACAAAGAACATTGAAGGCTGAAAACAAATAAAAGAAATATAAAAACAAACTCACAAGTATATTAAGGTATGAAACAAAAAAGTACTACAGTAAATTATTAGAAAATAACAGAAACAATATGAATAATACATGGAAGGTGTTAAAAGAAATTACAACAAATCATGAATCAAATTGTAATTCTATCCCTTATTTATGTTCTGGAAATGATGTCATTACTGAAAGTAGTATGATTTCTAACAAATTTAATGAATATTTTGTTAATATTGGTAAAGAGATATCTGACTCCACTGGAGCTCCAGCCAATGCTGATGTGGTCAAAAACATAATTACCATGAATGAAAACTCAATGTTCATTAAACAAACTGATGAGCAGGAAATTATTAATATTGTTGATAAATTCAAGAATAAAAATCAGCTGATTGGAACGGTCACAGTATGTTCCTGATCAAACACATTATTAAATCTGTTGTTAAGCCTTTTACTCACATCTGCAATCTGTCACTAACTGCTGGGAAATTCCCAGAAAAAATGAAAATAGCAAAAGTCATTCCCTTATATAAAACTGGTGATAAACATTTGCTGCTGAATTATAGACCCATATCTTTCTTACCTCAATTTTCTAAAATACTGGAAAAAATATTTCCTATAAGACTTAATTACTTCATTGATAAGTACAGTTTACTGTGTGAACAACAATATGGCTTTAGAAAAAATCGGAACACTTCACTGGCACTAATGGAATTTATTGAACAGATAACAGATGCAATTGATAGAAGAGAATTTACAGTTGGTGTATTTTTGGATTTGCAGAAGGCGTTTGATACGGTCGATCATAATTTACTTCTTGGAAAATTACATGGCTATGGAATCCGCGGTGTTGCACTTGAATGGTTACGGAGTTATTTAGAGAACCGATATCAATTTGTACATGTAAATAATACGGATTCGGAGTTATTACAGGTATCATGTGGGGTACCACAGGGCTCTGTGCTAGACCCTTTATTGTTTATAATGTTGATGATTTGTGTCTTGTTTCCAAGTTGTTAAAGTGCATTTTATTAGCTGATGATACAACTTTCTTTTGTAGTGGAGACAACTTAAAACAGCTTCTGGACACAGTGGAAAAAGAGTTTGAGTTTATTAACCAATGGTTTGTTGTCAACAAATTATCTTTTCACTTTGGGAAAACAAAATGTATGACATTTGCAAATCGTACATCAAATAGTTACAAAAATATTAAAATAATAAATTATGAAATTGACATAATTACAGAAATTAAGTTTTTAGGAGTTATCGTAGACCATAATCTAAATTGGAAATCACATATAAATTGTTAAAATCAAGATGTCAAAATCTATTGCAATACTGTACAAAGTAAAGGACTGTCTGTGTCAGAAATCGCTTTTTATTCTATATAACTCATTGATTGTTCCACATATGACCTATTGTGTAGGGATATGGGGAAATACTTACCACACAAACACAAATTCAGTTTTTCTACTGCAAAAGAAGGCCATACATATAATTTGTAAAAAAAAGTATTATGAACCAACAAATCCACTATTCATTCAGTTACACATACTGAAATTCAGAGATCTAGTAGATTACAACACAATTCAAATCATGTATAAAGTCATTAATAATCAAATGCCATTCTGTATCCAGAGGCTGTTTAAAAAGAGGGAGAAATGTTATGAACTTAGAGGAAATGAAATGTTTAGCAAACCCAGGGTACGGACAAATGTTAAGTTTCACTGTATATCTGTCACTGGTGTCAAACTGTGGAACAATTGTTCTGATGACTTAAAAATGAGTTCTACTTTGTAATCACTTAAAAGAAAGTACACAAATGATATAATAATGAAGTATCATGATAAATGACATGCAAAAGATTTTTTTTTTTTTTTTTGTTGTTGCTCTTATTAGCAATTGGGGTAATGATGTAAATCTTTTTTCAATGTCAATTTAGTAAATTATAGCAAATTAGTAACATTGTTTTAGTAATGGGTAGGCATTTTATAAGCTACTAGGTTCAGCCTACACCCTTTCGGTCTTTGTTTTTTTCCTTTCTGTAATATGTTTTATTTACTTTCACTATGTCGAAATAAATAAATAAATAAAAAATCCCCGACATTTATTATGCAGAAACTAAGTTGTTTGTTTTGTTTTTAACATACAAATGTACAAAAACCACAGTTCAGGCATAAATGGCTCTATGACAAAAAGGAAACTGGATATAAAAAAAACATGATGAAACTGATCGGATATCTGAGACAGAATCCAGATCAATACGATTACAGGACAAGCAAATTCAGTTTGGGAAAAGTCTCTGGTAGAGAGGAGAGTACGGACCCAACAATGTCCCGTCGTCCCGTGTAGAATAGAGCATGTGTGGGTATGTTTTGTGTGTTTGTTTGTTTTTTTAAATTAATATTAAAATTTTAAATACCCAAACTGGCATTTAAAGGGTTAAATAATTTAAAAAAAACTTATTGAATGTTTGGTTGTTTTGAGTAGATCTGAAGTTTTTATTTTTTTGTTGTTCTGTTGTTTTTTTTTTTTTAACCTGTCCTGTCCAGCATCATAGCAAGCAAAATGATAATCTGGTTGCTGTATCGTGCTGAACAAATTTCCTCTGCCAAGAGGAGGCCTATGGGTAAGGCTCCTCTTAATAATCTGATTCATTTATTTATTTATTTACTTTGGATCACGGAATCTATGTAATCTTGCTGGACCTGACCGGAGGGGACAGAAAAAGATGGAAAATAGCAAAAAGATGCAAAAGGGAAAGAAGAAAGGAGACAAAAAGATCACAGACAGAAGGAAACGACCCTTCAATCCACACCATCACCAGACAACAAACTGTTACACCTGTACATGAACACACCAGAAAATCTACGGCTTTTACAAAAACAAAAACAATCACAAAAAAACAAACAAAAGAAAAGAAAAAAAACAGAGCTGCTAGTCATTAAGAGTTTTTAAATAATAACCAAATCAAAAAGACATCATGAAAGTAGCATAACAGCGACCAGATACTAACTCACAGGGAAAATAAAAAGAAGAATGATCTCTCAGTATATAAACCCACTGGACAACTCAGTGACTGTGTCAGCATGCAGAGCATGAGGAATGAGGAGTGATCAGTGATGAAGAATGATGAGTGAGATCATGCAAATGTGACCACGCCTCTACGGAGGTCAGAGGCAGACCAGGGCAGCCCAGAGACCTGGGCCCTCAGCAGCAGCCCTTCAACAGTAGTTCTCCGGCTTTCTGAGGGTCCAGTTCTGGTCCCGGATCAGAGGAAATTAACTCCGAGCTCTGAACCCTTCAGACAGGAAAAAGGTTCCCAACTCAAGGGATGAACCAGTGACGTCTTCACCAGTTTAAACTGGATCTTTGGGCTCTTTGTTACGAGCAGCCTGTCTCAAAGACTCATCATTTGTCTCCATGTCTAGTTTCATCTGTGACAAACAGGAAAGATCAGAGTTGATGCTGCAGCAGGAAAGTTTACGGAGCCACGGATATGGTACAGAAAACACCAACACATCGTTAAGACCAGAGGAAACATGCAGCCTTCATCACATCTGAGCAGCTAGAGGAAGGAAATGTGTCTGTGGGGAGGTGTTTGTTTTCTCTTCACGAGTTTTAGGCCTAATGTCTGAAATCCATGATGTTGGGATTGGTTTACATTACAAAGCAGGCCAGCTAGAAGCATTAACCTCAGACTTGCAACCAGCTAGTTGCTACTAGCATTTGTTTGAGCAGTGTGTGCTGGAGCAGAGGCCCTAGAACCAGGACCAGGACCAGGACCGGGACTGGCTATGTGAACTAGAGAAAGGTTTCTGTCTCAATCTGAGTAAAAGTTCTGGCTCTGTTCAGTTTTGGATCTCAGACCACAGCGTTGTGTCTCTGTGGTTCTGAATCTGAGGTTTGCGTGACTGAGTTTGGAAAATGTTCTTCCTGTTCTCTGCTAAGTGTTTGTTTAGAAGGAAAAGAGGCCGATTAGAACTGATGAACTTCCGGATTCAGATGGAGATAATCAAAGAGGAATTTGGGAAAAGTGAACGGATGCAGGAGGGTGTGTGAGAGCTCTGATAAGTCCGACCTCTGTTTGTTGGTCCTGAACAGCTCGTTTTAAACAGTTTTCTGATTCAGTGATGTTTGACTCTGTGGACTCAGGTTTCCAGTCTGACTCAGGTTTTTATCAGACTCCACAACCTGAACATCCTCACCAATGATCAGTTCTTAAAGTGGAGATGAAGATCCATCTGGCTCAGCTGCTCCAGGAATATGATGAGACGTGATGACGGAGGAATCAGAAACCTCCTGAGAAGTTCTCCAGCTGTCAGTGACCGGCTCAATAAACTCGTTTAATACCAACACACCTGGAGGACAGCTTGATGTCCTACAGGTAGGCTCTGTTCTGTCCAACCTAGTCAGAACAGTTGGACCAGATTCTGGTCTGGAGACTGAAGGTAGACACAAGTCTATGTAAAAGAGAAAATTTGGTGGAGAAGAGATGGTGGAAGAAAAAGGAGAAAGAGGATGGAGTAAATGAATCTGACCTTGAGAAGAACTGTGTAGATGTTTCCTGATGCAGCCCCTCCAGATGACCACCAGGTGGAGCCAGACACCAATCAGTTTCAATGCAGCTTTATTTGTAGAGCATCAATTCTGAACAAAGTCATGTCAACTCACTTTTACAGACACAGTCCAGTTCAGTGTAGTCCAGTTAGAACCCAGCCCAGAGGTGGAAGAACATGAGCTGATGTGGCCCAGCTGAGCTGGGGTTTCATGTGGTTCTGGTAACCACGGTGACACACTGTTGTGTTTGCCTTGTTTTTCAGGTGTACGACATCTGTGGTGACACGTTTAAGTCCTACGACCAACATTATGGAAGAGGGCTGGATAAGGACACCGTTAAAGATGGTGGGTTTTATGAGAAATATTTATGAATAAAACAATTAAAATAGTGTAAAATGTAAATAAAAACAGATCCCATCATCCATCTTTTATTCCCAGTAGAAGATCAACAACATCTCAGATCTCATATTTTCCATCACATGGTAAAATGTCTCAGTTTCATCATCTGACATGTTGTTTATCTACTACTGAGAATAAAATATGATGAGATTTTGGTTTTAGTTACATTTTACACAGAGAGCTGACTTTTAAGGATTTGAGGTTTTCAACTTCTGTTTAAATTTTTTATGATTTCATCATTTAGTATCTTTTAACTTTATCGTTGCCTCTGTAGTTGACGAGAGAAGATCTGACTCATCTCTTCTTCCTCCAGGTTTGGCAAAGTTCTTCCATAACGGAGTCAGTCTGAGGAAGGATGCCATCTCAGCCAACATATGCAGAGTCCAGCGGATCCTCCACTGGTTCCATTCCCAGAACCAGCTGGCCTTTTACGCCAGCTCCCTGCTCTTCGTCTACGAGGGCCTCCCCTCCTCCCTCGCCTCTTCCCCCCTTCACAGCAATCCAGCGATGAAGATGAAGGTTGGTCAGGACAAGGAGGCAACTGAGTACAACAACAACATCCAGGTGGCGACGCCGTGGGGCTGCACCAATCACAGGAAGGGTGGTGATGATGATGGTGTTACTCAGCTGATGAAGAGCTCAGATTCTGAGGAGAAGACTTCAGCTCTGAGGGAGGAAGACAATGCCACCTGGAAGCAGACGGCTGACCCGAGACAGGAAGCTCATGGCAACGGAAACAAGTCAGAGCGCGATGAAGATGGAGGGAGGAAGAACAGCGGCAGGAGACGGGATGAGGAGGAGGAGGGATGTGGAGGTGATGGAGGACAGGACGACGCCGGAGAAACGGAGGTGGAGGTCAGGATGATTGACTTTGCCCACGTCTTCCCGAGCCAGAGCCAGGATCACGGCTACATCTTCGGCCTGAAACACCTGCTGACTGTTCTGGAGCAGATCCTGTGTGATGCCGCTCACACCTCCGTCCCGCGTCCTTCCTCCTGACCCTCCTCCTCTTCCTCTCAGAGGAGAGTTTGAGCAGAACTGAGGGGTTCTGACAGTGAGACCCACTCCATCCTGTTCTGATCATGGACAGGAAGAATATAACAGGAAGATATATGTTCTACTGTTGACAAACTCCATCTCATTTCATTTGGAAAAGAAACTGCATGTAATCTGCAAGAATTCAATGATCAATCAGTTAAACTCTGCTGGTTTTAATGCTCTCCACCTTTAGGTGCCACCTTACTGTGGTGTAGTTGTTTGCACATCCCAAAGATCCTAGGAGCTATGTTGTCTGGGGCTTTGTGCCCCTGGTAGGGTCATCCATGTCTCTATGGGAGGGACCAGACAAAGCACAGCTGAAATGACCCCCATGTTGAATGTGACCCATGTCCGGGCAGGTTGCCCTTGCCTGGACACTGGTCACTGGGATCCCAATCTGGAATGGGGCCTAGAGCTGGGGCATGGAGGTGAGTGCCTTGTGGCCAGAAGGAGCCTAAGCTGGTGCACAAGGTTGAGCAGTTCCAGCTAGATATAGTTGGACACACCTTGACACATGGCTTGGGCTCTGGAACCACTGTCCTCGAGAGGGGCTGGACCTTTTTCCATTCTGGAGTTGCTCCCGGTGAGAGGCGCAGAGCAGGTATGGGCATACTCATTGCCCCCTAACTTAGCATCTGTACAATTGGGTTTACCCCTATGGATGAAAAGGTAGCCTCCCTCCACCTTTGGGTAGGGGGATAGGTCCTGACTGTTATTTGTGTTTATGCACTTTTGGAGTCCTTGAATGGGGTTTTGGATGGAAGAGCACTTCTTCTGGGGACTTCTACCTAGGCAATGACAGTGGGATCTTGAGGGGTGTGACTGGAAGGAACGGCTCCCCTGATCTGAATCTGGTGTTTTGTTATTGGACTTCTGTGTTCATTATGGATTGTTCATACCAAACACCATGTTGAGGCAAAAGAGTGTCCACATGTACACTTGGCACCAGGACATTCTAGGCCGCAGTTTGATGATTGACTTCGTAGTCAAATCATCGGCCTTGCATCCACATGTCCTGGACACCTGGGGGAAGAGAGACGGAGCTGTCAGCTGATCACCACCTGGTAGTGAGGTGGCTCAGGTCTGGTAGACACCAAATGTGTTGTGAGGGTCTGCTGGGAACCTCTGGCAGAGTCCCCTGTCATAAACAGTTCTATTTTCGGCAGAGCTTCAACCGTGTCCCAAGTGAGGCGGAGGAAATTGAATCCAAGTGGGCTTTATTCTGCGCCTCTATTATTGAGGGGGGCAACCAGACCTGTGTCCATACAGTCATTGGTAACTGTCACGGTGGAAATCCCCAAACTTGTTGGTGGACACCAGCAGTGAGGGATGCCGTTAAGCTGAAGAAGGAGTTCTATTGGGCCTTTTTGGCCTGTGAGACTCCTGAGGCAGCTGACAGGTATCGACAGGCTAAGTGGAATGCAACTTTAGGCATGGGAGGAGTTTGGAAGAGGCCATGGAGAATGACTTTTGGACTGCTTCAAGGAGATTCTGGAGGGAGGTTGCTGACCTCAACTTGGGACGTTGTGGTTCAGAGGAAGTAATACTTAGAAGACCCTGGCGTGTGCTGGCATGGGCTCAGACCGTGTCCCTCATGGACTCCAGTATGGGGTGCTCAAGGAGTATGGTGTACCAGACCCCTTGTACAAGCTCTCTGGTCCCTGTACAACTGGTAACATAGCTTGGCCTGCACTGTCAGCAGTAAGTCAAATTTGTTTCTGTTGAGGGTTGGACTCCACCAAGGCTGCCCTTTATGGAGAGAATTTCTAGGTGCAGCAAAGATGTTAAGGGGGTCGAGTTTGGTCGTCACAGGGCTGGGTTTCTCCTTTTTGCAGATGATGTGGTTCTGTTGGCTTCATCAGGCCATGACCTTCAGCTATAGCTGCAGCGTTTTGCAGTTGAGTGTGAAGCAGTTTGGATGAGAATCAGCACCTCCAAATCCAAGACCATGGCTCTCATGTCCTTTCCAGTTCATGAATGAGATCCTTCCCCAAGTGGAGGAGTTCAAGTATCTTGGGGTCACGAGTCAGGGGAAGGATTGAGTGGGAGTGGTGCAGCTTCTGCAGTGATGTGGGCTCTGAACAGTCTGTTTTTGTCTCTGTGTTCCCGGACCTGCCTGCCCTAGCCTAGTAGTGAGTAACCTGTCTTCACCTGAGCTTTTCTTTTTTGTTTCTGGATCCTGCTTTTTGAACTAAACTTGTCATTACTATTTCACTACATAATTTTTCAGTTGAATATCTCCAACTACAAACTACCCATAGACATCTGCCTTGTCTCCATAGAAGAATCAGATGCCAGAGCCTGCCTTTGCTGTTTTCAACACTTGCTTTAGCATTGATGCACTGGTATCATTCCAGTTCTGAGTTTCTGAACTTCTGTGGGTCCAGTCTACTGAAACATTATAGGTCATATTATTGTTATGGGTTCCTGCCATTTATGTAGATCGCTATACTTGCAGGATGTTCAGTTAATTATCATTCTTAGATATACACCACACTGTGTAGAGATCTTAACAAACATGCACTTTCCTTTAAGGTTTAACTATGAACTTGTCTCTCCTCTAAAGTCTTTTTCAGTCTGGTATGATAGGATTATGGTTTCATAAGCATAAGACTATTTTCAGTTTCACTGTTGGTCACATTTCTTTGCAGACCTTCTGGAAAACTTCAAACTCTTGGCACTTCAAGTCAGAATGATACACAACAAACAGGTCACACATCTTGAGTTGATTAAAAATCTTTAATTGACTTTGAGTAAGTGAAAGATGCATCGGCACAAGGTACAAATGAAGAAAACTAGTAAATATTCCTTTATTACTCCTGATCATCAGATATAAGGCAGCATGCATGTATGCAGTAAGTGTTTTAACAATTCAATCAGAGGATTAAACACACTCATTCATTAATAAGTCTTAGGTTACATAGAAATGGTCTCTCTTCCCCAACCACCACACAAAGAAAACCATAAAATGTTAAAATGAAAACAGGATTTGTTAAGATCATAGAAAAAAAATCTTTAAAACTTTTGAAACATAATTGAACACATTCAGGTAACACATATATCCCTTCATGCCATTAAATTCTCTAAACAATTCTTACAATTACATAACTCATAAGTAGTTCTGCTGAATAAACTCCAGAAACAACTGCATGGACTCAGGGAAACTTCCAGAAACCACTGTCTGTGAACACCTGTGTCAGTTCACCCTCAAATCCACAAATGCAGGTTAAAGCTTCATCATGCAAAGAAGAAGCCAGATGTGAACAAGATCCAGAACCAGCGCCGTCTTCTCTGGACCAAAGCTCATTTAAAATGGACAGAGGCAAAGTGGAAACGAGGATGAAAATGTGAACTTGTTTCTAGAAAGCATGGACGGCGGTCCTGCAGACTAAAGAGGAGAGGGAACATCCAGCTTGTTATCAGTGGACAGGTGAAAAGCTGCATCTCTGATGGGATGGGGCTGCATTAGTGCCTGTGGCGTGGGCAGCTTCCACATCTGTGAAGCTCCATCAATGCTGAAAAGTACATGGAGGCTTTAGAGCAACATCTGCTCCCATCCAGACAACGTCTCTTTCAGGGAAGGCCTTGCAGATTTCAGGAAGACGATGCTGAACCACATCCTGCATCCATCACAGCAGCATGGCTTCACAGGAGAAGAGTCCGGCTGCTGAACTGGCCTGCCTGCAGTCCAGACCTTCCACCAGTACACAACATCTGGAGTATCATGGAAGCAGAAATCCAACAACCAAGGTCCAGGACTGTAGAGCAGCTAGAATCCTGCATCAGACCAGAATGGGACAACATTCCTCTCCTAAAACTCCAGCAACTGGTCTCCTCACTTCCCAGACGTTTCCAAACAGTTGTTAGAAGAAGAAGGGATGCGACACCATGCTGAACATCACTCTGGAACTACTTTTTACACCGTGCTGAACATCACCCTGGAACTACTTTTTAGACCGTGCTGAACATCACCCTGGAACTACTTTTTACACCGTGCCGAACACCACCCTGGAACTACTTTTTACACCATGCTAAACATCACCCTGGAACTACTTTTTACACCGTGCTGAACATCACCCTGGAACTACTTTTTACACCATGCTGAACATCACCCTGGAACTACTTTTTACACCGTGCTGAATATCACCCTGGAACTACTTTTTACACCGTGCTGAACACCACCCTGGATCTACTTTTTACATAATGCTGAACATCACCCTGAAACTACTTTTTACACCGTGCTGAACATCACCCTGGAACTACTTTTTACACCGTGCTGAACATCACCCTGGAACTACTTTTTACACCGTGCTGAACACCACCCTGGATCTACTTTTTACATAATGCTGTACATCACCCTGGAACTACTTTTTACATAATGTTGAACATAACCCTGGACTACTTTTTACATAATGCTGAACATCACCCTGGAACTACTTTTTACACCGTGCTGAACACCACCCTGGAACTACTTTTTACACCACCCTGGAACTACTTTTTACACTGTGCTGAACATCACCCTGGAACTACTTTTTTAAATTTAACTTTAATTTTATTCAAGCTGTAGTTGATGGGGCTGGTGTAATGCTTATATTCTATTATCTTATAAAGTTGAGCTTTGTCTGCTTGTCCTTTTTCAACTCTTCAGTAAAAATTTCTGTTCATCTTTGCCATCTGTGTTCTTTATTTATTTCTTTGTTTCTCTCTTAATAAAAGTTCAAAAAGACAATTTAATTAACTGATGGTTTAACTGAAAAAGTAACTAGGACCTGATTACTGAACTTCCAGACTAATTAAGCAGTCAGAGTACTTGAACTAATCTGATATTAACACTTGATTTTTACCTTCTGTCTTCATATTTGTCCTCATCACTCATAATAAATGGTCTATTTAGACAGCAGTATCTGTCTTATCCTGCTTATTTCCTCTGACTTTGTTCCACATTGAGTTTAAGGCGTACTTCAGCCCACGATCATCACCTGCTTGATGGGACATCTCCTCCAGTTTCAGGGCCTTCACTTTATCTCCAGTTTCCTTCATCATCTCAATCAGGAAGTCCAAGGGGACATATGTGGACAGTGAATTAACATTCAGGGAAATTTTATTCAGATTCTCAATATGCCGGTAGGCTTCATTCAGCCACTTTACTTTGTCAGCTTCAAGGTTTTCTTTCTCTTTTTGAAGACTTTCCAAAAGGCTGGCCTGTTTTTCACAAGCTGCTTTCTTGCTTTCATATTTCTCTTTCATCTCCTTCTCAGTCTTTATAACCTTCTTTGTCTTGTTCACATATCTCCACTTTTCCTTCACATGAGCTGAGGCAAGACACTTCCCAGTACAAACAGTGCAGCGGCCATTTTTCATGACCTCACAGTGTTCTGGTGTCCAGGCTATTGTGCATCCAGGAAAGTGACAGTTCTCCTCACAGTGTGGACAAGTGACTGCTGCATTATAAAATAACAACATCCCCGTCCCACCATCAATGGCTTGTTTCTCTGTGTAGACCTCATCAACTTCTACAGTGAAGTTCTGGTTCATCTTCATCTCCTGCTCATTTTTCTTCAGTGCTCCTTGAGTCTGTTTGATTTTTGTCTGTTTAATCTCAGCTAGCTGGATTCTGTCCTGCAGGTTCTGGATGCAGGCTGTCAGTCGGATACGATCATTCAGAACTTCCAAAGTTTGCTTCAGTTTTTGAGGAGCAGTGTTTTCCAGAAAGGATGTGAACTCACGCATTCCTTTGTCTGATATTTTATATGTATTTTTAAGTAAATTCTTATCTTTCTCTGTTCTGGTATTATGTTGACAGTTATTAAACAGGAAGTGAACAGGCTCATTGTTTCCTTTTCTGGCACATTTGATTTTTGCAACTTTGAGAGCCTGGAGAGCATTTTCTGGTGATACTCCATCTGAGTGTGTGATGAGAACCACGATGTTTCTCTCCATGTCACTTCCAAACAAAGACATGACTGAGTTGAATATGTATATGAGGCGGTTGCTCAGTCGATTGTCACTCGCCTTGATTACCAGACCAACTGCATCTACTTCATGAACTCCATTGTTTGATCGAAACAAGTCAAATAACTTTTGACTCACGATGGCATCTTGTTCAATATTTTTGGTGTCTCCATATCCAGGAGTATCGATGATTGTCAGAGAGTAGGGCAGAGTTTTACCTCCAAACCCAAAGATCTTGTAGACGATCACATCAGGTGTCTGACTTTCTGTCTGACTTTTCATCTCCTCCTCTATTATCTGAAACCAGGATTCATCCTCCCACTTCACTCCCATGGTGAAGTTGGCCAGAGCGTTGATCAGAGTTGATTTTCCTGTTCCTGTTTCACCAACAAGTAAAATGGTTTTATTTGTTTTCTGCACATCTTTCTTACCAAATGTCACTGTTCTTAGAGGTCCAATGGTATCTTTGTCAGTAATCAGCTTGTAGAGAGTGGGAGATCCCTCCTTGATTACTTCACTTCTTGTGATGATCTTCTGGATGTTTGAATTCTCAGAACTTTGATTTCTGGGATGAAAAACAAAAGTGGAGTTTAATAGTCATGAAAACAATCTCTACTTCATATTTATTACAATTTAAATTTAGAAACTATTTAAATTAAAAGCTTTCAAATGATCGTTTATAAAGTGTCCCCAGTGTTTACAGTGTGTCCCCTAACGTTATATTTGGGTGTGGGGGTTATTATATTATTATATTATGTAGAATGCAAATGAAATGAAATGAATTCATTTAAATTCAAATCAGTAAAATAAAACTTTGATTTGTGCTCAGATAGCTGTATAATGTCCTAAAACTTAATAATATTGCCACACGTTTATCTGCCTGGACTGCAAATGTATTAAATGTATTTAGATTTATATTATATAGTGCTGGGATACCACAGAACCTAAGCATTTATTTGTGAATAAAAAGTGAACCCCTTCTTTTCCATTTAGTCACTTCCACCAACTTCAGCTAAGTCTTGTTCACACCACAACGCTGAGACAGTAAAACAGAAAGGTTTTGTTGTGTTCTGGTGTCTTGTTTCCACGGTAACACAGTTTTAGGTGGATAAAGCCACACAGATTTGACAACGGCCTCCAGGGTGAAATCTTTTCACTCCGCAAGGTTAACCCAAAAAAAGCACAACAACGGTGGACCTCCTGTCATATCTGTTGAAGCAGAACTTGTTTCTGGTGGAGTGTTAATGCCGTCAGCAAAGACGCAGAGGTTACATGCACCAGATTACTAGCGCTTGACGTGTAATGCTCTTGTTGTTGTGTTTTGAGGATGCAATGCAGACCTGGGTGTGTTGTTGCAAAGTTTCACTGCCAACTAGAGGCCTGGCGTGTGCACAACATCGTTACAGGTCCGCTTTGCGATTTTTATCCTGCATGAAGATAGTTTTCATTTTGCTGTTGTTTAAATGCTTTTTTTTTTTCAAAAACACAAAGGAAAAATATTTGCATTTTGCGTGGAAGCATTGTTGTGTAAACAGAACCTCTGTCTGTCTTCCGACCAGACCTCTGATGGGGTCCCACCTCTCCCTGCTTTGATGCTGGAAAAGGTTAGTGTCTACCCATCCCCCAGACTTCTAGAGACCCAGGAGGTCTCCTTTTCTCTAAGGTTTCCTAAAGGAAAAAGCCTGGTACCTTCAACTTGTTCTAAAAAACCTCCAGGTCAGCCTTTCAGAAGCAGATGTGCTTTTACTGTTCTGTTTTTCAGCAGCAGTTCAGAAACTTCCTCTGAATCAATGGAAAGTTTATCTTTTGGAGAGCTACTTAGATTAGCCTGCCTGGTATCCAGCCCTTAATGAGAAGAAGTGACCAATCTCCTTTTTATTTTTGTCCTGTCCAGTATCATGACAGCAGAATGATGGTCAGGCTGCCATATTGTCCTGAACAAATTTCCTTTGCCAAGAGGGGCCTTGTGGATATGAGGTTTCCCTTGAATCTTAAATGTTATTCTTTATTATTATTTTATGTTAGCTTTTTCTTTTTCAAATATGTTTCTTACCAATAATACTCATAACCACACGTAATTTGGTCCGTTTTAGTGAAGCTTAGCCTTCCTTTGCTTGACACAGAAAACAGCAATACCACTGGAAATCTCAGGGCCAGTGCTGAGCAGAATACCTGACATGAGACCAGCTAAATAAACAAACCAGAGAAGAAGAAGAGGAACAGGAAAGAAAGAAAAAAAGCAGAAGAAGAATAAAGACGAGGACAACAACTGTCAACTGAGTTTTTAAGGACAGGCTATGCGAGTGTTTAGGACGTGTTGGGCGGTTGGAAACAACTTTATGGCGGCGCATTACCGCAGCCAAACGGTGTCTGAAACTGACGTCGGCTCGAGTGAACTCCAGCACTACACACATAACACACACACTCACATACACTGAGGGAGCCCTGAGGGGGTCCTGCTGCCTGGCAGCAGTGGGCCTCACCACCACCTCATGGTTCCTTCCTGCCCCGTTGCCTGTTCTGGGCTCTGTGCTCTGTGGACCTGTCGGGCCTTTAGGACCTCGGGCTCCCCCTTGTCTCTCCCTAATGCTTCGGGGTGCGGCCTGGTCAATGCCCCCTTGCAAGCACACATTTCATCCTTGTTGCTTGGTCACACATGCATGTTTACGTTCACACCTGCATGCTCACAAACATGCTTGTCTCTCTATTCGCTTCCAACTACATGTTGCTGATGTTTATGTGTTTGTACGTCTCTATACAGGTATGTTTGATGACTGTTGTACCTTTTCATAGTTAAATTGTTTTTGTGAGTACTGATGTGATTTAGGCAGCCTAGACAACTTTTATTTCCACATTCCAATTCTGTCCTTTTCTTTCTTTCTTTTTCTCGTTTCCTCTGTCTCCCTGTCAGGTTTGGCACTAAGATATCAAGACTAAAGAAAATAAGATTACAATAAAAATAATAAAAATATTCCAAATATCAAGGGCATCCACGTATATAACATGTCTCCCTTGGTAGAGAAAATCTTTCTGGCAAAATATGGCACACAGACAGCGTTCTGTATGTTAGGATCCTGGACAGGACAGGGTTAAAAAAAAAAAAAGTCTGGGTGTCATCCTCGACAGTACATTGTCATTTCACTCTCACATCAGTAACGTATCGAACACCTTGTTCAGACATAAGAGTGTCCACATGTGCACTTGGCACCACGACACTCTAGGCCGCAGTTCGATGATCGACTTTGTAGTCGTGTCGTTGGACTTGCGGCCGCATGTTCTGGACATGGACAGAGAGGGGCAGAGCTGTCAACTGATCACCACCTGGTGGTGAGTTGGCTCAGACTGTGGGGGAGGATGCGGGTCAGGCCTGGCAGACCCAAGCGTGTTGTGAGGGTCTGCTGGGATCATCTGGCAGAGTCCCCTGTCAGGAAGAGTTTCAACTCCCATCTCCGGCAGAGCTTCAACCATGTTCCAGGTGAGGCGGGGGACACTGAGTCTGAATGGGCTGTGTTCCGTGCCTCTATTGTCGAGGCGGCCAGCCACAGCTGTGGCCGTAAGGTCGTCGGTGCCTGTTGTGGCGGTAACACCCAAACTCGTTGGTGGACACCGGCAGTAAGGGATGCCGTCAAGCTGAAGAAGGAGTCCTATTGGGCCTTTTTGGCCTGTGGGACTCTAGAGGCAGCTGATGGGTATCGGTGGGCTAAGCGGAGCGCAGCTTTGGTGGTCGCTAAGGCAAAAACTCTGGCATGGGAGGAGTTTGGAGAGGCCATGGAGAATGACTTCCGGACAGCTTCGACGAGAATCTGGTCCACGATCCGGCAGTTCAGGAGGGGAAAGCAGTGCTCCGTCAACACTGTGTACAGTGGGGATGGGGGGGGGCTGCTGATCTCGACTTGGGACGTTGTGAGGCGGTGGAAGGAACACTTCGAAGACCTCCTCAATCCCACCAACACGTCTTCCGATGAGGAAGCAGAGTCTGGGGTAGCTGGTGCTGGCTATCCTATCTCTGGGGCTGAGGTCGCTGAGGTGGTTAAAAAGCTCCTCGGTGGCAGGACCCCAGGGGTGGATGAGGTCCGCCCAGAGTTCCTTAAAGCTCTGGAAGCTGTAGGGCTGTCTTGGCTGACACCCCTCTGCAGCATCGCGTGGACATCGGGGACAGTTCCCCTGGACTGGCAGTCTGGGGTGGTGGTCCATCTCTTCAAAAAGGGGGACCGGAGGGTGTGCTCCAACTACAGGGGGATCACACTCCTCAGCTTCCCCGGTAAGGTCTATTCAGGGGTGCTGGAGAGGAGGGTCCGTCGGATAGTGAAACCTCGGATTGAGGAGGAGCAGTGTGGTTTTCGTCACGGTCTTGGAACAGTGGACCAGCTCTACACCCTCTTCAGGGTCTTTGAGGGGGCATGGGAGTTTGCCCAACCAATCTACATGTGCTTGGTGGAGAAGGCATTCGACCATGTCCCCCGGGAACTCCTGTGGGGGATACTCCGGGAGTATGGAGTGCCGGACCCACTTGTACGAGTTGTCCGGTCCCTGTACGACCCATGTCAGAGCTTGGTCCGCATTGCCGGCAGTAAATCAGAATCATTTCCAGTGCGGGTTGGACTCCGCCAAGGCTGCCCTTTGTCACCGATTCTGTTCATAACCTTTATGGACAGAATTTCTAGGCGCAGCTGAGGTGTTGAGTGGATCCGGTTTGGTGGCCTCAGGATTGGGTCTCTACTCTTTACAGGCAATGTGGTTCTGTTGGCTTCATCGGGCCGTGATCTTCAGCTCTCACTGGAGCGATTCGTAGCCGAGTATGAACCGGCTGGGATGGGAATCAGCACCTCCAAGTCCGAGACCATGGTCCTCAGCCGGAAAAGGGTGGAGTGCTCTCTCTGGGTCTGCAATAGTGTCCTGCCCCAAGTGGAGGAGTTCACGTATCTCGGGGTCTTGTTCATGAGTGAGGGAAGGATGAAGCGTGCCTCAGCAAGGTAAAGCGGTCGTCTTGTAACCTGAGGGTTGCCTGTTCAATCCTCGGCCAAGTCGAGTTCATGTCGAGGTGTCCTTGGGCAGGACACCGAACCCCTAATTGCTCCTGATGGGTCGTGGTTAGCGCCTTGCATGGCAGCTTCCACCATCAGTGTGTGAATGGGTGAATGTGATGTGTCATGTAAAGTGCTTTGGGTATCATCCCAGGTACAGAAAAGCGCTATATAAATACGGACCATTTACCATTTACCATCGACAGGCAGATCGGTGTTTGCAGTGATGCGGACTCTGCATCGGTCTGTCGTGGTGAAGAGGGAGCTGAGCCAAAAGGCAAAGCTCTCAATTTACCGGTCGATCTACGTTCCTACCCTCACCTATGGTCATGAGCAGTGGGTAGTGACCGAAAGAACAAGATAGCGAGTAGAAGCGGTAAAAATTTGTTTTCTCTGCAGGGTGGCCGGGCTCTCCCTTAGAGATAGGGTGAGAAGCTCGGTGATCTGGGAGGGGCTCAGAGTAGAGTCCCTGCTCCTCCACATTGAGAGTAGCCAGATGAGGTGGCTCGGGCATCTGGTTAGGATGCCTCCTGGACGCCTCCCTGGTGAGGTGTTCCGGGCACATCCCACCGGAAAGAGGCCCCGGGGAAGACCTAGGGCGTGCTGGATGGACTACATCTCTTGGCTGGCCTGGGAACGCCTCGGGATCCCTCCCGATGAGCTGGTGAATGTGGCCGGGGAGAGGGATGTCTGGGTTCCCCTGCTTAGGCAGTTGCCCCTGCGACCCAACTCCGGATAGGCGGCAGAAAATGGATGGATGGATGGACAGAAGACAGATACAGAGACGGACGGACAGTTTAATCCATCTTCTGCGTTGGTTCCGCGCATAATTTGGTCCGTTTTGAGGGAGCTTAGCTATCTTAAGGGGCTGTGCTGAGCAGAATAACTGACAGGAAACAGCAAAAGAAACAAACCAGAGAAAAAGAAGAGGATCAAGAAGGAAACAAAATAGCAGGAGAAGAATGAAGACAAGAAAGACTATCTGCAAGTTTTAAGGGTGTGCTGGGCGGTTGAAAACAACTTCATACCAGTGCATTACCACTGCCAAAGAGTGTCTGAAACTGATGTCGGCTCACGGGAATGAACTCTGACCTTAAACTGGAGTGTGATCTTCTCATCAAGACTGTTGGTAAAATTGTTTCCACCACAGTTCGTAGTCTACTTGGCGGTGAACGCTGGGCTGGTGCGCTGAGAGAGGGAAAGCAAACAGACCATCCAGTGAGCCAATGTACTGCAACATGGTGGATAATTTGCTGCCTTTCTTGCTGATTATACTGGACAAACTCTGGTAAAAATTATATTAGGTTTTAACAGTGGCGTGCACAGACATTTTGTAGGGCAGGTGCTCAGTTTTAAAATAAAGAGCACTTTGCAGAGCGTGTGGAACCGTCACCTATGTTTGATCATAGTGTGGAAAAAAAAAATAAAAATATTACAGGCTTGTATGTACTTTTCTTGAATTATGTTACTGTACATGAACCTGGTACTGATCTGACACTGCTCTCCTATCTTCCTCATCTTCCATGCTGGTAAATGGTCTACTGTGGGACAGTAGAGAGAATAGAGTGATGCATCTTTAATTTAGACATGCTTAGTGACAAGAGTCAATGCATTACACCACTATGACTAACACCAGTCTGCAACTGCCATAGTCGACCTCTAATGCTCCACAACTAGCTGTGTTCTGCAGACAAATTCTAATTATTTATTTATGATGGTCAACATTTCATTATTAGCCTACAATAAATACAAGATAACTGTGAATTCGGTAGGGCCCAACATGGAAACAACTTATATTTGTGGGGCTACAAGAATTCTTAGACTCTTGAAATACATCGACCAATGTCGTACTGAAATAAGCAACCCTGCCATTATAAGCACCTTTCCAGTCAGAAATGGGAGGGGGTGCATATTGTGGTAGAGAAGTATGTCAGAATATGCCAGAAGGCGCGAAGAAAGTCAAACCTACACTGCCTGAAGGCAGCTGCCTGCAGTTCTTCGCTGATTACAGTTCAAGTACAACGCAGAAACGTGAGAAATACAACGACATCCAGGCCTATATGAGCGGGGACTCAGTTCAGTTGGTGGATGACTGAGAACATTGCAAAAGTTCTGTAATGCTTCTTTCAGGACTTAAGATTTTGCTTATGTGTGGAGAATGTAAACCCAACTGTTAAGGACCACAACTTTTTTCCTCTAGACACAATACTTTCTCCCAAATAGATTATAGTTTAATTTCCACCATCCTTGTGCACTCTGTACACTCAGTAGAGTTCTAACCCAGACACACTCATATCTATTCTTAATTATGGCAACAGTAAAAACAAAGTTACAAGGTGGAGATTTAATCCCGTACACATTAATCACAATATTGTTTGTGTGGGGTGGAGAGATGGGGGGGACAATGCCCTAGTGGGCGTTGTCATGGCCACCTGTTGGCTCCGCCCCTCATCCTTATAACAGGGGAAGTTTCTGTAAAATGACTGAAGAAGAAACAAGTGATGGTGAAGGGTGAAGGATGAGATGTTAATCTCTTGTTGTTGATTCTAAGATGTTCTGTTTCATAGAGTTGGGCTTTTAAGAAATTACATGAGCTCATCTACATGTCCCTAATCAGAGGTGGATTCAGGTTTGTTAAAGATTTCCTCTTAATTCTAATTTAAAACCTTAAATCTTTTCTATGGTATGAATTTCATGAGCAGTGCTGCTATGAGCAAACAGTATTTAACTGGCTGTTGCTTGAAGAAAACCTGCCCGTCCAGATTCTTTGTCTAACCTCACCCCTATCCATCATATATCTGTTGACAGATCATGAGCATCCGGATCTGATCACGCATGATTAAACTGGATGGCTGTTGAACGTGTCTCCAGCTTTAAGGTCCTGGGCATCCACATCTCAGAGGACCTCTCCTGGTCCACCAACACCTCCAGCCTGGTCAAGAAGGTCCACAAACAGCTCTTTTTCCTGAGGACACTGAAGCGACACCTCCTGTCTTCAGCCATGTTGGTGAACTTCTACCACTGTGCGATTGAGAGCATCCTGACCAGCTGTGTCACAGTCTTGTACAGGAACTGCTCTGTCGCAGACAGCAAGATGCCACAACGGGTGGTGAAAACCGCCCAGCTCATCATAGGGACTCCACTTCCAGCAATTGAGGACATGCAGAGGGCACGCTGTCTGCGTCGAGGTCACAGCATCCTTAATGACTCCTCCCATCCTGCCCAAACACTGTTTGCTCCTTTGCCCTTCAGCAGGTGCTTCAGAAGCCTCCGGACCAGGACCAGCAGACTAAGGAACAGCGTTTTTTCCAAAGCTGTCTCCTTACTTAACTCTGCCCCTCACTGATCCCCCGCCCTACACATCACGACACACTCGTCATCCCCCCTCCCCCATCACTCCCCTGGTTATACACATACATGTCTTTCACTCATCTGTATAATATGTTCATAGTCTGTATGTATAGTTTAACTCTGTTCATTGCACCCTAACCTGTATCATCTGTATATTTATAGCAATCAATAATCTGTATATTATGTCTATACCATCCATATGATCAGTATTGTATGTTCATTGCATCTCAATCTGTGTATTTGTGGCCAGAGGTCTTTCTCCTCTCTCTGCGCCACTGATGAATCGGTGGCACCAAGCGAGTATTTAAACCCAGGTGGAACATACCTTGATCCCCCAAGGGAAAAAATTGGGAGGTAGTCGGCTAGAGCAGTTGTAGATCGGATCTGTGTATCACCTGTGTGTTCTTTTTTTTTTTCCTTTGGAGTGCGGTACTGAAGAGTCAGCCCATGTCTAGGGGTGGTGAACATGTCTAGGGGTGGTGAGGAAGGTTGGAGTAAAATTGGCAAGAGGAAAAATAAAAGGCAGACATGTGAAGATAGTTCACAGGAAAGTGAAATGGCCACACTAAACTACGGAAGGAAGAGCAGGGCATGGAGGAGGGGTATCGGGTGTTTGTTAGACTGTCTGAAGGTTCTGGGTTCTCTGCTTTTAACCCCCTTAAGCTGGCGAAAGAACTTAAAAAAGAGCTTGAGGAATTGCTGAATGTTTATGTTATGAGAAATGGGGTACTGGCTATGGTGTGCAAACTAGCTGAGCAGCAGACCAGGGCACTGAGGATCACGACTGAGTGTAGAGGGCTGCTCAGATGTAGAAGGTGTGGTAAAAATCCTGATGGGAGAAGCTGTGTAGATCCAGTGCAGTGTTGTAATTGTAGAGGGGGATCATCCAGCTTCTTTCAAAGGGTGCCTGCAATATTTTAAGGCGGAGAACATTGACAAAGTTAGGAAAGAACATAATGTCTCCTAAGCTGAAGCAGTTCAGCGTTTTGGGAGCCAGGCAGTCCTACATGAGACGTGACACTTGTGGTCCGCTGAAAATACTTACTACTTCTGGTGAGGATGACTCGCTGTTAGTCAGTAGAAAAGCCTTGTTAGCATTTATGGTTGAAGCATTGTGGAAAGTAAAAATGGTAGCAAAGAGAAAATCCGATGTGGCACAATAAATCACTTCGGCTGCTGAACGATTGCTTGGTTTGAGGGACGTCCCTCCTGAGGATGTCTTGAGATTTACTTATTCCCTTTGGATAAAAGCATCTGCTAAATGACTGTAGAATAGAATAGAATAGAATAGAATAGGATGGGGGTGGAGCCTGTGATAGTCAGGGTCTCTGGGCTGATGAAGATGGAGAAGAGATGTTGGGTGGAGTTGGGGTTTAGCTCGGCATTAGCCTTATGTTGATTTTGCTGCAATGAAATGCTAGGAGCCTTAATGTGGATTTATGGTCGTGTGGCGTCTCCGTCACCGCCATATGCTGGCCGTAGCTCCGCATAGGCTCGACGCGTACCTCTTCCAGACAGACACACACACAATCTCTCTCTCTCACACACACACGCACGCACACACACACACACACGCACACACACACACAAACACACACACAGTCACACAGAAAACCTTGAAAAGCTGAATTTGAAGGGCTTAGATTGGTTTTTGTTCACTATGTTGGACAGCAGGTTATGTAAGCTTAGCATAGAAAAGAAAAGCACATCAGCATCCAGCTCATACATCAGTATCTGCTGGCTCTGTGTACTACCAGACACGTTTACTTTCAGTGTCTAAAATATTCACTGCTTTATAATGTCCAGTATAACATGTGAGGTTCTGTTCTGTTAATCAGCTGCAGTGATTTGTACTAAAGTTGCTGCACCTCTAGTTCAATTTTTTATGTAGTTAATTATGAGTTGTTTCATCTGAAGGAATTAAGGCTCTGGTCTGGAGTTTGGTGGGTTGTTGAGGTTGTTCATGATTAGTCAGATTGAGCTCCTTTAGACTCCTGGCTGCCAGGGACTGTGAACTGTCCCTTGAATGGATTCATGTTATGTTGATGCATGTCTTTAGTATGTTAGTTATGTTGATTTTTACATAGCACATTATCTCAGAAGCAGCATTGCACACATTTTTTTTATTTAAGGCTGCTATCTTCTGGGCTGTTTGATTTGTCAATGCTGTTCATGTTTCCTCCTGACACAGTTTTTAAAAACTGTATCTTGTTGAGTTTTTATTATACAATGCTTATTCTGATTATTTTGAATTTTGCACCTGACAAAAACAAAACAAACTAAAAACAAAAAAACCTAAGGTGATGGTCTATGCAGCCAAAGAGAAACGATTAACGGTTGCCACAGAGCTTCAGTCTTTACACCTAAAAACCACCAACCAGGCCAGAAATCTGGGTCTAGAGAAGGAGTCAGACCATAACTTTGAGAAACATATTAAGGGAATCACAAAGTCAGCCTACTATCACCTTAAGAACATACACTACCGTTCAAAAGTTTGGGGTCACTTTGCCATGGGATTCAATAGGGAAGTGACCCCAAACTTTTGAACAGTAGTGTATCACGGGTAAAAGGTCTGATGTCTCAGTTAGGGCTGCTCGATTATGGGAAAATTGATCATCACAATTATTTTGATTGAAATTGAGATCTTGATTATTTAACACGATTGGGGGGGGTAATCCAGACTAGTTTCTTTCCACCAGGTCCACATAGCTATAGTTTGTCTCAGACCAGTAGCTATGTTCTGCCTAGTGTGATCTGGAAAAAGTGAGTCTGGAGACATTCTGCTTTCACGTTGAAATCTGTATCAATAAAATGTAGTGCAACATTTATCTACGGCTCTATGGTGCAGCTTGACCACAGGTCCGTAGCGTAGGGGAAACATTGGACTGTAGCTATGTCCTTCACAGCACCCTCACCACACTCATCATACAGGGCAGGAGAGACACTCCACTAACATGGAGACGAGATGGCAGTGATGCCGTTTGTCCAAAGTGTTTTTTAAATCCCGAGTTGTTCACTGTGTTAACTGAGAAAAAAGTTCTGTTTGTTTATGACGCTTGTGTCTCTGGGAGCTGGTTGATTATTTAGTTATTTAGTTAGCGACAAAAATGAAACATTTTTCTATTTTCTTGTGTTGTGTCGCGCCAGTGTGCATGTCTACGTGAACGAGTGCAACATTTCACATGCACGAATGTCGCCTGTTGCTTGGCTGGAGGAGGGCAGCGATTTTCGCCTCATCATGCAAGTTCCATAGATATGGATGGAGAGGGAGCGATGTCACCTCCCGCGTGCCCAGCCCTTAACTGCCGCGGTGTTTGCAACTCGTGCTGAATAAAACCAAAGCAGCTGGGATTAATGTAACAGTTTCTACATGGTCTACCTACAGTAAAACATCAGTCAGCTGATTCAGCACTCTGCTGCTCGAGTCCTCACTAAGACCAAGAAAGTGGACCACATAGGTCCAGCTCTGAGGTCTTTACACTGGCTGCCTGTTCATCAGAGGATAGACTTTAAAGTTCTGCTGCTGGTCTATAAAACTCTGAATGGTTAGGACCAACATACTACCAGAACCCTCAGGTCATCTGGATCCTGTTTCTTATCAGTCCCCAGAGTCAGAACCCGACATGGAGAAGCTGCATTCAGCTTCTATGCTCCACATGTCTGGAACAAACTCCCAGAAAGCCTCAGATCAGCTGAAACACTTTAGATCCAGGTTAAAGACCCACCTGTTCTTTGCTGCATGGAACTAGTTTTTATTTAGAGTCCAGGTCTGGATCTGGTTCTTTAAGCTGGAATCTTTAAACTCAGTCATGTTTTAATATTGTCTTTCCCCACCTTTAACTTTATTTCTTGCATTTTATCTATTTTATTTTAGCCTTTTCTTTCTGCTATTATCTAATTCATGCCATTTCTTTTAATCTTTGTTTTTTAATGCACTTGTATTGCTTTCTGCTCCCTGCTGTAATGTTTTGTGTAAAGCACTTTGAATTGTCTTGTACATGAAATGTGCTATACAAAAAAACAAACAAAAAAAAAAACAAAAAAAAACCCAACACTAAAACTAATAAAAACTAAAAAATCAGCTCTAAAAACTAATTAAAACTAACTGAATTTGAAAACAAAACGTTTAAAAGAAATAAAAACTAAAACTAATGAAAAAATCCAAAACTATTATAACCTTGGTTGGAGCTTGCCTTGGTTGGGAGATGGGATGTGCTGGAGCATAGCACAATTGGAAGTGATCATGCTCCGACAATCAGTAGGTTTGGCAGACGGCTTATTGAGGAACTGGTGGAGCCTCCAACAAGATTTTACTATCGGAGGGCAAATGAATACATGGAGGGCTGTTGACAGGGAGTTGTGTACTATAGACAGTATGTGGCTCAACAGAATAAGTCCCTTACTTCCGCTGTATGGTCAGCTGCAGATAGGTTATTCCCAAGAAGAAAGTCTGTGGTAGTTCCCTGGTGAAATCAGCATTGTAATATGGCAGTTCAGGCTAGGAATAGAGCTTATAGGAAATTAAAGAAGTACAGATACAGATCACTGTGTTACCAAATACAGGAGATTGAGAGCTAAAGCCAGATGTATCATTAAAGACCCAAAGAAGCAAGGGTGGAGGTCCTATTTAGACTTGAGAATGCTTGCTAGAGTTCTCTGGAATTTGGTGCGTAAAATGACTGGAACATACAAACAGATGTTAGTTCCTGTCCTCCAGTGTGAGACTGGACAAGCAGTGAGTAAAAAGGATAAGGCCAGTGTGTTGGTAAGACAGTTCCAAAAGGTGCATTACTCTAGTAACTCAACTGCAGAAAGTAGGAGCAGCGAGGGGATTGTGGCATAGAACCTGGTTAAGCTGGAGTTCAGTATGGATACCTCAGGCTTGATTAATGTTTTCTTCTCGCTGGATAAATTAAAAAGAGCAATAAAGCAGTGGAAAGATACCTCCTGGGTTAGGCTGTCAGCTGTTCAAACAAGCGGGCGATCTCTTTTTGGAAGAACTTTTGGTTCTGTGTAACATGGTGTGGGCAGATGGCTGTCTACCAAAAGAATGGAAGCATGCCACTATCATCCCGATTGTTAAACCGGGGGAAAAGGCTAATGAACTGAGTTTTTATAGACCGATAGCGCTGACCTCGGTTATGTGTAAAAGTAATGAAGCACATGGTCACACACAGGTTAGTTCAGACATTGGAGAAGAGTGAGTATTTTGTACCTTATAAAAGTGGGTTTAGGCAGGGTCGATTGACCATGGATGCTGTCTTGAGGCTGGATGTGGATATCAGAAGAGCTTTGGCCAACAGAGAGGGGGTTGTTGCAAAGTTCTTGGATATTGAGAGGGCTTATGACATGCTCTGGAGGGAAGGGCTGTGGATTGCACTGTTTGATGGTGGGATTCGTGAGAGGATGTTTAATTGGATCAAAGGCAATACAAGTGAGGGTGGGAAAGGTACTTTCTGAGGAGGTAAAGGCTGAAAATGGTACCCCTCCAATAAAGTGTTATTAGCCCTATGTTGTTTAATGTTCTGGTAAATGGTATGTTCAGTGGTGTAGGGACAGGGTTTGGGTTACCTTTTTTTTGTTGATGATGGTGCCATCAGGAAAAGGGGTAGGAATCTGACATTAAAATCTCTACTGACAAGTCTAGGTTCATGGTGTTTGGGCATAAGTCTATTCAGGATGTAGGTTTGAGGATTCATGGCATGGATCTTAAGAGAGTTAAGCAGATCAAACTTTTGGGAATGTGGCTTGATGAGAGATTAACTTGGAAGGCTTCACACACTTCACACAAAGTTTCATAACTTTGTGTGAAGTGTGGAAGAATTATTAATGTCTTTTGATGTCTAGCAGTATCTGACTGGGGAGCTAGTACTGAGGTACTGCTGATGATATACAGGGCCAACATTAGATTCATCTTAGATTATGGCTGTGCAGCGTATGGGTCGGATGCTCCGTCTGTGTTAAAGAAGCTGGATGTAATTCAGTCAAAGGCTTTAAGAGCGTGCAGCGAAGCTTTTATTACCACACCGATTTCAGGGCTGTTGGTGGAAATGGGAGAACTCCTGTTAAGCCTTAGAAGGTGTAAGTTGGGTTTACAGTATCTCATGAAAATTAGAGGACAGACAGAGACTGATCCGGTTAAGTCTCTGTGGAGTTAGTACTGGGAGTTCCTGAGTCCTGCTAAGAAAGCCTGTACTAACTTTGGAGAACAGCTGAAGGGTGTTGCTAAGGAAGCTGGTGGATGTGCGTCCTCCAGTTTGCTGGTCCACTGCTCCATCCTGGCTGGGGCCAGTTCCTGTTGTTGATTTGCATCTACTCCGCGGCTACAGGAGAGCTAATTCAGGGGATGTGTTAGAACGGACTCATTCACAGCTGGAGCGGTGCTGGAAAGGGCACTAACTGATTTTTACAGATGGATCGAAGGATCCAGAAAGTAATAAAGCAGCTTTTAGTTTTTTTTATACCTGGAAAAGGAGTTGGAAAGGGGCTTAGACTCCCTGGTTGTATGTTCATTTTTACTGCAGAGTTGATCGCGATTTTAAGGGCAGTCTTGTGGATTGAGGAAAATCAACAGTGTCAATCAGTCATCTGTAGCGACTTGGCTGCAGCGTTACAATTCAGGAACAATAATTTAAGTTTAATTTAATCATACTTTTGGAAATGTGTCAATCACTGTACAGAGAAATTGGGCTCGACACACGGGAGGCGACCAACGACAGCAACGGCAGCAATCAGAAAAAAAAATACTGTTATTACTTCAACTCACCAGCTGGTGAGGTACCATAGCAACATCATATAGTATAGATGGGCAGACACATTGTTTTTTTGTTGTGTGTGTGGTTTTTTTTGTTTGTTTTTTTTTTCCTCTGGTATGGATAATATCTTGAGGACTTTTAATTGCTATGTTATATGGGAAAAGTGATGCCACATTATCAGTTAAAAGAGTCATTATTATATGTTTACATAAGTTTAATAAGTCTCATTAGCTATTGTTGTAAAATTTATCTAACCAATGGAATACCTTTACATGGTTTATTTTATGTTTACCCTTTACGTAATATTAATTAAATGAACACATTTGTACGTTATACTTGCATACATGTTATTTAACTGAAAATTTATCACATTTATCATAAAAGTTAATATTGATCATTACATACAGTAAGGTATGCATAAACTAAACAAAATTTGCAATGCTAATATAAAGTAGCTTACAAAAACTCAAGATAAGAAACTTACCGGACAAGTGTACCCTGGTGCCAACAAGTTCCCATGCGGCTGCCGTTTTATTCACATCTCTATAGTTATTAAGTGAAGCATCATAAAGTATCGGAAAATCAGACACAGCTAATATGATCTGTTCCTCCATGTTGTAACGGGTTGCAGATGGCACTGTCTAGCCTGCTTCCATTGGTCAGTCAATGAAAACCTCTCTGGTTGGCTGTAGTGCCAGGCAACAGCGACAAAAATGGAACAGTTTTCTATTTTCTTGTGTCGCGTTGCAAGCCATGTGTGCACGTCTAAGTAAACGAGCACAACATTTCACATGCACGAATGTCGCCTGTTGCTTGGCTGGAGGAGGGCAGCAATTTTTGCCCCAATATGCAGGTTCCATAGAAAATGAATGGAGAAGGAGCGAAGTCGCCTCCCGTGTGTCGAGCCCATTAACCGAGCAGGATGTCAGGTGGAAGAAGGAGTATGTTTAGAGAGCTGGGAGCACTCGGAATAACAGTTTTTAGTATACAGACACTGCTGCAGCTGGATGGTTGGGATTAAACGCCAAAGACGTGTCTAGTCTGATAAATCCAAAGAACAAGAATAAGAATAACCTTGATCCCTCTTTTCCTGCACTTGGTACAGCAAGTGTGTGAGGGATCGCGCCGCTCGGCCCCCTTCGTCTCCTCTGGGGCTGTGCTGACGCTGTACCGTTAGCATGTATGAGTTTCACTGTTAAGCTACGCAAATGAACCAGCATTATTGTATATTACAATAAATGTATTTGTTTTACTTCTAGCAGTGTTGGATACTGGGATGCCAAAAAGAAGGGGTAAAGGGGAAGGATTCTAGGGGCCCATGATTGACAGGGGCCCAGAAGGGTCAATGCAATTGTCATACTAACAAAATAATCTAATACTTAATGATAAACTTACAATCACATTAACATTTTAGTTACAATGCAATGGTATCATTAACTTTCTTTGTTTTGGAAATATTTCTGAACACCCCCCCCCCCCCCCCCCCCCCCCCATCTATATTTCCCTTAAATGGTTCAGTCCACCTGCTCCATCAGCTGCAACAGACAGACAGCGAGTGGACGGTAAGACGGTAGGATGCCTCAAAAATCGGGAAGTTTAAAAGGAAAAGAGAAAAGCTGAGACTGGAGAGAAAACAGAGGCAGTTCTTTCAGGTGAGGTGGGTCAGTTAGTTTGTCTGATGGAAAGTTGTGGAACATCAGCTTGTTGTCTCTTCTAAACTTTGTTCCCATATTAGCTCATATTTCTGAAGAAAACTACGGATTTTATTCATTTCACTGTTGTTTTAATCAAATAATCAAGGCAGGAAAACGATTAGAAAGCTGCCCTGCTAAAAAAAATCATGCATGTTCTGAACAGATACAAGAGCAGCCGAAGCAGATGCTGCCAGACCCCCCCTCCCCACCTGAACCTGTCCAGGTAGCCCCTGAGGAAGGAAATGAGCAGCTGAGCGTTGGATTAATTGATTATTGTGAAGAAAAACATTATATAATAGTAAAAAAAATTGTTCTGAATTATTAATAGTAAATAAAAATGTTTGTATTTATTTGAGACTGATTTGAATGGTTCTCAGCTATCACTGTAACGTAGGTCAGGTCAGTAGTTCGGGACTCATCCTCCTGCTGTGCAGTAGGAACAAAGACATTTCTAGTGCAGCAGACTGGGTGACGGCTTTCAATCCATCCAGAGAAATATTTACATTTTCTAGATATCAGAAGATTAACTAGCAACATATAACATCATATATGTTTCTTCACTAATCTTAAGCTTCACCTGTGAGTCTACAGATCTGGAGATAAATTAGACTTCATGTGTTGCTACATGAGAGAAACAATGACGTGGAGGATTGGTAGTCAAATTAATTTCCCTTCACATTGTTGGTGAAATCACTGAAAGCAGCTTTAAGTAAAACAAAATAGTGGGAGGCCACCAGAAATAATAACTGTGATGCTGTTACACATGATGTTACATGATTGGAGATACTATATAATAGAACAGCTGATAGAATAGAAAGCTGGACTTCAGGACTTGATAAGTGGTTTTGCAGGGAGAAAACTCCACGTTGGGCTCTCGGTGACAAAGACTGAGCAAGGACAGTGATTGTGAATGAGATTGCAAGAGCTTGATTCAACAATAGCGTACCTTTACCTCTCCTTGATATCGTATTACACAAAGTTCTACCTTTTAAAATGTGATTATTTAATTTTAAAGACGCTCCCAGCCGTTGTTTGGCTGTAAATCTCCACAGTGGTTTGCTATGTATTCAGGTCATATAATACAATAAACCATGTGAGGTCCTGCTATTTTTTATGAGCCTACCTAATTTATTTTACCATTTGCTTCTGATTTAATGATGTTAACGCTCGCAATACAATAAATCATAAAAAAGAGAGGCCATTTTGTTTTTGATGGTGTTTTGGCTGAGATTTGATTTGTTTCTCCACAGAGTATAAATGCTTTTCATTTTCATGGAAGAGGTTATTTTGTATTTATGTTTTGTATTTGTAATTTGTTTTGTAATTATCATGAGATAATTAATTGCTTAATTTTTTAAAAAAAAGATAGATGGGTTTTTAAACATGAAGTATTCTTCTCACAGCAAATAATAAATTCTAAATTAACTTCATTGTATTTTAGTGCTTTCCCTACCAAGTAGCCTCACTGTCATGTTGTTCATTTCATTTAATTTCTTTTAATTTATTGCTTTTAATGATATTTTGATGGTCAAAAGTCTTTTCAGTTTCTTTTCATGGGGCCCAAAACCTCTAGCAGCGCCCCTGGCTGGGTAACTGCCAACCCTCCGGTGGGCTTATTAATCCCTGGCTGCCTGTTGTTTTGGCTCTGAGGCTTGTGCATGAGCACTGTGCGCCTCTTTGAGTCTAGTTTCACTGCGTCGTTCTTGCTTGCTGATTCACTGAGGCGCTTGGATCTGCTCTGCGGGGCTTATTCTACCCTGCTGGACTTTTCGTTTTAGCTTATGTTTTGTTTATGACATTGTGGTTGTTTTGCGTTCCTTATTAGTCACTGTAGCAGGTTTTTAACTTTTATTTTGCGTACAGGTGCTGTAGACCCGAGGCAGCATTCATTTCCCTGGTGGTGGTTTTCTTCACAGGTGTTCATTTGACGTACAGCGCACCAGTGGTTTGGTTTGTGAGTTTTTCTCCCCTTTTTGGTTAAACAGTGCTGTTGGTCCCAGCCCTACGCCTTTACTGGGTTTTGTTTAAGTGTTAATTATGTCGCTTAAATAATATTGTTTTTAATAACTTGAACCGTCTCTGCTCTGTGGTGTAAACAAACCTGTGTACCTAACCATTGCGTTGGGTTAGAAGTTTGTCAGGGGTGGAATTCCCCTGCGTGGCGTTGTTGCATCAATAAACATTTTCTTTGTGCACATATGCTCATCTCCTCATACAGCCACATATTATAATCTGTAAAATATGTCCATAGCGTCTCAAAAATCTGTACATTATAGCAAACGACTTGTATTCACACCATGTTTAAATACCATATATTTATACTTTGTACAAACTGTAAATCTTGCACTTGCTGCTGTTGCACTTATGGCTAGATGCCAAACTACTTTTCTTTACTTTGTACTTGTATATGTGTAATGACAAAGCTGAATCTAATCATCTGAAACATGAGTGATCTGAAAACACAAGTCTCGGAAGGTTGTGGAGGGCTTGAACAGATTTTATTTGTGAATTCATGGATCTTTATTCTGATGTTACTCACCGTTTCATGGCCTGAACTCTGGATTTATACACTGATGAAGTAGCTGCTGCTTCAGGTCTGTGGACAGCAGCAAAAACATCAAAACTTCTGGTAAAACATTATTTTAAATTATTTTGAATAATTATTTTATAGTTTAAAATACTAATTGTGTTCATTTGGATTTTTTCTACGAGAGCAACTGAAAGATTGAAGACATTAAAAGTTATTTGCTGTACCAGGACTGAAACCCGTCTTACCCAAGCTGTTGATGGATCTTTTAGTGGATTTACAGATTCAGTCCGTATTCCTGCCTCATGATGGAGAACCTGAACAAGTCTAAGGAGATGGTTTGGAAATCCAGGAAGCCTGAGCTCTGAAAAGAGATGTAATTCTACGGTTGGTTGTTTCTGTAAAGCTGAAACAAAAAAACAATAATCAACATTTTGTTTACATGAGCACATAACAGCTGTGTCCATCAACCCGACTTAAATCATGAAATTAAACTCCAGATTTTTGTCTGACTTTCACTTTTATTTGTAATAACAATTTAGAAGAATTTACCAGAATTAAAGCTGATCATTGTAAAAGTAAGTAAAGAGCTATATATTGCTTATTCTTTAAGGTTAAAGGCAGCTAAAGGAAAATAAAAGCTTGTTAACTGAAAAATGTCCACAAATGAGTTTGTAGCATTAATAACAGTTAAAGCTGAAATAATATGTTGCTTTTTAACAAAACAGTGAATTTTTCATTTATTTTAAAAATGTTTGTGTTTACTTACAGACAAATTTACTCCAAGGCTTGAATGAAAGGAGAAAAGCATGAAGCCATCCTCACCGCAGACGGGTCTGTGCTCAACTGAAACCAAAATGAAAATGTGGAAAATAAAACTTGAGCAGCACTTCATAAAACTTCCACAAGGGGCAGTGATAAAAACCATATCGGGACCAGAACAGAGTTTTTATAAACCCTGGTCAGATCACATGACTTCTCAGAAACTCTCTTTCTTCATCTTTCTTAGGCTGGGCTTACACCAGAAGACTTTCAAAAGATTTGCACAAGACTCTGAAAAACTACCAGCTCACATCTAAAGACCAATGTTTAGTTTTAAGTCTCAGCCTGGTCTCAGACTGAGATTTGACAAAGACTGTGAATCTATAGGGTCACAACTTACAAGACTGCAACTAGATTCTTTTAGTATTTTTTGTGACATGTTGGACAGTTGATATTGAACAGGACTGATCTGCCCTCAGCAAATCAAGCAAGGGGTGAGTTTCCCTCCAGGAGGAAAATTACACATCATCATTTTAAAGTGTGGCTTTTCATCTCCACCAGGTTTTACGCCGACTCATCAGAATTTGGAGGATGTATGAGTTTCTATTCTTCTTTCATTTGTTAGATCATTATACTCTAACAGATAAATCATCCACAGCAGACGCTTCTTAATAACCATCCACTTCTCTTTCTGGACGTTCCACCGACGACGTTACATCACCGCTTGTTTGTCTTTTTTTTTTTTACGTCCGTTTTTGCTGGTTTTCTGACTGTCGGGATTCCTGTTTCTGCTTTTGTCGGAGCTCATCTATTGGTTGTTGATCGTCTTTCGTCACTGCGGCTTCTGATAATATCAAACATGTTTGATATAGTTGCAGATCCAAGACTAGGGAAAGACTGACGTTAAACAGCCAGATTACCAGCTCACACCTAACGACCGAGATGACGGGAGCGTGTGACTCCAGTAAAACTCCTAAAATGTCCTAAAGACTTCCGTTTCTAGTCTGCGATCGTGAAAATCGTTTGGTGTGAGCCCAGCATTAGGGAGTAATCCTTTAGTGCCATTTGTTTTAGAATGAGAACTTTTGTGAAAGTGTATGCAAACCATATGAATGACAGAGATAAAAAAAAAAAAAGAAAAGAAAAAAGAATTATGGAAGATACAGTACTGACACAGGATAAGCTGCAGAAAAAAATCTTCTTTCATGACATCCAACCAGTCCTTTACTAGGCGGGTCAGTCTGTAACCAGCTACGTGATTACTTTTTAGCTGTCATTGTTTTTTCATTTCCTGTTATTTCATCTGGAAAGTCTCCGACAGGGCTGGACTGGCACAAAAGAATTGTCCTGGGCATTTTGAGCTTTTCTTATGAGACTACTTAAACACTGTACTTGTCTTATAAACTTAAACCAACACCATCCTCCCTGTCCCATCATTCTACACAGTACGTAGCAGAAGCCTGGAGATATCTAGATGATTAAAAATATCAGTTTATGAATACAGCTTAAAGTGAAACAAATAATAATAATAAAACTTTAGTCCCTCATTGGGGAAATTGCTTTGTTACAACAGTACAGGTGCAGTAGCAGAAGCACACATCATTGATATCAAAAAGAACACACACATAAATAATAAGTAATAATAAGTACATTATATGGTCTGACAGGTACTCAAAAAAATAAAATGACCAAATAAAATGTCTTTACACTGGAACAAATAGATAAAGCCAGCTTAGCCTCCTCCTTTCCTCCGACAGATAACAAGGTAACCATAAAAAAAAAAGATATTTCTATTATATTTCTGCAGTTTAAAAGGTTTCCCTATATAAAGTAGTAAAGCCTAATGAGCCTGGTTGTAATTACATGCATCCATAAGTAAATCTATTTTATCATGATGCAGTTAAATAAAAAAAAATGGCATGATTTTACACTATTTTAAAAGACTGTCCTCTAAAACTAACAAAAACTAACAACCACTAATTAAAAGTTTTTAAGGAATGTACCAGTGAAAACCATCAACAGTAAATAGTAAACCCTGGCCTGTAATACTGAAAAGGTTTCAGGATCACTCAGATGCTGTCAGATTATGTCTGAAGTGGAACTGAAGGATCTCACATGCAGCCTCATCAATGATTATAGGCTAGGATAACAACTAACTAACAAGTACCCGAAGTTATTATTTATAGATTATAAAACATTGTCCGTTTTTACTGTTAAAAGTATTTCCCAGGATCAATATGGCGGCGCCATTGACATACGAAGCGGGACCAATGCACCGTCTACATATGTCTATGACAGAAACTGCCCAGCGGTGGAGAAACCTGTCATGCTAGCTAACTAGCATGTTTAGCTAGCTAAATTGTTAAATGGCCTACTCGCAACTCCTGACTGTTTTAAGAGGCCTCAAGCAAAACGAAAATAAACTACACCCAAACTTGATTTATATCTGAATCAGTGTATACTACATTTCATCACTTATCACAAGTTCACTTTCCCACCACTGGCACCGGCGGCCGCCGCCAGTCTCTCCTCCTTCCTCCACCTTCCCCTCACTCACCTGCTGGTGTTCTGTCAGTTTAGCATACTAGCATATATTACGTTAATGCGCATGCGGGTTAAGGTTAGGATTAGGTGTAGTCATCAGTTTGCACTATGCGTATGCTGATCTGACAATGTATGCTAACATGACAGAACACCGGCCACCTCCATCACCTGCGGCTGATTCTAATGCTGCTGAGGAAACTCCGTCACTAGCAGCAAAAATGTGTTGTTTTAACACATTTAGCGGCATCAGCTTGAAGGGCTTGCCTCTTTCTGTCTCGATTTTTTTCAGTGTGTCCTTTCCGTTTTCTGTTCTCCATCATGTTCTGTCTCTTACTGTATGATTGAATAATATGACTATGTGGCCCAAGAGGGAGGGGTCATCGGTCCTTGGCTGTAATTGGTCCAGCCAAGAATCAATCATGACTGATGGGTCGATCTATCAGATTTGTGTACCAATAGGTCTCATACCTTTCATAATTAGTACCATTAGTAGCCTTAAAAAATAAATAAATAAAAAAATAAAAAGAAACGAAAAGGCCCGGCCTAAAATAAAAAAACCTGGTATGCCTGATGGCCACTCTAGCACTGGTGATAGACCTGACAAGCCTCCTCCATCTATTTTCTTCACATGTAATCAGGTTGAGAAACAACTGAGAAGACAACACTCAGACAAGGCATGGGGTGAGTCCCCGTGTTCTTAACGCCTGTGCCTCCCACCTCTGTGGAGTCTTACACTACATCTTCATGAGTCTGAGTCTACAGAGGGTCCCAGTACAGTGGAAGACGTCATGCCTTGTTCCTGTACCAAAGACCCTACGTCCCAGTGGCCTCCAGGACTACAGACCTGTGGCACTGTCTTCACATCTCATGAAGACCCTTGAGAGACTCATACTGGATCAGCTCCAACCCATGGTTAGACCACATGTGGACCCCTTTCAGTTCACATACCAGCCTCATCTCGAAGTTGAGGACGCCATCATCTACCTGCTCTACGCCCACCTGGACCAGCCGGCAAGCACTGTGACTGTCATGTTTTTTTACTTTTCCAGGACATTCAATACCATCAGGCCAACCCTCCTGGGTGAGAAGCTGACAGTGATGCAGGTGGAGGATTCTCTGGTGTCCTGGATTGTGGACTACCTCACTGGAAGACCACAGTATGGTCACCTGCAGCACTGTGTCGGTGGTCAGGAACACTGGAGCACCACAAGGGACTGTCCTCTGTCCATCTGCAGCTTAATGTGACAAAGACTAAGGAACTGATTGTAGATTTTAGGAGATCTAGAACACCAGGACAGAAATTAGGACAACAATAAAAAGCATTGTGTAAGAATAGATAAATAAAAGGAATCCTCCTCTTGTGTGTTTCATTAGCGAAGCATCACTTCTAGACCTCCAGCCTCCAGTCTGGTCCCGCTCTGCTGGAATGAAGGACCAAAGCTACTTTCCACACTGACTGCTACATGCTGGCAGCAGACTGGCACCTTATTTAGCAGGATGGATTTTATTACATGGAAGTTTTGTTTCACCATGACAGAACATGTTTTAGATGTCAATGTTCTTATTAATACTGTTTAGGAGGGGAGGACTGGGCGCTAAGACTAAGGAACAGCGTTTTTTCCAAAGCTGTCTCCTTACTTAACTCTGCCCCTCACTGATCCCCCGCCCTACACATCACGACACACTCGTCATCCCCCCTCCCCCATCACTCCCCTGGTTATACACATACATGTCTTTCACTCATCTGTATAATATGTTCATAGTCTGTATGTATAGTTTAACTCTGTTCATTGCACCCTAACCTGTATCATCTGTATATTTATAGCAATCAATAATCTGTATATTATGTCTATACCATCCATATGATCAGTATTGTATGTTCATTGCATCTCAATCTGTGTATTTGTGGCCAGAGGTCTTTCTCCTCTCTCTGCGCCACTGATGAATCGGTGGCACCAAGCGAGTATTTAAACCCAGGTGAAACATACCTTGATCCCCCAAGGGAAAAAATTGGGAGGTAGTCGGCTAGAGCAGTTGTAGATCGGATCTGTGTATCACCTGTGTGTTCTTTTTTTTTTTCCTTTGGAGTGCGGTACTGAAGAGTCAGCCCATGTCTAGGGGTGGTGAACATGTCTAGGGGTGGTGAGGAAGGTTGGAGTAAAATTGGCAAGAGGAAAAATAAAAGGCAGACATGTGAAGATAGTTCACAGGAAAGTGAAATGGCCACACTAAACTACGGAAGGAAGAGCAGGGCATGGAGGAGGGGTATCGGGTGTTTGTTAGACTGTCTGAAGGTTCTGGGTTCTCTGCTTTTAACCCCCTTAAGCTGGCGAAAGAACTTAAAAAAGAGCTTGAGGAATTGTTGAATGTTTATGTTATGAGAAATGGGGTACTGGCTATGGTGTGCAAACTAGCTGAGCAGCAGACCAGGGCACTGAGGATCACGACTGAGTGTAGAGGGCTGCTCAGATGTAGAAGGTGTGGTAAAAATCCTGATGGGAGAAGCTGTGTAGATCCAGTGCAGTGTTGTAATTGTAGAGGGGGATCATCCAGCTTCTTTCAAAGGGTGCCTGCAATATTTTAAGGCGGAGAACATTGACAAAGTTAGGAAAGAACATAATGTCTCCTAAGCTGAAGCAGTTCAGCGTTTTGGGAGCCAGGCAGTCCTACATGAGACGTGACACTTGTGGTCCGCTGAAAATACTTACTACTTCTGGTGAGGATGACTCGCTGTTAGTCAGTAGAAAAGCCTTGTTAGCATTTATGGTTGAAGCAAAGAGAAAATCCGATGTGGCACAATAAATCACTTCGGCTGCTGAACGATTGCTTGGTTTGAGGGACGTCCCTCCTGAGGATGTCTTGAGATTTACTTATTCCCTTTGGATAAAAGCATCTGCTAAATGACTGTAGAATAGAATAGAATAGAATAGAATAGGATGGGGGTGGAGCCTGTGATAGTCAGGGTCTCTGGGCTGATGAAGATGGAGAAGAGATGTTGGGTGGAGTTGGGGTTTAGCTCGGCATTAGCCTTATGTTGATTTTGCTGCAATGAAATGCTAGGAGCCTTAATGTGGATTTATGGTCGTGTGGCGTCTCCGTCACCGCCATATGCTGGCCGTAGCTCCGCATAGGCTCGACGCGTACCTCTTCCAGACAGACACACACACAATCTCTCTCTCTCACACACACACGCACGCACACACACACACACGCACACACACACACAAACACACACACAGTCACACAGAAAACCTTGAAAAGCTGAATTTGAAGGGCTTAGATTGGTTTTTGTTCACTATGTTGGACAGCAGGTTATGTAAGCTTAGCATAGAAAAGAAAAGCACATCAGCATCCAGCTCATACATCAGTATCTGCTGGCTCTGTGTACTACCAGACACGTTTACTTTCAGTGTCTAAAATATTCACTGCTTTATAATGTCCAGTATAACATGTGAGGTTCTGTTCTGTTAATCAGCTGCAGTGATTTGTACTAAAGTTGCTGCACCTCTAGTTCAATTTTTTATGTAGTTAATTATGAGTTGTTTCATCTGAAGGAATTAAGGCTCTGGTCTGGAGTTTGGTGGGTTGTTGAGGTTGTTCATGATTAGTCAGATTGAGCTCCTTTAGACTCCTGGCTGCCAGGGACTGTGAACTGTCCCTTGAATGGATTCATGTTATGTTGATGCATGTCTTTAGTATGTTAGTTATGTTGATTTTTACATAGCACATTATCTCAGAAGCAGCATTGCACACATTTTTTTTATTTAAGGCTGCTATCTTCTGGGCTGTTTGATTTGTCAATGCTGTTCATGTTTCCTCCTGACACAGTTTTTAAAAACTGTATCTTGTTGAGTTTTTATTATACAATGCTTATTCTGATTATTTTGAATTTTGCACCTGACAAAAACAAAACAAACTAAAAACAAAAAAACCTAAGGTGATGGTCTATGCAGCCAAAGAGAAACGATTAACGGTTGCCACAGAGCTTCAGTCTTTACACCTAAAAACCACCAACCAGGCCAGAAATCTGGGTCTAGAGAAGGAGTCAGACCATAACTTTGAGAAACATATTAAGGGAATCACAAAGTCAGCCTACTATCACCTTAAGAACATACACTACCGTTCAAAAGTTTGGGGTCACTTTGCCATGGGATTCAATAGGGAAGTGACCCCAAACTTTTGAACAGTAGTGTATCACGGGTAAAAGGTCTGATGTCTCAGTTAGGGCTGCTCGATTATGGGAAAATTGATCATCACAATTATTTTGATTGAAATTGAGATCTTGATTATTTAACACGATTGGGGGGGGTAATCCAGACTAGTTTCTTTCCACCAGGTCCACATAGCTATAGTTTGTCTCAGACCAGTAGCTATGTTCTGCCTAGTGTGATCTGGAAAAAGTGAGTCTGGAGACATTCTGCTTTCACGTTGAAATCTGTATCAATAAAATGTAGTGCAACATTTATCTACGGCTCTATGGTGCAGCTTGACCACAGGTCCGTAGCGTAGGGGAAACATTGGACTGTAGCTATGTCCTTCACAGCACCCTCACCACACTCATCATACAGGGCAGGAGAGACACTCCACTAACATGGAGACGAGATGGCAGTGATGCCGTTTGTCCAAAGTGTTTTTTAAATCCCGAGTTGTTCACTGTGTTAACTGAGAAAAAAGTTCTGTTTGTTTATGACGCTTGTGTCTCTGGGAGCTGGTTGATTATTTAGTTATTTAGTTAGCGACAAAAATGAAACATTTTTCTATTTTCTTGTGTTGTGTCGCGCCAGTGTGCATGTCTACGTGAACGAGTGCAACATTTCACATGCACGAATGTCGCCTGTTGCTTGGCTGGAGGAGGGCAGCGATTTTCGCCTCATCATGCAAGTTCCATAGATATGGATGGAGAGGGAGCGATGTCACCTCCCGCGTGCCCAGCCCTTAACTGCCGCGGTGTTTGCAACTCGTGCTGAATAAAACCAAAGCAGCTGGGATTAATGTAACAGTTTCTACATGGTCTACCTACAGTAAAACATCAGTCAGCTGATTCAGCACTCTGCTGCTCGAGTCCTCACTAAGACCAAGAAAGTGGACCACATAGGTCCAGCTCTGAGGTCTTTACACTGGCTGCCTGTTCATCAGAGGATAGACTTTAAAGTTCTGCTGCTGGTCTATAAAACTCTGAATGGTTAGGACCAACATACTACCAGAACCCTCAGGTCATCTGGATCCTGTTTCTTATCAGTCCCCAGAGTCAGAACCCGACATGGAGAAGCTGCATTCAGCTTCTATGCTCCACATGTCTGGAACAAACTCCCAGAAAGCCTCAGATCAGCTGAAACACTTTAGATCCAGGTTAAAGACCCACCTGTTCTTTGCTGCATGGAACTAGTTTTTATTTAGAGTCCAGGTCTGGATCTGGTTCTTTAAGCTGGAATCTTTAAACTCAGTCATGTTTTAATATTGTCTTTCCCCACCTTTAACTTTATTTCTTGCATTTTATCTATTTTATTTTAGCCTTTTCTTTCTGCTATTATCTAATTCATGCCATTTCTTTTAATCTTTGTTTTTTAATGCACTTGTATTGCTTTCTGCTCCCTGCTGTAATGTTTTGTGTAAAGCACTTTGAATTGTCTTGTACATGAAATGTGCTATACAAAAAAACAAACAAAAAAAACAAACAAAAAAAAACCCAACACTAAAACTAATAAAAACTAAAAAATCAGCTCTAAAAACTAATTAAAACTAACTGAATTTGAAAACAAAACGTTTAAAAGAAATAAAAACTAAAACTAATGAAAAAATCCAAAACTATTATAACCTTGGTCGGAGCTTGCCTTGGTTGGGAGATGGGATGTGCTGGAGCATAGCACAATTGGAAGTGATCATGCTCCGACAATCAGTAGGTTTGGCAGACGGCTTATTGAGGAACTGGTGGAGCCTCCAACAAGATTTTACTATCGGAGGGCAAATGAATACATGGAGGGCTGTTGACAGGGAGTTGTGTACTATAGACAGTATGTGGCTCAACAGAATAAGTCCCTTACTTCCGCTGTATGGTCAGCTGCAGCTGTTATTCCCAAGAAGAAAGTCTGTGGTAGTTCCCTGGTGAAATCAGCATTGTAATATGGCAGTTCAGGCTAGGAATAGAGCTTATAGGAAATTAAAGAAGTACAGATACAGATCACTGTGTTACCAAATACAGGAGATTGAGAGCTAAAGCCAGATGTATCATTAAAGACCCAAAGAAGCAAGGGTGGAGGTCCTATTTAGACTTGAGAATGCTTGCTAGAGTTCTCTGGAATTTGGTGCGTAAAATGACTGGAACACACAAACAGATGTTAGTTCCTGTCCTCCAGTGTGAGACTGGACAAGCAGTGAGTAAAAAGGATAAGGCCAGTGTGTTGGTAAGACAGTTCCAAAAGGTGCATTACTCTAGTAACTCAACTGCAGAAAGTAGGAGCAGCGAGGGGATTGTGGCATAGAACCTGGTTAAGCTGGAGTTCAGTATGGATACCTCAGGCTTGATTAATGTTTTCTTCTCGCTGGATAAATTAAAAAGAGCAATAAAGCAGTGGAAAGATACCTCCTGGGTTAGGCTGTCAGCTGTTCAAACAAGCGGGCGATCTCTTTTTGGAAGAACTTTTGGTTCTGTGTAACATGGTGTGGGCAGATGGCTGTCTACCAAAAGAATGGAAGCATGCCACTATCATCCCGATTGTTAAACCGGGGGAAAAGGCTAATGAACTGAGTTTTTATAGACCGATAGCGCTGACCTCGGTTATGTGTAAAGTAATGAAGCACATGGTCACACACAGGTTAGTTCAGACATTGGAGAAGAGTGAGTATTTTGTACCTTATAAAAGTGGGTTTAGGCAGGGTCGATTGACCATGGATGCTGTCTTGAGGCTGGATGTGGATATCAGAAGAGCTTTGGCCAACAGAGAGGGGGTTGTTGCAAAGTTCTTGGATATTGAGAGGGCTTATGACATGCTCTGGAGGGAAGGGCTGTGGATTGCACTGTTTGATGGTGGGATTCGTGAGAGGATGTTTAATTGGATCAAAGGCAATACAAGTGAGGGTGGGAAAGGTACTTTCTGAGGAGGTAAAGGCTGAAAATGGTACCCCTCCAATAAAGTGTTATTAGCCCTATGTTGTTTAATGTTCTGGTAAATGGTATGTTCAGTGGTGTAGGGACAGGGTTTGGGTTACCTTTTTTTTGTTGATGATGGTGCCATCAGGAAAAGGGGTAGGAATCTGACATTAAAATCTCTACTGACAAGTCTAGGTTCATGGTGTTTGGGCATAAGTCTATTCAGGATGTAGGTTTGAGGATTCATGGCATGGATCTTAAGAGAGTTAAGCAGATCAAACTTTTGGGAATGTGGCTTGATGAGAGATTAACTTCGAAGGCTTCACACACTTCACACAAAGTTTCATAACTTTGTGTGAAGTGTGGAAGAATTATTAATGTCTTTTGATGTCTAGCAGTATCTGACTGGGGAGCTAGTACTGAGGTACTGCTGATGATATACAGGGCCAACATTAGATTCATCTTAGATTATGGCTGTGCAGCGTATGGGTCGGATGCTCCGTCTGTGTTAAAGAAGCTGGATGTAATTCAGTCAAAGGCTTTAAGAGCGTGCAGCGAAGCTTTTATTACCACACCGATTTCAGGGCTGTTGGTGGAAATGGGAGAACTCCTGTTAAGCCTTAGAAGGTGTAAGTTGGGTTTACAGTATCTCATGAAAATTAGAGGACAGACAGAGACTGATCCGGTTAAGTCTCTGTGGAGTTAGTACTGGGAGTTCCTGAGTCCTGCTAAGAAAGCCTGTACTAACTTTGGAGAACAGCTGAAGGGTGTTGCTAAGGAAGCTGGTGGATGTGCGTCCTCCAGTTTGCTGGTCCACTGCTCCATCCTGGCTGGGGCCAGTTCCTGTTGTTGATTTGCATCTACTCCGCGGCTACAGGAGAGCTAATTCAGGGGATGTGTTAGAATGGACTCATTCACAGCTGGAGCGGTGCTGGAAAGGGCACTAACTGATTTTTACAGATGGATCGAAGGATCCAGAAAGTAATAAAGCAGCTTTTAGTTTTTTTTATACCTGGAAAAGGAGTTGGAAAGGGGCTTAGACTCCCTGGTTGTATGTCCGTTATTACAGCAGAGTTGATTGCGATTTTAAGGGCAGTCTTGTGGATTGAGGAAAATCAACAGTGTCAATCAGTCATCTGTAGCGACTTGGCTGCAGCGTTACAATTCAGGAACAATAATTTAAGTTTAATTTAATCATACTTTTGGAAATGTGTCAATCACTGTACAGAGAAATTGGGCTCGACACACGGGAGGCGACCAACGACAGCAACGGCAGCAATCAGAAAAAAAAATACTGTTATTACTTCAACTCACCAGCTGGTGAGGTACCATAGCAACATCATATAGTATAGATGGGCAGACACATTGTTTTTTTGTTGTGTGTGTGGTTTTTTTTGTTTGTTTTTTTTTCCTCTGGTATGGATAATATCTTGAGGACTTTTAATTGCTATGTTATATGGGAAAAGTGATGCCACATTATCAGTTAAAAGAGTCATTATTATATGTTTACATAAGTTTAATAAGTCTCATTAGCTATTGTTGTAAAATTTATCTAACCAATGGAATACCTTTACATGGTTTATTTTATGTTTACCCTTTACGTAATATTAATTAAATGAACACATTTGTACGTTATACTTGCATACATGTTATTTAACTGAAAATTTATCACATTTATCATAAAAGTTAATATTGATCATTACATACAGTAAGGTATGCATAAACTAAACAAAATTTGCAATGCTAATATAAAGTAGCTTACAAAAACTCAAGATAAGAAACTTACCGGACAAGTGTACCCTGGTGCCAACAAGTTCCCATGCGGCTGCCTTTTTATTCACATCTCTATAGTTATTAAGTGAAGCATCATAAAGTATCGGAAAATCAGACACAGCTAATATGATCTGTTCCTCCATGTTGTAACGGGTTGCAGATGGCACTGTCTAGCCTGCTTCCATTGGTCAGTCAATGAAAACCTCTCTGGTTGGCTGTAGTGCCAGGCAACAGCGACAAAAATGGAACAGTTTTCTATTTTCTTGTGTCGCGTTGCAAGCCCAGTGTGCACGTCTAAGTAAACGAGCACAACATTTCACATGCACGAATGTCGCCTGTTGCTTGGCTGGAGGAGGGCAGCAATTTTTGCCCCAATATGCAGGTTCCATAGAAAATGAATGGAGAAGGAGCGAAGTCGCCTCCCGTGTGTCGAGCCCATTAACCGAGCAGGATGTCAGGTGGAAGAAGGAGTATGTTTAGAGAGCTGGGAGCACTCGGAATAACAGTTTTTAGTATACAGACACTGCTGCAGCTGGATGGTTGGGATTAAACGCCAAAGACGTGTCTAGTCTGATAAATCCAAAGAACAAGAATAAGAATAACCTTGATCCCTCTTTTCCTGCACTTGGTACAGCAAGTGTGTGAGGGATCGCGCCGCTCGGCCCCCTTCGTCTCCTCTGGGGCTGTGCTGACGCTGTACCGTTAGCATGTATGAGTTTCACTGTTAAGCTACGCAAATGAACCAGCATTATTGTATATTACAATAAATGTATTTGTTTTACTTCTAGCAGTGTTGGATACTGGGATGCCAAAAAGAAGGGGTAAAGGGGAAGGATTCTAGGGGCCCATGATTGACAGGGGCCCAGAAGGGTCAATGCAATTGTCATACTAACAAAATAATCTAATACTTAATGATAAACTTACAATCACATTAACATTTTAGTTACAATGCAATGGTATCATTAACTTTCTTTGTTTTGGAAATATTTCTGAACACCCCCCCCCCCCCCCCCCCCATCTATATTTCCCTTAAATGGTTCAGTCCACCTGCTCCATCAGCTGCAGAGCAGCAACAGACAGACAGCGAGTGGACGGTAAGACGGTAGGATGCCTCAAAAATCGGGAAGGTTAAAAGGAAAAGAGAAAAGCTGAGACTGGAGAGAAAACAGAGGCAGTTCTTTCAGGTGAGGTGGGTCAGTTAGTTTGTCTGATGGAAAGTTGTGGAACATCAGCTTGTTGTCTCTTCTAAACTTTGTTCCCATATTAGCTCATATTTCTGAAGAAAACTACGGATTTTATTCATTTCACTGTTGTTTTAATCAAATAATCAAGGCAGGAAAACGATTAGAAAGCTGCTCTGCTAAAAAAAATCATGCATGTTCTGAACAGATACAAGAGCAGCCGAAGCAGATGCTGCCAGACCCCCCCTCCCCACCTGAACCTGTCCAGGTAGCCCCTGAGGAAGGAAATGAGCAGCTGAGCGTTGGATTAATTGATTATTGTGAAGAAAAACATTATATAATAGTAAAAAAAATTGTTCTGAATTATTAATAGTAAATAAAAAAGTTTGTATTTATTTTAGACTGATTTGAATGGTTCTCAGCTATCACTGTAACGTAGGTCAGGTCAGTAGTTCGGGACTCATCCTCCTGCTGTGCAGTAGGAACAAAGACATTTCTAGTGCAGCAGACTGGGTGACGGCTTTCAATCCATCCAGAGAAATATTTACATTTTCTAGATATCAGAAGATTAACTAGCAACATATAACATCATATATGTTTCTTCACTAATCTTAAGCTTCACCTGTGCGTCTACAGATCTGGAGATAAATTAGACTTCATGTGTTGCTACATGAGAGAAACAATGACGTGGAGGATTGGTAGTCAAATTAATTTCCCTTCACATTGTTGGTGAAATCACTGAAAGCAGCTTTAAGTAAAACAAAATAGTGGGAGGCCACCAGAAATAATAACTGTGATGCTGTTACACATGATGTTACATGATTGGAGATACTATATAATAGAACAGCTGATAGAATAGAAAGCTGGACTTCAGGACTTGATAAGTGATCTTGCAGGGAGAAAACTCCACGTTGGGCTCTCGGTGACAAAGACTGAGCAAGGACAGTGATTGTGAATGAGATTGCAAGAGCTTGATTCAACAATAGCGTACCTTTACCTCTCCTTGATATCTTATTACACAAAGTTCTACCTTTTAAAATGTGATTATTTAATTTTAAAGACGCTCCCAGCCGTTGTTTGGCTGTAAATCTCCACAGTGGTTTGCTATGTATTCAGGTCATATAATACAATAAACCATGTGAGGTCCTGCTATTTTTTATGAGCCTACCTAATTTATTTTACCATTTGCTTCTGATTTAATGATGTTAACGCTCGCAATACAATAAATCATAAAAAAGAGAGGCCATTTTGTTTTTGATGGTGTTTTGGCTGAGATTTGATTTGTTTCTCCACAGATTATAAATGCTTTTCATTTTCATGGAAGAGGTTAATTTGTATTTATGTTTTGTATTTGTAATTTGTTTTGTAATTATCATGAGATAATTAATTGCTTAATTTTTTAAAAAAAAGATAGATGGGTTTTTAAACATGAAGTATTCTTCTCACAGCAAATAATAAATTCTAAATTAACTTCATTGTACTTTAGTGCTTTCCCTACCAAGTAGCCTCACTGTCATGTTGTTCATTTCATTTAATTTCTTTTAATTTATTGCTTTTAATGATATTTTGATGGTCAAAAGTCTTTTCAGTTTCTTTTCATGGGGCCCAAAACCTCTAGCAGCGCCCCTGGCTGGGTAACTGCCAACCCTCCGGTGGGCTTATTAATCCCTGGCTGCCTGTTGTTTTGGCTCTGAGGCTTGTGCATGAGCACTGTGCGCCTCTTTGAGTCTGGTTTCACTGCGTCGTTCTTGCTTGCTGATTCACTGAGGCGCTTGGATCTGCTCTGCGGGGCTTATTCTACCCTGCTGGACTTTTCGTTTTAGCTTATGTTTTGTTTATGACATTGTGGTTGTTTTGTGTTCCTTATTAGTCACTGTAGCAGGTTTTTAACTTTTATTTTGCGTACAGGTGCTGTAGACCCGAGGCAGCATTCATTTCCCTGGTGGTGGTTTTCTTCACAGGTGTTCATTTGACGTACAGCGCACCAGTGGTTTGGTTTGTGAGTTTTTCTCCCCTTTTTGGTTAAACAGTGCTGTTGGTCCCAGCCCTACGCCTTTACTGGGTTTTGTTTAAGTGTTAATTATGTCGCTTAAATAATATTGTTTTTAATAACTTGAACCGTCTCTGCTCTGTGGTGTAAACAAACCTGTGTACCTAACCATTGCGTTGGGTTAGAAGTTTGTCAGGGGTGGAATTCCCCTGCGTGGCGTTGTTGCAACAATAAACATTTTCTTTGTGCACATATGCTCATCTCCTCATACAGCCACATATTATAATCTGTAAAATACGTCCATAGCGTCTCAAAAATCTGTACATTATAGCAAACGACTTGTATTCACACCATGTTTAAATACCATATATTTATACTTTGTACAAACTGTAAATCTTGCACTTGCTGCTGTTGCACTTCTGGTTAGATGCTAAACTACTTTTCTTTACTTTGTACTTGTATATGTGTAATGACAAAGCTGAATCTAATCATCTGAAACATGAGTGATCTGAAAACACAAGTCTCGGAAGGTTGAGGAGGGCTTGAACAGATTTTATTTGTGAATTCATGGATCTTTATTCTGATGTTACTCACCGTTTCATGGCCTGAACTCTGGATTTATACACTGATGAAGTAGCTGCTGCTTCAGGTCTGTGGACAGCAGCAAAAACATCAAAACTTCTGGTAAAATATCATTTTAAATTACTTTGAATAATTATTTTATAGTTTAAAATACTAATTGTGTTCATTTGGATTTTTTCTACGAGAGCAACTGAAAGATTGAAGACATTAAAAGTTATTTGCTGTACCAGGACTGAAACCGGTCTTACCCAAGCTGTTGATGGATCTTTTAGTGGATTTACAGATTCAGTCCGTATTCCCTCCTCATGATGGAGAACCTGAACAAGTCTAAGGAGATGGTTTGGAAATCCAGGAAGCCTGAGCTCTGAAAAGAGATGTAATTCTACGGTTGGTTGTTTCTGTAAAGCTGAAACAAAAAAACAATAATCAACATTTTGTTTACATGAGCACATAACAGCTGTGTCCATCAACCCGACTTAAATCATGAAATTAAACTCCAGATAGGTCTGACTTTCACTTTTATTTGTAATAACAATTTAGAAGAATTTACCAGAATTAAAGCTGATCATTGTAAAAGTAAGTAAAGAGCTATATATTGCTTATTCTTTAAGGTTAAAGGCAGCTAAAGGAAAATAAAAGCTTGTTAACTGAAAAATGTCCACAAATGAGTTTGTAGCATTAATAACAGTTAAAGCTGAAATAATATGTTGCTTTTTAACAAAACAGTGAATTTTTCATTTATTTTAAAAATGTTTGTGTTTACTTACAGACAAATTTACTCCAAGGCTTGAATGAAAGGAGAAAAGCATGAAGCCATCCTCACCGCAGACGGGTCTGTGCTCAACTGAAACCAAAATGAAAATGTGGAAAATAAAACTTGAGCAGCACTTCATAAAACTTCCACAAGGGGCAGTGATAAAAACCATATCGGGACCAGAACAGAGTTTTTTTAAACCCTGGTCAGATCACATGACTTCTCAGAAACTCTCTTTCTTCATCTTTCTTAGGCTGGGCTTACACCAGAAGACTTTCAAAAGTTTTGCACAAGACTCTGAAAAACTACCAGCTCACATCTAAAGACCAATGTTTAGTTTTAAGTCTCAGCCTGGTCTCAGACTGAGATTTGACAAAGACTGTGAATCTATAGGGTCACAACTTACAAGACTGCAACTAGATTCTTTTAGTATTTTTTGTGACATGTTGGACAGTTGATATTGAACAGGACTGATCTGCCCTCAGCAAATCAAGCAAGGGGTGAGTTTCCCTCCAGGAGGAAAATTACACATCATCATTTTAAAGTGTGGCTTTTCATCTCCACCAGGTTTTACGCCGACTCATCAGAATTTGGAGGATGTATGAGTTTCTATTCTTCTTTCATTTGTTAGATCATTATACTCTAATAGATAAATCATCCACAGCAGACGCTTCTTAATAACCATCCACTTCTCTTTCTGGACGTTCCACCGACGACGTTTCATCACCGCTTGTTTGTCTTTTTTTTTTTTACGTCCGTTTTTGCTGGTTTTCTGACTGTCGGGATTCCTGTTTCTGCTTTTGTCAGAGCTCATCTATTGGTTGTTGATTGTGTTTCGTCACTGCGGCTTCTGATAATATCAAACATGTTTGATATAGTTGCAGATCCAAGACTAGGGAAAGACTGACGTTAAACAGCCAGATTACCAGCTCACACCTAACGACCGAGATGACGGGAGCGTGTGACTCCAGTAAAACTCCTAAAATGTCCTAAAGACTTCCGTTTCTAGTCTGCGATCGTGAAAATCGTTTGGTGTGAGCCCAGCATTATGGAGTAATCCTTTAGTGCCATTTGTTTTAGAATGAGAACTTTTGTGAAAGTGTATGCAAACCATATGAATGACAGAGATAAAAAAAAAAAAAGAAAAGAAAAAAGAATTATGGAAGATACAGTACTGACACAGGATAAGCTGCAGAAAAAAATCTTCTTTCATGACATCCAACCAGTCCTTTACTAGGCGGGTCAGTCTGTAACCAGCTACGTGATTACTTTTTAGCTGTCATTGTTTTTTCATTTCCTGTTATTTCATCTGGAAAGTCTCCGACAGGGCTGGACTGGCACAAAAGAATTGTCCTGGGCATTTTGAGCTTTTCTTATGAGACTACTTAAACACTGTACTTGTCTTATAAACTTAAACCAACACCATCCTCCCTGTCCCATCATTCTACACAGTACGTAGCAGAAGCCTGGAGATATCTAGATGATTAAAAATATCAGTTTATGAATACAGCTTAAAGTGAAACAAATAATAATAATAAAACTTTAGTCCCTCATTGGGGAAATTGCTTTGTTACAACAGTACAGGTGCAGTAGCAGAAGCACACATCATTGATATCAAAAAGAACACACACATAAATAATAAGTAATAATAAGTACATTATATGGTCTGACAGGTACTCAAAAAAATAAAATGACCAAATAAAATGTCTTTACACTGGAACAAATAGATAAAGCCAGCTTAGCGTCCTCCTTTCCTCCGACAGATAACAAGGTAACCATAAAAAAAAAAGATATTTCTATTATATTTCTGCAGTTTAAAAGGTTTCCCTATTAGTAAAGCCTAATGAGCCTGGTTGTAATTACATGCATCCATAAGTAAATCTATTTTATCATGATGCAGTTAAATAAAAAAAAATGGCATGATTTTACACTATTTTAAAAGACTGTCCTCTAAAACTAACAAAAACTAACAACCACTAATTAAAAGTTTTTAAGGAATGTACCAGTGAAAACCATCAACAGTAAATAGTAAACCCTGGCCTGTAATACTGAAAAGGTTTCAGGATCACTCAGATGCTGTCAGATTATGTCTGAAGTGGAACTGAAGGATCTCACATGCAGCCTCATCAATGATTATAGGCTAGGATAACAACTAACTAACAAGTACCCGAAGTTATTATTTATAGATTATAAAACATTGTCCGTTTTTACTGTTAAAAGTATTTCCCAGGATCAATATGGCGGCGCCATTGACATACGAAGCGGGACCAATGCACCGTCTACATATGTCTATGACAGAAACTGCCCAGCGGTGGAGAAACCTGTCATGCTAGCTAACTAGCATGTTTAGCTAGCTAAATTGTTAAATGGCCTACTCGCAACTCCTGACTGTTTTAAGAGGCCTCAAGCAAAACGAAAATAAACTACACCCAAACTTGATTTATATCTGAATCAGTGTATACTACATTTCATCACTTATCACAAGTTCACTTTCCCACCACTGGCACCGGCGGCCGCCGCCAGTCTCTCCTCCTTCCTCCACCTTCCCCTCACTCACCTGCTGGTGTTCTGTCAGTTTAGCATACTAGCATATATTACGTTAATGCGCATGCGGGTTAAGGTTAGGATTAGGTGTAGTCATCAGTTTGCACTATGCGTATGCTGATCTGACAATGTATGCTAACATGACAGAACACCGGCCACCTCCATCACCTGCGGCTGATTCTAATGCTGCTGAGGAAACTCCGTCACTAGCAGCAAAAATGTGTTGTTTTAACACATTTAGCGGCATCAGCTTGAAGGGCTTGCCTCTTTCTGTCTCGATTTTTTTCAGTGTGTCCTTTCCGTTTTCTGTTCTCCATCATGTTCTGTCTCTTACTGTATGATTGAATAATATGACTATGTGGCCCAAGAGGGAGGGGGCATCGGTCCTTGGCTGTAATTGGTCCAGCCCAGAATCAGTCATGACTGATGGGTCGATCTATCAGATTTGTGTACCAATAGGTCTCATACCTTTCATAATTAGTACCATTAGTAGCCTTAAAAAATAAATAAATAAAAAAATAAAAAGAAACGAAAAGGCCCGGCCTAAAATAAAAAAACCTGGTATGCCTGATGGCCACTCTAGCACTGGTGATAGACCTGACAAGCCTCCTCCATCTATTTTCTTCACATGTAATCAGGTTGAGAAACAACTGAGAAGACAACACTCAGACAAGGCATGGGGTGAGTCCCCGTGTTCTTAACGCCTGTGCCTCCCACCTCTGTGGAGTCTTACACTACATCTTCATGAGTCTGAGTCTACAGAGGGTCCCAGTACAGTGGAAGACGTCATGCCTTGTTCCTGTACCAAAGACCCTACGTCCCAGTGGCCTCCAGGACTACAGACCTGTGGCACTGTCTTCACATCTCATGAAGACCCTTGAGAGACTCATACTGGATCCGCTCCAACCCATGGTTAGACCACATGTGGACCCCCTTCAGTTCACATACCAGCCTCATCTCGAAGTTGAGGACGCCATCATCTACCTGCTCTACGCCCACCTGGACCAGCCGGCAAGCACTGTGACTGTCATGTTTTTTTACTTTTCCAGGACATTCAATACCATCAGGCCAACCCTCCTGGGTGAGAAGCTGACAGTGATGCAGGTGGAGGATTCTCTGGTGTCCTGGATTGTGGACTACCTCACTGGAAGACCACAGTATGGTCACCTGCAGCACTGTGTCGGTGGTCAGGAACACTGGAGCACCACAAGGGACTGTCCTCTGTCCATCTGCAGCTTAATGTGACAAAGACTAAGGAACTGATTGTAGATTTTAGGAGATCTAGAACACCAGGACAGAAATTAGGACAACAATAAAAAGCATTGTGTAAGAATAGATAAATAAAAGGAATCCTCCTCTTGTGTGTTTCATTAGCGAAGCATCACTTCTAGACCTCCAGCCTCCAGTCTGGTCCCGCTCTGCTGGAATGAAGGACCAAAGCTACTTTCCACACTGACTGCTACATGCTGGCAGCAGACTGGCACCTTATTTAGCAGGATGGATTTTATTACATGGAAGTTTTGTTTCACCATGACAGAACATGTTTTAGATGTCAATGTTCTTATTAATACTGTTTAGGAGGGGAGGACTGGGCGCTAATTCAGATGTATGGATAGCAGGCACCAAGATGCTATGTCGGTCAGGACATATGGACTGAAGACAAAGAGGTCAGGGATCGTCTTTCACAGGCTTCAGTGTCCGGGCACTTTATTATGTCAACTCAGTGTTGTAACAGTTTTCTGTGAACAATAATAAACAAATATTGCTCCATCAGTTGTTTGGAATAGACTCACTTGAACAAACATACTAATTCGGCATACAGGACATCAATAATAATCACCCAGCAGTCAACATCTAACCATTTGCCAGTAAATTAAATTACACAGTGCAACAGCACCCTCTACTGGTTAACTCTGGTTATCTCTCCCAGCATAGCGCTCTCCCACAGCGCACTCACTGAACACTCGGAGAGGCAAAACAAAGGCACACTTGAACGAAAAGGACCCAACTTTTAAATAACTACAAGGAGGGTCGTCAGCAGGAATGTGAGCACCGTCTGTTAGCGCCGCTGCATGTTCTTGCTGCACGCTCTAACCAAGTAATAAGTTCCTCAACATTACGTCACTTCCTCCCAGCGGCAGGAAGAAAACGGACAACGTCCTTCAACAATAACAGCCTTTTATACAAATACCATCTCCCTTGTTCCTGAAAATCCTGTTTTTTCCCCGACCGTGGCTCTTAGGAGAATTAATATCAAATGTGCATCTTTATTTATTTCTGCAAACAGCTTTAATATCTAACATGTGGTGTGAAAGGTAATAGTGGATTGTGCAGAAACGTCTCACATTTCACATCATTTCCTTTATTGTATTGTGGACCGTTGGTGTCGCCATTTCTCATTTTGTTAGATTAGATTATGTGCGTACGCCTGGGTCAGAGTTTGCGTGGATTTAGTTTTCCTGCCAAGTTTGGTTTTCATAAATCCCAAAAGGTGACTACATTTGGCGTACGCCAGTATTTTTTGCTACGCAAGCTTGATAAATGAGGCCTCTGGACGTCAATCTCATGGCTCCATCCATGTGGTTTTTTTCTGGGGCAACCTTTGGAACAAGATATTTAAACTGGTCCTAGTCTTAAAGCTGGCTTTAGGTCAGCTCCAGAAGAAGACAGGTCCAGGACTGGCACACTGGCGTCCAGTCAGCAGCGCCTCTGTGCAGGCTCTCGCTCCTATAAGAAGTAAAAATGGGGTTGGAGTAACTTACAATGACACTAATTTTATATATATATATATATATATATATATATATATATATATATATATATATATATATATATATATATATATATATATATACAGATATTTATATCTGTATATACTGTAAAAATGAGAACTAACTATTTGGAACCTGCCTATCGTTGTGATCACTTTACCACAATAAAAACAGCCCCTGCTCCTTTTTTTTTATAACATTGTTGTGGCATTTTATTTATTTATTTAAGTGTTTTTTCTTTTCTATTTTTGATCTGGAGGGTCAGAACTTTGTCCGCTGAGTGGATATTGTGTGTATGTTTTTTTTTTTTTAGCATCATATAGTTTAATTTTATTGTCATTGTCTTTAATGCTGCTGTAACGCAGCGTTTTCCCAGTCTGGGATCAATGACGTGCGTCTGATTCTGATTCTCGCATGTCTAATGGATGTTTGTGAAAGGCCACCGTAGATGCGTGCAGTGAGGATTTTAAAACTTCAAACTTGCCTGATGTTATCAAAGAGAAACACTCATGTAGCTCTAAAGGCTGGAAATCATAACACTCAAGCCTGGTTCTTAGTCACGTGTTACAGACGGCGCGCGCGTTTGTGCAGCAAGTATCTCCCATCCCATACCGGTGGTTGCCGTGACAACCATACACTTACCAAGAGTGCCACACCACAGCTCGCTGGCTGAGCAGTTTTCAAGCCTTGAGGTACCGTTTCAAACTTAAACTAAAACCAAGGCAGAATAATGTCGGATATCGGATCTTATGATTTTGACAACGAACATAGAAAATTTGGGGTGAGTCCGCGTAATTAATTGAAATAAATAAGACAGTCTGGTGAAAGTAACCAGAAACAGGTAGATTTAGCTATTAAACGTTGTGGGCTGATGGGCAGCTGTCCTCCGCCTCTTGTTTATCTTTGAACTCTCATTCTGTCCGTGTGACTGGAGCAGGAGTATGAAGGTGGAAGAAATGAGGCTGGAGGGAGATACACGAAAGCTGTTCTGCCCAATGGAGACATTTACGAGGGGCAGTGTGAGAATGGAGAAAGACACGGACAGGTAGCTTGTTACATCACAGTCTCGCGGGATTAGGTGGTCAACGTGATCATAGCAAGGACATAAAACAATTAAAAGCTGAAATAATAATCATAAACTTACTGCACATTACATAAACAGCCTCATACATTTTTATCAAACAGTCCATGTAATTTGTAAATGTTACTTTTATCCTTGTGGAAAATAATTTAACTTTAATCACAGAAACACATTCTAGTCACACTACTTTATGACTGATGATTATGCTTCTCACAGAAGGGCTAATGGATGCTAATTTATGGCTTTTTTTATCCAACAGGGGACATATCGCTTCAGTAATGGTGCAAGATATGTGGGAGACTATTTCCACAACTTGAAACATGGACAGGGCACTTTCTACTATCCAGATGGGTCCAGATATGAAGGTAGAACCAGTTTGCTTTCAGACACCATTACAGTTTCTTTTATTTAACTAAAACAAACAAAAACAGGTTACATAAATCTGAATCAATTATTTTGATTTTAAAAGTAGACAATGTGATTTAAAAAAAAAAAAAAAAAAAAAAATGCTCCCAGCTCCTGATTTTGATTTGTCCTTGAATGTCTTTGTGCAGACATCATGATCAGGGATCAGTAACTATGGTAACACACAGAAGTCTTTCTGATTGGAGATTTAAATTTTAAGTGTTTATTGAAACAATACTTTTTTTTATAGTACTTTTTTTTTATCAATATCAATATTAATACTTCTAGCTCCTTAAAGGAAAATCTCACACACACACACACACACACACACACACACACACACACACACACACACACACACACACACACACACACACACACACACACACAGAATGCAGTAATATTTTTATTGCCACAGCAATATGAAATATGAATAAAACTCATGAGCTTAAATACTAAAAAGAAATGCTTATAAAATTACAGTAAAATATATCGATGGGTGAATTGAATGAAAATACAAAATCTATATAAAATAATGGAAACAAATACAAATCCATATAAAATTAATATTTCTTAAATTGAAAGTATTATTTAAAGAAATATCGAACACATCATCATTGCTAGCATCATTATCATCACGACATATGACAGGCTATTGTAATCACGTGACACTGAAGACAGGGAAGGAATCCACCACAGCTTGTAATTATTTTTTTCTAAAACTCTGAGAAGTGAAAACTAATGGTATGTTTTGTATGAGCACTGGGACTTTTATTGGCAGATATGATTCCAGAGTATCAGTACGCTCATCCCTAGTGTTTATTTGGACCATAAATATTTGGGTCTGATCATTTTAATGTTAAAAAGTGTGTGTTTTTCATCAAAGCAAAACACTTTGACATAATGCAAAATGCAAGAAATATGACAGAGGAAGAAGAAAAGATGGGAACGTGGTTTATCGATCTATAAACAGGGCGGAGTGAAAGTTCTCTCTGCAACTTTTGCTGGAACAGATCAGGAACACATTGATTAAGGTCCGGGGCAAAGACAAAGCCAGTAATTACATACACATGCAGACAAAAGCAACCACGCCAACTGGAGATGAGACGGCAGATAATATTAGATCAGACTGAGGTGGTCACATGAGGCGGTTGATGAGATTCATGTATTAATCTGATGAAAACAGAGCGTTGGATGCTTGATAGGTGGATACTGGTCATTTTTATTACCTGAAAAATAACTTTCTAGTCAAACTAAAGCCAGGAGGCTTCCTGGTTCTCCTCTTTTAAAGTTACGAAGTTGGCATTGGAGTTTGTATGTCTTTTGTTTCTGTAAAAAATACAGTAATTTCCTGTGTTTCTTAACCTCAGTCAGTGTGTGATTACATGATTACGTGGCAGGTCGTCTGATTTACATAAGCCTAAAATCTGCTCCACTAATGCAGACAGATGTTTGTGTCTTTGTCTAAAATAAAAAGTCAGATGATTTTTAGGGGTTTTGGACGGTTTTGAGCTGCAGCAAAATATGAAGTTTCATCACCATTTCTAATCTTTGAGTTGCGGTGGAGTTGCTTTGAGCCAGTTTCTGCTTTTTAAAATCATCACACTCCTGAGATCTCATCTGAAGTGCTCATACTGGAACTTTATAAACCAAATCAATCGTTGTCTGTATTTGGACATCAGGGTCATGGGGGGAAGACCTGAGACAAGGCCATGGCGTTTACACCTACCTCAACGGAGACATATACGATGGAGAATGGCAGCTCAACGAGAGGTATGTCTGGAGTGTCACAAAAGCAAACAACTTGTTCCACTGGGTTTACAAACAGATCTTTTGTTATTCAAGGAGTGGACGGTGGCTTTGTTCACTTAAAACTCAAAGAGAAGATTCAGCACAGACAGATAACACACAATGGTTTGTAATCACCCCTGCACATTTTTCTTAATGCTTGGCTTACAACCTGTCATTTAAATGGACTTTTTTGGGTATAAAGAAAACATTAAAAATAGTACAATGCTGCAGTCACATAATTAGTTAAATAAATTCTACTTGTGTTCAATCTTAGTGTCACATGACCTCAGAATATCACTAGTCAAGAGACACCACCAAGCAAGTGGCCTAATGAAGACCAAGGAGCTCTCCAAGCAGGTCAGGGACAAGATTGTGAAGGAGCTGAAAGCTCCACAGCAGAGACTGCTGGATCTGTCTAACGGTCCACAAAAAGCTGGGCACACCACAGAGCTGAACTTTAGGAGTGGGTTCACCAAAACACACGAACATCTGGAAGAAAGTCCTCTTGTCAGATGAGACTAAATGTGAACTTTTTGGCAATCGAAGATCAAACCAAGTCAGGAACAAACCCGACACCTCTCATCACCCCAAGAACAGCATCCCATGGTCAAGCATGGTGCTGGCAGCATCATGGTGTGGAGATGTTTTTTTAATGGCTGGGAAACTGATCAGACTTAAAGAAATTATGGATGAAACTAAATCCAGGGAAATTCTTGAGGAAAAACCCGTTTGAGTCTTCCAGAGATTTGAAGCTCAGCACACCGCTAAAGGCTGCGATATACTTGCTTTATAGCGACGTGTCTGCATACATAACATGGCAGCCACACGGTGCTAGCAATCGTTCGCTCATGTTAATACAAGGTAATGTGTCGCGCGCGCAAGTTGTAATATTGACTAGAAGAGCATGAACATGAGGTCTGAGATAAACACAGAGGTGATAATAGTTTTGAAGACCAGTTCTCGGACCATGTCTGCAACTACTGCCATCTGTATGATGTTCCCTACCCGTTGCACACTGATAAATACTCGTTTCTTAACAGTTGGCAACAGATTGGAAGCGTTTTGGGGGTTGATGTCCTGGAAGTACAATGTGACCGGTAGATCAACCTTTTTACTACTTCAAAGTCCAGCTGCTGTTTACTCCTCCTAGCAGTGATCTCCAGTTTTGAGTGTTTTTGCTGTGCCATGCTTCGTCATTTGCAGCAAGCATATACACAAACGTAGCAGAACCTGCATTCAGAGCAATACATCCCAGCCCTAAGGCAATACTCGAGTGGTTGTAGGGGAAACATTTACATGTGTTTCAATGGCTGAGTTAAAATCCAGACCTCAGTCCAGCTGAGAATCTGTGGCAGGACATAAAGATGGCTGAACACCAGCAGAACCCATCCATGTTTAAGGAGGTGGTCCAGTTTTGGTTTGAAGAGTGGCCAAAAACTCCAGTATGCGACATACAGCTGTAAAAGACGAAATACTGACTTATTGGAGGGAGTGGATATGTATGCATGCACCTTTTATTCCTTTTAAAATTTAACTATTTACATGTTTTTACATTAAACCCCCTAAAATGTCATTTAAATTTCAGGTTGTAACACAAAAAATAGGAAAAATATCTTCAATAGAGGACAGATGAAGTTATTCTGAAGTTTTAACTCAGATCATAAAACCCACACGCCACTATATGAGTTTAAACAGTTTTATTTTATAGAAATCTTGAAAGTGTTTCATGTGATTCCCAGGCACGGTCAGGGTGTGTACCATTACCATGAAACCGGATTAAAGTACAAGGGAACATGGTTGAACGGCAGTATGGAGTCAGCTGGAGAGTATATCTACTCTAAGTACAGATACAAGGGCAACTTTGTCAACAACAAAGTAAGTCTGGAGCCACAATGAACTTCATCACTGATGCACCATAGAGATGAAAAAGTATTAACACACAGGAATAAAAAGCAAACGATTGGTTACCACGATAGGTTATGATGAGTGGTTAAATAAGAAAAAGAAAAGTGCTGAACAAATACAGTCTATTACATAATTTTTTACAATCTTTAATCTCCTTTTGCAGCCTCAGGGGCCGGGGAAGTTTATATTTGACAACGGCTGTGAGCAACATGGAGAATACCACAGAGTAGAGCAGGTAACCCCACAGAAAGTAAATATATTTCTCTTACTTAAAATTTAGTGTTACTGTCTGGAAAGAAAAAGATGGTGGGATCACTTTTGTTGCGACAGCAGCAGCTACAGACTGAAACTCTGAGTGAACGATTGAACGAATGAATAAACGAATGAATGAATGAACTGAGAAACAACATAACTGTGTCAATACTAAACCTCCACCTGGACACGGAGGAAAACAGTGAAAACAGGAAAAGTCTCCCTGTCCATGCTTCAGGGAAGGTTATCTCACATTAGGGTCCTCTGGAGCCAGAGAGGAGGTGCTGCTACTGCTTTTTTAATCCATTTCTGATGCCGTGCACGCTAGTAACAAGTAGCGTTTAGTAGAACAGATCAGTCGTAGATCAGTCAGTCACATGAGTGTGCTGCATGTCCTCAGGCTAACCCCTAACCCCTAACTCTAACCTAACTAGGGTTGAGTGTGCTGCATGTCGGCAGGTTAATCTGAATCTTTTTTAACTAATAGAACTGAAAATGTCTCCACTGTACTAGCCCTTCTGTGTATTTGCTTGCATGTTAGCAGCTGTTGCTAGTTATGATTAGCAATTACAACAGTGGGCTAACTGAAGTGCAGTTTTAATAAAAGTTTGAGTTGTAATTAAAACCAATTTAAAGTAAGAGATTCACGTTAAGACAGTAAAATATAAACCCCCATTTCCATCAGGCAGAAGCAGATACAACCAAATGAAAATATTATTTATTGTTGAGTGGTGGCACCTATCATTATAAAAGGAGTTTCTCATCAGTGCTGACATTTAAACTTTGCTTCCCAACTTAGCAAAATCCCTGTTAACCCAAAAGGGTCTGAGAACATATTGTTTGGTATAATACTTTTAATTTTACTTTATGTACCACATAAAAAGAAAATGTTTACCACAGTCATGTTTGGTATTGTTTTTTGCCCCCAGCACAATGTCACTTATACATGTATGATCTTATAATTATTTTTTTCAATTTAACCTGTTTCAGCAACATATTCGGACTAAAAAAACACAGATCATTAAATTATAATAGAGAAAGTACTATTTATTACCATAAAACCTCAAACACAAATTTTCCATTTAGTAATAAGACAAAAAATGACAAATATAGAAAGAAACTGACATCTATCTGTAATTTCACAGTTTTACACTCTGATAAATATTTCCATATTATCAAATTCCAACTATTATATCTCAGTTTTTATGTGGTCCATCAGTGTGAAACAAAAACTGAGAGAGTTTCAGACCCGAACTTTCCAGCAAAGCTGGCAGCAGCTCCAGGTGACAAAGTTTTTGTTACGGGGCTATAAAAATGTCATGTGATCAGATCACGTCACCTCTGCCTTCTTACACATACACAGTACTGGAAGTAACGGCACTTTATATACAAACTAATTTATTTGAAAAGTATCTGGTTGCTTTAGAATCATGTTAAAGTTGACCGGCTAGTTAGTGAGTAGAGAAACTTACCAATTATCTTGATGAGAAGGATGTTCCTACTTCTGTGCACACAGTCCTAATACCTGATCAACAGATGTTAGCTTCGGTCTCAGACTGACTCCACATTAAACCCATTAAACACATTAAACCTGGAGTGTGCAGATGTTTTACGCTGGGTTTGCAATGCAAACCAAAATCCACTGCAGACCACTGCTAGCTTTGTTTTTAGGCTCAGCCTCTGTCCGTTCTCTGCAGGATGATGCTGAAGATGTGTTGGATAATCTGGACTACACTCCCGTCCTCAGATGGATTCCCAAGGGCATCGTCAACCTGACGACATCAACAACTGTAAAAAAGACCTAAGGTGACCTCTAGCAGACAGATAATACTGTAGATGTTACTCTGGCCCACAGAGACCCAACCACCTAAGAAACCTTCTTAGCCTCCAAGCAAATATCCTAAAAATAGTTTTAAAGTGTTCTTTGCATTATGTCTACAGGTTAAACAGAATTCAGACTACTGACCTCAGTATATTCCTATTTACAAGTTACAGATTAACAACTCACATTCAAGCTAATTTTTAGTCTCACCTACATACCCTTGTCCATTGTTGGTTGGTTAAAAGTTTAGTTGAGCCAGAACATGCTCAAGTAGGATGCATGCTTTCTGCACACGCTGACAACACCAAAATCTCATTTCCTTGTGGAGTTGAGGACACAAGTAGGATGTTTTGAATGTATTGAAACATCTGAGTGAAGGCTGGATTTCTCCATCAGAACTTAACCCCCCCCCCCCGCATATTTTTTCAACAAATTAAAATAAATAAACAAATAAATAGCAAATGCAATATACAGTTTCTATCAAAATACATCAATATATATAAAGTTATTCTTTTCTTTTATTAATAATCAAATTTACTTTATAATGAAACATAGCTTATATGTTTATCTTTCTTTACTTGTCATCTTTTGTGCTTTTGCAAAGGGGGCCTCTGGCCAGAGGCTTGCGTCTTTGGGGGGACCCTGAAATGGAAAGGTTTGGAAACCCTCTGGGGTAAACAGCCTCGTAGATACTATATTGAAAAGAAAGTTAACAGAAGTCAGACAATAAAAGACTTTTTTTCAAATTAGATTTCAAAAGTCATTGACTATATACATCTGTATGTCTATATACGTCTATATACATAGTCTCACTGCTTCTAGAAGCACGACGGTCTCACAACAACACGGGGGATCAGATATTCTTAAACACAGAGTTGAGGCGCATGTGGATTTATGGGCGTGTCCTCAACGCCACATAGAAATTACGTTGTCATGTTGTGTGCATGTGTAGAAAGCACGGGTAGGTAGGACGTCTGGATGGGTACGAGGGAATGTTAGAACACCACAAAGGCCTGACAACAGATTTCACAACATTAGCAGGACTCTATAACTTTCTGCACTGGTTGCACTGGTGCACCTAACTTCTTAACTTGAGGTGCACCCCACTTTTTCCAGCGTTGCTCCCAGCACCTCACTTAATAGTGTCTGAAAGAAAGTGTCTGAGCAGCTTTAATGTGAAGGAAGAAACTGCTCCATAATTTAGGAGCAACAACTGAAAAAGCTCCATCACCTCTGGATTTAAGCCTGGAAAGTGGAACCTCCAGAGCTGTTGAGGAGCACAACACAGTTTATGATCCAGCCCTTCCTGTTCTGCACTGTATGTGAAAGATTTTTATTTAAACCTTTGTGAAGTTATGCGTCCACGTCACATTTGTCCTCTCAGCTCACGCAGATGGGAATTTTTTCAATGACACGCAAGTCCTTAAAAAACCTAACAGAGCGAAGCTGAGTGGCTGAGGATTAGCTTGATCTGGTGGGGCTGACTGGTGGTGATAAAACCCAGCTTCATCACTAAGAGGGCAGAGCCCCAAAAATAAAACAGCAAAGAATCAGAGAGAAAAAGCTCATCAGCTGCACCAGAGTCCTCATCATTCAACAATTAGTTTCCATCTCAGGGTAGATCTTTGACATCCATGTCCGTTTCCATAGTTAAGACTTTTCCACATATTTACGACACTGCCCCCATGTGGCAGTAAAACACGACATGTTTGTGCAGTAAAACACGACATGTAGACGTGTTTGTGCAGTAAAACACGACATGTAGGCATGTTTGTGCAGTAAAACACGACATGTAGACATGTTTGTGCAGTAAAACACGACATGTAGGCATGTTTGTGCAGTAAAACACGACATGTAGACATGTTTGTGCAGTAAAACACGACATGTAGGCGTGTTTGTGTAGTAAAACACGACATGTAGACGTGTTTGTGCAGTAAAACACGACATGTAGGCATGTTTGTGCAGTAAAACACGACATGTAGGCATGTTTGTGCAGTAAAACACGACATGTAGGCATGTTTGTGCAGTAAAACACGACATGTAGACATGTTTGTGCAGTAAAACACGACATGTAGGCGTGTTTGTGTAGTAAAACACGACATGTAGACGTGTTTGTGCAGTAAAACACGACATGTAGGCATGTTTGTGCAGTAAAACACGACATGTAGGCATGTTTGTGCAGTAAAACACGACATGTAGGCATGTTTGTGCAGTAAAACACGACATGTAGGCATGTTTGTGTAGTAAAACACGACATGTAGACGTGTTTGTGCAGTAAAACACGACATGTAGACGTGTTTGTGCAGTAAAACACGACATGTAGACGTGTTTGTGCAGTAAAACACGACATGTAGACGTGTTTGTGCAGTAAAACACAACATGTAGACGTGTTTGTGCAGTAAAACATGACATGTAGGCATGTTTGTGTAGTAAAACATGACATGTAGACGTGTTTGTGCAGTAAAACACGACATGTAGACATGTTTGTGACGTTCACATACCTTAATCAGATTTTTGCTGACTTTGACTTTTATTCAACTTAAGATTGTAAAACAGTATCATCTCATTTTCGGGTCTTTATTAAGTATTTTGTTTCTAAATAAAATTTTAGTGTGAACACTAGCTTTACATTTTGGAAAGTGCTCACATATTTATCATCACCATTTGCATGTTTTTCTAAATACCTCAGATTATCCTCAGATTACTTCAGATTATTAATACTACTTAAAAAAAAGGATAAATTGTACTCTATTGTATTGACAGTTTAATAGAGTTATAGACAGTAAATATGCCCCTCTTCTTGAGTTCAGTGGGTTTTTGGTTTTTGCAGTTTATGTCCACGTCACGTCTCCAATGAGTTGTGAAGGTGAGAGGAGGAGGAGAAAGATAGTTAATCCAAATCTGCACTGAGTAAGGTTTTCTGTTTTCTCTTGTTAGCTGCAGAAATAGAGACAGCTTCAGCAGCTGATGATGCAGGAAGCTAAACGGTGTCATCAGCCCACGATTCTGCATCCTTCATCTTTTATTTATTAGTCTTAATAACCTGTATTTAGTAATAAATGTATTAAAACAATTTGTTAAGCTTCCAGAGTGATGCTTTTAGTGAAGAAGGACAGTTTGTCTCCTGTAATGTGTGATAACTAGTGTAAAGCAGATACTGCCCCTCTGTAAAACAGCACCAAATTAGTAAAAAGAGGAACTGAGCCACTAACATCCATCAGAATAAACCTCCAAATGAAATGAAAACTAAGTCCCTTTTATTAGTTTAGGTTATTCTGCTGCAGTTGTTTATTTATTTAGATGTTTTGTTGACACAGAACCTGAAATCACTGCTCTAATAAAACACCCTTTTCTATTCTGTGTGAACAACCAGGATGCATCTTTTTATACAACTCAATGACACAATCCCTCCAGAACCCTTACATAACACTGGTCCAGTGCTGTATTTCATGCTGTGTTTCAATAAAGTTTTGGTGATCTTCTGTAGAAGTTTATAATAGTCATCTGGAGAAACAGGAGGCATCTTGCGGCTAATTAGCTTTAGCTCTTGAGTATAAGGTTTCTGCTATTTGTTACACTAACAAGATTGTAAAAGTCTTAAAAATGTAGTAGTATCCAATCAAATCTACCAGAAAATACAGTCACAGTGTTTAAGAAGTACTGAGGAGCTGCTGCCCATAAATTTCTTGAGTAGAAAAATAAGAATATTGGCAGAAAAATGCAAGCAGAGGGGAGAGCGAATCAGCAAAGCGTCAGTAGGGGAACATAAGCCGGAAGACAAAGCCTATAGGAACTAGAGCGCTGGTTATAAACTTCAACCCCTAATACAGCCGCACGTGTTCGGATGAAGACCAGAAGGTGGGAACAAATTACACCAGTTTTAAAAATCACTGCACTGGCTCCCCGTGTGTTTCAGGATTGACTTCAGGGTTTTTATAGTTGTTTATAAATGTATTAATGGTCTCGGGTCTTTTCATTTATCTGACCTGCTTTTAAGGTATGAGCCCTCGCAGCAGGGCTGGACTGGGACAAAAAGTCAGGCCGGGAGTCGTACACTAACCCACGCCGCCCTAATTCATACTGTACACATATTCTCACAAGTACACACATGTTTGCATGCACACACACACACACACACAGACTAAGTAATAACTGAAGCTCAAATCTTCTATATAGACTGACATTCACACACAACTAAGCCACCAGTCCAGAGCTTTTCTCTCATCAAAAAAGTCAATACAACAATCAGAGCAGGGCTGGATTATTCTTATCATATTATGTTAACCTGAAACAACATGACTGTGTCATTTTGTCAGCAAATAATTGAGAAGACAGTTTACCATAAATACAAATGTTAACATCAATATTTGCTGCAACAGTAAAAACAAGAAGTGGTCAACAGTCACTTCACTTGATGTGATTCAGCTAACATTAGCAAATGAAAAAGTAACTCAGTAATCACAACTCAGCAGGACCCGCCAAATATTTCATGTAGTAAAATAGGCCAACAAGCATAAAACGCTGCAATCACGTCATTTACAGCCCGATAAACACACTGATGCAGTCGCAAAGTTTCCTCTTCAGCTTTAACCTGGACTAAGAAGATGTTCCTCACTGGCCCAGTTTACAGCTGTTTTGTATCTACTTTGTACCAGTTTGTATTTTAATCACTAAGAAGTAGAAAATGTATTCAGCTGCATTCTTTCTCAATGTGTGTGCACGGAAACCAAGGCGAGCCACGATAAGAAGAAAAGGTCAGCGTGCCCCTGACTCTCTATACCTTATCCTAGTAGAAAATGCTGAAACCTGTAAGTCTTGAAATTGTGTAATTCTGTACTGTTTCATGTACAGGGGAAGGACTTCGTGAACCTCCCCTATAAATGCTTTGTAATGTGTGAAACAGCTTAGTGTGTGTATCATACCCGTATGGTGCATACACTCCTTGCAAGTAAAATTGCATACATGAAGTAATGCTCTGTGTTCTTCTTGTGCTGAAAGGTTTAGCTTTGCAGTGCTTGTGTTGGGGAGAATTTCCCTAACATGTTCAGACAAGTTTAGCTGAGCAGCCTTAGTATTGAAATATCCACCTGTCATTTTAACACAGCACATAAAATTAACTTCTGTTTTATCTATGATACTAAGAAATTCCATATAGGACCTCCTGTATGTCCAAGGTTGGAATAACCAGTAGCTTTTATGTTTGGGCTGATGAGACATGTAACAGTAGGTACATCAACAAACCACAGAAACATTAACAATAGAATAAAGTTTTGACAACAAAGCAGTAGCAGGGTCATTACTACAGCTACATAAAGAGTCATGAGGAATCTCAACTAGTGCTCATCATATTATGTTCAGATAAATGTTTGCAGCTTGTAACACAGCAGCTGTCGTTTTTAAACACTGAACTCACATGATGTCGCTGCTGATTTGAAAATATCCTAATGCCTCCTCCTCTTCCCGTCTCCCCCTTTCAACTTTTTATTCCGAGTCCATTTCACAACTACGTTTCTCCGCATCTCAGCTGTTCCACCTCTGTACGCTTTGCTTGTGTTGATCATTAAAAAAATGTTACCGTAATTTTGACTAGTCTTTATTAGTGACAGCTGACGAGCACAAATTATTTTGTCTGTGCACTGGTGTCAGAGCCAGGCAGACCAATGTAATGCCGTTTAGCTGTTCCTTTAGTTAGAACTAAAACTTATGACCTTGTTCTATTATTACGACCCTCGACTGTGGAACAGCCTGCCAGAGAACCTCAGGGCTGCAGAGACCGTTCATGTTTTTACAAAGAGGCTCATGACCCACCTTTTTAGTATAGCTTATAGCTGAACTTTATTTATTATTTAGATATTGTTTCCTAACGTCGGTGTCAGGCCACATTTTCTATCTCCAGATGTTTATCTCTAGTTATGTTTTTATACGGATGTTTCAGTTAAAGAGACAGAAACTAGAAGTCTGAGTTTATGTTTGTGCATAGGGGGGTGGGGGGCGGGATGATGTGTGTGTCAGAGTATGATCAGGTGTGTAATTGAGCTTTGTTTTATACTTGTGTGTGAAGGTTTTATATATATTCAAAAATAGTTTTTATTATGTAAAGCACTTTGTGCTGCTGTTTGTATGAAAAGTGTTTTATAAATAAAGTTTGATTTGATTTGGTTTTATTTGAATAAATAAAACTGTTTAAACTGTTTCATTTCCTGGAATCAGTCTGATTACTCCTCCCTTTTCCTCTTGCAGTGAAACAGCAGCTCCTCTCACTTCTTGTTCCCTCTCCCTCAGATCTAAAGTTTGAAGTCGATAGGCGACAAGCACGGTGCAAACTGTACTTTAGATCAGATGTCAAACTTTTTTTTGGTATATGGGAGTAAAACAAACAGTCACTGTTGCTGAGAGCTGAAATGGCGCAGAAAGGCGTTGAGCTGGATAAAGAAACTATTTCTTGTTCCATCTGCCTGGATCGACTGAAGGATCCGCAGAACTGATCAGCAGAGTATCTGTTATCGCTGTTTTATAGATGAACATAACGGTCATGAAACAGTCACAGCTGCAGCAGAAAGAGCTGAGAAGCAGAAGGAGCTGGAGGTGAGCCGACAACAAATCCAGCAGAGAATCCAGGATGGAGAGAAAAATGTGAAGCTGCTTCAACAGGAGGTGGAGGCCATCAGTGGCTCCGCTGATAAAGCAGTGGAGGACAGTGTGAAGATCTTCACTGATTTGATCCGTCTCATCCAGAAAAGAAGCTCTGATGTGAAGCAGCAGATCAGATCCCAGCAGGAAACTGAAGTGAGTCGAGTCAAAGAGCTTCAGGAGAAGCTGGAGCAGGAGATCACTGAGCTGAAGAGGAAAGACGGTGAGCTGGAGCAGCTCTCACACACAGAGGATCACATCCAGTTTCTACACAACTACCCCTCACTGTCAGCACTCAGTGAGTCTACACACTCATCCAGCATCAATATTCCTCCTCTCAGATGCTTTGAGGATGTGACAGCAGCTGTGTCAGAGCTCAGAGATAAACTACAGGGCGTCCTGACAAACGTCTCACGAGCTGACTTCTTAAAATATTCAAGAGAAATCACACTGGATCCAAACACAGCAAACACACATCTGTTTTTATCTGAGGGGAACAGAAAAGCAACAGTAGTGGAAGAAGAACAGGCTTATTCTGGTCATCCAGACCGGTTCACTGACTTCCGGCAGGTCCTGAGCACAGAGACTCTGACGGGACGATGTTACTGGGAGGTGGAGTGGAGAGGAGGAGGAGGGATCTGTGTAGCAGTTACCTACAAAAGCATCGAAAGACCAGGGAGGTCTAAAAAATGTTCATTTGGGACTAATGACAAGTCTTGGGCGTTATATTGTGACACAAATGGTTACAGATTTTGGAACAACAAAAACAACACTCCAGTCTCAGGCCCGTCTTCCTCCAGAGTAGGAGTGTATCTGGATCACAGCGCAGGTGTTCTGTCCTTCTACAGCGTCGCTGAAACCATGAATCTTCTCCACAGAGTCCAGACCACATTCACCCAGCCACTCTATGCTGGACTTTGGTTTTCCAACTCGGATGGAACCAGTGCTGCGTTCATTAAAGTGAGATAGTCAGAAAAAGGGCTGTTCGTCTTATATAATAGTTAATCAAATAGTCAAATAGTTAATTGTGATTAATTAATTGTTTAGCACGGTCTGCACTGACCTCGGTTTTTTCTGGGGCGCTGGTGGTTTGGAAGGTGAGGTTAAGCTGTTTTTAATGCCCTTGATGTTCTTTTCCATATCTTCAGGCTTTAGCATTAGTGGTAGCTTTAGCATTGATTTTGGTCATGGTTTGGGGTTTAAAGTGTTAAGACTCCTTCACTGGGGTCTAAAAGCTTATTGTCATGAGATCGATTTCTGGTAGAGAGATAAACTTGTGGGATTTATGTCTAAATGACCATTTTCAGGGTTTAACTGCAGAGCGTTATTACCGAACGTCTGCTCCCTCCACCAGCTTGCTGGAACTCTCATAATACATTTATTTCAAGGTGTATGCCCAAATACAACCATCACAACTCCACAAAGTTTTAGCCAAATTTCTCACGGTTTGGTTTGTTACTAACAGCAGAGATGTAGTTATGATACAGGTCACTGTTACACATTAAAATACCTGCTTTCATGCGGAAATAATTTTATTAGGCTCTTTAACAAAGACATATGGTAAAATATTAATAATTGTATAAGTTAATTAATTTGACACTTTAATAAACAAGTTTGATCATTTGAATTTATGTAACACACACACACACTGTGGAAGTCATTTTAATGCATAAGGTAATCACTCATATTTACTCATATAATAATCACACATGTAATCATTGTTTTTTTATTCATATATTACATTTATTCATTTATTACCTTCAATTACATTTTCATACTGTGTAATTCCTTTTACAGAACATTGAAGTTATTGTTTTCTTGTTGGGTTATTGTGCAGGCTTGTGTGAGGTCAGGCTGACTACCTGCTAGATAGAGACGGTTGTTTAGAAATACCAACCTGTTTGTGTCTGAATTCTTTCTGTGAGACTGTAAGAGTGGTGCCTTCTAGTCTCCCTTCTCCTTTTATCAGTTTAGAGACTGGCCTTCAGCTAGTTGGGTTGAATAAAACTGTTTTCCTTTGATGCAGCAAGTTAGAGTTCTCTGCTGGCTTCTTGGAGTCAGGACGACAGCTCTCAACTTGCAAGTAATTCTGTACTCTATACTTCTCCTGTAATAAACTTTTAAATACTTTTACTCACTCCAGATTCTTGGTAATTTTTTTGCTACTACAACACACACACGCACACACACACCGGGAGCTGCCTCAACCCTTGGATCCATATTTTGGGCACTTTTTCTTTTTGTTTTTTCGAAGATTGATCTGTTTTCCAAGACTTTCAAAAGTCAACACATGCAAGCTCAAAACTTTACTTCAGGTCCCTGTTTGTTGTACAACACAGGATGTTGGGCTCAAGTGTTTTGAGTATTTTAATATCTTATATCTTTAAAAAGTGTAAATAAAAAAAATGTTCTACACCTTTGCAGTGTGTGTGGATGTAGCAGGGGAAGATGCAGAGAATCCCTCAGGTAGCTGTGTGCTGTCAGACCATGGCAATGCAGCGTAAAGGCAAACTCTCTCTGCTCCCTCATGTATTCATGTCCCTGCTTTGAAAAGAGGTCCATTTGAAGATCTGGAATTCAGTTAATACAAACTAGTTAGCAAGGTCCCTTGAACAGTCTTCTTTGCTCTCCGTTCTCGGGCCTTTGCATTCAGCTTCTCATACTCTAGACTCACCACTCTAACCAAAGCGTCACTGAGTCTGGCCTTTAAACGAGTGAGAGAACTGGGCAAAACATAGGAGTGGTCCTAGTAGATTGAAGAATGAAAATGTTTTCAGTGATATTTATATCAAACCACTCAAAATGATTTGGTGCATAGCACTGCATATGTTCTGGCACGCATTCATAATTCCATAACCGTAATATCACTGCCAGGACCACGACTATGAGAAAGAGAGAAAGGGTGCGTGTGTCAGGGAAATGGGGTGTGTATGTGTTCATTCATTCATTAATCTATATATGAGTATGTCTTACAAGAGTTTCAGAAAGTAAGGAAGAGGTTTTGATATGACTGGAGCCACGATGCTCACAGATGACGATCTGCTTTCAACATTGTGCCGGTTATTGTAACCGTAGGCTGCACAAAATACGGGCATAGTTGTTGGCGTTGTCTTGACTCCGGCTGGTTCTGAAGCTAGCCTGGAATGCGGAAACCCATCCAATATGGCGGCGACGCTGCATTACACTCCAGCGTGTAATGAGGCGTCTACGTATATCACTGTCCATAGGTAAATACAGATAACAAGTTTGTAACAGTTAAATAATATAAAACTATTTCTTACTTGTGAAATGTTATCCCTTGTTTCTTGGTTTTGGTGTTTCTTTCAAGGGAACATTCGTAAGCAGCACAAAAGTCTGGCATTTTGGTTTCACACACAGTCTGACACAGTCTGACTGATCTGACCGGATCTGAAACCCCAGCCCAAGATGGCGGCCATGTTGACGTGCCTGACAAACACGAAAGCAGCATCTGGCCTCCCATGTCTATGGTGGGACCGACCGAGGTTCGTCGCGGCATACACTCATCCGTGAGAGGCTGTGACACTACGCTTTCGCATTCTGATATGTTGATCCCATAGACATAATAAAGAATAGACGCCGCATTAGCTATAGGAGTGCAAGAAATGCGGCCGCCATATTGGACCGGTAGCTAATTAGATAGCATGCAGCCAAACAACAAGATACCGAGTATTGTGCAGCATATTCCTGTTCGAATTTGCGGACCGTCGAAAACAGGGCATGTGGGATTACTTTTCACAAGTAAGTTTGAATATTACTATTGGTCATGTTGTGGGAATCAAATATTACTGTGCTGCATTTATGCCCATCAGTGAAATTGTAGCTAGCTTAGTAGGCTATGTTTAGTGCCGATGTTCACACGACAACAACCGAGACCTCATAAATCATAGCAATGCCTTAAAATACAACTGACACAAGAACATAAGAATCATTTTGTCTCATTTTGCACATGTTTAATCATAAAATATAGCACTCAGGAGTAACAAAATGTAAAAAAGGTATACAAATAGTTTATTAAAAGTACCAACAGAAACGTCAAAATAAAACAGGAAACAACTCAACTACAGAAAGTAAGTGACAACAAGACAAAAAACAGATAATTTCACAACAATAATAATTTCTCTAGACCTGTGTGTCTTGTTGGACTGGCTTTTGGCCTTTTTTGAGGCCTTAATTAACAGCTGATTGAGATGGTGATAAAGTATGAAAACGAATACAACACGTAGAAAATAATGACACGAACACCGCTGCATGCTCAGACCCGCCCGCCATGGACAAAGTTTCTTGTTAAATAAGAAACCACCGACTCAGTTGTTTATTGCACATAAAAACACAGACACCCCTCTGCAGTTATCCTTATCCTGTAGCCGACAAGCTTCTTGTGGAAGATGAAATGACCGGACCAATGCAAACCTTGCTCTTGTTCTTGCTGCCTCGAGAACAAGAACAAACTTCTTGCTTATTGCTTATTGCTTCTTGCTTCTTGCGGAGTATGTAGCGAGCTTTACTCTCTGCTACAAGGAGGACAGACCAAATATGAGCTAGATAGATACAGGATTGTCTTAACCTGCTTTTAGCAGAACATACAATAGAATAAAACGTAGAGTCAGTGTTACTGACATCATTTTATTTGAACCAGCTGCAGATGACTGATCGTAAACCGAATAACTTTCTGCCATGAGCTCAGTGCTCATCTGGACCTGATGATGGACTTGCTGCTGCTGTTGGTTCTAAAACTCAGACCATGTGGTCTATGATGTTAATCTTTGCCAACACTGACGTTATAATGTTAAAGTGGTGCTGAAAGATTCAGTATATATGATTGTTATACAATAAGCCATTTGCTAGGATCCACCAACAAACACGAGTCATGTTTTGTCTCCTGTCTTACTGTTAACTTATTCTACTCTGTATTTTATAAGATGCAGGCTGAACAGTTTTCTGATCCATCCATCCATCTATTTTCTATAGACCGTTCTCACTGACGTCACACTGTTTGTTTATGGAGTGGCTGATCTTTATTACTGCACATTTAAACAAAACAGGAAGCCTTAAGGTGGATTTATGCTCGCGCGGCGTCTGCGTGCAGTCGGCTACGCCGTAGTTGACGCTGGTGAGTTTGCTCTCGTACTCGAGCGTAGGGGGTGCGCGTCGTTTTGGTGTTGTGTTGACGTAAAAGACTTCCCCCAAAACCAGTGACAGTCAATACTACACATTTTGTCCCTTTAAAAGTAACTGATATTACCTAACTGCAGCACCAGAAGACTCAGTGTAACGTCTGCACCTGTCCTCCTCCTCCTCTCCTCTTTAGTTCGCCTCACCACCTCTGCTTCTGTGTTACGACTGATTCTCAGACGTTTAAGGAGGTTTGTGGTCTTCACACACACATCAAACTGTGCATTGTTGCTGTTTGTGGAGCTGAAATACCTCCACTCATCACTGCGTGTTGGACTGATCACTGAGCAGCGATTGAACCGCGCTGCTGAGACAGGACACTGCCTCTTGTTTGACATATGACTATGGAAGGCGGAAGAAGAAGTAGTTCCAACCTATCTTGAAAATTTAGTTGTATAAATGTTGGTATAGGAGGAATAGATATTTTAGAATTTATCTGCACATCACTACTATTTGTTCTTCTCAGATACTTATATCAAATTGTAGGCCCGTTTTTTACTTACCCACTTATTAATTAATTTATTTGTTTCACCGGTACACCGGCCCAAGAGTAATGCGGCCCACCGGGAATCCTCCCGAACCTCCCGATTAGCAAACATTGTTCTTGATGTGAGAAATCGGAGGTGTGGCGTGAGAGCATGTGAAACCAATCAAAAGCACAAGTCTCACGGCCAATGCGTGAGAGTTGCCAGCCCTGCTTTTAATGAGTTAGCTTCACAAAGCTACTTGGGTGACATTAACATGTCTGTGGTTTTTGGTTGTGATGAAGCAAATCACTATTTTCTAAACATGGCTCTCACATAATTTAATATCTTCTATCACTAAGCCACAATGTTGCATATAATTCCCACAACTTCTCTCTATAGCATCTTGTCATCACCTTTGTTGGTCATAACAACAGCTAAGTAGCATCTCTAGCTGTTTGTAGATGCCAGATGATGAGGTAGCTTAGAGCTAAAATGTCCCAAGAGCTGCACAGTCTGACTTTTGCTGATTAAACAGCAATCCAGTTAGCATTAGCATTAGCTTTAAAAGGCAAAGCAACTTAACTGGGTTTACGAGCTACAGCCTCTTGTAAAATATACACCTAATGGCTGTAAATGAAAATAAAGTTAATAACTGGAAGTAAAAGATTTCATACTGGAGATAAAATTTTGTTTGTTGAACAGTTTCTTGATGAAGTACTTTATTGATAAAGTACTTTATCAAGCAACTGAAATAAAAAAAAGATTAAATTACCCAAAATTTCCGTGCAGGAGAACCACTGTTCTTCTTGGAAATGTTGATTGTTAGCTGATGTATCATTATAGCTAATTTTGTCTCGGCTAATGTTTTTGTGGGCTAGCTAAAGAGTTTGTAGGTTTTGAAAATATTATATTTGGATCACCATGTACCTGTTGTAACCACTTTTCAAAGAGTTATATAATGCAAAGAGTTTCACATGATCTCATGGCAAAGCAAGAGTAATGGACACTTCTTGTTGTTCATTTACACATTTGAAGCCTTTTTCATATTATTTTACACCATAAAATAACACATAAAACAGCTACGGTTGGGAAAGAGTACAAGAGCAAGGTCTCATTTTAACTTAAAACTAGGAAAACGGCAACATGAACTGCTGTTCAAGAATTATTATGTCTTTTTATGAGGCCAAGCTATTTCCTAAATGTTATATACTTAAAAAAATCCTGAAACTTTATAAATATTAAAAAATAAATGAACCATTTTTTTTAAAACCAAAAAGACTTTCTAATATACAGTTTGCCTCTTTTGGCATTAGCTTAAATGTGTGATTGTTTTCTCAGCATATATAATAGCATAAATGAATGGCTTTAGTCTTTTCAGAGTCAGCTGCCCCAATGACACCAATTAATTTGCAATTCATATCGAACCCATTAAGGGAAGCTTTTCAATTCATACCCATACATTGATGGCTTTGTCCTGCAATGACACAGCACATGATGTTATTTGTGTTTTTGTCATTGTACAATGTGATATAATTGCCATGCAAATCGTGGAAAATTGGCTGCCAAATCATTTCATGTTCAGCAGGATTCATGAAATAAGTCGCAAATATGACAGGAGGATGTTCTGATAGACCAGCTGAATCGATCTTGTTCATTGTTTTTGTATTTGTGGCTGAAACATCATGGTGAGATGACTGAAGCTACAGGGACAGATTTAATTTTGGCTCATGCACGGTAAATTGTATTATTGTGTGAAAAACTGGGGTTCAGGTGTGGTCTGTCCTATCCCTGTAACTGTACTGAAGGTGATCACCATAAGGCCCAGACGGATGGAGTGATCTGGCCCTCATTAAGACCCTCCCCTGGGGCTTGAAAACCAAAAGCACAGGCAGGGGGGTCCAGGGCCCCTCTATGATGGATGTCTCCTGGAACTGGACAGGGCACAGCCACAATGGACTGATTCCTTAATGGTCCTACATACAGAGGAAATGGATGAGTGGTCCTGAACATACACACACACACAAATACACACCTAAAACTAATATTTGACTCATAAATAGTAAGTTGTGTATAATGAACACAGTCAATATGCTGCTACTCTTTGATTGGTTATTATTTCATCCTTACATCAAAGATAAATCAAGCAGATTTTACTTTTTTTTAACCCAGCACAGCCTTAAACCCCCCACCCCCCTATCATTTGCTGCATATTTCCTGCTGTACTTGTGATGAACATTGTAATTGCTTCACATTTTTTAACATGCACACATGCTATACACATCACATGACACAGCATGCTACTGATGGGGCTCCAGAGGGTTCTGGCTTCCTCAATCTCCACCTGCCACTCTCGGTCCCAGCTGAGCCCCGCTGCTACATTACCATTGTCAGTAGCACCTCCACCCTTCATAAACCCCATCATACTGCTTTCAGTCCAATACATGTAATCCTCACTGTTCCCACTTTTACACCATCCACACCCACATCCACACAGTTACCCTAAGCCCCCATAGGATCAATAGCCATTGGCCTTGGCTGGCCTAAAGTAATCCACCAGGGAGGTATGCTGAAATATTGGAAAATGGACGACAAAAGAGGGGTTCCTCAAAGGCAAGTACAGGCTTTATATAATCTGCTGGATAATCCCTGTGTTCATCATACTGGATGTTTGATCTTACACTCAGTAGTAAATTAGCAGTTTAAGGATGAAGCCAACCAGGAGTTTTAAACTGCCAATTAATTCTGCTGTCTTGTTTGGGAGGATTTTCATGTAACACATGGTGTGTCCAGACGGTCCTACTCACCTGCTAATGTTTGGGTTTAACACAGGGAAGGTTAATATTCCTCTCCTTTCTACTATTCCACCTCCTCACTGTAAAACACGCCTAGCCCATTCAGGAAAAGTTACAGTAAGAGGTGACTTCTGACGCTGAGCTTTAAATGAGTAAATTCCCTTTGGGTACTGCTGACAATGTCTAAATTCAGAGAGAAAACAACTCTGTTTTTCTGATTCTTGACTGGAACATAATCAGTTCTAACTTCATTCCCAGTTTAGGTTGTTGTTGAATCATAGTGGAGAGGGACTTGTACTTATGACATACATATATTACAACCAAACAATAACAGAAACAGCGGGGTTTGGGGTGTCCAACTTCATATAAGGCCAATTTGGGAGAAACTGAACTGTGTGTTCTTGTATGGTTAGGTTTGGGGATCAGAACTTATCTGATCTATATTCATGTGTGGAAATACTGGAAGTATTAAATCTTTTTCCTGTTTGGATGGAAACGTGTTCAAACCAGCACACGGGCTGATTTATGAAACCACTGCTAAGATGTGAAGAAATTAAAGCTGTCAGAGAAACAAAACTGCAAAGTTACAGCTGCTGAGCAGTCGCTTCAGATGAAGCTTTTTGTTTATAGTACTGAACAAAGCAAACCAAGAAGACCTGGTTTCCTCTATAATCCTCTAACCTCATATGAGCACATTTCATCTTGAACTGCTGCATCCTGCTCTGTTTTACTTATATTTATATTTATATATGTTTATACATGATGGTGCTCTACCTTGTAAATGTACAAAATGTACAGGACATGGTAGTAGGTACTCTTATCTGAATATCAGAATACAGAAACTCAACTTGGCAAGAACTGAGATAAATTGGCAAAAAAACGTTCTTTCATGGAGTTATTTCTCATCTACGTTCATTTTATCCATATTACATCAACTTCATGGATATATTTCTCTAAAAGAAAGTAAAAGACATAAAAAAAATACTGTAATAATTGGAGAAACTGAGGTGAAAGATTATTCTGAGTGATAGTAATTTTGTGAACTGTGATCCTAAAAATAAAAACCTGCATAAAGATAACATGGTTTAGTGCAGGTTTATTGTACATTTAAAATTAAAACATTTAATTTATTCTTATCTACTGTTTTACACGGACCTGCCATTACTGCCTGAGTCATGCATAGTAGGTCTTTTAACCTCTGGAAGAGTCTATAAGTTTGCATTTATAACATATGTGACTCAACAGGAATGTGTGTAATTTCAAGGGTAAGTGATATAATTCTCCACTAAAACTGGATCCACTCTGCATGGAGATGCCTTATGCTTTACAGTTTACAGTAAAAACAGTTTACAGCCTTATCACTGGTCAGGATTAAAATCTGCATCCTGGTGTTCCAGTGATTGCTTCTTTATTACCATGAAATGGATGAAAAGCCTAAACTGAACGTGCAATAAGGACGAGTCATGATGCCGAAGCAGTGCTGAAGCTATTGATGTATCTTGATAAGGAGATGTGGAAAAGTTGAACCTCAGGCAAAAATGTCTCTGGACGCTGACTTGAATAATAAAAAGAAGTTTATTACAAAAGTTCAGACATCAAAACAGATTTCTGCAGAAAAATCTGGAGGTCCCAAAACCAGAACGAAGACCCAAAGACCTGATGTAAAGTTCTGTCTTATATATGGTTTAAACAAAGAAAATTCCTCAGTCCTGTATCCTCCAATCATAGAGTTTGTATATAGGATGTTCGTGTGCGTAGAAGACATGTTCGTGTGTGAATCCAGTCTATAGGACAGAGAACCTTATATGGTAAATCTTGAGTGTGTATCATAAAATGCTATGCTTAGATCCCTCATAATTCCCCCCTTCGGGACTGGAATTAACAGTCCCGAAAAAAACGAACTACATAAGGATGTTTCATCTTCTGTGTTTCTGAGTTATTTTATTGACTGTAAAGTTTTTTATTTTTATCTGGGTAAGTTATTTTCAGGATTACCTGACATTTTTCATGATTTGTGCAACTTAAAATGTCTAATTTTGCAGCAGCTTTTCTGTTAGTTGACAACTTTAGATTGTTTTCCGCTTCATGGTACAAAACATCTATCTCCACTTTTATGTAGACACCAGGGATAGAGACCATGCATGGTACTTGGTGGTGATTTTAGACAACAAAAGTAACATGTTTCCTTCTTTTTCTTCTTCTTCTTCTTCTTCTTCTTCTTCTTCTTCTTCTTCTTCTTCTTCTTCTTCTTCATTTAATCTCAAACCAAATATTTTTACAACTTAGTTATTAAAACCAAAGTAGGACAGATAGTTGCATGCCACACCGCTGGATACCAGTCCTCAAATTAGAATAACATTTTGTTTGTTAGAACAACGAAAATAGAAACAATTCCACATGTTCTTTATTAAGAGTGTCACACAACTGGTTGCTGTGTGGATGATTTCTGAATTTATTTGGTCATTGATCTTTAATAAAAATGTAACAGAGAGAAAATTAAATAAAAACTTAAATGTCTTGCAGCTACTTGAAGAAGCCTCTGACTGAACACTGCTCAGCAGCATTCTTCTCCACCCAGTCAGCTCCAGATCAGTCTCCAACACAGAACCAGCCCCCCTGATCTTGATTCTCGATAATGTGGATAAAATCTTTCTGATGACAGATGACGTCTTGTGTGCAGATCTTTTCCTTTACGATGGCATGTCCGAGTTAAAAAGCACTGCACCACCTCCTCATTTTGTATTTCTGCTAACTTTGTTGTCTCCATCTGTTTGTACAGTCATAAAGCAGTATGATGTAGATCAATGTATTATTTCACTAGGCATGATAGAAGTAAAATCCTAATTACAGAGGCACAAAAGTAGAATAATTTCATTAATCTGTCAAACAAAAAGCTGTTGCAGCTGTATTTCTTTTATCTCCCTCTGAACCTGCTAAACTAACGAAGTGAGACAGAAAACACAATTACTAACACAGTTATGGTGTAGAATCCACGGGGTAGTCTACAGAAAAACACCAAAATGTTTTCTCATTCAGGCTGTAGTTATATAACAACAGACGAATGGTGGTTTAATTAAGAAAATAAAAACGATGTGGTCTAAACATGTACTTTGACCGCTGATGTTTAACTCAACCAGTGATGCTGTGATTCTAAGAAAATGTTACATAACTTGAATATTATTCTTAAACCAGTCAGGCATAAAATGAAGCTCAAGCCACAGACATATCCTCGAGATCACAAAGTTTCCTATACCAGAAGAATGATGAGGGCCAAATTTAATTATTAGAAAGACTAGCAGCTATTTTGTCTGTCAGTTATTGCGTCTGTGCCAACTTCATTGCAGAAGCATATATATATATATTTTTGTTTTAACTTGTCCTGTCCAGCATCATAGCAAGCAAAATGATAATCTGGTTGCTGTATCGTGCTGAACAAATTTGCTCTGCCAAGGGGAGGCCTATGGGTAAGGCTCCTCTTGATAATGTGATTAATTTATTTATTTACTTTGAATCACAGAATCTCTGTAATCTTGCTGGACCTGACCGGAGGGGACAGAAAAAGATGGAAAATAGCAAAAAGAGCAAAAGGGAAAGAAGAAAGGAGACAAAAACATCACAGACAGAAGGAAACGACTCTTCAATCCACACCATCACCAGACAACAAACTGTTACACCTATACATGAACACACCAGAAAATTTCCTACAACTTTTATGAAAGCAGAAACACACACACAGAAAAACAGGGCTGCTAGTCATTAAGAGTTTTTAAATAATACCCAAATCAAAAAGACATAACAGCGACCAGATACACACAGGAAAAAAAAAAAAAAATCATCGCTTAGTATTAAAACCCACTGGACAACTCAGTGACTGTGTCAGCATGCAGAGCATGAGAAACAAGGAGTGATCAGTGATGAAGAGTGGTGAGTGAGATCATGCAAATGCGACCACGCCTGCACCGAGGCCAGAGGCAGACCAGGGTCAGAAGACCCGGGCCCTCAGCAGCAGACCCGGAGCATCAACCCAAGCCACCCCACCACGAAGATGACTCCAGCCCCACCCGAAGGGCGGCAGAGGAGAGCCCCAGCAAGAGCCCCCCACGGTCCCGGGGTACAGGTCCCAGTGGGCCAAGATCAGCAACCGCCGGCCCCGCCAGGGACCGGCCACCCAGGGCAGCCCAAGCGAAGGGTCCAGGGTCCCAGGAGCCCAGAGGCGGCCGCCCCACCCCCCAAAGGCATAGGGCCCGCAACATGCCTAGGAGGACCAAGCCCCCCCAGACAGCCACCCGATGTAGGCCAGCACACACCCGATGTCCCAGCCGCACACCCCGGGAACCAGGGTGCTACTGGCCCCCTCCCCCCACCTACTCCAATCTGCACCCCATATAACCCCACACTCACACACTCCACAGCGCCGCACCCACAAGCACTCACCACCACACAGTCACGCCACACACAACCCACCCACCATGCCCCTGTCAGGACCTGGTTTAGGACCCAAGGAGGAGAGCACACAATTGGAATTAGTGAGTGTTTATTTACAAAGCGATTGTGAGAAGTCAGGTGAGTTCCAGTGTGACTCGAGGCGAGGAGCAGGCAGGCAGAGGAGGCAGAGAGCGGGCAGACAGGATTCCACGAGTTTGTTGTATAATCCAGGGCAGGATGCTTGGGAGAGAATAATATGCAGGTAAGAACACAGATAGATAATTCTAGACTTAGATTTGTGCAGAGCCGGTTACCACTATTAGTTGTACGATCCAGCGAAGACTAGAGAAGATCCTGGAATCTTTATGCAGTCATCTGATGAGCCCGATTCACCTCAGCCTTGCGCAGCCTTGATTAGTGGAGCCGCCTCTCATCCGAATAAGGAAAGAGGCGGAAGAAGCACCAACGAGTGCATCCATCTGGGGATGGAATCCAGAGCTGAGGCTGACCGTGGCACCCAGGGCAGTGCAGAAGGCTTTCCACACACGGGACACGAATTGGGGCCCTTGATCCGAGACTATGTCCGTAGGTATCCCATGAAGACGAAAGACCTGCTGGGACATAATCTCGGCCGTTTCAGACGTCGTGGGCAGCTTGGGCAGGGCCACAAAGTGGGCCGCCTTAGAGAACCGATCCACAACTGTCAGGATGGTGGCGTTTCCCTGGGACGGCGGCAGACCGGTGACGAAATCTAAGGCGATATGAGACCAGGGCCTCCCGGGGACAGGAAGTGGTCGAAGAAGTCCAACGGGGGCCTGAGAGGAGGCTTTTCCTTGCACACAGACGGGACAGGCAGCCACATATTCCCGGATGTCCTTTTCCAGCGTGGGCCACCAGAAACGCCTCCGGATGAGTGCCGCGGTCCGGGCAACACCAGGATGACAAGCCACTCGGGAGGAATGACCCCACTGGATGACCTGGGATCGGACGTTATCTGGAACAAACAGTTTGCCAGGGGGACCGGTACCTGGATCAGGCTGTGCGCGTTGAGCATCACGGACGTTCTGTTCAACCTCCCAGGTGACCGCGGCGATAATACAGGACGCAGGCAGGATGGAACCAGGATCGGCGGACGGGTCGTTCGGGACAGAATTGTCGAGACAGGGCATCTGGCTTGACATTTTTGGATCCGGGCCTGTAAGTAAGGGAGAAGTTAAAGCGTCCAAAAAACAAGGCCCACCTGACCTGCCAGGCGTTTAGGCGTTTCGCTGTCTGTATGTATTCGAGATTCCGGTGATCTGTCCAAACGATGAATGGCTGTGCTGCCCCCTCCAGCCAGTGGCGCCATTCCTCCAGAGCCAATTTTACAGCCAATAGTTCTCGTTCGCCAACATCATAATTCCTCTCCGCAGGGGAGAGGCGCCGTGAGAAGAACAATCCACTTCCACCACGAACTGGCGAGATGGGTCGGGATGAGTGAGTACCGGAGCGGATGTGAACCTGTCCTTCAGCTCCTGAAAAGCTGACTCAGCACGCTCTGACCAATGAAAGGGATGTTTAGGTGAGGTTAGCTGTGTGAGTGGTGCTGCTACCTGGCTGAAGTTCCTGATGAAGCGCCGATAGAAGTTAGCGAAACCCAGAAAACGCTGTAACTGCTTCACGGTATCCGGCCTGGGCCACTCCTGCACAGCTTTAACCTTCTCCGGGTCGGTCTTCATCTGCCCGCTCATGAAGATGTATCCCAGAAAGCTGACGGTGTCTGAATGGAACTGGCACTTCTCTGCCTTCACATAGAGCCTGTTTTCCAGCAACCGCTGCAACACCTGTCTGACGTGGACCTTATGTCCGGTCAGGTTCTGGGAATAGATCAGAATATCATCAAGATATACAAACACAAACTGGTTCAGGAAGTCACGGAGGACGTCATTAACAAGGGCCTGAAAAACAGCGGGGGCATTAGTTAAACCGAAGGGCATGACCAAATATTCGTAGTGACCTAAGGGGGTTTTGAAAGCAGTCTTCCACTCGTCCCCCTCTTTGACACGAACCAGGTAGTAGGCGTTGCGGAGATCCAATTTTGTGAACACGGTGGAGCCTAGCAGGGCATCAAAGGCAGAGTCTATGAGAGGCAGGGGATATTTGTTGCGGACAGTGATGTTATTCAGACCCCGATAGTCCACACAGGGCCGCAGGGTTTTATCCTTTTTAGACACAAAGAAGAATCCTGCAGCTAGCGGGGAGGAAGAGGTTCTTATTATGCCGGCCTGCAAAGACCCTGAATGTATTTATTCATGGCTTCTCTCTCAGGTCTGGAGATGTTATATAGGCAGCTGTTAGGTAAAGAGGACCCAGGTAACAAGTCTATAGCCATGTTGTATGGCCGGTGAGGGGGAAGAGATGTTGCCTTAAGTTTGCTGAACACCTCAGCCAGATCGTGGTATTCACTAGGCACAGATGACAAATCAGGGGTCTTTTCAGGACTCTCCGTTTTTTCGGTAGGGGGCAGCGCTGATTGTAGACATGTCTGGTGGCACCTCTCACTCCAGCCAGATATGGTTCCCATCTCCCAATCAACGTGCGGGTTGTGGCGAGACAGCCAGGGGTGTCCTAGAACCAGAGGGGACTCTGGAGCAGATATAAGCTTAAATTCGATTAGTTCTGAATGGTTGCCCGAAAGTTTCAATCTGACTGGAATAGTGGTGTGGGTTACCATGGCCAGTGTTCGGCCATCCAGGGCATTGGCTGTCATGGGATTTGGTAGAGGAACCAGTGGTATCTGAGCCTTCTCAGCCAAGCCAGTGTCCAGAAAGCTGTCCTCTGCACCAGAATCAAGTAAGGCGGGGATAGTGACAGACTGGTCAGAACAAGTTAAGGTTGCGGGAATCTGTGTCTTGGTCGGGGTAGTGGTTCTGTAACCGGTTAGACCCGTCAGGACACCGACCTTTACTGACGGGCCCCCTCTTTTGGGTGCACAGGACAGGAAATACGGAAGTGACCAGCTTCACCACTGTTAGAGTAAGCGAAGTTGACAGTTTAAAGTTAACAGTTTAAACTTTCTCCCTTAAGGATGGGTAATGATTTGTTGTCTCACCCACCCTGCAGAGGACAGGATGTGGTGGTCACAGCTCTGTGTGAAAAGGGTCATAAAGTGTTGTATGCTAATGTGCTTCCCTGTTTGAAGTTTGCGAGAACTTTGCTTGCTCTTCTGAAGTGTGATAGCTGCTCAATAAAAAGGGGGCACTGGGGTTGAGACTTCGGAGTTGACACCAGACACTCTCTGAGTGCTGAACCACTGTCTCTCCCCATCGCGATGAAGCTGACTTCACTCTGAGTTCTTTGTGTCTTATTCTATGATGGAAAAATACCCATCATTTTTGGTGCCGTGACCCGGATCCCAACATACCCATTCGTTGACAGGAGGAGGCCTGAACACCGAAACCCGCGCGGGCAGCCATCATCAGGACGGCTGAGAGGAAAGACCTGACGACTGAATTGTCCAACAGGCCGGTGATTTACTTCATGCTCATCCTGCCAGCGGTGGATTGACGGGATCCGTGACTGAGGAGGACACCGAACCCGGAGTGAGTATAAGCAAGAGAGTGACGCTAGGGAAAGAAATAACAGACGCCAGGTTAAACCTGGGAGCAGTCTTTGTTATAACAACCCAGATTAAATCTGGGGCAGTGTTGGTAAAACACGCCAAGTGGTTCCTGGGAGCAGTGCTATAGACGCCAAGTTTTTTCTTGGGAGCAGTCACTTAGTGCGCCAGACTACGTCTGGGAGCAGCACTATAGAACACGCCAGAAATTTTCTGGGAGCAGTGTAAAAACGCACGCCAGAGAACCCTTGGGAGCAGTGTTAAAGGTAAAGCATCTGAAAGAAGTCACAGGGACAGAGCCTAGGCAGAAGTGTGTGTGAGTGAGTGACTGTGAGAGTGAGTGCTCGAAGTAGATTTGACTGAAGCATCGCACTGGTGGAAACCTGACGGTGATAACACAAGCCAGTGGTCTGGTGAAGTAGGTCAATTTACCTCTCGAGATTAAGGTCATAATTTCATAACACAACGCAGACCCAATATGGGAAACAGTGAATCTTCAGTCGCCTTAGAGGGCGATGTGAAGTACATGAATCAGAGGAATCCGGATAACGTCAAGTTTCTGGAAAAATGGGTCCCCAAATATGGGGTGACAGGGAAGTTGAAGGTAGATGAGTGGCAGACAGTAGTAGATAAGCTGGAAGCAAGTGTAAGTGGTAAGACTGGTAAGAAGGCAGATAAGAAAAAGAAGGAGCTGGAGTGTGCGCACAGGTGGTTAGAGGAGTCTAAGATTCGCAGGGATAATATTAGAAAGTCTAAAGAAAGAAAGAAGGGCGAAGAGGCTGCTATGGCAGCTTTTGTAAGACCTGGTGATAACGAGACCGGTGCCGTCTACCCAAGGAGACGGGACCAACCTGTTCAGCCCGCACCAGGCCCCTCGGGTGGAGCTGCTTCGGCCACCCAGGGTACTCCCAGAAGAGGCAGACTGCCACCTACTCTGACCCCGACCTCGTCCCCGCTTGCATCTCTTACTGCTCCACCAGTAACAGATTCACCTAAACCAGGCCCGACAGCCCCGTTATGTCCGGTGCTGCCACCTGCATATGACTTAAGACCTTCAGATAGTGTGCGCCCACCAGCCAGATACACAGAGACTTTCCCCATGATTCAGGTTGCTAATCCTAATCCTGAGACAGCTGACAGACACATGTATGTGTTCAGACCATGGACTCTTGAAGAAGCTGCCAAAGCAGTAGCAGGTGTGACTCCTCCTCGTGAGAATCCTGATGACTGGGTCCAGGACATAACTGACATTATACATTCCTACAGACTGAATGCTCACGAGGCAGGAGAAGCTATGATGTCCTCTTTGGGGAAAGACTGGGGCAGAGTGAGAGGAGATTATACAGGCAGAGATGCGGTAGGAGCAGTTAGCCCCTACCCAGCAGATGGTGACATAACTGGAGCCTATAAAACTCAGCTAGATCCACTTTTTGACCGTGTGCGTGTTGCCTTTAAGAAAATGGCTAATTACAGCCACCTTGCAGCTGTAAAACAGAAGCCAAATGAAGAAGTGGATGATTTCCGCATACGGTTTGAGAAAGAATTCAAAATACACAGAGGCATTCTCTATCAAATCAAACTTTATTTATATAGCACCTTTCATACATAAAAATAGCAACTCAAGGTGCTTTACAGATAGTAAAATCCCCCAGAACCCCAACCCAATAGCAGCAAGCCCCATTCCCCCCCCCCTTCCCATCAAACACACACACACATCACAGAGGATAAAAGCAAGTTAAAAGGACCAAGGAAACGCTGTCGTAAATTCTGGGGTCTAGTGGTGTGGGGAAACACTGAGATAAAATACTGTAAAACCAAATCTAAAACAATCTGAAAAACCAACCTGGGTATAAAAGTAATAGTAATATTGCTAAGACCCATAAAATAAGAGATCCCGTGAAATAAGAGAATTAATAATATAAATAGAAGATGAATACAGCCTGTGTGTTAAGAATAAAGAAATGAATAAATACAATAGTAATAATAAAAGTAATGATTAAAATGCTAAACTAAAAAGGTGGGTCTTGAGTCTGTTTTTAAAAATATCCACACTAGGTGCTCCCCTCACGTCCTCAGGCAGACTGTTCCACATACTAGGGCCGTAGAAATAAAAGGACTCGCCGTGGGTTTTTGTTTTTTGATATGATACTGACGAAAAAGGCCCGTATCAGCAACAGCTTAAAACAGCCCTGTAGGACAGGATGATGTATCAACAGGAAACAGGTTTGCAGATGCAACTGCGAAGCAAGCAGCAGCAGGGCAATTTGGGGTCAATGATCTCTACTCTGCTGAGCAGCAGCAGGGGGTCTTTATTGACCACACGGTGCTGGGTGACATGCAGGAAGCAGCGTCTAAGACAGAGAAACAACTCTGGCTTACTAAAGGAGCAGCTACAAGTCAGATAACAGGACTTTATGAACTTAATGGTAAACCTGTTCTCCCAAAATCTTTATTTAAAGCAGCAGCATTGGTGACACATGGTCTATGTCATGTGTCAACAGGGGGGATGAGTGACATTATAGAGAAGCAGTTCACAGCCTTTGGATTAAAATCTTACTTAAAAAGCTTTTGTAAATCCTGCGTGATCTGTATTAAACATAACCCACAAGGCAACATGAGACCACAGAGGGGCAGGTTCCCTGAACCAAAATATCCTTTTCAGACACTCCACATGGACTTTATTGAACTAAACCAGAGCGGACCACATAAATACTGTCTGGTAATGATTGATGCTTATTCTAAATGGGTTGAAATAGTCCCAGCTAAACATGCTGATGCACTGACTGTGGCAAAAGCAATTTGTAAACACATTATACCTAACCATGGTATTCCAGAAATAATCTATAGTGACAATGGACCACACTTTGTGAACAAACTAATCTCAGACATGGCAGAACACCTCAAAATGACTTTGAAAAACCACTGTGCATACCATCCTCAAAGTGCCGGATTAATAGAACGGACAAACGGTACAGTTAAATCCAGACTGAAAAAGTGCATGGAAGAAACTAAAAAGCCTTGGCCAGAATGTTTGGATTTAGTAAAGCTATACATGAGAATAACCCCTTCTGACAAAGGATTAACTCCTTTTGAGATCATTCATGGCAGACCTTACAGACTACCAGTGTTTTCTAAAGACTTACAGCATGCTAATGACGAAAACACTTTAGCAGACTACATGAGGAAAGTTCTGCAGCAAAAAGATGTAATCAATGCAAGTTTATTGCCCTCCGATTATATTTCCCTACAGGAACTTCCTGAGCGGGTGAAACCAGGAGACTGGGTCTTCATTAAAGTCATCAAGCGCAAAACCTGGTCCAGCCCACGGTGGGAGGGGCCCTACCAAGTGCTGCTGACAACGCCTACGGCAGTCAAGATAGCAGAAAGACCCAGCTGGATACATCTCAGTCACTGCAAACTTCTGAGTGCAAAGTAAGGCTGCTGTGAGTGGGGGAAGGAGGGCTGTGATTAAAACCCACAGCCTCTGGCTACAAATGGGGATTATCTTTTAGTGATAATTCGTATCAACGCCAGTGAAGAAACCAACGGATCCCATTTCACCTTAAGCAGCACCTTTAACTCAGAAACCAGCACAAATGGAGGATCTGGAGCAGAGACGTAGACCAAGGCGTCACTGCTGCTGGACCTACGCGTGCGCTGTGACTGTAGCATGTCTCACCACCTTGTCCTTTGCATTATTCTTGCTGTGGCCAACAATCTACAGATGGTTCTACCCTGCACCGCTACCAGAAACAATGATCAAGAGGTATGTGCACCATCATGCACACCTGTGGAAAGACCATAACCCCTTGGAGCTACAGGACGTCAACCTTTGGTATGCGTGTGCCAAAATGTTGGCCGCCTTGAAGAACCAGACCGACTGCTATGTTTGCTCAGTCATACCAAAGTCATCCAGCCAACCTGACCTTTATGCACGAGCCATGACCTACTGTGATGCCATATGTTTTGCTTATCTCACAAGCAGAGGGTACAACCCGTACCGTTTCGGGGGATGTGACTGCCGCAAAACACAGTTTAACATCTCTCACCTCAATATCTTTATGGCCCGCAGAGGCCGCCTTCCTCAGGGTGACCTACCACCTGCTGTACCTATATTCCTGATGAAGTTAATGGAGATGTGGCGCAGGCAATGGCTGGCCTGCGGAATCTCAGGGACAGTATGGCTGCAGATCGTGTGCCACCCCCTGAGTGGGGTTTCTGGTCATGGCTTACTAGTGGACCATGGTGGACTGTGATATTAAGGGTGTGTGCTCCATTCCTATCAGTATTGATTCTGTTTTGCATTCTGATTTCTTGTGTGATTCCATGTCTTAAATCCATGATTTCTCGAGCAATTTCACATGCTTATGCGCAACAACTTATGTTGTCACGGGAGTATGCTCCACTCCCAGTTGATGCTACAGACACAGGACTGTAATGTTCACTGTTATGATGCCTGTATTTAAAATGTGAAGACAAGTGATACAGTCTGATGCTTTGAAAAGTGGACTTCGTTTTATATTTGCATTTCTTCACATATTTTTGATTTATGTTTTTGAGTTATGTTTGGTTTATGCTTGGAACTGATAACTTTAAATGTCAAACAGGAGGGAAATGTTAGAGTAAGCGAAGTTGACAGTTTAAAGTTAACAGTTTAAACTTTCTCCCTTAAGGATGGGTAATGATTTGTTGTCTCACCCACCCTGCAGAGGACAGGATGTGGTGGTCACAGCTCTGTGTGAAAAGGGTCATAAAGTGTTGTATGCTAATGTGCTTCCCTGTTTGAAGTTTGCGAGAACTTTGCTTGCTCTTCTGAAGTGTGATAGCTGCTCAATAAAAAGGGGGCACTGGGGTTGAGACTTCGGAGTTGACACCAGACACTCTCTGAGTGCTGAACCACTGTCTCTCCCCATCGCGATGAAGCTGACTTCACTCTGAGTTCTTTGTGTCTTATTCTATGATGGAAAAATACCCATCAACCACAATACAGACACTCACCAGCCCGCAGCCTTCTCTGGCGTTCGGCCAGAGCCAGATGAGCCCGCCCCACCTGCATTGGCTCCTCGGTAGAGAGGAACGAAGCCGAAGAATCCAGGGAAGGCGGGGGCGCGGATGTCGCGTCATCTCTTTGCACTGGCACAGACCGGGGCCCCCTACGGTCCCGACGCCTCTCCCGCATACGGTTGTCCAAACGAATGGCCAAATCGATTATCGCCCCAGAATAGCCCGACCACCCTCTGATTCAGAGTTGCGTGCGACCATGCTGGTGTGTTTGGTCAGCCGGTCAGGTGTGTGGCAGGTGTGTTGGCAGATGTCCCTGAGGCTCCTAGCCGGTCCAGTGGGGCCTCTAGAATCATTTACCTCTAAATGAGTCCCATCTGCTGGCCTTTGGCGTAGAGCTAGTGAGGAACAGAGCAAGACACATTGAAGAAAAGACTTCGGTGTTTCTGTAACGCTGCTGTCATGTGTCTGGATCATTGCAGAGCTGCTGCATGGACACTCTGTCACTACTCATGCTGTCATGGCTGTATGATGTATGTCAGAATGAGTAATAGAAATTTAACTATCAGCACCTAAAAACTATTATTTTCATTCACCTTTAAACTACCATACATATTTTGTAAGACTAAACCAAATTGCATTTTCAATTACTTCTGCATTGATCTAGATCAGGGGTGCCCAGCTCCGGTCCTCAAGGGACACAATCCTGCACGTTTTTGATGTGTCCCTGTTCCAAAACTACCTGACTCAAATTGATGAGTCATTGTGCAAACCTTAATAGGCTGTTGGATCATTTCATTTGAGTCAGGTGTGTTGAAGCAGGAAACACTGGAAAATCTGCAGGACAGCGGCCCTTGAGGACCAACTTTGGGCACCCCTGATCTAGATAATTCTGATCACCCCCACTAAATCACACAAGTGGGTTATTAGTCATTCACATGCTGCCAAAACAGCAACAACAAAAAAAAGCTGTTTTCATTTGTTATTCTGAAATATTCTAGAGATTCTCCAGAGGCATGACGTGAGAATGGAAATGTCTGCAGCATTTGCCTTGGACTAATCCTCATGAACATTACAGGGGCGTGCAAAAGTATTCAGAAAAGAGCAGAAAGTACAGAAAGTTCACCAAAATGCTTATGGGAGATTCCCCAACCATCTGGAAGAAGGTCCCCTAGCCAGAGACAGACTAAAATGAAACTTTCTGGTCATCAAGGAAAACATTATGTCTGATGCAAACCCAACACCTCTAAAGCCCCAATTCCACCAGTGGATTTGGCTCTGTACAGTATGGGTCGGAATGCACATTCTTATGTTTCCACAGGCATAAACTGAGAAGGGTGCCAGAATATCTGATCCAACCATACTATTTTTTGGGATCCTTTGGGGTTCCAATCTTACCGATATGATCCTTAAGGTTGAAGCTTGACACACTGCAATTTGTTGATTGGTTGAAAGAATGGTCACTTCTCATGTTTGGCAAAAAGAACACAGAAGGAACACTGTTATGTTTCAATATACTTTATTTTTATTGTTTAAAGCCATATGCCAGGAAATGGAACAGAAACTGCTGGACGTCTGCCATCCTAGTTAATCCTCTATGCATTGCTTGACTATAGCTGATGCATCTATCGCTGTCTGGTTTATACCTCACCTACCAGGTAAAGGTACGACTAGCAGTGAAAAAGTAACAGAGATCAGGGTTAACTTACACAAACTTCAGCAAACTGTCCTGAGCTGGTTCTGTTGGTTGAAATGGGGCTTAATTGTCCCCAGAACACCATCCCCTCAGTCAGGCATGGTGGTGGCAGTATCATAGTGTGGGGGTGTTTTTCATCGCAGAGACTGAGAAACTAGTCAGAACTGAAGTTTTAATGGATGTTGTAAAAGATTTGCTGGGATTGCACACTGTCTGGTGTTAATGTGTGAAAATGGCAAATCTCTTAAAAAACTTTAAGGGATTTACCACTGCTCATGGAGAGCACCTTTACAAGGCTTAAGAATTCATAGCTGCTTCAACATTTAGTCTGGAGCTGGTCACAGTTGCACATTTCTGACTTTTTAACTCAACATTGAATGTATTAACTGTGAAAACAGACAGTTTTCTCACTCAGATGGTAATACGTAATATTACTACAGAATAATAAAAAGTTCTAATCTTGAAATGAAAAGAACATCATGACCATTGATCTCTCTGTGATCCCTACCTTTTGTCTCTAGGTCAGATTGACTCCCTATGGAGCCCACTGTGGATCGGCCTGTATGCCCAACACATGGAGCGTTGGCTGGCATGGTTTCCCAGGTCTCAGATCCATCTGGTCAGTGGCGAGAGGCTCATCTCAGACCCGGCTGGAGAACTGGGCAAAGTCCAGGATTTTTTAGGCCTTCAGAGGATAGTTACAGACAAACACTTCTACTTTAACAAAACGAAAGGCTTCCCCTGCTTAAAAAAGCCGGAAGGCAGCAGTAAACCTCACTGCCTTGGGAAGACAAAAGGGAGGACACATGTCTCCATAGACCCAAAGGTCATTCAGACACTGAGGGATTTCTACAGGCCTCATAACCAGCGCTTCTATCAGATAGCAGGACAGGACTTTGGATGGCCGTGACCCTTTGTGTGTAGAGCTGAAAGCTTTTGCTGAAAGATTTTAGGTAGAAGCCTGTTCAAAGTCTCTACTGTCTGATTGAGACAGATGAAACAACTTGGAGTGCACAAGAGAGATCCAATTATATGACCAGCCGATCAGCGTCTCAGAGGCTTCACAGTAAAATGCCGTTGTCAATACATTCAACTCTATCAATCAATCATCTTGTTCAAGTGTATGAGAGACAACCAAACCATTTTTATGTCATAGATGTTCAGTCAAGGAGGTGAAAGAATGTTGGTGCCGAGGTTGTAATGAGACTGTGATTGTTATAGGTTGTGGCTTTATAAGTGTTAAAGTGAAAACACTGTGTAGCTTTTAGTGTCTTCAATTTGCAGCTAAATCCTGACTTGGAGTCACTCAAGTTTTACAAGGAACTCAAGAAGTGAGACATTATTACATGCTCAGATATCCATGAATTTGTTTTTCAACCCGTTTGTTCTTCACCCTCAGAGTTTAAGAATTTAAGGGGCAATCAGTGCATACATATTGAGTACTGTCCTGCAGGCATTATTTAAAAAAAAAAAAAAAAAAAGAGGGGGGATGAATTTTTTATGTGGCGAGCAACAGAGGAGTGAGTGAGAGAATCTTTCTGTGAGCTCAGATTTGACTGAGTGGTTTTGTATTCTTGAATAATGAATGTGGATAAACGGATGTAGGGGAACTGGTATGGATCACGTGGCACATTTGTATGCTGTGCTTAGGTTAGTGTCCCACTGCAAAACCAGCCTACTGCGCCATACCTTTAGGAAAGCGAAGGGACCACTGGAGGACAACTGAAACTGGATCAAAAACCGAAAATCAATGCCAGGATCTTCTTCCTGTCACAAACACTATCTGTGGACGTGATGTATGAAGCCTTCCTGCTTCTGCTTACAGGGTTGTCTCTTTTCTGTTTGCATGTATTTGCACTAGTTTAAAAGCATAAAAAATAAACTATTTTGAAGCAAAAACATTTTTTTCTTACGTTTCCTTTCTTCATAATTGTTTTAAACTTGTACTGAATAAAAGTGCAGCAGCTGTGGAGAGACCAGTCACCAGATACAACAACGCTGCCATCTTGTGGCCATTAGGAAAACTTTTAAATCCAGCAGTAAACTTGACAAAACAAGTTCTTTATTATGATATACACTTCTTATTTACCTTTAAATAAAATCTTCTTATACATTGATTATTTATTTTAATATAACAGATTACAAATAATCACACAAAAGATATAACTAAGGAACACTGCACAGAATGAGCCACTGTCGATACTGTGAGTTGTGTTATACACATAAAGATCCATGCTTCAGCTTTAATGCAACACAGGGTGGAGAAACAATACAAACTCAAGCAGAATAATTTGGAAAGTTATTGTGACATTTCACTTGGAAATGAATTAGTGAATGAAGTACACAAACATATTTTCAAAGCACTTAAAATGACATAATGATTAATACAATAAATGTATTACATTTTCAAGTAAATATTAAAATTCACATAGATACCTTCAAAAGAGGTGGACTCCTCCCACTGATGAGTTTTTACAATTTGCACACAGCGACGCGTTTCATCTGATGCAGAAACAGCGCTGCCCTTATATTTAGCATGCTGTGTGTTTGGAGGCATGCTGCTGGATGTAAAGGCACTCGATTCCTGGGGAACCTTCTTCCTTTAAAATAAGTTTTTTTTCTTTGCAGGTGATGAGAGAAGTCTGCTGGTTCACCCTTTGTTACTACATTTCCTCAACCCTCATCTCAGGGTCTGATCAACACTTCTTTGTTTTTGTATTTTCAGCAGCTCAAAGCTATTGGGTTTAAATGGGAGGCAGTGGAAAGTCACTCCAACATATTGTGTCTTTATCACTTAGCTGTCCAGAAATCTGAGGCTACAGCTGAGTAAGTCATAGCCACACAGCTTTAACAACTTTCTTAAGATAAAATCCAATGATCAGCCAAACTCCTCTATTCTTGAATGTGCTTATTATGTAGAGTGCTGATAGAGAGGGTGGAGGGAAGGGTGATCAAGTCTCCTTTTCACCGAGCTTTCTGGCTTTTGGTTTGTTCTTTAGCTTCACATTCAGTTCATGACAGTATTGCTTCTAGGCAGAGGTATGTTGTATTTATAACCAGTGCAGAGGACTGAAACACATGACATGTGGCTCAACACAATACTCTAAAGGTGCTAGATGTAGCATTTTTAGTATTAGCATAGCATCGACTGCTCTGGTTGTTTTCTCTTCAAAGACATCTTGTCCTGGCTGTAGAAACTGGGAGAAAAACTATCTTACCTCTTTAAAAATCCTGGTACATGAACTAGTAAGGGAACACAGCTTGCTGGGATTGTGAGACATTAAAACACAGATGATAAAAAATACCATTAGAATCACAAACATGTCACATCCTGAATATTTTTTATGAGGATAAGACACAAAACCAGGATATTTGTGTCCATGTAAACACAGTAAGTATTAATGTCTTTAAAGTAAACAACAGAGACCACTGCTGAGGAAAACCTTCACTTTAGTTTGGTATCAATAAAGTCTGAACAGAAGGTATGCAATAAAAAAGGTCATATGATAATTTTAATGGTATTTTTAAAAAAAAGAATTTATTAACATTTTATTGGTAATTTTTTTGTGATAATTTTGGTGATTTTAAATGATATCGACCCACAAATGCTTGCTATGTTTTTGTTGTAACCAAGCTAGCTAACGAAGCTCTTAGGCAAAGGTGTAAGCTAACAAGCTAACTTGTCAGCTAGCTTGGTTAAAGGCTTAATTAGGCCTTCAAACATTTACAGGTTTGAAAGACCTGGAAAGACTATTATCAGAAGGTTTTAAATATTTAATAAATGCTAAATGTTGAGCTTTGAGGTTGAACTTATTTATGGTAAACCAAATAAATCTTTTACAGGTTCAGGAAGAATTAAGGAAAATCTCTCCCCATGTGCCCTCATTATGTGATACTTTTCATCCTAATGATGGCCTCACAGCAATGCCACTGTTCTGGCAAAATGTATATATATTGTATATATATATATATATATATATGTATATATATATATATACATATATATATATGTATGTATAACTACATTTGGCAGTATTACACAACTTTACTCATAAATGTCTGACAATATTACTTGAACCAAAACATTTAACATTCATACTCTGCCATGAACAGTTTGGGTTTTAGACAAGTTATCAAAGTGAAAAATAAACAATATGAGGAATCAGCTCACCGGCCATGCTGAGATCCTTCACTTCTACTTTGACCGTGGCTCGAATATTTCAGTGTTTGTAGAATTTTCTGCATTATTGACTGTAAAAATATATTTTGGACAACAAATCTCATATAAATTGAAATTAAGATAACAAATTACCCATAAAAAAACAAACAAACTTATCATTAGCAGGGCCATTATCATATCAGCCCTGCTAATCCTTCTGTTTATTATCTGTAATGAATCCAGAGAATCATAATGAGCTATTCAGGTTTTATAGTGTCTTTAAGGAAATTTTTGGGATTTAATTGATTTTTTACAGCTATCTTCAGCAACAAATTGATGAACCTTAAACATCTAGCAAGCTAAAGATGCAGTTATGTCTCTCAGAAACTGATAAAGACCAAAACAGAGTTTTAACTCTTTAAGCCCTGTGTCTGTTGTTTTAGACACAGACACCTGGATACTCATAATAAACAATGCATACATTAAATGCATAAATATGTGTTCTTGGTAAATGGTCTGTACTTATATAGCGCTTTTATCCAAAGCGCTTTACATATACGTCACATTCACTCATTCACACACACATTCACACACTGATGGCGGAAGCTGCCATGCAGGGCGCTAACCACGACCCATCAGGAGCAAGTAGGGGTTCGGTGTCTTGCTCAGGGACACCTCAACATGAGCTCTCCGGGCCGGGATCGAACCGGCAACCCTTAGGTTACAGGACGACCACTCTACCCATTGAGCCATGCCGCCCCATTCTTAATGAAGAATAATTAAAAATGGTACATACCATCAATGAAAAAGGTTTAGGCTTTTCTTTAAAAAAACAGTTTCAGGATGAACATAAACATCCCTTCATAATTGTGAAGTTTTAGCTCTAAACCTCTATCACATCATTACTATAATTTATAAATGTTATATCTGTAAAGACCACCTTTGATGAAGTGAGCCAGAACATTAAAATTAGAGGTTTTAGTTCGGGTGAGGTCTCCAAAATGGCCTTTTGGCACAGTTTGACATCATCTGTTCTCATGATGCTGTCAAGCAGAATGGATGAACCCAGGTTAAAGCGAATGTCAGACTTGTATTTATCAGGTGGACTAGAAATGAATTTAACTTATTGCTAACTTTGTTCTGTCTGTTAAACGTTGAAACTGCTGACTAGTATGCTAGCCAAATCATGTGGTATTAGGATTGTGGTGGAATAACTAACCATCAACCAGGGTCTCAGTTTGTTTACAGTAAAGTTACTGCATCGCACTGAACATGACAGTGACATGCTGAAGTTTGAAAATGCTGCACCCTGCTGGTCTAGCAGTACTCCTCTCCCTGTGGATCAGGAAGGTCATTAAGGTCCAGGAAGATGGAGGCGTTGGAGAGTTTGCGGCCGTTTGACGACAGGTCCAGCAGCTCCTCGGTGGTGCTCGGCATCGAGCTGATGTACATGTCCCACACCTGCTCCGGAGAGTCCAGCTCCAACAGCTTTTGCTTGATCTTCAGGTTCTTCTCAATGTTCCTGCGCTTGTGCTTGAACTCCAGGATGGTTTTGGTGTAGCGGTTGATGGTAGTGACCGAGGACGCCATACAGGCCGTGAAGGAACTCCACGCCAAACTAAGAAAAGGACAAATTTCATGTTGGCCTCTTTGTTCAGTAAGATAATATTGATTTGGAACTATGAGCTTATATCTAAACAACATGTTGCTGACATTATTATAAGATGTGTCTACTTTTTTCAGGATTTGGTTAAATTCCACACCCTCCTCAGACATCATGTATCATTTATAAAAATGTATAATTTTCAACATTTATTATGTTTCCTTTGCTTCATTATGAAGCAAATATTGGTTTATGAAATTAACAAATAATTGCATCCAGGTTTTTCAAAAAATCTTTGCATGTAACAAAGGAACTTACTTTTCCCACTTGTTTTACTATATTCTTCCTTTAATTACCAATCCATGTCCTTTAAAACCCTGTAAGAGGATAAAGCAGCAGTGGAAGAGGATGACTGAGTGAAGAAACCTTGACTTACATGTATGACCAGCTGTAGTCCCATGTTTGAGGTTTCCAGTCCTCTGGGCCCAGACTTACAGTCAGCTGGAAGGCTGTGGTAAACATCATGTGGGCCACCATTCCTAACAGACCTGCAACACACCGAAGGGCCATGATCAACCAACACTGGCCAAACAGTTCAGTTCTCTGAAGTCACCACTTGGTGGCAGTGCTGTATGACATGTAGCTGAACAGCTAACGTAGCACAGTAACCTACTTCCTGTCAGTGCAGCTTCAGATGTCACATTTCCTACAATAAGTCATTTACCTCCTTAACTTATCAGACATGTCAGATATAATTTGAAATTAAGATAAAATAAAAGAGAAACATATTTTTAGGTTCTTAAAAAGAAGGCAAATTATTTCTGGTTATTTTCTTTCTTAACCTTCCATGTTCCCCCAAGAAAACTGCACATAGAAAAAGGACCATAAAAATCATTTATATATATATTTTTTTTCACTTTCAAAGCGCAAAACTTTTACTAACCTACAGTCCTAATCAGAGCTATCGGGATTATATTCATTTAAATTCTTTTTTGTATTTTTATGCAATTTTTGTGATAATAGCAGCACCTACTTTCATTCATTCGTGCCTGAATCATAGGACTGACATATAGGCATAAATAGATCCAAGCTGGGTTTTTGGTCTGTGGGATGGAAACAAAGAGTCAGAAGACAGGAATTCCAGCTCCAGCTCCTTCAGACGCAGGTGTCTTTGCATGGAGTCTGATAGATGGTGTGGTGGTTAGCAGGGTTTCATTGCAAAAAGGTTCCTTATCAAATCTTTGTGGGTGGAGTTTGATCTCAAACATTCCTTCCTGTGGGAGGTCTGGAGTACCTGGGTAGCCTAGAAGGGTCTGCAACCTTCATAATCCAAACAGCCATTTCCCCCTCAACCCAACTAAATAAAACTCGTTCTGAGCTGCAAAAGATATGAGACCTTTTAAAAGAAGACATCTTATAATTTTTTATAATAAAAATCTACCATAGAAAATGTGTTGACAATGTGAAGAACCACATTTTATTTCTATTTTTAGGTTTTAAAATAAAGAAAAACACAACTGTTGGAAAAAGAGAAAAGACAGTATTGCGGCTACCAAACGAAAACCTTAGCCGCGAAGAGTATGAGGTTGGGTCCTTCGGTTGTAGGATTGATGACGCGCTTAAAAGTTGCTGAGAGATATACGCTGAGATCCAGAATGCTTTCAGATGATTTATTTTCGTGCTGCACAGAGCTATTTCAGCGTATTCAAGATGAGTTATTAATTAATGAAAACCCAGAGAATCGAACAAACTCCAGATGTTGATAGAACAGTGCTTGTGGTGTGGAAGATATGCAAAAAGGCGTGCGGTCAACAAAAATTACCGGCTACCCTAACCCCGACTCTTTCCATCCGTATCACCGGTGGGTGTGCACCTTTATACACTTCCGTGCCTATACATGCCCACTCCCACGTGATTCACCTCTGCAACACACACACACACACATTATCTATTTCACCTCTGCGTGTATGTCTCCTACACTCCAGCCCCTGAATTATGGGATTACACATAATAATTCACATTTCAAATACAATAGGAGACACAGTAAATCATTTTTACATTTCAAATGCAAAATGTCCATGCAGTATTCCTTCTTCTGGTCTACTCTATGACCAATTGGTGTAAAATCCATTCCCAGGCTGGAAGAAACAAAGTCTCTGTAGAGGTCAGCAAAGTCCTTAAGCTGCCTCCTCTGCCTCCAACAACAAACAGACCTTGGATATGGGCCTGTCCAAGCAACTGGTCTTAGTCTTTATCCGAATCTGCCGAACAAATCCCTTGCGATCTGGAAAGGTTTGCAGCACACGCCCAATCATCCAGGAATTACGAGGCGCTGTACTGTCCATGAGCAAAACTAGATCTCCTGCAACTAGATTTCTCTGAACCCCAGTCCATCTCTGTCGTTCCTGTAACAGAGGCAGGTATTCCTTTGTCCAGCGTTTCCAGAAAAGGTCAGATATATACTGAACTTGTCTCCATCTTCTCTGGGCGTACAGGTCTGTTGCTTGGAACTCTCCAGGTGGTAATAAAGGCTGGTTTTTAAGCAGTAACAGATGGTTTGGTGTGAGTGCTTCAAGGTCATTAGGATCCGTAGAGGCTTTGGTGATGGGCCGGCTGTTGATGATGGCTTCAACTTCACAGAGGACCGTGTAGAGTCCCTCCTCATCTAGGCGTTGAACTCTGAGGGTGGAATTCAGGACTTTCCTCACAGATCTGATCAGCCTCTCCCATGCGCCTCCATGATGTGATCCAGCAGGGGGGTTGAACCTCCACTTTATACCCTTTTGCAGTAACACATCATGCACCTTTGCCTGGTTCCACTGCTCAATAGCTGTTTTTAGCTCACGTTCTGCACCCACAAAATTAGTTCCATTATCGGAGCGAAGCTCGCGGACCTGTCCTCTTCTGGCAATAAAACGCCTCAGAGCATTTATGAAGGAGTCGGTATCCAGAGAAGGTGCCACCTCGATGTGAATAGCCCTCAATACAAGACAGGTAAATATGACACCATATCTTTTTACTGTACTCCTCCTGCTCCTCACCTCAAAGGGTCCAAAATAGTCTACTCCTACACAAGTGAATGGAGGTTCGTCAGGTCTGAGTCGATCTGTGGGTAAGTCTGCCATCTGCTGGTAAACCGGAGTGGCGTTAAGTCTTCTGCAGATGGTGCACTTGGACAAGATTTTCCTAATAGCAGTGCTTACGCCGGTCATCCAGTATTTCTCCCTGAGCTTGGACAACATGTGGTTGCGTCCACTGTGTCCTACATCTTGATGGATATTTCTCAGCAACAGAGTAGAAATATGAAGATCCTTTGACAGAATGACAGGATGCTTAGACTCCACTGGCAGTGCTGCTTTACTTAACCGACCTCCCACACGCAAGACTCCATCCTCCAACCTCGGACACAACTTGTACAGTTGGCTACCTCTTTTGACATTCTGTCCCCTTTCCAGGCACAAGAACTCCTCTGAAAACTTTCTCCTCTGACAAAACTGAATTATAGCAAGCTCGGCTTTGTCAATGTCCTCCACTATAAGACTTCTGAGGACAGCTGTACCTTTAAACATGCGCATTTCCTCCTCCATCATGCTCTGATGCTGCATGATTCCTTCACTTTGATTGGCTGTTAGATTTTTCTTCTTCCTACTACAGGACCACAACCATTCCTTGTATTTCAGCCACCATGCCACGGCCCTTTTAAGTCGTTTCCAGGAGGAGTAATGATGGATCAAGTGAGTAGTTGGATCCTCCCCAGTTTGTACAGCATTTACCACAGCACTTTTCTTCACCTCTGGATCGTCTTGAGACAGACGGCTTGCAGGTTCAGAATTCACAGGCCATTCTGTTTCAGGTTGGTGAAGAAATTGAGGTCCCATTAACCATAATCTGTCCTGCAGGAATGTTTCCACTTTGACCCCTCTGGATGCTGCGTCTGCTGGATTTAAAGTTGTATCCACGTACCTCCACTGAGTAGGATGAGATGTTTTCAGTATCTCTGTAACTCGATTGGCAACAAACACCTTAAATCTGGAACTTTGATTTTTGATGTATTTCAGCACAGAAGCGCTATCAGTCCAAAAGACAGATTCCCGAAGAGTCATGTGTAGCTCTTTCTTCCACAGGACATCCATACGACTGGCCATTGTTGCAGCAATCAGTTCCATTCTTGGTATTGTCACTGTTTTCAGTGGGGCGACACGGGCTTTTCCCATTATGAAAGCACTATGAGTTTGGAGGTGCTCACTCTGTAACAGCAGGTAAGTGACTGTGCCATAGCCTTGCTCACAAGCGTCACAGAAATGGTGTAATTGCGCAGTCACAACATCTCCAAACTCCAGAGGTTTTAGACATCTGTCTAGGTTAAAGTTGTCCAGTAGGTGGAGCCCTTGCATCCACTTGAGCCAATCTTTGGAGACAGTCTCTGGTAAGTGGTCATCCCAACCAACTCCTCTTCTGCACAAATCTCTCAAGATCCTTTTTGCTGTCAGAACAAGGGGACTGAGCATACCCAGAGGGTCAAAGATAGAGCTGACGGTAGAGAGGATGCCTCTGCGGGTAAGTGGTCTCTGAGCTTGTAGGGCAGTTTTTTGATTATCTCCAACATATTTGTGGGTGTATCCAGATCATTTAAATACTGTACATCCTCCATTGCATTGCAGCATCCACGTAGAAAGAGGCTGAACTCTTGAAGGGCCTTCACATCCTCCGTTTTAATAGTGGACCAAGATAGAGCCCTCTCCATATATGCTGATGCAACCTTTTGCTCATTCCCATAATGCTCTCTCAATAGAGCTTTTGCCTTCAAATATCCTCTGTTTGACTCAACGTGCTGACAGCTCCTCACAAGCTCTTTTGCGTGGCCTTTGGTGTACTGTTCAAGAAAATAAAGTCTGTCACAGTTGTTATTAGTTTTTTGCTCAACTCCATTTTCGAAGGCTTTAATAAATGAATGGTATTTGAGTGGATTACCATCAAAAACAGGAATTTCCCTTTTTGGAAGTGCTGAGAAACTTTGTTGTTGCATCAGGAGTGTTGTTATTTCATTCTGTTTCCTCATTATATCCATCACATTATAATTTTGTGATACATCAGTTGGTATGGTCACAGGATTTTCAGGTGCCATTAGGTAACGTTGAAGCATGTAAGAAGGACTTGGGGGCTGTTTTATGTCAGGTAACTGAGTGACTTTAGGCTTCACAACTGGATGTGTAGTTTCAGTTACTTTGGATTTTACTTCAACTGGCAAGGATGGAACAAATTCAATGGCATTGATATTAAGTTGTTGTTTTAAGTGTGTTCTTTCAAAATATGAGTTCATCCCATCTGAAACCTTTGACTTTAATTTACTGCCAACACTGCTTTGTGATTTTATAACACTTAATTTTGTCATTTCTTCAGCAATCTCATTCTCCAACAAAAGCTGTTCTCGCTTTCTGCGCAACTTTAATTCCTCTTCATCCAGTGCGTATTTCTCCTTTAATGCCTTTTGTTTTATTGCCAAAATTGCAAGATTTCTTTCAGCTTTTGAGCGAGCAGATGAGCGTGATCTCTTGGATGCATTTGAGATGCTGTCACAGGGTTGCAGCTCATCCTGAAAGTCTTGTACAGTAGGAACACATACTGAAGGGTCACCAGCAGGCAAATCTTTACTCTTTTCCAAAGAAGCATGTTGCACGTTATTTATTTCATTTGCTGGTTTCTCAGAAATGTTTATCTGACTTGGTAATTCATTTGAGTATTCATGTTGATGTTCCAAAATCCATTTTTTCACTTGCTCTTGGAATGCATCACTATAATCCATGATGCTGGAAAGCCACTCATTTTGTTTTTTAACTTCCTCCTCAGGAAGTAGTGGCTGTAGCTCATTGTGCAGGTCAGTAGCATTTTTACACAGTGCATTCAAGCTGCTCAGGTGTGAGGGAATTTCAGTTACATTTTCTTTTGATTCCATGTGCGTTTTAATTTGCGGAATGAGCCATTTAATTTTATTAACGGCACTTTTGCGCTCATGCTGGAGCCGTTCAATTTTATTTTCCACAGCTTTAGCCGTCAGTTTTATTTCTCTTTTCTCCATATTTAAACCTTCAGCAACATTTATTTGACTAATTTCCATTCGATTTTCCTTTTTTGTATGTAGAGCAACACAGTCAAAGTTCATCGAAAGCGCATTCAAAATCCATCCACGAACATTGCGTGTTTTTCAAAGCATCCAAATATTGCATCAAAATTCATCCACCAACATTGCATTTGTTAGTCCAATGACAGAGCAGCTCTGGTCCAAACATTTTCACATTATACCTCAAGACAACATCATCTGCCACGTATCCATGCCACAAAGTCCCGACATCACAATCAAAGCGGAGAATTGCGCCACCATCAATGCGCCAATGCAACCAACGTAACATCCATTCATTAAATTGTCCTCATTTGACAGAATGCATTCCAATCGAAGCAGATTCCTTCATCCACAAACATGAACAGGTGCAGGCCTACCTGTTCCCAGATGAATGGATAGGGTGTGGCACTTAGCTGTGACTCCTTCTCGGGCTTATCCTTGCTTGATGACTTGGTTCTTTGGTGCTTGTGAGTGGCTTAATGATTTCATTAGGTGCCTAAACCGTTTTTTGTTGACAAATATTGCGGCTACCAAACGAAAACCTTAGCCGCGAAGAGTATGAGGTTGGGTCCTTCGGTTGTAGGATTGATGACGCGCTTAAAAGTTGCTGAGAGATATACGCTGAGATCCAGAATGCTTTCAGATGATTTATTTTCGTGCTGCACAGAGCTATTTCAGCGTATTCAAGATGAGTTATTAATTAATGAAAACCCAGAGAATCGAACAAACTCCAGATGATGATAGAACAGTGCTTGTGGTGTGGAAGATATGCAAAAAGGCGTGCGGTCAACAAAAATTACCGGCTACCCTAACCCCGACTCTTTCCATCCGTATCACCGGTGGGTGTGCACCTTTATACACTTCCGTGCCTATACATGCCCACTCCCACGTGATTCACCTCTGCAACACACACACACACATTATCTATTTCACCTCTGCGTGTATGTCTCCTACAGACAGACTTTCTTCTGTGGGATATAGAGATTTGTATGATGTACAAAAAAAAAAAAAAAAAAAAAAAAAACAAAACAAAAAAAGCCCATAATTTCCAACCTAATGACAAGAAAAATAACTAAAAGAAATCTTGCTGGTACGTTTAGTGTCATTATGTTATGAAAATTCAACACAATAATTCCATGAAAAAAAAAAGAAAAAGAAAAAAAAAAAAGAAAAATTGCTAACAACCTGCATCTGTTATTATATTTATATTTAAAAACATTAATAATAATAATAATAAATTTTATTTGTATAGCACTTTATATTATAGGGAATATCAAAGTGCTTACAGAAAACAGGAATAACAATAAAAATAAAATAATAATAAAAAAAATCAATTAAATACTATTTAGCAGAAGGCTTTTTTTTTTTTTTAAAGGAAGGTTTTAAAGTTTTGCTTAAAAACTTCTAAAGACTGTGGACTTCTCAGGTGGTCTAGTAGGGTGTTCTACAGTCTTGGGGCAGCGGCTGAAAAGCCCCGATCACCCATGGCAAGAATGCTTGGTTCCGGTAACTTGGAGGGTGTTTGTAGTTGGAGAACGGAGGGTTCGTGAGGAGTTGTGAGGGGTGGCAAGTTCCTGTAGGTAAAGATGGGCATATCCATGAATGCACTGGCAGGTGAGGAGGGAGACCTTGTATTCTATCCTGAGTGGGACGGGAGTCAGTGAAGAGTTTTCCGGATGGGAGTGATATGATCTTGCTTGTGCACCCTCATCAGGATCCTGGCAGCGCTGTTCTGGATGTATTGCAGTCTCTGAATGCTCTTGCCAGGGATCCCGATGAGGAGTGCATTACAGGAATCTAGCCTGGATGAGACAAATGCAGGGACGAGCTTCTCTGCATCTGCCAGGGTGAGTGTTGGACGAAGTTTGGTGATGTTCTTGAGGTGGAAGAATAAAGTCTTACAGAGATGTTTGATGTGGCGTCAAAAGTGAGGGTCCATTTTAACACCCAAGTTAGAGGCAAATGTGGAAAGGGGGATGTTTTGGTCAGAGAAGGTGATGCTGGTGGTGGTGGAGGAGCAGAGCTGGTGTGCAGTGCCAAAAAGAATGGCTTTTGTTTTCGAACTGTTCAGCTGGAGGAAATTTAGCTTCATCCATGCCTCTATCTCTTCCAGTCAGGTGATCAGTGTGAATGTTTGTAGGGGAGCAGAGATGGTGGGGGTTGTTTTGAAGTAGAGCTGTGTGTCATCAGCATAACAGTGAAAGGATATTCCATGTCTGCTGATGATATTGCCAAGGGGGAGCATGTAGATGGTGAAAAGGGTGGGGCCTAACACAGAGCCCTGAGGGACACCACAGGTGACATTATGAGTATGAGATTTTGAGTTTCCCAGGGCAACATGCTCAGTTCTGTTTGTGAGGTATGATATGAACCAGTTAAGGACATTTTCTGAGAGACCAATAGTGTGTTGCAGATGGTGGAGGAGGATGTTGTGGTCGACTGTATCAAATGCAGCTGTTAGGTCCAGGAGGATGAGTAGGGATGGGGAGCCATTATCTGCTGCCATCAAGAGGTCATTTGTAACCCTGACCAGTGCTGTTTCTGTGCTCTGGCCAGGGTGGAAGCCCGACTGAAACTTTTCAGACAGGTTATTGTGTTTGAGGTGAACGAGAAGCTGTGCTGCAACCATTTTTTCCAGAACTTTTGACAGAAATGGAAGATTAGAGATGGGCCTGTAGTTGGAGAGAACTTCTGAATCCAGGGTGGGCTTTTTCAGTAGAGGTCTGATGGCTTCTGTTTTTATGCAGATGGGATATGGTACATTAGTTCTTTAGCATTTTTAGCCATGTATTAAGAGCCATTGTGGAAGGTCCAGAGAGCCACTTGCAACTCAGGAGCTGCAGGTTGAACACCCACACCACTTATTCCAATTCTGGGTCGTGCTAGCTGGAGCCTATCCCAGCAATTAGCAGGCGAGACATTTAGTCAAAGTCAAAGTCACTTTATTTGTCAATTCTGCAATATGTACAAGACATACAGTGGATTGAAATTGCGTTTTACTCAGACCCAAGGTGCAGACAATAAACATTTAACATACATCTTTAAGTAAAAAAAGGTCTCTGCTATGTTATACTATATATAAAAGACTATACTATGCTATATAAAAGAAATAAAAACAAGAAATAGCACACTCTGGACATGTCGCCAGTCCATCGCGGTAGCTTACTCCATGTAGTAAGTTCATTAATGAGCATACTGATACTCTGGAATTAATACTTCAGTACAGGATGTTGTGTTTTAATATTGCAGGTTCTTGAACATTATGTTTTATTAAATTTGTAGTCTAATTATTTCATCATTTTAAACTTTTTATTTTCATGTTATTTTGATCTAATTTAATCATTAATATATCATTATAATTTTCTAAGCATTTCTTTTAAGAATCTATGTCCATGAGTTTTATTCATATTAAATTGCCCTTGGAATAAAGATATAAATGCACACTGCACAACTGTGTGATTTTCCTTTAAGACGCAGAAAGTATCAGTATCAATACTGATGAAAAAATACCATAAACTAAAGAAATCGCTTGAACAGGAAAAACTTTGGTATAGCGTATCCTTAAAGTTAATCATCTGGTGTTTACAACTGTTCGCACAATGCCACAGTTGTACAAGGCTTTCAAGGACATGAAAATTGGAGCATTGTTCCCTTTACAGAGAAAGGAACAGATGGACACAACTCAACAACTTTGCTTTTTAATGCTTCATTAACTTATATGTCTCAGAAGGATTTCCTTACAGAGATGAAAGAAGTTAACTTCTTCCAAGGGGAAATTGGACACTGGAACTGCTTAGAAATTTATGACTCGAGCTGATGCCTAACAGGTCAAAGAGGTCAACTCTTCTCACAAAGGAGTAGAAGTGAGCCTTGGCCAAACTATGATTTTGTATTTGGGAAGTTCTGGATAAACCTCCTGCAGCCACAAATCTTCCATTTGAACTAATTAAAGGCACGGGAACTAAGAACTAACATATCATTTCAAGGTTGCTGCATTCTGGCCAGGGAGCAGACGATAAGATCTTCCACCCTTTTTGTGTGTCTCAAACTCATAAACTAACAGGCATTCTCCCACAGGCAGGCATGGACTGTAACACAGTTCAGAACCCTCCTATCTTACAAACCGGAGACTTTAAGACAATCAGGCCCAAACCGACAGAAATGGTTTATGGCATGGCTTTCTCTTCTCCCTCTCTGGACACAAAGGGGGAAGTTTTAGTCAGGTAGAGCCTTGGAAAAGAGAGATTGCAGAATGTAGAGTCCTAAGCTGAGCCTGCATGAGAATGCAAGTAGAAATACTGATTCTGGAGAATGACTAGACCACGAGGTGCAGAGAATCCATCTCTGCACATATTTCTGTTTTTAAGTTTGTGTAACTAGTTAAACTCAGTTTCATGTTTTCGTTTGTATGTTTTTGTAAGTAGTTAAACTCATGCACACATACTTCAAGCTTCAACGCAAGTTTTTCTGGCTCTTTAAGCTCAGGCTTTTTGATTTTTTTCATCACTTAATTTGGCTGATAACTTTTTGCTATCCAATGTCTGATGATGCCAATATCAGTCACTTCTCTGATTGAGGACAATAGCAACACTGCAGACCTCCATGCCTAGGTTGACCCCTACAGAGAGCAGAGGACTAAGATTCAAGAAGATCGGGCAGCTTTGTACTGGGAAAGACCACCTTTCTTCACTTCCTCGGATATAGTTTTACACCAAAATCTGTGACCCATCAGAATCTGTGACCAGAGGGGAGCATTTCTCTCCATGTACGTCTTAGAACAGAGGTCCACAACCCTTGTATTGTCCTCAAGCCCCACTATCCTGCAGGTCTTAGATGTTTCCCTGCTGCAACACACCTGATTCAAATTAATAGCTCATTAGCAGACTTGTGCAGAGCTTGTCAGAGAGCCGTTTAATTTGAAAAAATGAAATAGGTTTCTCTCTCTCTCTCTCTCTCTCTCTCTCTTTATATATATTTTATCTGTATCAAATGGCTGAATTCCCTCATGTGCATGTCATTCAGCTCTGCAGAGGCCTGGTAACCATTCATTCATTTGATTCAGGAGTGTTGGAGAAGGGATGCATCAAAATGTTGCAGGATAGTAGCACGTAGGGACTGGACTTGGGCCCCCGCCTGCTTTACTGGTACTTTGCTCCTCTTGTTCGGGATGGTTTCGTGTTGCTTTATGTGCTGAAAAATATAGGTTCAGCTTGTAACAGTAAGCAGAGAAAGTGGCAGAGCAAGAGATAGGACATTTTCCCCTGGTTTCTTACTTATGTGGTTGTTGTGTATTCAGTTACTTCTCCACAATGCTAGGTGGTGCTTTTGATCACTGATGCTGTTGACTGTATGTTACCGTGCTGTGTGGGAGGAAGAATAGAGAAGTAAATGTTGGAGTCTTGTCTCTTCATTCATTGCTGAGTACTGCTAGATTTTGACGAGCTACACGAGCCTGCAACAGTGGTGGATTTAGTCAATCGAGGCACTGACCTGTTCTCAGACAAGACAAGAGAACGACCATAAAATAGAGCAGGAATGACAACTGGAAATTAGAGTCATACAATCCGATTACTACATAAGCTCCCCCCTGCAAATCCCTGGACTGAACAAGGGTGCACCAGATTTAGCAGCAAACACCTAAATTCCAGTCTCATCCCTATCAGTGTTAATGTTTATTCCTAAAGCTATCCCAGTTTGACATTTTCATAATTCTTTGCAGATCAGGGATGGCTTTGTGCCTGGATGAATGCAGCATTTCTGCATCTCATCATTTTCTTACAATTTTAAATGATGCATGTTTTGTTCACTCATGGTAAAGCCAAAAATCTTAATCCAAGTGTTCTATTTTCAGTTAAATAGCCAATGGGCGTGCTGCACCTGAGCTGTGATACTCCTCACACCCATGTATCTGCTTTGTTATCTCAAGTTTTCTGGGAAAAAAGTTCAAAGTGTCTACCATGAAGCAAAGCGTGGTGGGAAAAGTTCAGCTGTGTTGTGCTGCTTTATCTGTGCAGTGATGTCAGAGGGAATCTCTGCTCTATGGGGTTTCCCCAGCCACAGCTGTGGGACCCGCACACAAGTGTAAAGAACAAAGTCTTCTGTGTGTTGGAGTGAAACTGTCAGGGTTTGGGCTGGCCAGGACAGGTGAAAGTGATTCACCTAATCTCCAGAGCCTGCTGCTGCACACCTGTGCCTCAGTCCCTCATCTTGGGACGGTGTATTTAGGACCAGCTGGATCTTCACCTCCTTGCCAGCTCACCTACGCTACTCTGCCATTCTCCTTCTTGGTGGGGAAGCATTTTGCCTCATGGATCTCTCTGGCCTGCCCTTTTACCCCAACACCTGCCTGGAACCCTGCCCGCTGTGACCCGATTCCCAGTACAGCCCCACTCCCCAAACCTTCAGTAAGGGGTTTTTCCTCTAGTTTACTATTGTCCTTTGCCATTATTCAGCCTTGCTTGCTCTAACTGTGTCTCTTCCCCTCCACAGATTAATTCCAGTCTTCTGTTCAAATTTAGCCTCCACATCTGAGTTCTCCATTCTCTTTTTGTGAATAAATCAACCTGCTGCTGTGTTTGTGTGCTCCTTGGGTCCAGAGACTACAGCCATGACAGAAACTTGGGGTCCTCTGTTATCCAAATCATGTGCTATTTTAAACTCTGGTCCTCAAGGGCCACTGTCCTGAATCAAATGAAACTGATCAAACGCCTAGTCAGGCTCTGCACAATGACCCAAGTGTGTTTGTGTGTGTGTGTGTGTGTGTATATATATATATATATATATATATATATATATCATATGGGTGTCAGAGGCTCAACAACTTTGTTTTCAAAATGTATTACCCCAAATTCAGCCCTGGACCTTAATTTCAGCTATTCCAAATGTGGCTCTAGTGAGCTCTAATGAGAATGGGCTGTTTCTGTGTCTGAACTAAGCGGCAACCTCAGCAGGTAAAATGTGAAGCCTGAGCAGAAGTACAAAAAGTTGCATTTGCAGAATTTCTTTCTAACTCATCTGTTTGGATGTTATTTAATCTTGAAATTCGGCATAATTAGGAACGTGTGCTTTTGATTGACAGGTATCCAATATCCAGGGCAAGAATGTAGGGCAACCGCAGTCTATAGCTGGCTAACAGCCTGCCTTAGCTTTAGCCCACCTACCTTCGTTAGGTAGCTCTTAGCTACATGCAGCTCGGAGTTTGATGGGTGTCAATCATCCACCTCCACCTTTACAGTCCCCCCCTCAGCTCCACCTCTTTGTCCAATTTTGGATTTTCTGGGAATTACGACACCAAGATGGCAACGGTGGTAATATGGCAAGCCGTTTTAACATTTAATATAATAGTTACATCAATTAAAAAATGTTAAGTTATGTATTGCAAATATATATGGTCAAAATGTTTTTTTTTCTTTTCTTTTTTTACCTGTCCTGTCCAGCATCACAGCAAGCAAAATGATAATCTGGTTGCTGTATCGTCCTGAACAAATTTGCTCTGCCAAGTGGAGGCCTATGGGTAAGGCCCCCTTTTGATAATTTGATTAATTAATTTATTTATTTACTTTGATTCATGGAATCTATGTAATCTTGCTGGACCTGACCGGAGGGGACAGAAAAAGATGGAAAAAATCAAAATGGAGCAAAACGGGAAAGAAGAAAGACGAAAACATCACAGACAAAAGGAAACAACCCTTCAATGCACACCATCACCAGACAACAAACTGTTACACTTGTACATGAACACACCAGAAAATTTCTTAAAACTTTTACAAAAAACCAGAGCTGCTAGTCATTAAAAGTTTTTAAATAATAACCAAATCAAAAAGACATATCATGAAATTAGCAAAACAGCGACCAGAAACTTACTCAGGAAAAAAAAAGAAAAAAAAGAAGAAGAATGTCTTAGTATAAAAACCCACTGGACAACTCAGTGACTGTGTCAGCATGCAGAGCATGAGGAATAAGGAGTGATCAGTGATGAGGAGTGGTGAGTGAGATTATGCAAATGTGACCACGCCTCTACGGATGTCAGAGGCAGACCAGGGCAGTCCAGAGACCCGGGTCCTCAGCTGCAGCCCCGGAGCACTAACCCAAGCTACCCCACCACGAAGATGACTCCAGCCCCACCCGAAGGGCAGCAGAGGAGAGCCCCAGCAAGAGCCCCCCACGGTCTTGGGGCACAGGTCCCAGTGGGCCAAGATTGCCAGCCGCAAGCCCTGCCAGGGACCGGCCACCCACGGCAGCCCGAGCGATGGGCCCAGGGCCCCAGGAGCCCAGAGGCGGCCCCCCCACCCTCCAAAGGCAGAGGGCCCGCACCATTCCCAGGAGAACCAGGCCCCCCCAGACAACCACCCGGCGTAGACCAGCACACACCCCAATGTTCCAGCCACACACCAAGGGAACCAGGGTGCCATCGACCCCCTTCCCCCTTCCCCCACCCTCCACCTACTCCAATCTCCACCCCATATAGCCCCACACTCACACCCTCCCCTGTGCCGTACCCACAAGCACTCACTATCACACAGTCACGTCACACATAACCCACCCACCCACCCACCATGCCCTGTCGGGGACACCCCAGGTGGACCAGAGGACAGCGAGCCCCAAGCCCCAACCAGGGAAGCGAACTTCCCTCTGGATGTTGAGCCCGGGAGGTCCCCCAGGGCAAGACAGGCCAGGAAAGGCCGCCCCCCACAACTGGGCCACACAGGGACTGCAGCCAATGAGCCGCCACCAACCCCAGAAGGTACCCACCCCCCACATGCCTAACGTGGAATGAGAGGACGGGGAGGAGGACAGCGGCAGAGCCCAGACCCATGGCACACCACCCCCAGGCCCGCCCAGCCCCCCAAAAAAACGCACACACCTATATCCTTGCACACTCCCGCTCATCCTAACACACACACACACCTCCTCACCCACTCAGTATAAACACACACACAGCATACAAACCTCCAAGTCTCACTCCCCAGCCACCCCTCCGTCCCACCATGCCCTGTGGGAGACGTATCTAGTTTCTAGTTGCTGGTTTATTGCTCTTATTTCACCAGTAAATGATACTGGTGCGTGATCACTAATGCTAATGGGATGGATTCTGATTTCTGACATGTCATTCATCAGCCAGCTGCTAGTTGAGAAATAATCTAATCTAGAATAGGAATGGTGAACTAAAGAGAAGAAGGTGTATTCTTTTAGTGTGGGATGGTGAGAGCGCCAAGCATCACAGAGACCAAAATCCTTCATGTATTGTTTTACAGTTTGAGGATTTCCAGACTCGATGAGCTCCAGTGGTACTATGTTTGTCCAGTATATTGTTAAAATCACCTCCCATAATTAGTGTGTTATCTGAGTGATCATAGGGTGAGGCGAAGAGGGAGTGAAAGAAGGAGGGGTCATCAACATTTGACCATATATATTTGCAATACATAACTTAACATTTTTAATAGATAATGTAACTATTATAAATCTGTCTTCTGTAGTTTAGCTATTAATTGTTAAAATGGCTTGCCATATTCCCACCAGAAAATGGAAGCTTCTTCTCATTTAATATCCTCACTTCACAATATGGAATCAGCAGCAAAATTTTTTTTAGAATACCACCAGCTTACATCTATTATGCAAAAAATATACCATTAATCAATTTAACTTACAGCTACCTATTAGGGTGGCAGAATCTCAATGCCCCAAAGCTATTATCAAAAACATATAGACTATTATCTAAACTAGAAGACTCAATCTGTCTTCCAACTTCAAAATGGAAGGCTGACTTATCCAGTAACTTTAATAAAGATAAATGGTCACAAATATGTTTAAACACCTTTAAAATGACTAAGAATTCAAATATGCAACTAATACAATTCAAAGTTCTGCATAGAACTCATTATACAGGACAAAGGATGTTCAGGATGGGTCTGTCACAATCAAACATCTGCTCACGCTGCAATGAAAACACACCTGACAACTATCTCCATGCCTTGTGGTCCTGCACACCTGTCCGCAGGTTCTGGCTTCAGGTGTGTGTGGACGTGTCAACATGGTTTAAATGTAATATTCCTGCAAACCCCACACTGTGTCTACTAGGTGACTTGGGTGACATTAATATGGCAATTAACTCTGCACACATGATACGCACAGCATTATGCATCGCAAAGAAAACTATCCTTGTGAAGATAAAGATCTCAACACCTGCTTTTAACCTTTGTGTGCATCTATCAGTAGCAAAGGTTAAAGAGTAATCCCTCACTGAAGGGTTATTTGTGACTGACTTAGGGTTTAGAAGAATTATGAGGAGATGGAGTCACACAAAATTAGCAGTACATGAAGGCTAAAATGTAGAAAGGGGTGGTGAAATGTTTGCAGGTGTGTACTTTTATAAGTGTACAAGTATTTGATGCCGGACCATCGTTAAACATGATAAACTTCATCCTGTGATATGCTGCAATTTAAAAATGAGTTGATAAACTGTAATGTAATGCACATCCAGTACTATCCAGTTTGTTCTTCTCTGTGTGAAGCTTGAAAAATTCTCAGTCTCACTCTGATCCTCTGACTTGGTTATTTGGTCAGATGCGGCATATTTAAAAATGGCTGGAAGTTGGTTAGACTGTAAATTATTTTCTGTCTCACCTCATGTTCTATCTGGGCTTTCTCTTCTTGTAATTGCAGAATCTGACTTTTGAATCTATCAAGCACCACAGTTTTTTTCTTTAATTCCTCCAGAGCCCAGCTGTAGTCTATCTCATTGTTCTTGAGGTCATACAACACTTCATTGTCAGGCCACTTGTTCAGTTTCTGTTGCAGCCGTGTGCAGCCTTCAGTGGAACACAATCAACCAGAGAACTTGAAGAAGATCTGCGCTGGAGTCTTTTAAATGGGCTTGGGAAGTCTTCTCATTAGGACTCACACAGCTGATTGAGAAGGGGCAAAATTTGGATTTAAAATTTATGTGCGGTATGTTTCACAATACAGTCAGGTTTTGTTAGAGGTGGAAATATTTAATATTTTTTTAAAAGCTTGCTCGTTAGCTGATAACTTTGAACTGGTTTATGCTCTTCAAGTGTGTGGAGAGAAAGTGTAAAGTTAAGGCTGTCAAACTTTACAACCCCCCCGGTGGTAGAGAGCTCTGCAGAGGTCATTTTCTCCTCTTCTTGTTTTTACAAGTAATACTTGCAGGAAGTAAACACAGAATGCTACCATGCTAACAGCTAGCAGTGACAAGACAGTTTAACATGAGCGTTTTATTTTTGTCTGATATTTTATTTATTAACCGATTTATTTATTGAAAGTTTTTGAATTTGTTATCATTATTACTTCCCCATGATTTCCATTCTTACATTTTCTTCCTCTATTTATTTCTACAGGTGTATTTATTTTTGTTTTCTTTTAACATTTTTATAGCTCCTGTTTACATTTGTGTGTGCATCTCTGCTCGTTATGTAAATGAAAGTGTTGGGCTTTCAGTGTGTGTAATTCCGTTATCATAGGACTTGAGTGCAAGGATGACTGTACATGCCTGGCTTTGTTGCTTGTCTTTGTAGGAAGGTGGAGGTGATTTGTGTTCAAAGAAGGTAGAATCCCAGCAGAAATGGCTGTCTTTAACCAGGAGATTGTACAGGTGCTTAGTTACGTCGCCCTCTTAGCTGAGCATGGATTGAATAACTGAGAACCCATTGCAGTTTCCTGCACACACACCTAGCAAATAAAAACTATTCAGGGAACATAATGTGTCCTGAAGGTTCAGGCAAAGAATGCTGTGCTGCTAAGTGAACGTTGTCTGGACGTAGAAGACAGGCTTAAAAGCAGCACTACGTAACTTTATCACCTTTCTTTAGAAAGTTATTATTTTGCACTGCAAATAAAAAGTCATTTCCAGGTTAGTTGACTCACTTTATAGAGAGAGGTATACAGCTTTCCACACTTTACTATCTTCTGAGCTGCCAACAGGTAGAGGGCTTTGCCAAATGGTGCAATGAAGCCCACCTGCACCTAAATATTAACAAAACCAAAGATATGGTTATTGAATTTAGGAAGGCCACAGTACACACGTCTTGGTATGGTTTTAGACAACAAGCTGAAGTTTGATGCTAATGTGGAAGCAGTGACAAAGAAGAGACATCAATGCCTTTACTTCTTCTTTTAAATGGACACAAGTTTTTTAATAAATCAGTTTTAATATTTTCCTTTTATCCCTGGTCTGGAAGTGTGACAACAAAAGATTATACCAAATTAAGCAGGGTAGGGAAGTTAGCCAACAAAATGATAAGCCTCCCTCAGTCCTCACTACCTGCTGCATATGAGCAGCAGGTGGTGAGGAAAGCCAGAATTGTGGGGGAACCAGAACCACCCTCTACACAAGGACTTTTAATTGCTTCCCTCAGGTCTAAGATTCAGAAGCCCAAGACTAAAACAAACAGAAAAACTCCTTTGTTCTATGTGCAATAGCATTTTTAAACAGCTAAAGATGATTTTATTCTTTTTATGATTTTATTGAATGATAATTTTTTGTAGTGTTTTATTCCTTTTTAGTGTTTTATCTTAAGCATTTTAATTATTTAAGGGTTATTTGGTGTATTGTTTCCTTCTTTATTTTATGTTAGTGGTTTTATTTCCTCAGTGGTTTTTCTTGGTAACTCCAGTGGACGTGTGTGAGTGGATTTTGTTGTTTGATGTTTTGATATTGTGAGGACCTGTGTACACTAAGTCTAGTTTTTATGTTAAACACTAACACTATGAAATATTTCTCTGGCAGCTGAATTTTCTTTAAGCATTAGTTTTTGTACAAGCGGTCACAGCTGGAGAGGAGTTCAAACAACGGCCTTTCTTTGTGGGGTTTACGTGGGTTCTCTCCAGGTACTCCGGCTTCCTCCCATCATCCCATGCATGTTAGGCTAACAGGTGTCTCTTAATTCTGCCAAGGAGTGTGTGTGAGTGGTTGTTTGTCTCTCTGTGTTGGGCCTGTGATGGACCAGTGACCTGTCCAGGGTGTCCATGTCTGTTAATTGCTGGGATTGACTCTAGCTTCTCCGCGACCCTGAACTGAATTAAGACGTATAGAAATGAAAGGATGAATAAATGTGTTACTGTACACAGCCTGCTTTAATGACTGGTGCTGCTGGTTTGTTTGGGTTGTTCTTGTGTTGTTACTTATACTTCTAACATACATTTATGAAACTTTGGTGCTGATGGGTTATAGTTAATGTTTTTTTTATTGTTTTTTGTTTTTCCCCCCCCCCCCACATACTTTGAAACTTGACTTGCACTAGCTCTAGGCTGGAACTGGTCCAGACAAAAATACCACACGAGAATTCACATTTCGTCCAGTGGGTCAGATTTGGAAAAAAAAACAAAAAAAACAATCTGTTCTGGTGTTGGCCTGTTGTGCCAGAAGACACCAGCCTGGATCTGTTATGTGGTTCTGGGCCAGAACTTGTGTGGGCTCCAAGACATATTCGAGCCTAATGATAATTTCATATATGGGAGCTGGCCTCCTTAAATGCTCTAAAGTCCACTAGAGGGCATCAGAGACAACTAAAATAATTAAAGGAAGTAGTCACAGTATTAGATACAATTTTCAATAAAAGCAATTTTTGAGACATGCTGGAAAAAAGGCCTAAATGAAAGTTTGACAAATCTAATCTAATTAGAGTTATATCAGACTGATTTTCTGTCAGGTGATCAGCTAATTGCTTATTGTGATACAATATCCTAAAACCATGCTCTAATAAGGCTGATCAGTCTTTGATATCCACTCATGAACTCAGTTATTCATTTACTGGATATGTAACCCTAATCTCTGTATAGGCACTTTGCAGATCAATGCAAGCCAATTCATCTTGGTCCAATTAAAACAAATCAAAATTACTTCAGTTTGTCCTGAAATATCCTATGCAGATCAATCACTGCGTTCACAAAAGCCAACTCATTAAAAAATAGCGTTGTTAAGGAAAACCAGTGGATTGTATTGAATTTTCTCTTTAATTCAATCCCCCACCCTGAGCATGCATGGGGCAGAAATCATAGAAGATTTTAGGTGGCAATTCATCCAGCTAAATGTTACTGCAGTCAGACCCAGTATATGCAGCAACACAATGCTGCCCCAGAGTAAAACACATCCCTCCACTCTACAAAACTCCCCAGGAAAAACTTGAGAAGGAAGACCAAGAGCCAAAGGTGACGACCTGGCCTCCAAACTCCCCAGATCCCAGTTTGATGAAGAGGCATTGGAACGAATCCAATCTACTGGGACTCCACACCATGACACGCAAGACCCAAAGGATGAGCTGTCAACATCCCTGAGTCAGGTACCAATTTAACCCCCCCAGAGATCAAGTGTCCATGCTCAAAGTTGTTTCAGAAACAAGACAAAGTTAGCCAAGTGTTTCTAACGTATGCTTTTATAAATTAAGATGGCGTCATGGAAGCAACTATGTGACAATAACAGGATCAGTTAACTGGATCTTATTATGTGCAGAGCCCAGACTGTTTCAGGCCTGTGACAACTTCCTTGGCTAGCACAAGGGCATACCAGCAGCAGATTAACTTCAACCCTCCTTTCGCATCGGTTCGTGTGCAGAAATAGACATCCATGTTTGCCACATTTTATGCTAACTGTTTAGAATTAGTCACTTGCCCCTTCATTTGACACACATGTTCAGTGGCTTGTTAAAACAAATAGTTAATCAGACAGTCACATGAAACTAGGATTTTCACTCACAACCATCTCTTGGGTTTCCAGAGAATGGTCTGAAGAAGAGAAAATATCCAGTGAGCAGCAGTTGTCAGAGGTCAGAGGAGAATGGGCAGACTGGCTGAAGGTGATAGAAAGACAACAGGAAGTCCAATAAGCACTGGTTCCAACCAAGGTCTGCAGAACAGCATCTCTGAACACGTCCAACCTTGAAGCAGATGGACTACAACAGCAGAAGACCACACCGGGTTCCTCCTGTCAGCTAAGAACAGGAAACTGAGGCTACAATTGACACAGACTCACCAACACTGGACAATAGAGGATGGAGAAACGTTGCTGGTCTGATGAGTCGTAAACCAACGTGGCCTGGTTTAACCACCACAGCCTACCTGAGTAATGTTGCTGACCATGTCCATCCCTTTATGACCACAGTGGAGCATCTTCTGATGCTACTTCCAGCAGGATAATGCACCATGTCACAAAGCTCAGATCATCTCCACCTGCTTTCTAGAACATGACGATGAGTTAACTGGACTCCAACGGCCTCCACAGCCACCAGATCTCAGTCCAGTAGAGCAGCTTTGGGATGTGGTGGAACGAGAGATTCTCATCATGGATGCAGCCGAGAAACCTGCAGCAACTGTGTGATGCTGTCATGTTAATATGGAGAAAACCTCTGAGGAAGGTTTCCAACACATTGTTGAATCTATTACACCAAGAATTAAGACAGTTCTGGAGGAAAAATGGGTCTAGCCTGATAACGTGTCTGGTATGCGGGAATATGATTGGAATATCAGCTGAATCTCATTCACTATTGTAAACATGTCATATACATAATGCTGCATTAAGCATTTAAGTTTGATTTCTTATTTTTGTTTATACCAGAGTTTCTCCATCCTGGTCCTTGGGGACCACTTTCCTGCATGTTTTAGAAGTTTCCATATTTTAACACCTAACTCAAATGAATGGCTCATTAGCAGGCTTGCAAAGAACTTGACGAGCAGTTCAATTAATCTGCATCAGGTGTGCTGGAGTTGGAAACCTCGTAAACATGCAGGGCAGGGGTCCCTGAGGACCAGGATTGAGAAGCACTGGTATAGGCAAAAGAACACAAAATGAAACACTAAACAGCTTTGCTCCCTGATATTTTCATTTCTAGATATTTAGCTGTGAAGTGCCCACAAATGTGCCAATTCAATAAAAAGCAAATAATCATCTTCTTTCATAATAAGTGCAGCTCAAGGTATTTGTTTGAATCATAGAAAGTTTTCTTTTGTTAATTTTGCCACACACTTCTTTCCATCACAAACATTCTCCTTATACACTAATTTCATGCTACAAAATTGATGACTGTAATAAACTTCAATGATTTCCTTTCCACCATATCTCATTACCACAGCAACTCTCATGCTACCCCCCCTCCCATTAAAAGCAAAAGCAACTTGTCAGTGTCTGTCCAAATTTGAACATTTTACCAGTGCTCTGAAGCCTTTACAATCTTCTACGCTTTGGAGGCTGCTTACAAGCCAACACACAGTGACGGATAAAGCAATATAAAATGTCAAAATGATTTTTCATTTTTTCAGGCTGAACTTTAAAGGTTTCACCTCTCCTGTTTACACAAACGGCTCACTTCTCCAGATGGTGAGCTTCGTATAAATAAAACATAACACATGCAGACAAGGTTGAGAGAATCGGTGACGATTCAACTGAAAGTCAGAACGGGCAAAACATCAGAGCAAAGGGATGAAAACACAACTCAAAGAAGCTTGAATTAAAGGGTGTTTCAGCCACAGAGAAGCATGCGGAGTTCAGCTCCTGTCAGCTGAAAACATAGAGATAAAAACACGCTAACAGGATGACTGATGGATGGTCAAGGCTTCTATTGACCATCCATCAGGGACAGCTTTGTAAGCTTATCGCTCCTGCCTGTGAAGATTTGGCCATTTTTCATGTCCAACTGTGCTGGGATGATTACTGCTATTATTATTTATTATTATTAAAACTATAATTATTGATATATTTTTTCTTTTAAAGATTAAACCTTTGCCAAGGCAGAATAGGGACCTATAGCTTGTTAGGCTACTGTTATGCTGTGTTTAGGCTAGCATAAGTATGTAGACATTGTATAGAAGCCAAATTACTGTATTTCATTCACTCGAGGAGGGAAAAATTTATATATATATATATATATATATATATATATATATATATATATATATATATATATATATATATTTTTTTTATATGATATATTTAGGGGGTTGACACAAAAGAGATTATAGAGATTATGTTATGTGTTAACTTAAGTGTTTTATGTTTGTTGATTCCTATTATAGTTGTTTTATAATGTGTACAGCATTGAGTCCAAGACAGTTTTACTTATGGTCACACTGTGTATAACAGCATGGTGTGAACTTTCATTGTTATAGTGATGATAATCAGATATACTTCTCCATGAAGCCTGATGAAATCAGTTAATTTGTCAGATTACAAAGATATCTGAAAGATATAAAGACCTGAGTGACTGAATTTTCTCCCTCTAAATTCTTACTTCTTAAAAAATCCGGACAAAACTGTTTAGCTATGTAATTACTCTAGATGGCATTAACCTTGCTTCCAGTTTGGTCTGCTTTCACGGAGCTTAGCCATCCGTCTCTTGACTCAGAAAACGGAGCAATACCACCGGAAATTGAGGGGGCAGTGCTGAGCAGAAGGACCAGCGAAAAAGCAAACCAGAGGAGAAGAAGAGGGACAAGAAGAAAAAAAAAAGAAAAAAGAAAGAAGACAAGAACAACTGTGGAAACCGCATGAGTTTTTGAAGACGCCTGTGCCAGTGTTTGGGCCGCGTTGGGTGGTTGGAAACAACTTTATAGTGGTGCATAACTGCTGCCAAACAGTGTCTGAAACTGACGTCAGAACACTGAGCTTAGCACTGTCCACTAGTGGAAGAACTGATCCAGCAACATGGCAACATAAAAGATGCATGGAAGTATAAGAACGGCAACATATGACATTTAAAATGGTCTTTGCTATTTACGTACGTGAGGAGTCTTATAGTTAAGGGTGATTAGCCAGCCCTTTGTTATGCTGCTATAGACCTATGGCCCTTTCCCACTAGTACCCATTTAGCCCAGCCTGATACCAACCCTCCCGATTTGTAAGTTTTCCCATCAGGATTTTCCCGGGGCGAGTAGATACTTTTTTTGCTCCTACTCCGTTGTGGCTCTGTAGGTGCGCAGCCGGGCCAAAAATTGTGACGAGATAGCAGGCCACTATTGGCCAGAATTTGACGCAGTTTGGCCATCCTGAGAGTCCCTGGCGTCTTGCAGCCAACAGCATTTTCTAGCGTTTCTCAGTAAATCGTTTACATATTATGACCATTAAACCAATCAGCACGTAAACCACGAGCTCAACATCCTCCACTGTTGTTCCGAGTTTTTCATAAACAAATGACTTCACGATACCATTTTTCCACGATCCCTAATAGCCACCTTGCAAAGACCAACCCACCCACAATCAATGCAGCCTCATTTTCCCTCTATTGCAGGGGTGTCCAAAGTTGGTCCTCGAGGGCCGCTGTCCTGCAGGTTTTCAATGTTTCCTGCTTCAACACACCTGCCTCAAATAAAATGGATCCAACAGCCAATTAAGTTCTGCACAATTACTCATTAATTTGAGTCAGGTGGTTTTGGACCAGAGACACATCAAAAACCTGCAGGATTGTGGCCCTCGAGGACCAGAGCTGGGCACCCCTGCTCTATTGTAATGGGAACAATCATTAACTCTTATTTCTCTTCTTCTCTCTCAGCAGCTCTCCCTGCCTAAGGTTGTGGTGCCCACTTTCCTGTCCTCTGCACCTCCAACTGGTCAGGCAGAAAGCTGCCCTCCCTGCTTCCATTACACAAATATTTTTCCATTGATTTTTTTAATTATTTAAATGATTTTATACTATGGTCTGGGCGAAAACTCGATTCTGACTGGCTGGAGGGTGTCCATTAAAAAGAGATAATGGACACCAATCCGGTCAAACAGCCTTATTGTTGTAAATTATTGCGCTGATTAAACGGTAGTTGGTAACCGTGGCAACAGAAACTCAGAAGCCGGGCTGCAGATGCGCCAGATCATGTCTGAGACGACGCATTGTTGTGTGAGCTGGTGCAGGCTTATTGGGCTCCGTCAGTCCAGGAGAGACGAGAATCTCATCCCGCAACGTCCCAACCAGCAGTGGTCAGAGTCCACATACGTGAAATCTCCATCCTTCAAATGCCACTATGGACAGGCCAGTCTCTTTATGAGATGCTGTGATCAATGGCAATGTTGCATTTAATTTTAAATAGGTCATCGCCTGTCTTTCTGTCTTGATTACTGTGTGCAATGCTTGTTTATATTGTTTTATTTAACTTATCTTATTGTTATTTATTGCATTCTATTTGTGCTTTTCTTGCACCTTGTTGCCTCCATTTTGCTTTGTACCTGTATATATTGTCTCTTGTGCTTGTCCTGCTTTACTGTTGGTGTTGTATTGCTGCTGGTACCCAAATTTCCCTGAGGACTCTTCAAAGTGGAGACAAAACGGCAACCTCTCCTTATGCACAGTATAGTGTAGGGCACGCTACTTCCAGCATCCATCCATCATCCATCATCCATCCATCCATCCATTCATTGTCTATACCACGAAGTCCAATTTAGGGTTGCAGGGAAGCTGGAGTCTGTCTCAGCAATTAGCAGGTGAGAGTCCATTTCCGGGCAGCACAGAGAAACAAACAACCGCTCACATTCACTTACTGGCAGAATTTAGAGTAACCAATTAGCTTAACATGCATGTTTTTGAACGGTGGGAGAAAGCTGGAGTACCTGGAGAGAACCCACACATACAGAGGGAGAACATGCAAACTACACACAGAAAGGCCACTGTTTGAACTTCCCTCCAGCCAAGGATCGAACCAGCGACCTTCTTGCTGTGAGGCCATATAAATTACACTAATCAGGAACCATGCCAGTAATAAAAAATCTGATTAATATTTAACTAGGAAGATCGCAGCCTGTTTTTTGTTTCACCAGAAAACCCGATTAAAGGCTGGAGATTTGACTGTACAGTGACCTGAGTCAAAAATCAAATCATTAGTCAGACTAGGAGAATCCAGTCTCATTCCAAACTAATCAATATGCAGGCTTAACTGTAGCAGTGCTTAAATATCCATGTATCTCTATGAGCAGTCAGAAATATTGCAGAAAAATATATATGAATTCTAATCAGGAAAATTTCTTATTCATTTCAACCTGATGAGACTATTTTCTTATGCCAGCAACAAGTCACAAAGAGGAATTTTATAATTTTTCAGCTTTCTCTTTTATTTATGTCGGTTAAAGCAAATAATGAAGCTGCAACCTTCAGGTTAATCAGTGAGCTGTACAGGTGTTAACAGATGAAAAAGGAACTGAGCTGTGATCCATTCAGACATACAAACCTTGTCATTGACTCTATAATCACAGTGCTGTCTGTTACAGATGATCCCTGATGCCATATGATGAGCTAAACCTGTTTTCCCCAAAGAGCACCTGAGGTGTTTAGCAGGAACTCTTTGATCAGGCTAAACACGTAGTTCACAGCAGGAGATTTTCTCCTGGAGATGTTTTTCATGGTGAAATATGAGGCTAGAGAGGGTGTGAGAGAGAGCCTCTGTTTAGAGCACCCTGGAGTTTCATGTAGAAAGTACATTGTTGAAATGACTGTTTCCACACTGTACTCACAAGATTTTCCAATTCTTCTGTGATTTCGTGATACCGCGGATCCAGCTAGGCAGACTGCACTTGCGGGTGCTCTGCATCTACCATGCTCCTGGTGTGAATTGACCTGCAGCGGAGGTTGGGATGAAACTATGGCGCACACAGACATGGTGGAAATTGGCCTTGTCCTGCAGGTTTAGATGTGTCGTTGCTGCAGCAAACCTGATTCAAATTAATGGGTTGTTAGGAAGCTTGTGCAGAACTTGATAATAAGCTGTTGGAGAACCATTTCATTAGAACCAGGTGTGTTGTAACAGGGAAACTTCTAAAGCCTCATAATCATGTCGCAGCATTATTTGTGTTATCAGCGTATTGTTAAGGCGCCAGTCTGTCATGATGATGAAGGACCTGATTCAAAAGGCGAAGCTCTGTATTTATCAACCATCTACCTTCCTATCCTCACCTATGGTAAGCTGGGGTAGTGACTGAAAGAAGCTCATGGATACAAGCGGCCAAAATGAGTTTCCTCTGCAAATAGTTTGTACTTATATAGCGCTTTTATCCAAAGAGCTTTATATATACGCCACATTCACCCATTCACACACTGATGGCGGAGGCTGCCATGCAAGGCGCTCAACCATTGTGTTTTGCTCAGTGATACCTGGACATGAGCTCTTCAGACCGGGATCAAACCAGCGACCCTTTGGTTACAGGACGATCACTCTACCCACTGAGCCATGCCGCTCCAAGGTGTTTGGGCTCTCCTAGAGATCTCTTAGCGATGGGGAGAGAAGCCCCTTTTTGTGAGAGAGGGGATCAGAGTTGACCCGCTGGTTTTATGCATCAAGAGGAGCCAGTTGAGGTGGCTCGGGCATCTGGTTAGGGTGCTTCTCTGGGGAGGTGTTCTGGGCACATCCTACTGGGAGGAAACCCCTGGGGAAGACCCAGGACACACTAAAAGGACTTTATCTCTTTGCTGGCAGGGGAATGCCTTGAGAGCTGGAAGAAAGGGAGTCAGGGCGTCTCTGTTTAATTTGCTGCCACCACAACCCAAACTTGAATAAATGGCAGAAGATGAATGGATGAATCAATATACTGTATCGTAATCAGATTTGTAATTTACACCCCAAGCTACTACATTTGTATCTTATCCACTGATCTATGGGACATTAAACTATGACAGGGCTACTCAATACGATTCTAGGAGGGCCAAAATCCTGCATGTTTTCAATGTCTCCCTGCTCCAACACACCTCACTCAAAAGGATCTAACAACCTATGAAGTTCTGCAGAATGACTCATTAGTTTGAGTCAGAAAATTTGAATATTACTTAAGACCAATACAAAAAAGAATTTTTAGAAATGTTGGCCAACTGAAAAGTATGAACATGAAAAGTATGAGCATGTACCACACTCATGTCAGTCTGTGAGGAATTAAAGTCTACATTATACAAGTTTCACTTTTTGAATGGATTTACTGAAATAAATCAACTTTTTCACGATATTCGAACTTTTTGATGAGCACTTTTAATTACCACTCATGAGACACATGAACAAACCTCATGAAACTCTCGTTTTGTCGAGGCTTCTGTCTGTAACGCTGAAAGTGAATGTACATAATGAGCTCAGAGGAAAAGCTCCCACAACCAGCTAAAAACGGAACAAACTTCAGCTCCTCCTAAAAACCCAGATGACATGGTGAGTTTCAGTAACCTATGGCAATCTCAGCACATTATCTTCCTTTTGCATTGGCATTATACTGAAAAACCTTATGTTTACATGTTCTCTCGCATGAAAAATAAAGTTTAAGATTTGATTGTTGTGTCACAGCGCAATCCTGTTCCTCAGCACTCTACCCTGATTATTTTAGATGTTTCCCTTCTTTAAGAAACCTGTGTCATCAACATCTGTTAGAAGACTGTTACTGACCCATTAATTTCAGTCATGTGTGGAGAAGCTAAGGTGGCTAGAGGAGAGGCTAAAAGACATCCTGACACTCAGCATGTGATCTATAAAACCAACTTTGGTGCATAAGACAAACACAAACCAGTTGTCCTTACTGCAGCACCTTCCCTGATGCTCCTTTAATGCTGTGAGTATCATATTTCATACATATTGCTTCACCTTACGGTAAAGACTTTGCTCAAAACCCTGTTGTACACAGTCTGATACTTGTCTTCTGCCCCCTGGTGGATATATTTTGCACTACAACAGCTCTGACATCACAGATAAACGGCACATACGTGTAAATTATTTTTATTAGCATTTTGTTAAAGAGTCAAATAAAGACTTCAGATTAAAACATGTGAATTTATTTTCTGGGTGAGGCTTTACGGTGTTAAAACTGGAGATCTATATGGGGACAATGTGGGGTTGGGCGATATGACAATATCACAATTAATTAAACATGTTACCTCGACTGGAACTAATTAGCATTTATTTTAGTATTGTTTAATTTTCAGCCCTCGTAGCAACTAAAAGGTTTTGTTAAAAATATTTCGTAGTAGAAGAGCAGATATTAATTTTATAATAAGTGAAAAGAAGCTCAAACAGTTTAACTATGTATGGTCATATAATGAATATTTAAAAAATATTCAAGAGATAATTAAAATTATTGGCATGAGCAAGATTACATTGATTATTGATTTTGAATGTCGGTTTCGATTAATTTTTTATTAATTACTCCGCCCACAGACAACCCCTCCCGTGGACAAGCAACCAAAGACAGGGACCCTCTCTGGAAACCAATCAGAATTTTTTACTCCATGTTAATTAGAACATTATTTATTAGGTAGTTTCTATTAAGACAGTGATATTTGATATTATTGTGGAAGGGCATATAGACATGCTGATGTTTTTTACAGTAGCCATCATTGTTGCTTGCTTGGTAGAGAGAACTTGTGATGTGTTGGAGGCAAATGTGAAAAACATGAAAGATCAAAATGAACTGAGCTGGTGTTCCATCGAAACATGCTACCTTGTCGAAACATCCCACCGCAGGCTGAATTTATAGGTTTTTAACTGTTGATCTGCGCTACCCTGTCAGAACAGAATCCTGCTCACATTTTTCATGTACTTCAGTGTTAAGCAACCAAAAAGCAGTTAGTGTAGAGAACATTAATCAACTTATATTCAGATTTATAATCTTTACACTAACTGAAGGTAAGGTTTAAGAAATAGCCCCACAGGTATTAAAAATGAAACTGCAAATAAATCCGAGAAGGTAGGATGCCTCGGCAGTTTTAATTAGTATAAATTAAACATATAAAAGTATGCTTTTATATATATATATATATATATATATATATATATATATGTATATATATATATACACATATATATACATATATATACATATATGTATATATATGATGTCAGTTGCAAACAACAGGTGAAATAAGACAGACTAAGAAAGACTCTTCTTTGGCCATTTTCTGTTTTGAGGCTGAGAGACTTTCAAAATAAAAGAAAATAGGGAGGAATTATACAACCAAGTAACAGATCTTTTCATGGAGAAGGATAGGTGCATGGACTTCATATAGAAATAAAGGTAAGACTACAAATGGATGTTACTTTTAAAGAAATGAATAGTTGAGACTAAGTTTAAAAAAAGGGAAAATTTGAAAATAACATTTTGACCTTATTTGAATTATTCTCCTTTTTCTTGTTATCCTCTTCATGAACAATCTGTATTAAAATGGATTAACTCACCAGATTTGAAAGTTGTGCTTACAGCTCTAGACTTTTAAACATGTGAAGGGTGCAGAGCAAATTTGCTCTATTTGTCGCCTCTTGCTGAATATTTGCTATATATATTATATATATTTGCTTAATATGTTCCTGTGTGTGTGTTTGTATTGGTGTGTGAGTGAGAGAGAAGAGTGCTGATCAGAATCTTCTAGTCATCACTATGCATGCTGATAAATGAATAGAGAGAGGGCTTACATTTGGAAATCTGACTCCCAAGAAGTCAGTGCCTCACCAACCATCAACCTCAGCTCACGTAACTGGTTCACTCTTATGAGACAAACAGACTTAATGATGTTTCTACGCCTGCAATTTGTTGTGTATTGTTATTTTTTGCAGCAAACAGGCATGTCTGCATGTGAACAATTCAGAAAGCAGCAGTTTTACTGAGTAAAACTTTACCTTTTACATTAGGAATACACAGGTGTTTGTCATGTATAACCTTAATGTTGGTCACGGTTTAAAACTGCATCTAAATACGGTTCTGAGATCGGTTTAATGACCTCAGAGGGTTAAAATGTAAAACTGAGGGGTTTTCAGTTTGAAATTTTAACAGGTAAACAATGTGTAAATTATACCCACATATAAAGGTAAGATGAATTAATCAATGTGTCTATTATTTGACTTTATAATAATGAGAAACTCAAAATAGTTTGAATATACATCTACAATTTCTATGAAAATACATTTAATAAAATGAATTTATTTCAGGAGGAACAGCAGATAAAAGCCTCAGCTGTTAAACGCAGACTTGAGGGTAGCATGGATTTATGTGCGTGTCGTCACCCCACACTGGTATGCGTAGAAGGCAAAGGTAGGACGTCTCGATGGGTAGGATGAAATCAATAAACTCACATGAGCGAATGACATCGTTCCAGATTAGATATAACATCCCAGATATTCCTAAATATTAAAGTAATTCCCAAACAAAACCCCTTTCCATTTTTCTTCTCGTGATGTGCACTGCAACTTCGTATACTGAATTACTACTACTAGCATCTATACTGCAAAACAACCTAATTTATTCGCTTCATGTCCAACTTATTTCTTTTTTGCAGCTTTTTGAAGGATCGCTTTAGATTTGCTTCATTAATGTATAAAACACCTTGCTGCAGATGCTGTTCTTTATACACAGTTTTTCTTGGTTATTGTCTCCGTAGTTGTGTCGGCTTTGTCCTTTTGATGTGCAGTTATGCAAATGACTCCTGTCCTATCAATTTAATCTGGCTTCATACCTACTCCTCCATTATACTGCCAAACTGTCCCCCCCCCCACTTTTTTATGACAAAGTCACACCCTTGAGAAGTTGTAAGGGTATCGACTGGCTGATGGGCTGGAGACAGAGCTGTGTGATAAATGCAGGAGTTGGCCTACAAACACTGGCATGGCTTTACAGAGGAAACATGAAACCACATTAATATGAATAATACTGGCTCATTTCATTATCCTGTTTAAAAAGAAGAATATTTACAGCCCAGCCTTAATTTCTACCAATTAAAAGCATAACAATGTATAACCTACAAACTGTATACATGAAGGAATGGGTAATGTTTATCCAAGTAAAACACAGGGCCTCAGAAAATGGCTCTTTTAGACACTCCCTGAATTAGACTTGTTAGAAAAAGGCTGTTACTGTCACGGCTGTCGATCCAAGCATCTTTCACCGCTGATTCACTGCTCAGAGAGTGGTGGTCGGCATCATTTTCACAGAGTGGATTAGAGAGAAGGTCATTGTTAATTCCCCCTCTGAGAGGAGGCAAACTAGCTGGAAATCCTCTCAGGGGTTTTTGGAACTGAACTGGACAAATGCCAACATGCAAACTGGGTTAAAGATGCAATTTTCCAGAAGCTTAACTATGAAATGAACTGAAACCAGTGTATGATTTCTGAGTTTAATACTAATTATACAAAACTCAGGACATGCAATGCAAACTTTAGTTCATATACCTGGGTGGTGGCTAATGTTTTGATGTTAACTAAATATCTGTGAAGGTTTATGAAGAGGGAAAATTAAACTGGTCCCTTATGATCTGGGTTAATGGTCCTTGGACCGCTACCTTCTGCCTTCTTTATCCTAACTTCACACAAACAGAGTTGGTCTGTTGCCGATATTAGCATTGGAAATACTCGCAGATTCTACCAAAAGAAAGATTATTTCTGTCTTAATGCCATCCGATACCACGGAAACCAAATCATAATTCTTTTTTTCCTGCTCTACCCCACCAACACCACCACACACAGACAGAGGAAGTTACGCAATCCTGTGTGACATTGTTTTGAATAGGCAGGCGGCGAAGCAGATGCACGTGAGTCACTGTTGTGCCAACATTTAGCGTTAGCGCTATGTTAGAATATTACTCATTAGAAGATCCCATTAGCAGAACAGTGACATGCCTCATATGCAGAGCTGACATTTCCAGAGGCAGCATGAATGCCACCAAATTTAAAACTTTAACATGGAGTGGCTGTAGAGCAGGAGGAAGCGCTGTCATCTTCCAGCTGGACGGTCAGGGATTGATTCCAGGCTTTCCCTGACTACATGTCAGTGTACACTTAAGCAAGACTGATGTGCCTGTCGGGGTGTGAATGTGACAGGTAGTGTTTTGAGTGGTCTAGCTGACTGGAAAAGAGCTATATAAGAACAAGTCCATTTACCAGCAACTATATGAAGCATTTGGGCTGTCATCACGTGAAAGAACACAAGGAGTTTGTTTCCTTAATGGAAAAAACAAATCACAACAAGAAATCCTTTTAAAAATGTGAGAACTTTGCAAAAGAAAGCCAGAAAGCCACCACAACAACAGATAGTTTTAGAATGTATTATCCTGGACGAGCAGCTCATCATGGAAAAGGTTCATTGTAAGTCCAATTTCAAGAGTTTATTTTTTTGAGCTAAAGCCATCTCCTCAAATTTGTCACATGAACACGAGGTCCTACTGGGGTCTAGTCTAGTGTGTTGGCTCTATGTTGGTGTGAGGCTCCCTAACCCAGGGATCACCAAGTCTAGACCTCTTGGGCCAGGTCCTGCAGGTTTTAGATGTTTCCCGCCTGCAACACATCTGATTCAAATTAAATGGTTCTCCAACAGGTTATTGTCACAAACCTCTTCATGACACATTGATTTGAGTCAGGTTTGTTGCAGCAGGGAAACAAGGAAAACCTGCAGGACATTGACCCAAGCGGGCCAGAGTGAGCGATCCCTGCCATAACGCCCCCTGTTGCTAGTGTTTCAAAATTTAATCAGCAAGTAACAGTAGATTTATAAATATGTACAACCCCAGTTCAGAAAAATGGGATGCTGTATAAAATGTAAATAAAAACAGAATGTGATGATTTACAAATGTCATAAATTATTTTTTTTATTCCTAATAGAAAACAAAAACAAACAACAACAAAAAAAAAATCAGATAAAAATATTATCTCTTCTTTTTTTATTTCATGGGAGCAACACGTCTGTAAAAAGTAGCTCCAGGGTGATGTTCAGCATCGTGTAGCATCTCCTCTTCCTCTAACAACTGTCTGGAAACCTCTGGGAAGTGAGGAGACCAGTTGCTGGAGTTTTAGGAGAGGAATGTTGTCCCATTCTGATCTGATGCAGGATTCTAGCTGCTCCACAGTCCTGTGCACAGAGATTCCCCCTGATTCTCTGAATCTTTTGATATTATACACTGTAGTTGGTGGGATCTTTCCAGTCTTCACAATTTTACATTAAAGAACATTTTTCCAAAACTGTTCCACAATTTTTAGACCTAGTTTGTCTCAGATTGGTGAATCCCGGTCCATCTTTCCATCTGAGAGACTCTGCCTCTCTGAAATGCTCCTTTTATTCCCCGTCGTGTTACTGACCTGCTGCCAATTAACCTGATTGCCAAAGGCTCCTCCAGTTCTTTTAGATTTGATTTTGTTCCCCCTGTTCCAGATTTTCTTAGATGTTCTGAGTTTCACCATCTGCTGGGTTCTTTATGTTCTATTATGAATACAAAATGGGTAATGATGTGTTCTGATTTTATTTCCACAGCATAACTACTTTTATGGGAATTTGGTTTGTAGAAAGTCTGTTACCAAGGTTAGCACTAGCGTTGTCTTGGTTAAGTCTGCCGTTGCCATGTAAACGAAAGGGAGCTCAGCAGCTGTATGTAATAACAAACCAAGGCCAAGGTTGCAAGTCAAAAAGGGATTTTTATTCATAAAAAAACATTACATATTGAGTTACTGAAAAACTTCACCACAAAGACATTTTATAAAACATTTGGTTTCCGTTACCCATGTTCCTGCGTACAAGGTGTCTGTGTCTGTGGAGACAATTTATAAAGTCTACAAGGGCAGAGAGGACATAGAGGAGGTGAATCTGAAGGATTTAACAGGATGGTTTTTAATGTAGACGATTTGGGAGAATGCAACAGAGTTTATTTAGGAATACAGAATTAGAATTGATTAAATGCCAATAGTTGTATATAAACCAAATCAGTCTGACCCTCAAACATGTGGAATTCTGCTACTATATTCAAGTAATTGAAATAATTTAAATTATGCTAACCTGCCCATTAGGGAGGATTGGAGGTCCAGGGACAGGGAAGGTGAAGCAAATGTTTGGAGAAAGTAACCAACAGAACCAGAGATCTGCACTAATTCCGTCTATTAGGGTCTGATTGGGGTAACAAAGCCACAGGACCAGGCAGATGAACAGCTACTCACAGGATAGAACAGAGCATTTCATCCCTTTTTAATGGTAATAATGAATGTGAAGACAGAGCAGATAAGTCTGGAGTTTATAAGGAGTTACTGTAATAAAGGTTTGAGCCTTTTCTACTTTTCCATGTCAGATTTCACTCTGAGCTTTAAATTCTCTCTCAGGTGATTCTACACAGCAGCGATTGGTGTAATTAACTTCCTTTAGACCTGCAACAGGCTGCCTGTGGTGTGGTGATTTGTTGCTTCACAACATGAATGTTGCTGGTTGAATCGTTTTATGTGAAGTTTACATGTTCTCCTTGTGCATGAATGACTTCCTCCCACGGTCACAAAAATAAATTGGGTATTTTATCAGTGGCGGAGCCAGAATTTTTTTACTGGGGTGGCCAGGATGGATGTATGATTATTTTTGGGGTGGTGTACAAGTCCCGCTACAAGTGCAGTTTCTCAGCATTGTGATACTACAAAATATGCAAAATAAATGTCAATTCACCATCAAACGAATCAGGAGTTATTGGTCAGAAGGTTACATAGTGCAACTTTAACAACAACAACATAATAATAATAATAATAATAATAATAATAATAATAATAATAATAATAAATGGCTGTAACGATGTGCTTGGGGTGGCCAGGATTTAGCTAAATGGCCCCAGCCAACCCACCCCTCTGCCATATTGACCCTAAAGGCCCATTTATGCCCCCTTTTATGTGCGTAAATATTAACGTCTGTTTTAAATGTCATACGCCGTCGTCCTAATACTTCCATGCATCTTTTGCGTTGCCATGGTTGTTGAGCCAACTTTTCCACTAGTGGGCAGTGCTGAGTTCAGAGTTCACTCCCGCAGGCTGACATCAGTTTCAGACACCATTTGGCAGCGGTAATGCTTCACTATAAAGTTGTTTCCAATCGCCCAACACATCCCTAAACATTCACATATAGTCTTTCCTCGAAAGCTTGCGCAGTAATATCAAGTTGTTGTGTTTGTCTTCATTTTTCTTCTGCTTTTTTGTTCCCTTCCTGACTTTCTTCTTTTTTTTTGGTTTGTTTCTTTCGCTGGTCACATGTCAGTTATTCTTCTCAGCACTGCCCCTGTGATTTCCGGTGGTATTGCTCCGTCTTTTGCGTAAAGCGACAGATAGCTTAGCTCCCTTAAAACAGACCAAATTATCAGCGCTATCTAATAGAAAGTGAAATTAGGTATGTGGCTGTTCTGTTCAGACAGCATTTGTGTCACTGCATCCAGAAGAACTCTGTAGGAGCACCATGTGGTCACGGTAACTTCCCCCATGTCCCGCACAACTTTGTGTCTAAAATAACATTACAGTAACAGGAGATGGTTATAATCACTGCTCTTCAATTTTGCTTTTAACTGATCATCACTATGATTTCACCACTGGCTGAAAAAAGCAACTTTGCCTCCTGAGGGCTAAGCCCCCCTCGTCTTTATATCCTAGTGAAGGCCCTGTTTGTATGTTTTTTTGCGCTCTTTTTTTTTTCCTTATCCCATGACCTATTATAGAGAGTAAACTACAGACATCGGACTGAGTTGAATTTAATAAATTATGTAGTTTTATGCATATTTTTGTAAGAATCTCCTTAGTAAAGGTTGTCTTTTCATGCAGGGACCTTGCATATTAGCTTTTAGGATCAGGATTCTGTGCACATACAGGACAGAAATCATATGAATCAGTGTTTTTTTTATCCTGATCCCTGGAGGGGCAGTTTGGTTTCTCTTAATCATCTCTACTATTTACCAATATTTGTCCCAATTTTGACCAACATTATTGTCAAACTAATGAGAATCTAATCAGGCAACGATGCTGGAGGGCATCATATACCTACCTACACATGTATGTTTAATGTTTCTCTAATGGGGGTACACATACCCCTTCTAGTACTTGTAGACACTCCAGGGGGTACAATGGAAAATAAAAATATCTTTAATAGCTTTCTGACTTAATAGATCTGTCTTAAGTTTGTATTAAGAGATGAGTCAATTCTTTAAATGTAAACATATTGATAATGTGTTTTTTTGCATTAAAACATAGGGAGAAATTAGTTAAATTAGAAATTTGAGTTTTCATTATTTATAGGTTATCATGCTGCCATTTTACAGCACCTTCATGCTAGAGATCAACTAAACTAAAACAGACTGACATCCCTGGTTTATGTGGTACTTGGCTAAAAATATTTTCTATGAGGGGTACAATGCTGAAAAAGTTTGAAAACTACTTCTCTTTTGACACACACATGCAAATGTTACCAAACAGTACAAGAATGATTATAAAGTTTGTACCAACTTTATAATTTCTCACTTAAAACTGGAGGATAATCCAAATGAAAAAATAAAATCCAAAAACATAGTGAGCATCGTGGTGTTCTGACCTGAGAGAACAGTGAAAATGGCAGCGAAGGCGTTGAGCTTGAGGCCGTCGATGACGTTGCCGAAGTGGCACACCTCCAGAGACATGAGGATGCCCCCGGTGGCCAGGAGGAGGATGTACAGGCACTCCGCCACAATGCACAGCCACAACACTCCTGTGGAAACAAGCTGGTTTAAACAGAATAAAGACAGACATCCGTGTGGTGGGGGTGCTGAGTATATGGTTGGGTAAATGATGGAAAAGTGATTAAGAGAAATGCAGAACTGAGAGGAAGAAAAGGGTGAAGGGTGAAAGCAGGGATGGAGGAAGATGAGGAAGAATAAGTAAAGAAAGATGAACCAGTGACCCCCATCATCCATATCATTAACCTTTATAGTCACAGAGAGGATATATGGTAAGATATCCACAGAGATGCATCCTGCGCTCGGGTCTGTGTGTATCGCAGGATTAAATGTCAGTGGATTTCTTAAAAGCTTTAAATGTAAGCTGCAGTGTAATTGTGCATCTCACCTAAGGGCAGGAGGTTATTGTCTGGTTAATTAATCATAACTCCTGCAATAGATGGAGTCGGCTTGTTTCCTGAAATATTCCAGCATGATTTATGAGCAGTTACATCCTTCAGCTAAACAGAATTTCACAATTCAGTAAAATGTCTTTTCAAATAAATACTGAGGGGGCTTATGAAACTGATTTGGAGATAATTTTGGAGCCAATTTCTGGCATTATAATGCTGCAATTAAGAAAAGCTTATAAAGTTTTCCCCTAATGTTTCCTCCATATGTCTACAACTTGAATCATTTCACACCAGTAAGATGTGGAGTGGCCTGCAGATGTTACTGTAGTAAAAGATCATCATGCTCTCTAGATGTAAAACACAGTCTGAATGATGGTTTCCTCTTGTTCTGTTCTCTGTCCAGATGATCCCACACTGCTTCAGTATTGTTAACATCCAGGTTCTGGGGAGGACTCATCCCTCCATCGAGCCTGTTGAGGTCTGGGTTCTGGGGAGGACTCATCCCTCCATCAGACCTGTTGAGGTCTGGGTTCTGGGGAGATCTCATCCCTCCATCGAACCTGCTGAGGTCTGGGTTCTGGGGAGGACTCATCCCTCCATCAGACCTGTCGAGGTCTGGGTTCTGGGGAGGACTCATCCCTCCATCAAACCTTCTGAGGTCTGGGTTCTGGGGAGGACTCATCCCTCCATCGAACCTGTTGAGGTCTGGGTTCTGGGAAGGACTCATCCCTCCATCGAACCTGTTGAGGTCTGGGTTCTGGGAAGGACTCATCCCTCCATCGAACCTTCTGAGGTCTGGGTTCTTGGAAGGACTCATCCCTCCATCGAACCTTCTGAGGTCTGGGTTCTTGGAAGGACTCATCCCTCCATCAAACCTTCTGAGGTCTGGGTTCTGGGGAGGACTCATCCCTCCATCGAACCTTCTGAGGTCTGGGTTCTGGGAAGGACTCATCCCTCCATCGAACCTTCTGAGGTCTGGGTTCTGGGAAGGACTCATCCCTCCATCAGACCTGCGAGGTCTGGGTTCTGGGGAGGACTCATCCCTCCATCGAACCTGTTGAGGTCTGGGTTCTGGGAAGGACTCATCCCTCCATCGAACCTGTTGAGGTCTGGGTTCTGGGGAGGACTCATCCCTCCATCGAACCTGTTGAGGTCTGGGTTCTGGGGAGGACTCATCCCTCTACGAGGGACCTATTGCCCCTGATCTTCAGTCCAATTCTTGTGTCATGAGGCATACCTCAGCAATTTTTCCCTGTTTCACTTCATTAAGAATTTTTTTGACAGCCACATTTCCATGGAGACCATTTCTGATGAGGCTTTGGCCAACAGTAGATGGATCAGCTGAAGGTCCAGATGCATCTTTCAGGTCCTGTGTCAGGTTTTTGCTGGCTTTGTTCCTGTTTCATATCCTTTTCCTCTGCTGTAGATAATTGTTTTTCTTCTTTTTTTCTCCCGTTCCTCTGGTTATGTTTAAGGACACTGGACATCATGCTGAGATTTACTAAGTTCTTAGCTCTAATCTTTTTAGGAATCTCTTTTTTTGCTGCAGAAATCATATTTTTTGTCTGTCAAACTGTTATGTTTGGTGCTTTTAGAAGATGCAGCTGAAGAAAGGTGAATAAATGATGTGTCCTGTGACAAGCTGCTAATAACAAAGAGCCAAAGAGGCATGTAAAAATGCTTTCTTTCCTAGATGTATCCTGTGTGTAGCCACAACACTGGTTGAGGAACTTTTTATGTCTTAATGATTTATAGATCAGCACTGAGTATCATGACTTCAAGTTTCTGACTCATGTTCAGCTGTGATTGCTGATCCCTTTCCCCTGTGCTGCTCTGCATACGGAGCAGTCCCTCTTCTCCCCAGTGACAGATAATCAGACCAGTTTTCCCTCTGCATAGACCTCTGCCTTAAATCACTGCGTTGATGATCCATTTACATCCCTGGATTCCTGAGCCTGCCTGTAGTCCAGAGATGGACAGCTCTAGTCCTTGAGGGTCGCTCTCCTGCAGGGTTTAGATGTTTCTCTGCTCCAACACACCTACAGTATTACTACACTATTATTTTTGTTCTTTCCAGAAAACATGGAACTTTCTGCTCACTTGTTGATATTTGGCTGGTCCTGAATGAACATTGCCATCTAAGTTCTCTGATTGGTGGAAAATTTGACAGGCAGTGGCTTCATCATCATGTCCAGGTCTAAATAGAGGTCTCTTAGAAACATAGTAGTGATAGTGATCTTATTTTATGATGAAAATGTGATAAATAATGCTGTTATCATGGATCATTGTGGATTATCAGATAGAGTCTCTGAATAAAAACTACATTTTGTAGCTGGATTGTAAACCTCCTGGATGGGATATAAATGCCTGGAAAACGTCCGTGGATCACCTAAAGCAGGCATGTCAAACTGGTCCAGCAAAGGGCCGTGTGGCTGCAGGTTTTTGTTCCAGCCAGCCAAGAGCACACAGTTTGACCAATCAGCTGTCTGAAGACTGAGATCAGTTGATTGAATCAGTCAAATCTGGTGTGCTGCTGCTTGGTTGGAACAAAAACCTGCAGCCACACGGCCCTTTGCTGGACCAGTTTGACATATGTGACCTAAAGGGTAACTATCCATCACAATTCACTCCATAGAGTTACACCCTACCGTTCCTGAGAACCTGTTCCTAAGTGATGATATAAGAGTTAACGCTCGGGGGCGCCAGTGATCTAGTGGAGTTTTAAGAGTAAAAAAAAAAAATGGTTTTGTAACTTTTAATTGTGATAAATTTAATGCTTTACTGGTCCATCTATCCACCCTCACCTCTGATAGGTAACTTCTTTTGCTTTGCAACTACAACACCCCTCTTCCTCCAGCCTCTATGGCCTCTGGGGGCTTTTCTCACAGTGACTTATTTCCAAAAAGTTTCCACAAGGAGGCTATTTAAATATCAGAACAAACAAAATGCAATTACTGCAATGTTTCCCTCTGTGTTGCATCACTTTCTCTTTCTGAACAACACATCTGGGTGAGATCAACAAGTGAAGGCAGAACATTTTCATCCATCCTGCTTGATATATTAATTTAATCTCCTAAAAGTTTATAGAAACCTGCTGTCATGAACATGGTTTTCTATCATCTGCTACCATGACTCTGTCAGCGACCCTTTGCTAACAAAAGATGTCACATGAGGGAAAGGTTGAACACAGCAAAAGGTAAAGGTGAAGAAGCAGTTCTGTCTGGATTTCAATAAAATCATGGAGGATGCAGCAGGTTTCAGGAAACAGATTAGATTTATATATGGAAAAAAAATTATTTTAAATGTATCCTCCAGCAGGAGAAGCATCCAGAGATCTGCCATTTTACAAAAAGCTGTTCATTTTTCTATGTTGAATACACTACAAAAAGAATAACCTGCTGACATGGCTTGAAACACTTCCCTGGCTTAACCTGTTAAACCTGACAACAGTTTCAGAAAAAAAACATCAAGTAAATGAAGAATTGCTTCACAAGAATAAGGTTTATATGCATGTTCTTGGTGTTGAGGGACATCTAGGGACCTCAGAGACTGGATTCCCAGTGTCAAATGTGTTTACTATGCCTGGGTAAATTGCAATAAATGTTGGTAAAAATGTTTTTTCCCTCCTATCTGACAGAGAATATCATGCCAACAGTGATTACATGGACACAAATGCCACTGACCACCTTCAGCCACAACATTATGTCTAAACAGTGATGTTTGCATTAAAATAAACTTCTGGTTTTGTTAACATAAGAGTCTAAACTTTGAGAGACAATTAAAATATTCTCCTGTTTTATTATCTCTCTCTTTTTTTATTATCCCTTTTAGACTAAATATAGAAGTTAAAATAAAAGCAGAGCCTGCAGGACAATTTTAATCTTCCAGCTAGGCTGCTCTTTAATTCTCGCTGCACAATAATAAAGACAGTAATCTATTTTAAAACTCTTACTGAGCAAATTGTCGCTCTCTTTCTTACATGTTTGACTCTTAAATCCCTGTTTCTACATCAGGGAAACATATCATCTGATGAGGAATGCAGATTTATTTTCTTACGTACATATGTTTATATAACATACAGAAAATATTCTTACCTCTTTCATGTGGTGGTGCAACATAAATGAAGTTCCTGCATTTTTCACCTGAAAAAGAAGATAAATGAGGATTTTTTTAATTGACACTTGCATGGGGACGGTATAGCCACCAACATGCTGATGAGCGATTCTTCCTCTGTACTCCATCATATTCACAGACTGATGCTGTGAGCCACAGGTAGACTCTCTAAGTCTTAGACAAGAATAAATGAATAAAAACTGTGTTTGATCCAATCTGTGGAGGGATTTCCTTCCTGCATTTGTGCACTAACAAATTCTAACACCATCCCCCATTTCATGGAAAATCTGCTGCAGCATTTTCAGCAGGGCTGAAAATCTACTGTCAACACAACAAATTATTTTATGGGGTTCTAAAGACAAAGTGGGGAAAAATTATATTGCTGCTTTACAAGGTGTAGACCGGGGGACACGCTTCTGTGAGGGGCTGTAAATTCTCTGAGCGGGCTCTGCACACAGCGGGGAAAAAAACATCAGCTTTTATGGAGACATTAAATTCCAGCTGCAAGGATTTATCTCTGATAATTTGCATACATGTAGTATTAAATATAAATTATTACTTAAATGAATCCGCCTAGTTTTCTAAAGGGGTCAAACTCAAGTTCTGCGTCAATGAGGATCAGGTTTTGTAGTTTCTGGTTTAATTTTCATCATTTTTGAGATTCATTATTAATCAACTTTTCAAGTTTCTTCTATAAAAAGGAAAAAAATATATAAATAAATAGGAAGCAATCGCTTGGCCAATGTGCTTTTTTCCATGACACACCTTTCCACAGGCACTACCCACGCGCTCCGTTGCGCTTCGGTCCCCACCGCAGCCCCGCCGCTTTTTTCTCTGCGTCCAGACTAACTTACCGGTCATGTTGATGTTCTGCTCGCAGGAGAACCAGATGCCGGTGTGAAACTTCCTCATCACGTACTTATCTTCCCCGGTCTCCCAGATGTACTGGACCAGGCGTGTGTCGTTGATGTTTGAGCTGTTGAAAACGATGCAAAAGGACTGCTTGGTGGTGACCGGTCCGGTGCAGTATGGTTTCACCACTTTACGCGTCCCCTCGCACCAGTAGCTAGTGGTGAGCGCCGACACGGCCAGAAACAAGGCGAGGAAGTTCAAGGTGAGAGCCAGAGAAGCTCTCCGCCGCCGGTCTATTCCCATGACGGCAGCTCTGGAGGAGTGACTACACCTAACTTTAATCCCTCGCCTTGTAGGACACCGGATTCAGGCGACTTCTCCTCCTCAAATCATCATAATCCGGTTATTCCAGTTAATATATCCGCCGCTAATGAACGCGGCGCGTCTGGCGCCTATGCTGCGCGTCTCACATCTGCTCCTCCTGTGCAGCTGACTCTCATTTTGTTTGGCCCCCACCTCTTGATGCACTCCACCCTCTCACTTATCACACATAAACCACAGACGCGCCTCCACTCAGCTTCAGGCAAACGTCAAAGCCTGTGTGTACCTCCGTGGATCTTACAGTTTTTTTTTTAACAATCGTTTTTATTGTTTCTAATTAAGCTGACATAAAAATAAAAAAATAATAATAATAATAAAAAAAAACATATAAAAAACAGGAGCATGCTGATCACTGCCTTCTTGGCTACCACTATGTGAATCATCTCACCACCAGAGACCTCTCAAAAACGACTCCATTGGTCGTTGGATGGTTAAAAAAAAGTTAAAAGAATATGCAGGATCTAGTGGTAATGAGAAGAATTACATGTGAATTGTCAAATTGCTGTAAGTGACAACTAAATGGTGACTGTGGAATGAAGACTCTACCCTGAAACATAAACTAGTGTCAGCAATGAGAACAAAGCAGCCATGTTTAATTATGCTGTGGATTTTTGGTTGTTTAAAGACACACTACGTAACTTTCTAACCTTAAAACTGTGTTTCAGACTTGATAAATGGTATAGTGAGAGATATTATTTCTGAAGCTGTTGCTGCCCAGCAGCGTCCCAGGGCTGAGAAACCACAGGATTCAACTGCTTCTTCTGGGATGCCGTGATTCGTTTTACGCTCTGTGTGACATGCTAGCAAACAAATAAACACACTGGCTGTTTGGAACAGGCACCGTTTAGCATAGAGCATACAGCAAAGAAACACAAGAAGAAATTACTGGAGGAAGAGAGGAAAAGAAAAACAGAATGGAACAGAGTGTATGATAAAACAAAAGTCAAGGTAAGACTGTCTTTTACTGATTGGAGAGATCTCACAGTACAGCCTTGGTGTTTTAAGGGTTAATGAGAGAACATCGTAGTAAATTGTATAGTACTGTTATCTCCTTGGTCACAAAACACACAGCTGTCTGATGAGGTTTACTCTACCCTCCCTTCCCACTCAGACTTCTCCTTACTGTCTGTTAATGAGGCTACAGAAACACTCTGCTCCTCTCTCGCCTCCTCTCTGGATAAACTCTGTCCTCTGGTGTCAAAACCAGCCAGACAAAACCCTCCCAGTCCATGGCTCACAGAGGTTCTGAGGGAGCACAGAGCCGGACTCAGGGCTGCAGAAAGAAAGTGGCGCAAATCAAAAGAGCACACTGACTTGTCTGAGTACCAGCAAAAACGTAAAACTTTCACATCCAGCCTAAAGGCAGCCAAGATAGCCTTTTATCAGAACAAGATCCGCAATGCTCCCAACACACGACAACTGTTCATGGTGTTTAACTCTCTTCTATCTCCACCACCTGCTCAGCCTCCCACTGAGCTGACTGCAGAAATGTTTGCTTCCTACTTCACTGAAAAGGTTGCTACCATCAGTAACCAGTTCACTGAGCCTGACCAACTCAGCCTTGCCAAACCAGCTACTGGTACCTCACTCTGCTCTTTCCGCTCTCTAAATGAGGATGAAGTCTCTAAACTTCTAGTCAGCTCAAAACCCACAACCTGTCCTCTTGATCCTGTTCCCTCTGACATCCTGCAGAGCATTTTACTCACAATCAAAACTGCAGTAACCCATATTATCAACTCCTCTTTTAAATCCGGTGTCTTTCCCTCTGCCTTCAAGCAAGCTCGGGTTACCCCACTGCTGAAGAAACCCACACTCAACCCAGCCCAGGTTAAAAACTACCGGCCAGTCTCATTGCTTCCATTCATGTCTAAATTACTAGAGCGTGCCGTCTTCAGTCAGGTCTCACAGTTCCTCCAAGACAACAACCTGTTTGATCCATATCAATCTGGATATAGGCAAGGTCACTCTACTGAAACTGCTCTCCTGTCAGTTACTGATTCCCTACGGGTTGCCAGATCCGCTGGTCAATCCTCAATCCTTATACTGCTGGACCTGTCTGCTGCCTTTGACATGGTCAACCATCATATATTGTTCTCCACACTCTCGGAGCTTGGCATCTCAGGATCTGTCCTCTCGTGGTTTACGTCCTACCTCACAGGGGGATCATTCAAAGTATCTTGGCAAGGGGGAATGTCCAGATCACATGGGCTGACAACAGGGGTGCCTCAGGGCTCGGTGCTTGGCCCTCTTTTCACTATACACCTCCTCACTCGTTGCAGTCATTAACTCTCATGGTTTCTCCTACCACTGCTATGCAGATGACACTCAGCTTTTCCTTTCTTTCCCACCTGATGACACAACCGTCTCAATGCGAATATCAGCATGCCTTGCTGATATCTCCACATGAATGAAGGATCGCCACCTTCAGCTAAATCTGTCCAAGACTGAGCTTATTGTCTTTCTAGCCAATCCTTCTTTACCACCACAGATAAGTGTGCAGCTTGACTCTATCACACTTGTGCCTACGTCTTCTACCAGGAATCTTGGTGTCATGGTAGACAACCAGCTGACCTTTAAGGACCATGTTGCCTCGGTTTCCCGGTCTTGCCGATTTGCTCTCTACAGCATCAGGAGGATCAGACCCTACCTGACTGAACACACGACCCAGCTCCTGGTCCAGGCTCTGGTTATTTCACGCATTGACTACTGCAACTCCTTACTGGCTGGCCTGCCTGCATGCTCAGTTAAACCTCTGCAAATGATCCAGAATGCAGCAGCACGTCTGGTCTTCAACCAGCCCAAAAAAGCTCATGTCACTTCGCTGTTAATCGCTCTTCACTGGCTTCCAGTTGCAGCATGCATCAAATTCAAAGCTCTGCTTCTGGCTTACAAAACAATAACCCAAACGGCTCCGGTCTACCTTCACTCCTTAATCCAGAGCTACACTCCCTCTCGACAGTTAAGCTCTACCAGTGAAAGATGCCTAGTGCTCCCACCACAACGTGACGCAAAATCAGTAGCTAGACTCTTCTCCTCTGTTGTTCCCCGGTGGTGGAACGATCTACCAAACTCCGTCCGATCCGCAGAGTCCTTATCCACTTTTAAAAGCAAACTAAAGACTCAGTTGTTTAAGGAGCATTTCCACATTTAGCTTAATTAAATGAGTTAGAAAGATTTGTCCAGCTTTTTGGCTCAGCGAAGTACTGAAGAAGCTGTGTGCACTTATGCCCAAGACAATACTGTGTGATGAAATCATGCACTTATGCCCAAGTTGATATTGTGTGATGAAATCGTGATCTTGTATTTAAATAAAATGACTTAAAAAAAAAAAAAAAAAAAAAAAAAAAAAAAATATATGCACTGCCTCTAGCACTACATGACAGCACCTGGACTCAAAGCGGTCTGCCTGTCACTTAATTATGACGTCCCATCTTGTTTGAATTCATGCTTGTGTTGTTCTTACTCTCAAATGAAAGTCGCTTTGGATAAAAGTGTCTGCTAAATGACTGTAGAATAGTAGAATAGAATAGAAAAATATATTTGGCTTTTATATAAATCATAGAGTTAACACCAGCTATATATCCATGATGTGACAAATGTTGGGAACATTAAATAGGATTTATTACATAATGTAATGACAATGAAAACATTTTGATATATATATATATATATATATATATTCATAAGCAAAGAAAGTTTATCCCTTGTTTTTTTTTTTTTTTTTTTTTTTTTGCATTAAAATGTGAGACACAAACCAAAAAAAAAAAAAAAGTCAAGCAGCTGCAAATGCATGTTTCCTGCTTAAATGTATGATTTAATTTTCAGAGCATTCCCATCTGTGACCTTTACAGCTGGTTCATCCATGAAAGGAGAGGAAAACTGGCTGCTGACAGCAAAACTCTATCAGTACACAAACAGGCTGATAGCACCTTTGAGCAGTTGCCACCAGGGGAATTACTCAGCTGGCATCGGGTCAGGATGGACAGGATAGTTTCAGTCAGTCACAGAGACACAGGCTGGTGACAAGAGTGGGAAAACTGTTTCCATGGAGCAGGGATGTCACTAGGATTTAAAGACAGGGGGGGTGCAGGGTCCGTGCCCTGCCTCCGAGTGTCGGTCGCCTTGTAAAGCTTGTAGTCCCAGCTGCCCATGGTCCCTGGTGCGTGTGCCTTCTCTGTCTTCAGCTTGGACCTCTTCTGCTCTGATTCCTTGCCTTTATATATATACCAGTGTGTCTTCTATCAGGAGCAGCTGTGCTGATTGCAATAAGGTGTCTAGTCAGGTGGTTGATGACTGCACACGGGGTGGCCAATTTACATGCACAAAACAAAAAAAAAACAAAAACAAAACAAAAAAAATAAACCCACAGCAACTAAAAACAATTAAACACACACACACACACACACACACACACACACACACACACACACACACACACACACACACACACACACACACACACACACAGCAGCAAGCAAGCAGCAAAACAATTAATAGTTAACATCACACCGCTTGTGCTGGAACACACTAGGATAGGAACATAAATTTTTTTTTAACACACAATAAGTTTTACAAGTACAAAACATTCCATAATTATGGAAAAGAGGAGTGCCCGCTTTTCATTGACAACAATATGTCAAGCCCACCCACAATCCCACTACCACATGCACCCCGATGTTTACAAGGAGACGTACAAAGAAATGTACCATAAAATGGTCTTTAGTTTACAGGCTGCTACTTCATTAACTATAGTTAAAACCATGTGTGGTAGAAGGAATTACCAGTTCCTCTGCTGTAGTGTGAGGCGTTTTAAACCCAGAAACTCTGCTTCAGGTGAGTTGAGCTTTCAATGAGATTCATGCTGCTTTAGTAAAAATAACAGCTTTATAAAACAGCTGAGTAGTTTATTTCTAAAGTAATCAACAGGCTTTTCTTTGTGTTCAGGATGAGAAGTCCCCAAGTGGTTTTGTAGCTTGTTTGGCTTCATATTGTCAGACGCTAATATTCTGAGACATGCAGCACACTGTGGTCTCTCTTCATTACCCAGCATAGGCCATTACGATTGCTTGACCTTTTCCTGGTCAAACCCAGGGCAAGCTATGCCTCATCCATATTGTCTGGTCTTTTTCTTTGGTAGTTGAAATCTCTGATGCTAATTCACCATTGTTTGCCAATTGTTACCTTGACAAATTTGATCATGTTTGCTAGCAGTCCAAAAACTATAAACTGTACTTAACCTTGCTGTGCCCCCCTGTCATAACTTGTCCCCAGTTTGGGAAGCACTGGCCTAAAGGTAAGTCAGGTAAGTCTCTACTATTATTTCATTCAGCTAAGGGTTAATAAATGTTTTATTTATCCATAAACCAACTCAGCGTTTGGTTGTGGACACAAATACCTCCACCCTGTGTGGAAAAGTAGCTGGATATTCATGCCCTCTATAATGGGCAAGTTAACAACACTATAGCTGTTTAAATTGCATAAATATAGTAACAGAATCCCACATATGGAGGGTCAGAATGATTTAGCTGGTGTTTAGTCCATTACAAGTATGTCTTCTCTTCCATCTGTTCTTAAAGTAAAACAGCAGCATGAAAGTAATAAATAATAAACATTAAAAGCACTTTTAAAAAGTTGTGTTTTGAGCACTTTGAATGTGGATAGACCTATGCAGTTTCTGATTAAAAGTAGCAGAAAGTTCCAGAGAGAGGGGGCTGTGATGAAAAAGGCTTGATTTCCTCTGGTCCTGTGCTTGGCCTTCATTGGAGGATTAAGGAAGTTGGAGTCTGAAGATCAGAGGCTTCGGAATGAAGTGTAGGGGTGGAGAAGTTCTGTAAGGTAGGAGGGTGCCTGCTGAAGGAGGACTTTAAACTGGATGCGTTGAGGGATGGGAAGCTAGTGGAGGATCTTAAGGGCAGGAGTGATGTGGTCTCAGATACTTGGGTAAAAAGGAGTGCAGCCAAGTTTATTGACATCTTTTTCAGTCAACCAGGGCAGTTTATTTCCAGGTGTTCCTCAGGGTTCTGTTCTTGGCCCGCTGGTATTTGCCTTGTACATTCTTCCTTTGGGTCATTTGGTAATAACTTTCAAAGGTGTATCCTACCATTGCTATGTGGATGATGTTCAGTTATATATTTCTTTTAAATCTAATGACTTCTTTAAATAATGGCTAAAAACTTTCATAAACTCAATGCCAATAAAACTGAGGTCCTTGTCAATGCTCCGTCTGTTTTGGCTCCAAGTATAAAACCAAAACTTGATTTTTAAAATTTTTTTATCTTCTGCAGTGAAACCTACTGTGTGTAGTTGTGGTGTTTTTGTGAGCGAGGGATTGAGTCTGGACTAACAAGTTGGTTCACCCTCATTTTATCAGCTCAGAAACATAACCAGGATAAGACCAGTTGCCAGTTTATTGGAGTTGGAAATGCTCATACATGCTTTTATTTAATTTAGTTTAGATCAGGGGTGCCCAAGTTCGGTCCTCAAGATCTACCATCCTGCAACTTTTAGATGCAACCCTTCTCCACACACTTGAATCAGATGTCATCTGCATGTCATTCAGCTCTGCAGAGGCCTGCTAACGAGCCAGTCATTTGATTCAGGTGTGTTGGAGAAGGGTTGCATCTAAAAGTTGCAGGATGGTAGATCTCGAGGACCGGACTTGGGCACCCCTGGTTTAGATTGATACAATTCTCTTTTCACAAGTCTGAGCAGTTCATCTCTGAACTCACATCACTCCAGTCTTTCATTCCTCACAAGTTTATGCGATTTTAAATCTTAGTCCTTACCTACAGAGCCTTGCATGGTCTTACATAAATAAAATGTACTTACTTTACTTACTTACCATAGTGGAAACTGTTTCAGTAATCCAGTAATCTGGAGGTGATAAAGATGTGGTTAAAAAAAACAAAACAAAACTAACTCAATTGACTGATAACACCACAATCATTAAAGGCAGTAATGACAATGGTTTATGATTTTTTATTTTTTTTAGGCAGCTTGTGACATTTTAAGGCAGCTTCAGCCCCCCTAAAATAGGCCTATTCCACCATGCCATGTCTGTGTTTAATATGCGTTTTCACATAATATTCTCTTGTTATTCAAGCTGAGACTCTGTTCAAGCCGAGACTCTGTTAACCAATCAGCCTTATTCAGCCCACCTGGAAATTGTTTCTCTGTCCCACCTGTGCACAGCACTCCATCAGCGCTCTCCAGTCTGCCTCTTTGCTGGGTAATTGACAGCCTCGTCCCAGATGTCCAGTGTTCTTTCCTTGCTTATGTTTGTTTAAGATGCTGACCATGTTCACGTCCCTGGATTGCTTTCTTCCCGCCTCTTCTATGACGGACCTCTTCTACATTTTGGTTATCTGTAGTTATGGAGAAAGCAAAGTTTTCTAAACCACTGAAATAGAACAACTGCCTTGAAAGGATTATAAAAATATGGTGACTTCATACTCTATCTATCTATCTATCTATCTATCTATCTATCTATCTATCTATCTATCTATCTATCTATCTATCTATCTATCTACAAAAAATATATTGAAATCTGGGAAAAATAGACAGAAATGTTTGTGCAACAAGGGACTTTTATGACAATAGCTGTAGAAAATGTTGGTGAAGCTGAGAAGGGCTGAGAGGGAACATTTTAATTTAAGGAACAGGATCATTTAATCTGAGTTAGGTTTCAGTCTGTTCCTCGTCTTTGTTACTACCTCTCCAGCTCTGGAGAAGACCCTTCCACATTGCACATAAGTAGCTGGAATATCTCTGGGAAAGCTTGGAAATTTTAGGATAAACTGTTGTCCTTGAGTTCCGGTATATTCATGGATCTTCCTCTAGAGCAGAGGGGGGCCCAGCCAAATAAAGCTGAACCTCTTCTGTTGTTTCAGTCATTGAATTTTGAACTCTGAGTTTCACCTTCCGGTAATTAAAGTAGAAGGTGGTTAAAGCCATTGTATGCATTTTGTCTTAAAGATTTTATTTATTTCACATGTGCAACTCAGCATAGAAGAAATATTGTTGTTATAGGCCAGTTCTTGAGCAGCTCAGACACTGGACCTTTTCGTGGGTAATAAAGATTCTGTCTCCATTTTTCCTTTTTCTTCCTCCCTCTCTCTCACTCACTAAACAGACTATCACCCCAACACTCCCTGATAGACACATATCCACTACACAAAAATCTTCCAACCTTCCTATTAATCTTTCCGTGTCTGTGTGCGTATTTATGGGTTTGTAAGAATGTTCGGATGTAAATCAGAATAATGTCTGAGTGTCTTTGTGTCAGTGTAAATGCATGATTGTATGTCAGTTAAGGTAATGCTATGCTAATCGTATCTAAATCTCACTCGCACTACTTGTTAATACAGGAGTAAACTCGCCTTTCAAAAACCCAGAAAGATTTGGAAGAAGTTGATAAGCCTGCCCTGAATTTGAGGCTGGCATGACTGGTTGGTGATACACGTATGACCTCATAACGCTTCATTTGGAGAGTCATGTAACTTTTCGTAAGGTGAAGCGAGGCATTGAGACGTCTGCCGTGGTGCTTCTGCCGATTCTTGCCTACCCCCTTGTTAAGTACCCCAACATCTGCCTCCCTGTGTTTGAACATTGTCTGTTTATTGACCACATATCTGGATTTTGGATTAATGTTTTAATTGTGGAGTGTTTCAGTCCAAAATTCAAGCTGTTCTTCTACAGACAGGGCTAAAAGGAACTCTTAGTTTCAGCATCTCTTTCCCACGTGATCAAGCTGTCAGTCACCCCAGAGTCCCCTGCCAACCACCATTCAATAAATCTATTCCTTATAAACGCTTACATCTGTGTTGTGACTGAATTTCCAGGTCCTCAGTGTTACCGGTTACAGACTGTCCTGAGTCACTGTGGGAGAGATTTTATGTCTTTATAAATATTCTGTGTAAATGAGCTTGTTTGACTGCAGATTTTCTGCACTTTGACATTTGTTGGTAATTTTGTCTGAGCAAAGCCGTGTGTGTGTGTAGAAGAAATACTAATGTTTATCCGAGGAGATTAAAACTCATAATGCTCTCTTTGATATCTTCTTCTTCTAACCTATCACACACACAAATGCAGTGCAGCATTTTCATGCTGCTGTATCCCCAGGAGCGAAACAATGAGGTCCAGCCTCCTTCATGTTTTTCTTCCCAGAGCTGAACTATCATTATAATTAATATCAGTGATGAATGCACTGTCTCTGCTTCCCATCACATTCAATGCAACCTCAATGTGTGTTTATGAGTGTGTGTTTGTGTCTCCCATGGGACACAAGAGACAATCAATACCGGGCTGCTGTTTCCAGAGGTCGTGGATGTGACACACACAACACACACACACACACAGTGTGATTCTACATCCTCAGGTTGATTTGAGGCTCTCTATCACCTTCAGGTTGATCTATAGTGTTGCTATGGGATGTAAAGAGAGAACTTACTCTGAGGGGGAAAGCCCAAAGCCAGAAAAAGAAAATACTTCAAGGACAAGTGAAGCACTGCTATCTCATAACGTGTGATGACCTTGTGGGGGTAGATATATAAAACCTCCAGGTGACTGATGAACTGATTGCATTTATTAATATATGGGGACAAGCTACAGAGGAGGGAGATAAAAACTGGAGATGTTTCATAATCCCAGGTTTGCATAGTCAGGTGACTGAAAGGATGTCAGTCAGGGGTGAGATCAAAAGTGAAAATCAGCCATATGAAAATCTAAATTTATATATTTTTATATGTATTAAAAATTACACGTCAAGCAATGTCAGCTTACTAAGCAGGGGAGGCAGGTAGATAACCAGGAGTCTCCAACAGTGACATGGACTAAATGTGATCCAGGTCCATATAATTTGATGGATTGCAGGTTTTTCTTGGAATTTGCACCACTGAAGTCCTTTGTCTCCATCCTCCATCTGACCTCTGCTGATTTACTTTATATTTAGATCTTCTGCTTACCGTTATCCAGCACAATTTTGTCAATGATTCTGTTTTTCATTAAAACATAAAATGGCGAAAAACAACACATGGACACATAAAAAAAACAAAAAAACAACAATATTCTTTAATTGTTTTGTGCACAAAATAAACCAGGAAAATTTTCTTTAGCTCCATCATGCTAGTATTATGTTGGACCCCATTTAGTCATCAGATCCCTCCATTTCCATCCACAAACAGCTGAGAGATCAGTTCTCTCTGTACCTTCTAACCTATTTCAACTGATATGATTAGCTCTGCTCTTTTCTTTCTTGCTCATGTGATTGGCTGTCCACTCTGTCACTCCCTCTGTGGAAAGACTTAATGGTGCTAGCTAGCACCAGAGAGCGGTGCCAACAGTTGTGTCTTCAGTTAGAACCTCAGGAGTAAAGAAAAGAAAGGTGGACATCAGGAGTTATTTTAGAGTAATAATAAAAAAAAAAATTTCTCAGCAACTTGGCAATGAGAGGAAATCCAACTAAGGTAGATAAGCAGTTCCTAAGATGAGTTTATGGCCAATAGCTGAGAGGACTACTATATATATTTTACTAAAAACAGTGTTTCTATTCATATCTAAGAATTTTTCTAAAATAACTTATGGTTTTGTTCTCTTACAATGAGCCGTTTATATCTACTTGTTGTCGGTCCACATACATGGCAGCTTTTACTACGGTGTCCCCGAATGGACAAACAAGTCTGAAGCTGAAAATTGCAGTACTGGTTGTATTTTATTGGTGCTAGAGCACCTTTTGGGATAAGTAACACCTTAAAAGGACCATAGAAGAAGACCTGTTGCCGTAGTTACCTGTAGTGTAGTCATCGCTGCACCTGTGGCCACTGGATCCACTCACATGAAAACATGTTTATGTCTGGAAGAATTTTGGCCACAGATGGCCACCATACATTTACAGTCGTGCTTAATATTTGAAGTTATTTCTATGTCCATCTTTACTAACAAATGCCAGTAATTCTTACACAGTGTACCTTTAAATTGAACACGTTTCCACTTGATTGTACATCTGCATTCATGAGAAAAGATTGAAGGTCTGGAAGAGACATTCTATATTTAATATCCCATGAATCACAGTTTGCAGGTCACTTGTTGAAAAGGACATGTGGGTGACAATGCTTCAATTTAAGTGTTTACACCTGCCTGCAAACGTTATTTTCCCCTACCTCTCTTGTTACTTTATTTCTGCTTGCAACTAGTTATTTTATAAAAACTTTATTTTTATTGAAAGTTTTTAAAAAACAGGAAAACAAAACCACAAACCCATATAGAGATAAAAAATAAATAAATAAATAAATAAATGTTTCACTTGACCATACACAGTGCATCTTGATCATTTAAATATGCATATATGTAACTGTACAGCAGTACCTATACACATATACACAAATGTTTATATACATATATGCACCTGTACGTCTATATGTGTCCTTTTACATATTGTTGTATGTCTACACAAGTGTCTATTCAGCACAAAAAGGAGGTAGGTCCAGTTGAGTACCAGTAGAGAAGACTGGTCAATTTCAAACCAAGTCCTTCTCCTTGGCTATCTTAAGTTAAATGCAGATGATGAGGTAGGAGAAGAAATAAAATCAAACAAAACAGAGTGGTTCTTTGTTTCTCCCATGATTCACAGTCCTTTTGCATACTCCATAACCATTTGGACCAATAGCTTTGAAATCTTTCTTTACAGAGTCTTAAGGCTGGTGCACACAGAAGGATTTTTTAAATCTGATGAGATTTTTCTGTCTGTTCAAGACCTCACACATGATGATAAAAATTCAGGCATTAAACAGTTTTGATCATAATGTGTGTAGTGGCTTCGATAATCACATCACAGAACAACACACATAACAATTCTGTCCCTTAACCGATCTAGATTCTAGTCCTCCGAGCCAGAAACCTAGCGAATCAAACGTAATCTAACAAAAACGAAGAAGAACCATGGCAACAACCAGACAAACAAAGAAGAAGAACCATGGCAACGAGAAAACACAACACTCAGCATGGCAGAGGTCATACATGATGAAGTCATGATGGTGGTTGTTAACAGAAAAATCCAGCACTGAAAAACAACAACAGACGGGAGATGGGTGGCGTGGCTCAGTGGGTAGAGTGGTCGTCTTGTAGCCTGAGGGTTGCTGGTTCAATCCTCAGCCTGTCGAGCTCATGTCGAGGTGTCCCTGAGCAGGATACTAAACCCCAAATTGCTCCTGATGGGTCGTGGTTAGCGCTTTGCATAGCAGCTTCCGCCATCAGTGTTTGAATGTGATGTATATTGTAAATCGCTTTGGGCATCATTCCAGGTACAGTAAAGTGCTATACAAATACAGACCATTTACCATTTCCTTGTTCCCCAGTCTGCTCGCTTTCTGGTTGGCTACTATCCATTCCACGTCACCATCCACGCAGTCACAACTCAGGAGTCTTCAGCTTTCCTCACACACATGAAGATTTTTGGTTCTAAATATTGAACATGTGCAACACTTCTGTCTGCCACGACCCGTTTCAGAGCCGATTGCAGGGCAAATTTGCTCTTAACACACCTCAGACCACATGATAATCTTAAAATAATCATTTTTTATTACAAAACTGAATGGCAGAAATTTTAAATTTAAGCTTCTTTGTAAACAACATAAAACATAAAACATCAACAATGTAACAATATTAGAAAATAACTGTTATTCCCTTTCAGATAGATAGTCTCGAAGAGAAATTCAACCCTCCTGTTATCACTCAACCACCATCCAACACTATCCCTTCCAAAAATGGAATGATGAGATATCCTTCTCTAAGGTCCTCACTTCAACAGCAGGGTAAACTTAACACTTCTAATATATCAAAGTGGTAATAAACAAAGTGCCTGACACAAAAATGTGGTCAACAATCATTTTCTGAAGGCAAATATCCCTGATATCAGACTGACCCCAGGGATGAAATGTGTTAGTAATATTTGAGGATATAAGGAGGATGAAATGATATTTTGACTCCGTGGACTTTTCACCGGCTGATCTTTGTCAAACTAATCCGTACCCTTGAAATTAATCAGTGATTCTTAGTTGTGCCCTCTTTTTCCCATCCTCCTCCAGCTTTTACAAGGAAATTACCAGAAATGAACAATCACAATTTTAGGTTTTCTTGCGACAATCCCACAAGTAACAGCCATAGGTAGCCTGGACACCTTCTACTTTCTACCGCTGGGATTAACGTTAACATTTTTCCGTTACACATGGCACATAATCTAAAGCAGCGAGTCATTTTTAAATTAAAATTCTGCTTATTGGTCTGTTTAAATTGTTGAATATTACAAAACTTCACCATCAATGTAAATTTCCGTGAATTGACACACATGCACTCTTTCAAATGAGCGATGCTGACTGGGTAGATGATGCTCGTTAAAGAAGGCGGGGCCAACAGAGGGTGATGTTGCTCTGATTTGATGAGCATCTCGGTGTTTATGAGAAAGTAACGCAGGCGAAAATGATCTGTGAGCCAGGACGCTACTGTCAGTTTGAATTGAATAAGTTATTTATTTACCTAGATAAATAAATTATTCATGCTTGTGTTGTTCTTCCTCTCAAATGTAAGTCGCTTTGGATAAAAGCGTCTGCTAAATGACTGTAGAATAGAATAGAATATTCTAGCTCAGGAGGAAGAGCAGTCATCTTCCAACCCGAAGGGCGGTGGATCGACTCCAGGCTTTCCCTGACTGTATGCCTAAGTGTTCTTGGGCAAGACACTGAACCTTGTATTGGCTTCCAATGTGTCTATCGGTGTGTGAATGGGTGAATGTCACATGCAGTGTAAAGTGCTTTGAGTGGTCAAGCTGACTGGAAAAGTGCTGTGTAAGTACAAGTCCATTTACCATTTTACCATTTAAGGTGACGGAGCTCAGCTCCTTTGGGCTTGAACTTTAACCCCTGGTTGTGAAGACACTGTAATGTGCATGAAGCAGTAACATGGATACTGCCGGCTACATTATTTGCTACTTATCTAACGGTAGAGGTTTAAATTACACAACACTTTGCTAACACAAGTGGTTCCCGTGGAGACTCAGCGGAAGTAACTATTGGATAAATTCTTCATATTTTTTAACTGTTTATTGGATGCTTGCACATTGAACACCGTATTGTAGCTCAAAGCTGTTTCTTTCCTTTTTCTAAAATTAACGTCTAACTGCTTCTGTATTGCTTTTGCAATTTAACCTTAGCTTGAACATTGCTTCCACCTTGTGGTCAGGAGTAGATATAGTGTAACCTAAAATCATGTAAACTAATTACTACTCTAACAACTTACTCCGTTTACATATCTAAATTAAAACAAATGATTGAATGATTATATGAATCCATATAACAGTTTCTTTTAGTTTTATTAGTGAAAAGAAAGACTTTAGTTTAGGTCTTAGTTTTGTTTGTAGAAGAGTCTTGCTGATATTTAACCTGATTATTTTTATTTGAAAACCAACACCTTTTTGCATCAGAAACCCCTCAATATTGCAGAATTGAACTGAACAACATGGCTGCATTTGTCCTTGCAGAGCTCTATCTTTGGTGTGATACTTTTCAGAGCTGCCCGAGGAGATCATGCAGAGGTAATAAATCACCATGAACCTCAGGCATTGCCCCAACGTGTTGGTAAAACAATTTCTTCACTCTGGCACCTCAGGGTTGGAAAGTTACCCAAACGTAAAAAATGTAAGGCAAAGCAAAACTTTAATGGTAAACATATACAATATCTGAAACTTAAATACAGCATTTAGCAGTTATCTATAAAGGCAAGGAGGAATGTTAAGAAATATGATTTTCACAGCATTATCGTGTATGAAGGAATTCCTAAAAACAATATGATCACAATATTTACAGAAAATAATCAGTTAATTTAATCTTTAACTTTTAGGGTCATTTTATTTAGTAGATTAATGAAAATGAGATTGTGGAGATGTATACATACACTCACCATATACTTTATTAAAGTTTGGATCTCCCTTTTTAACTTGTTCTGTTGGTAGCAGCAGAATGCTGGTCTGGCTGTTGCGTTGTGTTGAACAAATTTGCTTTGCCAAGGGGAGCTTCATGGGTATGAGGCTCCTCTTAATGATCTGACTTTTTTATTTTTTTTAATCTTATTTATTTATTTTAAATCATGGAATTTAAGTAATCTTACTGGACTTGACTGGAGGGAACAGAAAAAATGAGAAAAGTGAACAGAAGTAAAAAGGAGAATAGAAAAAATTCAACAGATAGAAGCAACGAGCCTTCAATCCATCCTAACACCAGACAACCAACTGCTACACCTGCACAGATAAACAACAGAGAATTTCCTACAGCTTTTACAGGTAAAACTAAGATGATAACAATTAGAAGCTCCTAAAATAAAAAAACAACAACAAAAACATGCATCAAAACAACAACCAAATTACCAGAAACACACAGAAAAAACCTAAACAGGCTCTCAGTGTATAAACCCGGAGGACAACTCAGTGACTGTGTCAGTTTTTCTTCATTCTTGGTGTGATAGATTCATCAAGGTGGTGGAAACCTTCCTCAGAGGTTTTCTCCATATTAACATGACAGCATCACACAGTTGCTGCAGGTTTGTCGGCTGCATCCATGATGAGAATCTCTCGTTCCACCGCATCCCAAAGCTGCTCTACTGGACTGAGATCTGGTGGCTGTGGAGGCCGTTGGAGTCCAGTGAACTCATCGTCATGTTCTAGAAAGCAGGTGGAGATGATCTGAGCTTTGTGACATGGTGCATTATCCTGCTGGAAGTAGCATCAGAAGATGCTACACTGTGGTCATAAAGGGACGAACATGGTCAGCAACAATACTCAGGTAGGCTGTGCTGGTTAAACCAGGCCATGTTGGTACTAAGGGGCCCAAAGTGGGCCAAGAAAATATTCCCACACCATTACACCAGCAGCAGCCTGAAGCGTTGATCCAAGGCAGGATGGATCCATGTTTTCATGATGTTTCCAGCAGATTCTGAGCCTAGCATCTGAATGTGGAGCTGAAATGGAGACTCATCAGACCAGCAACGTTTCTTCATCTTCTATTGTCCAGTGTTGGTGAGTCACTGGACATTTTCCATTCTCTGTAAACCCTAGAGATGGTTGTGTGTGAAAATCCCAGTAAATTCTCAGACCTACAACCATGCCACGTTCAAACTCACTTAAATCCTCTTTCCTTCTCATGTTGATGCTCAGTTATAACCTCATGTCTACATGAATAAATGTATTAAGTTGCTGCCATGTGATTGGCTGATTAGATATTTGTGTTAACAAGTAGTTAAAAACATTAAAAACAAACAAAAAAGAAAATCCAAAGGCTCAACAATCACTAAGCATGTAGATTATATTTGGTAGTTTGTTATAACTTTAAAGACCACTTGTACTAAAGCTGCTAATTCTGACTACGATGTAAAGAGGCAGATAAAGTTACATAATGAAGACATTAACAAAGAAAGCAATAATGTTTTGTAGTGAGGAGCATTCTGTATTCTGAACCACAGGTTTCTTCAATTATCCAACAGTCTCATTTGAATAAATCTGCAGCTGTAAAACAACTTTAGGTTTATTGAGTTGATTGGATTTTACTTTCATGACTCACTTATCTGCAAGCTAAGGGTGCAATTTGCAAAACATATTTCCACCACTAATATAAATAAGCCTCTTGTGTTGTTTTCTGTTTGATTAAAAAGCCTGACAGGCCTCTGCAGGCAGTGAAATATGCCTCAGAGCTGGTGTGCAACAGTGGAGGCAGGTCTGCTGTCTGTTTGTGGATGCATGTCAATATCTCACATTTATGTAATATGTTAACTACACACACACACACACACACACACACACACACACACACACACACACACACACACACACACACACACACACACACACAGATCCAGTTCCCTCAGTAGTTTATTCCCTCTCAGCTTGGAGAATTAAGGAGGAATTCTGACTGGGGAACTAAGCTCACCGGGTGCCTCCTGTCAGCTAAGAACAGGACACTGAGGCTACAATTCACACACACTCACCAACACTGGACAATAAAAGATGGAGAAACGTTGCTGGTCTGATGAGTCTCTGTTTCAGCTCCACATTCAGATGCTAGACTCAGAATCTGATAGAAACATGAAAACATGGATCCATCCTGCCTTGGATCAACACTTCAGGCTGTTGCTGCTGGTGTGATGGTGGGGGGAGATTGTCTTGGCCCACTTTGGGCCCCTTAGTACCAACGTGGTCTGGTTTAACCACCACAGTCTACCTGAGTATTGTTGCTGACCATGTCCATCCCTTTATGACCACAGTGTAGCATCTTCTGATGCTACTTCCAGCAGGATAATGCACCATGTCACAAAGCTCAGATCATCTCCACCTGCTTTCTAGAACATGACGATGAGTTCACTGGACTCCAACGGCCTCCACAGAAGAAAAGCCTGTTACTAGCGAGGTGGACCTGATAATGTGGACAGTGAGTGTATTACCACTAGATTATCTGTGAAGCCAGAGGTATAAGTTTGTAGGTGAGAGTTATGTAACGTGAGGAGAAATTGTGCTTTAATCTGCATCAAAACACCGGATTTGAGGAAGCCCCTAAGTTTTATAAAATGAGGACACAACATTTAGACTAAAATATGGGGATGCACTGAGAGAGAAAGATACATTTAGGTCATTTTAACAGTCACGTTAACACATTACCACGTTAACACGTTGGTGCAAAGTTTGTATTTAATGATACCTGCTGCCTCAATTTTCCACCTCAGTTATCTTGTTTTGGACACATCACATCCACTCAAATACTCAGTAGCCCTCTGACTGCTCTGCCAGCTCACTGAGGAGCATTTAGTTCATCACATCCGTTCACCTTCACCCCTCATGTTGCAATGTTTGTTCAAGCAAAACCTCTGGGGTTATCCTCCTCTCATTGGCTACCCCCACACCCTCATTATTTCACCCCTTTCATATTATTTTCCTGCTGCTGATTATATCTGGCCTTTCTGACTGATTCTGAGCATCTGTAATGACTCACAGCTCAAATGCGTCTCATTTGTTGAAATGGACAATCATTTTCAAGGTTGAGATGGTGCTTTTCCACTCAAGGCTTATTTCTGAATGTCTGCGGGTGTAAGAGAGAGGGTGTGCATGCGTGCACAGTGGTGCTTTATAATGTCAACATGACCATACATGTTATAACAAGGTGTATCCCTGGCTGTGTCATTGCTGTATGTCAGAGCTGCACTTCTTAATAAACTAACTCCAGATGAGGTAGAAACCGTCCTCACTCAGATGTGATTTACTGCTGACAATAATATCCAAAGTGCATCACTGACTCGTTACGTCCTCGGCTAATGGAGGCGCTTGCTGCTGTCTTCCTCTGAGCCACTTTGTGGGAGTCATTACTCCTTTTGCCCCGGCTCTGGCTCAAGGAGCTCCATTTCAACAAATGTCATTAATCAATTCTATACGCACTGTGTTCACCGCTCCTGCAGGCAAGCAGGAGGCGGGGGAGTGGCTGAAGAAATCTGCACTTATTTGATGAGTGTGTTGGCCTTGGAAATCTTACTTTTATTCTTCCTTTAGTGGACACAAGTTAAAACTTCGCATAAAATAATAAGAAACATGGAACAAATTTTCAGAAAAAAGTGTAGAAACCTTTCACACACAAAGTTTTAACTGAATACATCCAACATTCATGGAAAATTTTGAACATAAATGCAGTAGATGATCAGCCTCCCTATTGTCCAGTCATTTACTAAACACCAGGCTGATGGTGTGAGTTGGAGCCACTTTGACTTAGACTATGTATGAATAGGATTCATTTCGGAGCATGCTCAGTCTCCCTGGATACGCATGCTGCTGAATGTTCAGTGAAGTACAACCGCAACTGCGAAGTTGGGATACTGTGTCAAATTGAAATAAAACTAGAATATAATGATTTGGAAATAACCCACATTTTATTCCCAATAAAACATCAAAAACATGTCAGATGTTGAAACTGAGACATTTCACCATTTCATGGAAAATATGAGCTCATTGTGAATCTGATGGCAGTAACTGTCATTAAAAAAACAAACAAACAAACAAACAAACAAACAAACAAACAAACAAACAAAATAAAAAAAAAAACAACTGGAGTAGCATTTGATGACCAGCTGGGTTAATTGGGCGGGTCGCTAACATGACTGGGTAAAAAAGGAGCATTTCAGAGCCTCTCAGATGTAAAGATAGACAGAGGTTCACCAATCCGAGACAAAAAAAAAAAAGGAAACAATTTCCAATTTCAGAAAAAATGTTTCTCAACATTTGCAGGTTTGAGCAAGACAATGCTGAACCACCTCCTGCCCTCATCACAGCAGCATGACTTCACAGGAGAAAAGTCCAGCTGCTGAACTGGCCGGCCTGCAGTCCAGGCCTTCCACCAATACACAACATCTGGAGCATCATGGAAGCAGAAATCCAGCAATGAAGGGCTGCTGATAATAATAATAATAATAATAATAATAATAATAATAATAATAATAATAATAATAATAATACGTAAATTATTGTAATAATGAATGAATGAATGAATGAATGACATTGTATTATATATATTTAAGTTTTACACCTTTTTTTGGGAAACTATGTGACTGTACATCCACATCATTTCACTGGACAGGCCTGAAGGGAAAAACTGTTCTGTTAGATTTTATAATACACATGCTAATTGGAAAAACAAACAAACAAACATAAGTGAAATTATTCTGCTGTGTGGGATTCTGGCCATTATCTGAAAAGTACCAGCTGGCTCAGTGGCCTACTTTTCCATGAGCTGATTTTGTGTAGAAATCTCATCCTCCTTCCTTCATTCTTCTCTTGTTTTTGGGGAGGCTAAAGGGAGTCTCAGGTGGCCGGGTGCACACTGCAATTACACAGCAGATAGAAATGTAGCAGAAAAGCAAGGACAGTCATAGGACTGGGAGAATGAAATCCAAGCCAGGGAGCGAGGCCAACGCCGAATGAAACAGACAGGGATTACACCTCTGAGACCCTGATTTCACCAATATAGATTACACAACTTCACAGAGAATAGAGCTGCATACAGCTGGAGAGGAAACTGATGTAGACGCTAATGCTCAGCTTTGAGAGGTGAATGCAAATTCTTTGTTGGCCTCTTAATGTCACTAACCACCAAACAGTTGAGAATCTGATTGTTGAGTCATATGCTATTAATGGCAGGTAATTAAACTTGGCCAGCTAATGGCTAAATGATATGAGTAATGATAATGTGATTATTAATCATAGAAATATCTTATTCAACCACCACGCCTTCTGAAGATACTAATGTGTCATCTGCCAACCAAATGTAAGTGAAATGGAACCATACCAGTAAAGGATGCTGATCTCTGATGGAACCAGCTCCCAGTTTGGCTTCAGGATTAGACATCCTCTCTACCTTCAAGATCAGGCTTCTAACTTTCCTTTTTTGATGAAGCATATTAATCAGACTGGCTTGGGGACCCTTAGCCATCCCTTTAGTTACACTTCTACAGGTTTAGACTGTGGGGAGATGTCCCATGATGCACTGAGCACTTGCCTCCATTGTTCTCTTTACTCTTTACATATAAATGTATGACACTGTCATTAATTTGTGTTTCTTCTTTCTCAGCAGGTATCCCTGGCTTAGAGTTTTTGTTCTGTTGGAGGTTTTTCTTCCTGGTTCTGGTTCTGATGGGGGTTTTCCTCTCCATTGTCTCCTCGTGCAGCTCAGAATGGAGGGTTAAAATGACGACTAAATTTTATTCAGTCCAGATAAAATGTCTGAATTATGATCCATTAGCAGCAGGGATGGACAACTCCGGTCCTCGAGGGCCATTGTTCTGCAACTTTCCCGTGTTTCTCGGTTTCAATACATCTGATTCATATTAATGATTCATTGTGCAGAACTTCACAAAAAGTGGGGGGCTCTGACTGGGGCTCTCCTCTGCCACCCTCTGGGTGGTGCTGGGTCGTCTTCATGGTGTGGTAGCTTGGGTTAGTGCTCCGGGGCTGCTGCTGAGGGCCCGGGTCTCTGGGCTGCCCTGGTCTGCCTCTTGCCTCCATAGAGGAGTGGTCGCATTTGCATGATCTCACTCACCACTCTTCATCACTGATCACTCCTCATTCCTCATCCTCTGCATGCTGACAGTCACTGAGTTGTCCAGTGGGTTTATACACTAAAAGATCATTTCTCTTTTTTTCCCCCTGTGAGTTAGTATCTGGTTGTTGTTGTGATATATTTGTGATATGTCTTTTTGATTTGGTTATTATTTAAGAACTCTTAACCTCTGGCAGCTCTGTTTTTCAGTAATTGTAGTTCATGTACAGGTGTAACAGTTTGTTGTCTGGTGATGGTGTAGATTTAAGGGTCGTTGCCTTTTGTCTGTGGTGTTTTTGTCTCCTCTCTCTTCTTCCCTTGTGCTTCTTTTTGCTGCCTCCTTCTTTTTCTTTTTCTAAATAAATAAATGAATCATATGATCAAGGGAATCCTCATACCCATAAGCCTCCCCTTGGCAAAGCAAATTTGTTCAGCACAATACAGCAACCAGTATATGATTCTGCTTGCTATGATGCTGGACAGGACAGTTTAAAAAAAAAACAAAAAGGTGTGTTGGAGCAAGAAGAAAAACTCTGGGGTTCATTGTGATGGATAGCTTACCCTTTAGGGCAATGTTTCTCAGTCCAGATGCCCTGCATGTCTTAGGTGTGTTCCTACTTCAACACCTGATTCAGACTAATAAACTTCATCATGTTCTTTGCAGGACGTTAACATTTAATTCAGGTGTGTTAAAGTAGGGTTACTTCTAAGACATGCAGGGCTGTGGGTCCTGAGGACCAGGATTAAAAAAACGCTGCTTTAGGGGACCAGTGGAAGTCTTCCAGACATTTCTATCCTGTCCAGGAGGTTTACATCCAGCCACAAAATGTAGTGTTTATTCAGAAATTCTACATGGTAAATCCACAATAATCCATGATAACACCATTACTTATCACATTTTCATCACTATGCTACTGAGAGACCTCTATTTAGACCTGGACATGATGATGAAGCCACTTCCTGTCAGACTTTCCACCAATCAGAGAGCTTAGATTGACGGTAGCGTCCAATCAGGAGCAGCCAAAGATCAACCAGTGAGCAGAAAGTTCTATGTGTGTGTGAAAAGAAGAAAAATAATGCTCCTCTATGGCTGGAATAAAGCCAAGAAGACGTTTCTGATGCACGGTGGCGCCACAAAGCAGCTGAGCTGGAGTTGGTTTAGTGAGGATAGCAGGTAAATAGTAGCAGGAATAACTGGAAATGAGGAAAAGTGCAAACATGGAAATAGTTTCTGTTGTGTGTTTGTTTCAATAACAATATTTTTTCTCCTGAAAGCCAAGACTTGAGAGAACGATGAGATGAGAAAAGGCTTGGTCACTGTTGATCTGTGTGTTATTTCTACAAAGTTCTGTTAGTAATAAATTCTGTTTACTGGTTCTGGTCGGCCTTTATGCTGCTATAAACTTTATTTTCACTAAAGTTTCAGATGCATCATTCATAAATAAACAATTTATGAAAAAAAAGAAAAAAAGCATCTTTCTACAGATACTTATTTCATTGTCCCCCAAAACAGGAGCAGTACCTTCAATCACAGTGTTGGCAAAGTCAAAACCATTATATTTATGTTTTATGAGTCCATTAAGCGAAACATGTATGTACAAAAGATTCCTGATACAAGCATGTGGCTTGAATTTGTCCATCTTGCAAGTGAAAACAGTATTCAAAATGCATCATGAAATGCCACCTGAAGCTTTTCCATTTTAGCCTTACTATGTGAGACCAGGTGCTATTTGTCCAGGAAACACCAGAATGAACTGGACCAAGAGACCACTATATTTAAAAGAATTTATTTATAAACAAAATAAGATTCTTTAAAAACTTTAATGGTCTGGATGTTGGACATGTTAAAGGGTGAACAGTACTTCTGTACTGACAGACTTCAGACCAAAGAAATGGACCAAACAAAAGAAGACAATACTATATTTGGGGAGGCTCAGTCAGGGCAGTGTTGCAAGCCACATTACCATGCATGGAATGAAAACAACCAAATGATCACCCTTAAAACAAAACACATGCAGAGAGTCCTTTTAGAACCCCTCTCTTTAATGTAGTCCAGTGTCTTAATAAAAACAAAAGCGGTCCATCCAATGGATCAGTTGAACAAATGCAAAAAATAACTACAAGTGGGAAAAACGGTGGTTAGCACCTCAATGCTAAACCTGTCAAAGCACAGGCGCCTACTTCTTTCTTGCTCCTGCAGGTGCCCGGAGGTGACTGAAAACTGTTGCAATGTATGCATGAAAACAACAAATGCTTCATTCTAATTCATAAAGGAAGTGATATGCTGCTGCTGTTTGAGCATACCTTGTGTCCTGACTGCTCTGTTGAAGCCACTACTCAAGATTTTATCTTTAGCATTAAATTCCACCACACAAAAGCCTCTGCTGCATGCTGCTCTCAGAAGTGGTGCATCAGGGAGAAAGACCTCAGTAAACTCTCTGCCCCCCTTTTGTAGACTCTGCCCCCTTGGCTCAACTCTGACTTTGGTCACCACATTTAACACCTGGTCTGCTAAATAAGTTTAAGTTTATATATGAATAGATACAATCATTTTACTTCATTTTCTTCAGCTGAGGCTGTCCTGGAAAAGTAACGTCTGGATGTTTACTGGCATTAAAAACTGAGCTTCTGCATTTTTATATAAAACAAACAGGTGGGCCAAAGATAACAAGTGGCTGGGAGTTTTAAGGGTTCAGCTGGTTTGGAAAATGGATAAAAAATCAATCAGGACACAGTTTGGGTTCAGATAAAACTGATATGAACAAGACCTACATGGATTGAGACTAAACTTGTACATTTTGTGCTAAAAATTTGCTTCTCATCTCATTTTTCTTTAACATCCACACGTTTTGAACATTTACTACACTGCCTCTGAAAAGCAAAGTGATGACAGGTGATCATAAACTAAATGTGGTTCTTTTAGTTTCATATAAAATGCAGTCATTTGAAAATGGTGGAAGCAAAGCCTCATTACGTACAGCAAGGGCATCAGAATAAATTCACTCAGCAGCTTGGAAACTGTGTTCAGGTCAGAAAGCCTCTAACGCACTGAGAGCTGGGATCAGATGATTTTTAGCTCATAATCTTTTTATATTCATGTTGATTTTTCTATTTGTTTGGTAATAAACAGACCACAACAGAAGCACAGTGAATGTCAAATAGGATTTCTCAGCTAATCATTCTCTTTATATACGCTTCTGTCATCACAGCTTTATTTTCCACAAGCTCCATTCAGTCTCCTTCATGCAGCAGATGTGATATTACTTCATACAGCAACTATCAAAGGTCTGTAAGGTTTTAGCTACGGTTCACTCAGGACCAGTGTGGGCTGGAAGTCCTGTTTCATTCATAGTGCTGGCTGGTGCTCAGCTAATTCAGTTAAACCCAGCTGACTGCATTTACCACTTTGGAGTGTTAGAAGTTAATGAAAATATTGAATAGCTTAACTCCAAAGTTGGAAAAAGTGCTTTTTGAAGATTTAACACAGTTTATGAGGCGGCATGGCTCAGCAAGCTAGCGCGGTCGTCTTGTAACCTGAGGGTTGCCGGTTCGATCCTTGGCCAAGTCGAGTTCATGTCGCAGGGTCGTGGTTGAGTGCCTTGCATGGCAGCTTCCGCCATCAGTGTGTGAATGTGATGTATGATGGGTATCGTCCCAGGCACAGTAAAGCGCTGTATGGATACAGACCATTTAATCAGCCTCAAAGGACATTAAAGTAGAAGAAAAGATCATCTTTGTAGATGTACAACCCAAACCAGATCAGCTGTTATTTCGAGGCCAAATGTGTTGCTCCGTCAGGTCTGCCTTGCTAGTATCAGGTTGGACCCCCTTTCCCGTGCAGTAAACTCACTGTCATGTTCATGAGAGCAGCTGGAGATGGCCTCCACAGCCACCAGATCCCAGTCCGGTAGGGCAGATTCTCATCATGGATGCAACTGTGTGATGCTGTCAAGTCAATATGCAGCAAAACCTCTGAGGAAAGTTTCCAACACCTTGTTAAATCTATCATACCAAGAATTAAGGCAGTTATTAAATTATCAAGTCATTAAATTCTGTTCTTTTTCACAACCTAACTCTACAGTTTTAAAACTTTTGTTCATTTGTTTTTCCTGTTTTCAGGTTTTCTGCCTCCTTACGCTCAGTTAAACCCTGATGAGTGCTGAAAAGCAGACTTTTTACAATGTACAAATGTACATTTCCTCTAAGGAGGCAATAATGAGTATTCTAAATGGGTACATTATAGTAAAACTGATGTGATGAGTTCAGATCGTTAAACATACTGAAAGGAAGCTAAGAATCTGGACTGAAATGACGACACTAGAGGGAAGTATGTAGTGAAGGTCCTGAGGTCAGTATCAGTCAGATTCAGCATTACAGGAAAATGAACTGTCCAGAAAAGTCTTCCCGGCCTTTCACCGTTTGGATTCACCGACAAAGCAACAGAAAACAAGAGAAAGTTGAAATTTTATAACTTTCTTTCTGGCACAGATCATCAGTTTTCTACTTTTTGCATCCCTCTGTGCTTTTTCAGTTCCTCACTGGAGATTCAGGAGTTTTCATGTTGTAGGTGTTATTGTTGAAGTGACAGACGTGTCGCCGCCTCTCGATGCTGCAGCAGCAGCCGTGTGACATTCGACTGTTCTCCAGCAGCAGAAACTCAGCTGTCAGCACATTAAGCCACCAAGGCTCCGTCATGGAGAGGTCTCTGCTTTAACACTGCACTTCACGTGGCAGCAGCTCAGCAAAGATGTTCTTGAAGGGAGTTGTTTTGAGTTGTTTACTGTCAATAAGATGGTTGTTGCTTTTCCAATGCAACCAAGAGCAGATTATACGTGAGTATGTTTCTGAAATGGAAATGCTGAACTACAATAAAATGTTTGATTTAACTCTTAAACCATTGATTCGCTAGAGAGTAGTGATAAAATGATTATTTAGGACTAACTTTCAACATAGAGAACCTAGTTTATTCTTCATTAGGAGCTTCCTGGGGTCTGCATGCCACAAGAGTTAATATCACCATATGGTTTTCATAGTTATTGGTGTTCTCATCAGCGTACAACCCAATAATCATGAAACTGCAGCAGAATATTGAAACTCTGGGGACTTATAATAAATGGCCAAACAATGAAAAGTCTCATTATATGTTCCCTTCTTTTTATACAGTTTTGTTTCATTGGTTGTACATGATTTCAGCATGTCCCTCACACTGCTCTCTTAACTATAGTGTGTGTAATGTGGTTAAATAATAATAAATAAAAAATCTTTTTTACATGGTTTCCACAGCAAATTATTTAATGAAGTGTTTTTGAGCATACTGTATATGTTATATTTTCATAATCGTGTTTAACATTTTGCATGTGTCCCTGAAGTCACTGCCCACCCTGTCATTAGGATAAATGGCTCTTTAAGAAACTCTCTGTTTTCAGTGACATTACTATCAGTATTTTATCTTTTTCTCAGTGGAGGTTGAAACAGTGGAGAGTTGCAAAGTAGTTTTTTACACATATATTTATGTTTTTCACCCCAGTATGTATGTAGCTGGATGGTGTCAAGCTTAATTAAATGCTAATAAAAGGCAAAAATGTCCACCCTGTCAGAAAGCTTCCCATGGCAGGGTGGACAGGTTCATTAAAGGAAGAACATAAACATAGTTTAGGTCAGTGGTTCTCAACAGTACAGGACCCCCTCCAAAGGGTCCCCCGAAGAGCACAGGGGGTCCCCGAGGATTTGACCATTCAGAGCCATTGTGATTAAAAATCAAGACCATGTCCACACAGAGATGAGTTGGTGTGTATCCGGTCAAGAATTCTTTAATTATCTGGGTGTTTTGTTCTAATGGAACTGAGGTTTTAGGAAAAGTAAGGGTATATGTTGTTTAACTTTGGCTTAATCGAAGGACAGGAATCAGCCAGAATACAGTACATATGGTGAGAATATTGCTAGTGAAAGCATAAAACCAAGCATGCTTACAGCACAAATGATCATGGAAGTCACATAAATAACATGGTAAATAAAATGGGAAACAGTATTTCTGTTATAAGAAGACACGAGACATGTTTAACTCCAAAAGCAACTAAATTAGTAATTCAGGCCTTAAAGGCGAAATAAGTAACAATAACAACTAGTGTTTCAAATCAGAACTGCAGTCGAAAGAGAAAAAGCTTCCTTCCCTCCTCTGAGTTTCACACAGACTGCCAATTTGTGAGAGGACGGCTCTTTTATATACAGTCTATGGAGGACGGAGAACATAGCGCCAGTAAACATCATGATGCCGAGTGAAAAACAAGGTTTTTCTGAAACTATTTCTGGTCCGCTTCTTTTACTAGCTTCCATACCTGCACGCTGCTGCTCTTTTGCAGACATAAAATACCAAACACTGCGCTGTTGTTTGGCAACCGAGGGGAGTCGCATATGATTGGTTAAGGAACAGGAAGTAGGAAAGACACAGTACACTGAAGCTATTCTGTCATGTAACTTTTATTTTGAAAGGAGAAACGCTTGACAAAGACATTGTTGATGTAGAGAGACAGATTGTTTATAGGGAAACTTCCTTTTAGCCCTTTTTTATTTATTATTTTTACAGAAAAAATGCTAATTATTTAGCCTTTGACCATATCAAATCTTGATTATTGCCAAGCTGTATGGCCAAATGCAACTGTAAATATAATTGCAAATCTACAAAAAGTACAAACGGTGTCTGCATGGCTCTGAGAGAACTCTGAGGCCGTCCTAGTTAGCGTGGTTGCTATGTGCCATGTGAAGATACTGTGTCAAATCAGTCTCTGTAAACCACCTTTTCTTTCTTTTTTGTGCTGTAAATCTTTTGAGCCCCTGTTGAAATCTTTTTTTCTTCAAACACATCTGATTGAAGCAGATTCAGTCCTCTTAAATGTTTCCCAAAGGTGGTGGTTGGAAAGCTTATGAGAGTTTGTCTTGTCACAGCGTTATTATTCTGCTCACTTTTCTGAAATCACCAGCCCTTGTTCTTCATCACTCCAGTGTCTCCTTCAGCACCCATCACTTCTTATTAGTAGAGTCCAGACTACCAACCACTCCCTCACTTTAAATCCACCTCTTTGCTCTTGTTTACTCAGCCCTGCCTTGTTTCTCTGTCATCAGACCAGTAATGTGCCCTTACGCTACTTGACTATATTGCCAATTCACTGCACTGAGATGTCATGTCTGATCCAGCTTTGTAATTCAGGGTGACTTCCAACCCGACACATTTTCTCTCCTGAAGGCCATCTGCAGCTGCTTTGTTTATTTCCAGGTGACGTACAGCGTCTTTGTGAGGGATGTGGTACTGCCAGCAGACACACACATCCTCGCTGCCCTTGTTCGTCAATGTCCAGACAGCGTCTGGAAATCTGGGCGTAATTAGAGTGAGACAGTGAAAGACATTTGGACCAATGACAGCAAACAGGAGTTTTTCATTGTCTGCATGGAGGTGAAGGGAGACGGTCCCACCTTTATTGGGTACAGTAGGTGTCTGAATTTGGTATTTATATCTAAACTAAAGATGTAAGAGAAGAGGATGAACCCTCCGGGTGGAGTTTGTGTGGCCTAAAAAAAGGTTAAAAGGAACCTTTCAAATCTTAAATATAACCATTTTGACAAAGGCTGTGAAAACATGACTCTGGAGGTTGTTCTGCTGATCCCAAATAATAACCCAGCGCTGATCTTCAGCTCAAACTGACAAATGCTCTGTCCCTCTCTACCCAACTCTTTCTTTTACTGAATATTACAGGAAGGATTAGTGTTTCTCATCAGGGACGGTACCACCCTAGCAGATGAGGGGTGAACTGCAATTTTTTGCACTTCCGCATAGGCTTCACATTTTACCGCTGGAGTTTGCCGTTTGGTCCAAACCTGCTGTTTGCGACTGATTTTGTTGCCGTTCCAGCGCAGCTGCGGCCTCCCTCAGCAGCTGTGACATAGATTTGGACATGATGGAGCTCTTCCCACTGTTTCTAAAAGTCTGCAGTACCAAAACAACTTTTAAGCTCTACTCTTCTCTCATGTTCCAGCGTCAGACATGCACACCACCGTCTACCGTATTATAAGTGTACCTCAGCAAACTGGGGCCGAAGAATTAGAAGAAGAAGAGGAGCGGCCACTGATGCCGCCTGGCATTGCAAATTCAAATTCAATTTTTTTTAATGTTTTGCGGGGCAGACATGAAAACAAAAAAGCAATGTCCTTTACATTTTCTTTTTAGTTGTGTCATAAAAAGAGCAGTTTTGAAGTTGAAAATTAAAATGCAGTTTGGATGGTATGAATCAAATAATACAGCTGTGACCTTGAAATGAAAACGCCTTTCTGCTAATGCATTTTAATTTTCAAAATTGACATTTCAAATTGAATTTTGGTTCCTATTTGCTGGGACATGTTTGGAAAATTAAATCTTAAATGTCCTTTTCTTTATCATTTTAATTAAGTTACAAAATGAGCAGTCTTGGAGAAGAAAATAAAAAATGCAGTTTGTATAATTTATTATTATTGATTTTTTTCATGAGTCAAAAAATGCAGCTATATTCTGAAAATGAAAAAGCATTTCTGTTAATCCATATATTGAAATCGCTTCTATACATAATTTCTATTTACCGCAGGATTTTTCTTTCAATAACATTTAGATATTTAAGCAGGTAGATCTGACTTTTGTGTCTTTATATTACTGATTATTTGGTATCATCCAGCATGGAGTCCTGCCAAGAATACTCTGGCCTCTTCTATGAGGTACCAATAACCTCAAAACAACATCAGAGGTACTGGAGAAGTAAATCAGGAGATGGCTGGGGCTACTACGATCCTTGAGCAGCAGACGTCAGACCAGGAGGAAGTGGCAAGCAGGCCATCACCAGAGCTGAGGTGAAGCTGAGGCACAAGATGCTGGTGGGCTCCGTGGCAAAGGGGTGAGCTGGTCTGGTTGCTTTCCATGACCGCGGTACAACCTGGCCTATGGAAAGGACAGGCGCCAGCTGGTTCAGGACGAGATCCGTGCGACCTTCATCCAGGTTGCAACAAAGTCAGGACCGCCTCTGATACCCAGGAAGCTTTAAAATGTGATAAATGACAAGCAAATTATGCCAGAAAAGGTGTGTTATTTAAAGTTTCCAGTACCATGGCTCAAACATAATTACTGCATAAAAAATAAACATCTGCTCTTGCTCCAACTAAGTTATCTGAAAAGTTGACATTTCTGAGTCCCTACAAGGAAAAAAAAAACACCTAGGGAACGTCAACCAATTGACTGAATGAAAAGACTCTAATCTGACCTCAAAACCCACATCTGTTCATCTTTGTTTTTACTCTACATGAGCAAGCTGACAATGCTGCTTCTGTACATCATCCATCAAAGATCCTGTGAGCCAGAACTGGCTCAGTAATCTCCTGGGTTAATGAAGCACTGCAGCGGGTCAGGCATGTGTCACGGTACAGAAACCCTCCCTGCACAACGGCTCCGTGATAAGAGGGATTCAGTGACAACAGGAGAGTAGATCGAGTCAGAAGGATTTGAAGACAGTGTGTCACACAGCTGTGACTGACAACAGTTATGTAATGAGGAAAGGGTCACTAACAAATGTTTTCCTGTGTTGGACGGATATGGATGAGAGGAAGGGATGTCAGTCACAGAAAGGCCAATGGAAAACTGTGATTTCTTATCCTCGACTTATTCTAGTCACTATATCTGAACTGAAGTGAAAAATAATTCTATAGTTGCTCCTATCAGGACATAAAAAATAACCAGATACCCATCAGGTTTTTAAATTAGGTCAACTCAACTTTATATGAACAACAACAGCTTACATAATACGCCATGTCTTTAATTATTTACAAATACAGAAGCAGTGGGTGAAAAACTAAGTACACCCCATGATTCCGGAGCTTGTAGGTCTTTAGCAGCTGGAGTTTTGGCTCATTTTTCTTCACAAAGTTCTTTCAGTTTAACAACAAACCTTTAAATCAGGTTGAGGACTGTTGTAGATTTTCTGCTGTGTTTGGGATCACTGAGTCTAATTCTCCCACTAGTGATGTGCGGTTCCTGCATATATGAAATGATCTTGCATGCCCCAATGCACCCTGGACAACTAAATAAATGAGTGAGATTTTTCTTTTTAGAGTGAGAAAGGGCTGCTCTGTACAACATGCTGCAAAGCCAAAGTAGCAAACGGGTTTTCGGAGGGAAAGTGTGAGCTAGATGGAAGTTGGACTACCTCAAGCATCACATTAAGCAGAAAAGTCATTTGAATGCCGTTGGACTTGTACAAAGATGCAAGATGGGAAAGGGGATCGGTACATCCAGGAAATGCAGGAAATGCATGGAATGCAGGAAAACACAAACAATAGAGTGAGGAGGAAGAAGCTGTCACACAAAAAGAAATCTGAACCCGAGCAAGTTAAAGTTCTCATTGACAATATTCCACTCACCATCAAAATAAATGCAGTAATGCTGTTAGTTCAAACATGGACTGGACTTGCAGAGAATGGTGATGCTGACCTCTGATGGCGCCTCAGTGTTGCTAGGGAAGCACAACGGAGCTGCAGCTTTATTAAGGTGATCAATACCACACCTGAGTGAAAGGACTTGGGCATTAATGATACTTGGAAAGAACTGTATATTCCACTGTGAAGAGGGGCAAAATGGAGGACATAGCAAAGATTCTCGTTGAGGATAAACTGTCATTAGGTGCAAAAGCTGCATCAACTTATGGATGCTGTTCTGATGAACTACACAGTAGAAACAGAGATTCAGTGGCAAATTACTGCTACAAAAAGCTGAATTCAAGGTTACTCTAACGGCTCTGGGAGGTGGTTTGGGTGAGCTGGCAAAACAGTCATCACTGACTGTGATGGAAGGACACTGCTTTGCAAGAGATTTGATTAAGAAGTTGCTTTCCCAATACTTGAAGGATGTTCAATGGAGTGGTCATGTCAGAGGTGATGAGGACCTTAATCAGCTGATAGCAGAAAGACTGTGAGAGTACTCTTTTTATTCATGAGCTCTATGATTACTTGGATGCTTGTTTTCCGAAGGATAATTCAAAGGAGTGTTCTGCATTTGACATCGAAGCACTGAGCTCAGACATCAGTTTTGAGTTTGGGTCAACAGAAGTATGAGTATGAAATGTATGAGGCCATTCTCCACCACCCACATTCTATGGAGGCCATATGCTGAATTCAAGCACATAGTGAAGCAAAACCTTAAACAAGGGTCAATCAGCACATTCTCAGATATGTGGCTGCAGTACTCAGACATTAGGAGGGGATGTGACAGCTTGTGGATATTTGTGCTACATTTCAAGCATCCAGTGCAAATTGTGGGAGACGTGTTTAATGAATCCAGAAATCATGCTGAAGTGGAATATTTGGACCAGCTGATCTGCATAAAGTCAAGGCAAGAAGCAGATGGGGTCATCAACCTGGACAAAGTCTACAAGCACTGAAGAATTAGAAGGACAGATGGGAAAATAGGGTGAAATTTGAATACCCAGTCAGATTTGTGCTTATTCTAGTGTATTTTATTGAAAATTCTCATTTATGGATATTAATAATTAAAGGCTTACTAGACTATGAGTAGTAGAAAGTCTAATAAAAAACTGTAATTATTTATTTTACAGACAAAGAGACTACATCTTTTAACTGGCCTGGGAACACCTCGAGACCCCCCCGGGTAAAAATCTGGGCTTCCCTGTTTAGGCAGCTACCCATCCATAAGCAGTAGAAAATGGATGGATGGATGGGTGGTTGGATGGATGGATGGATGGGTGGTTGGATGGATGGATGGATGGATGGGTGGGTGGTTGGATGGATGGATGGATGGATGGATGGGTGGTTGGATGGATGGATGGATGGATGGATGGATGGATGGATGGATGGGTGGGTGGTTGGATGGATGGATGGATGGATGGATGGATGGGTGGTTGGATGGATGGATGGATGGATCTATGTAAGATGTCTTAAAGCAGGAGCTTCACCTTGACATACAACATACTGCACAGCTCATGAAAATAAAGATTTTTGTCTTTTTTATTGTACAAGAGCCAAATGGTAAATATTAAAAGTAATCTAATGGAAATTACTGCTGTAATGGGATTATTTTAATAAGCCACACATCTGATCTTAGATTCTGAAGTGTGATACTGGTGTGTCCACAGTGTGCACATCTGATGTTGCTCACAGTGGTCTAAGGAATTCTCTGAGTTTGTGTTTGCTCACATACATGAAAAATTAGTGTGGACATTGCATCTGACAAACCTTCAGGTTCACCAGGAGGTTTTACCTCATCGGATCCATCACTTTTTCCATCGGTGCACTGCATCCTAACAGGAATGTGTTTGGACACAGCAGAAGATAATTTACTTTTTAAACTGTAGAAGGTTTGGTGTGTAAAGAAATTTATTAATTTAAAATTGACTCTTCCCTCTTTAGCCACTACACCGCGAGGATGTTGGTCCTGACGTCTTCATGGGACCAGACTGCAGGCTGCTGTCCAAGTTCAGGAGTAATTAATGAGCCATTTGTAAATAAAGCTGCTTTTATATGATTTTAATCTCAGTGTGTGAATTTTTAACCAAGTTATCACTTTTAAAAAAAGGAAAAACAGGTTTCAGTGTTAAGTTTAATATTTTTTTCTATTCATTCTTTTGGCATTCATTTTGTTATTTTTCCTTCTCGTCTCTACACATCACCTGTAAGTCTCAACCTTTTATGAGAATTTTGGGTCATTTACCTGCAAATTGGGGCTAGCTAGTCTGTTGTTTCAACTCACGGAAAGATTCACCAATTTAAGAGGGGAGATTGAACAGGTTTATAGTCTACATACACAGTTGGAGTCTGATAGAGAATTTTTAGGAAAAAATTCATTCTGGTACAACTTTAGAACAAATTTAAGAAGATTCATAAGAGATACTGGTCCCATTACAGGACCCAAGTTTTATCTGTCAGACTGATTAGTCTCACATTTAAGTCAAGAATACTTTGGTATCCAGAGGAGTTCATGGTCCACTCAGGGACTGCAACGTGTCCAGGTCCTGTAGCTGCAGAACAAGCCCAGATCATCATCCCTCCACCACTGTGCTGAATAGTATGAGGTGTTTGTGCTGATGTGGTGCATTTGGTTTTCTGACTAATCATGTCCTCTTTGTTCTGGTCTGTCGAAAGGAAATAGTTCCAGAAGTCTTGTGGTTTGTTCAGATGCAGCTTTGCAAACCTAAGTTCTTTTAAGTGAAGAGGATTGCTCCCGCAACCCCTTAAAACAAGCCGAATACAAACAGAATACTTGATCAATCTTTTTCAAATTGTTCTATCATGAACTTCAACATTTAACATGCTAACTGAGGCCTGGACAGTCTGAGATGTAGCTGTTGGGTTTTGTTGGGTCTGATTTTAGGCTTAACTTGATGGGACGTCTACTCCAAGAAAAGTTTTCCACTTTCTGCTCTGTTGTGAGTGTAATAATTTTGGCCTGTGTACTACATTTGTTACCAGAGGATTCATCTAGGGGGCGCGTTAGAGGACTCAGACCAATTGCAGCATGTGAAGGGTGTAGAGAAGATGATAACCATGGCAACAGAAGAGAAGGTCAGTGTTTTGTTATATTTGAGATCACGGCAGAAAAAAGCAACAGGAGTGGTTTGATCGATGGTATAAGACCCCTGAAACCAGCAGGTGCCTTTTCTTCGAAAACTTTACCTCCTTTTTACTGCTGTTGATCCTCTGGCCTTACATAGAGTCAAACTGGTCCCTATGCAGTCCCTACAGGTGTCTCACATTATAAATAATCTTTCTTTCTGTAGGATGATGGACAGATTGATGGGCAGCAACATTTGATCGTTTGATTGGATTTGATCAGAAGAGCCTGGTTGATGCTTTTAATTGCTTTGGAAGCAGTTAGTTTTGCAAACACAGCATTTACCTCATTTTGAGATGTAGTAAGAACCAGTTTATTTTTTTATATCCTGATTGGTAAAACCTTACTGATCATATTTAGTGAGACATACATTAAATACTGTCAGCTTGGCAAAGCTTAACGCTGCACAATAACAAAGAATATGACCAGCCTGATGGAGAAAAGAAAGATGTACCAAATGGCCAGATTTTCCATCAGCTTGGTGGGAGTGGCGAGGGATAACAGAGCCAAGATTATCTGGTCTAGACAACAGCAAGAAAGCAATCATGCTGTGCAGACAAAGAGGTGAAAACTCAGTGACTGTGATTGGATGGCAGTGCTGTTTGGCCACACTGGACACCTTGATCCTTAAGGATGAGGCTCTTGTACCAATTCTTAAGTTGTTTACCTACTGTCTCTTAAGGTATTAAACTGGGAATTGACCTCCCCTGAACAAGGTTTGTCCAATCTCAACTTAGCAACCGTAGCTAGGCAAGGTAGACCTGTCAAGCATTGAATTTCTTTATGTGCTGAATGACTCTGCAGCCTGACTGCGTCTAACATTCGGTCAGTCCGTGTGCACCCTGTCTTAAAATGCATACAGAACATCGTGATGCCAATAGCTCTGCCCTGCACCTTGTTGGATTACAGTTTACTCTCCAGCGCCTCAGACAAACATTTCAGCCTTCCATCTTTTAAGATACACTAATTCATTTTACACAAGAACACTAAAAGTTTAAATACAGAAGGTATGGTTCTTTACTTCCATGTCTAATCCAACCAAAACAGCTGGACCGAATAAACTGAACTTTATATGGATTGTGGAAGGTTAAACTCCATCCCAGGATGAATGACCTAATAATGACCAATACCTGCCAATAATTTAATAATTTTACCCATTTTAAATGTAATAAAGTCACTAATGGAGTCATATCTGTTTTTCTTAGGGGCAACCTACACAAAACAACTTTAAAGTCTTGTATTAATTTCCCTGAGGGCTCTCCGAAGGGATTTATAACGTATTTCTATTCTATTCTATTCTATTCTATTCTATTCTAATATTATATAGTCTTATTTGTGTATTATTATATTATCAACTGCAAGTTTTTTTTTTTTTTTTAATGGTAGGCTAATAACCAAGCAATAGCATAATATGAAGATGAAGATTGCAAATGATCCCACATTAAACTAAGAGGAAACCTGGTTACCACCACCACAGCAGGTGTCGTACTGCTTTGCTTCTTTCTGTTTACAGCAGGTTTTTATAACATTCATTCCTGACTTTTTCTAGAAAACGTATTTAGTTTGACCATTGTTATACAGCAAGGGTAAAGTATTTGGCTAATGTAATTTTCTCAGAGAAACTTTCCCAATTTTTCCCAAGTTGATCTCATCTAGGATGTTAAAGGATGTTTAATTTTAGCAATAAGGTTGTGCAGCCGTCAATTTTTCTAATGGTTTAAGTCACATACTTCTCAAAGGGGTATTATTATTGTAAATAGTGTATAGTACATATGGGTAGTTAGTGTGTTACGTGCTGCAGACAGCAGTCAAAACACTGAATTTAGAAAAAACACACACCATTTATTAAAGGTGAGTTTAACATCCATATTAAACAACTCAAATATTTAAATTATTAGTGGTTCAATTGATTGTAAATATTTACAAAGCAGGACTTTCACATCAAAGAGTTTCTTTCTCTAACTACAATTTCTGTTCATGAACAACAAGTTACGGAACTTTTGTTCAAATAGTAAAAACTTTAACATACAGTGTACAATAAACTGCCTCTGGATCCATTATTGAATTTCACAGCTAAAAATGTCATTAACTGTGATAAAAATTGTGAGCATTGTTCACCACAAAGAAAAAAAACTGAGGTTGTATTTTATTAATTGTTTTTAAAGAGCACTTCTATTTTCTTTTTCCTTCTGTTCATTTTCAAGATTTTTATGAATATGTACAAAAAACTTCTATATGGAGATAGAAGTGATGTATATTTTGAAGATTAAATGTTTAGGTGATTAACTTTTACTAAAACAAACCATCAACATATTTGATAAAATACGGAATTTACCACCATATTTGTAATTATTGGTAATATCTTGTGGTTTTGAATCCCGCACGGGGAGAAAGTTAGCTAGTTAGCTAGATGTAGACGTTAGCTAGACATGACGACTTTAGAGTAGGAGGTTTTCTAAAGAAAAGAAATGTAACAGAAATATTTAAAATCAAGTTTTCTCAAACGGATGACAAACCTACCTTTGTAATCCTGATTACCAGGACTTAGCAGGACTGCTTATAAGCGCTCCTGATGCATCATGAGAAACTAGTTGTTCATGTCTGTGTTCAGTCAGATGCACATCTCAGATATCAAAGTTTAGTTTGTTCCTCTTTGACTGTAAGGGGAAGAATAATTTGAGGTGGAGAAATGGAAATTATTGACTTCAGAACTTAAAATTACAAACGCACTATGAGGCAACGAAGACAAACAGGATGAAAGGTGTTGCTCAGCTCTAAAACAAGATCAAACAAATCTCTTTTTGATGGACACAGGCAGCAGGCAGCCGGTGCTGCTGAGGGCGCAGTCGGTCACATTTTGCTACGTATGAGAGCAGCAGGGGGTGTTGGCCACAGTTCAGGCTTGGCAAGCTGAGTTATAATAGCAAAGCTGGCTGCTTCTTTATCCTGGACCACCGCTGAATCTTCCAGCTGACTGCGCTGAGCAGGGCTGCTGGATGATTGCATGGGACCTTCACACCTGGTTCGTTGGGTGGTGGGGTTGCTGAGGGACACCGTACTTTCACCGTACAGTTTTGATGGCTTACAAACACAAAATGTAGCTCATTACAACTTTTGGACAACGTGCAAACATTTTTTTGGATGGAGCCTGTAGCACATTCCTGAGCAGCCCAAGCCCAGATCGATGTGTTTGGTTTTAACATATTCTGTTGCATGTATCAGAGGATTTGAAGGCGGCTGCCCTGTGAGGTACGTAGCACATCAGAGCGAGCTCCTGTCAGACATAGAAAGAGAAGCAGAGAGGTATAAAGACATAGGGATCCCAGCGTGATCAAAAAGATGCTCACACTCCCCGAGACCATATAACATGCCATACCCAGGATTCACTACAGCACTGACCTAGATACACTGAGCTCTGGAGCGCTAGGCAATTACTGCAAACAAGATTCCACGAGCACAATACCCTAATTAGAAATATGGTTTTAATGCCTTGCCGACAGATGGAAATCAATATGAACAGGGAAAGGACTTTCAGGCTGGAAAAAAGAAGCAAAGAAGTTGGAAAAACTTCAGAAGGAAGGCTGATTAATTTGTGGTCATTTAAAGAATTTATACGCATTTGAATGTCTAAAAAAACACGCCTGTGATGTCTTGCTATCAGATATGAATCACCTCTGTGTTTTCTGCTGTTTTTTTTTTTATTTTTATTATATTTTAGTTTTTTATCAATCAATCGAGCTGAAAAACAAGCAACAAGTACTCTTGTGAGCTGGAACTGGGTCAGCATGGCTGCCTCTGCATTCTCTGGCCACCCGTCTCTTTTTCTTAGCCCCTTTCCATCAGTGTGAACTGTTCAATCCAGTCAGACAGAGAATAATGGGGAAAGTGGGTCGTTTTGAGTGTATTATTGTGTGGTTTGGCAAACTGGGGAGATGTAAGAAGCTGAGACAGGCAGAGAGACGAGGGCTGGTTGTGATCATCAAACCTTTTGATGAATAATTTTATTGAGGCTGTTTTAGCTCTGGAAACAGAGTTTTTTCTTAAAACGCACCCACAAGTTCTAAAACTTAGACACATTTGAATGGTTTTCCAGTTACAAGATTAACTACAGTAAGATCGAGGCCATCCCACTTAATCATCTTACTTTTCAGCCACATTTGGACTCGGCCCATTTCAAGTGGAACTCAAAAGACGTGAAATATTTAGGAATTAAAATTAATTTTCCTGTTGGAAAGATATTTGAGCTAAATACAGCAGATCTGCTGAAAACTATAAGGTTGGACATTAAAAGATGGATGGTGTTACCTTTGTCCTTGTGGGACAGAGTTGAAGTTAGTAAAATAAATATACTGCCAAGGCTGCCTTCCCTCATGTCATGTATTCCACTTAAGTTTCCCCCCTAGCTGGTTCAAGGAAGTAAATAAACCATTCTCTTGCTTCCTGTGGAGAAATAAAAAGCTACGATTAGACATAAAAAACTAATAAACCCACATAAGAAGGAATAGGGCTTCCGCATATCCACTAGTAGCCTACTACATAGCTTGTAATTCAAAATTTCCCTACATTAGGCTTATAATATTATGAGAGAAGTTGGCAGTTGGGATTGGCCTGAAGAAATTTTAAAAGGATATAATGCAGATCTATCTTTGCCAGTTTTGTGGTAAAACTCAAAAGCCATTCCTAAATTGAACAATCTGCTGCTGCAGTTTTCATGTGGGAAAATAAAACTGCTACAGAAATGCCTGACCTTCAGTGGAAACGTCTTCACCATTATTTCCATTATGGAGCACCTCTTTGTTTACTGCAGGGGGGAAAGCTCTGAAAAGTAATCTGTGGCAGCACTGGAATATAAAAAGTGTGGGGCAAGTGTTTAAAAATGGAAATGTAGTTCCTTTTAATAAACACAAACAGTTTCAGTTTATCAGTCGTTTAAAAGAATTTGAATTTTTATCCTATTTGCAAATAAAATCGGTCATGAAATCAATGTTTCCCTAAAGGCATAGAAATAGGAAGTAAGAGAGACACAGAAGAATTACTGTTACGAGGGGTGGAGTCTCACCAATATATAAGACTATGTCTTGTGTGGCCCCTTACAGCAACTTCTAAACTGAGCTACAATGGGAAGATGAGATGGATATACCTATAACAAATATACAGTGGAACACTAAAATATCCAAATGCATTACATATAAAATTATACAAGTAAAAATAATACACACAGCATTTATTAGACCATCCACCTCATCCATGGATGAGGTCTGCCCAGAGTTGATTAAGGCTCTGGATGCTATAGGGCTCTCTTGGTTGACACGCCTCTGCAGCATTGCATGGACATCGGGAACAGTTCTCAGGATTAGGTCTCTACTCTTTGCAGATGATGTGGTTCTGTTGGCTTCAGCAGGCCGTGATCTTCAGCTCTCACTGGAGCGATTTGCAGCCGAGTGTGAAGTGGCTGGGATGAGAATCGGCACCGGATTGGTGCGGCGTCTGCAGTGATGTGGAATCTGGATCGATCTGTTGTGGTGAAGGTGCTGAAATAAAAGGCAAAGCTTTTGAATTACTGGTTGTAAGGTTTAAACCTTAAAAATTGGAGAATGCCGACATCCACCAAGGTATGCCACCCAAAAGGGAAAAAACACATCCAACTCCAGTCTTGATTGAGCTCAGGTTTGGTGAGGTTAACATCAATTTCCATGTACATCCAGCAATACTCTTCTCTCTTTTCTTAAAAGTATATAAAGGCTTTGGCCGAAACCATACATTACAAACACAAGGGTGTACATACAATTTTGAACCATAAAAACATTCACTGCAAAATAGTTTTCACCACCATCCCAAAAAATATAAAATTACATCCCTTCTTAACCATTTACTTAAACCATCAAAACAACTTAAACTAATAAAGCAAAAATGAAAACTAAACTACTACTTCCTCAATCTCCCCCCTCTCCTCTGGCCACTTGGTTAGTGCCATCCAAGCTAATTAAGCACACCAGGTCCTTGTTACCAACACTTATGGGCACGCTTCCATGATCACTCCAAAATCACCTCAGAGAAAGAGAGAGATCAGAGACAAACCAAAACATGTACTGAAAGTAAATAAAATCAATGTATTAACCAACTAAATAGGATCCATCTTCAGTGGATCAATACATTAACATAAACCAAAGAAGTACAAATAAATGGCCTCAGGGTGTATGTAGTGTATGTGTGTGTATAGCCACATACTGAGCACCTGCTTACTGAGGGGGTGTCTGCCATCTCCCTCACATTCCTACCCTCAGCTATGGTCACAAGCTGTGGGTAGTGACTGAAGGAATGTGATCGTGGACACAAGTAGCTGAAATGAGTTTTGTCCGCGGGGTAGCCGACGTTCTTCGGTCCGGTCAGCCACCTGCTAGAACATACCTGTTTCCCTCCAAATTCTGGCTCCAATACATCTCTCCTCAGTCTTGGTGCTGCTGCCATATCTGACATCCCCAGTTCTGCATCACATCCCTACATGTGAGTCTCATTCTTATATCAGTTGGCAGAGCCATCCACCCTGCTTCTGTTTCTAGATCCATCCAGAACCGTCTTCCTGCTCACCCTGACAGAGCTCTTAGCTGCTAAAGAGCTCAAACCTTTTACTTTATTCTGTTGTTGCTAGTCTTTTTTGTCTGCCACATAAACGTTACAGATGTGGAATAAGTGTTCCACTCTGGGTCTGCTGGTTTTCAAAGCTGACAAAAAAGAATAAAGTCTGAACTACAAAAAGGTCAGACTGACCTACTGCCAGCAACAAGATTCTTAAAGAATCATGTAAAAAAAATCATAGTTAACATGAACAATATTTCTCATAGTCTTGAGGCAGTTTTAGTTGAATAAGAATCTTTAGACAGATAATTTGGATCTTTTTGGAGGACACAGACATTTTGGCAAGAGGACGAGGTTCAGACGTGGAGGAGCTGATGGAGATGTTTTGGCAGTCGTTCAGAACAGAGGTTATTCCTGACCAACTGTATGCTGAGTTCTGCTAGCTCGACGTGACAGATGGCCTTTATGAGCCCGTTTCTTGTGTGGAGGATATCATGCATTGAGTTTGAGTCACTAGGAAAGTAATTTAAATGTTGGTTGCAATACAAATAGCTCTGTAGCAGTTGTGTACTATGTGTAAATCAAATTTATATTTTGCACTACAGACTATTTATTATGGGGAAAATTATTACATCATTCCCAGTTTGGCAGTCCAAGTAATCCCAAATGCTACAGCGTCAGAAGAATAAAGAGGAAAATAAAAATATTTCTGAATGAGGGAGGATTCCTGTCATACTCCGTCTCCTGAGTGCTTTACTGTGTGAAATTACAAGGTCAGGTTGTAGTTGCCAAATATCTGATGTGCAGAACACACACTTGGCAGTACTCTGATATTCTACCCTGACATGATGATTCATTTAATAAAACAGACATTTCTGCATTGTGAGTCACAAGGAAAACAGGTTAGGGGTCAAAGAAATGGTTTGGTCCAAAGTTTCTGAGGATCACCTTTTGTGACGCATTTCTGGTTTTGAGTTTATTCTTTATTTTGTGCTTTCGCAGTGCTCTAACTTTGTGTTTTACAAAGCCTGTGGGATAACACCAGAAGAAAAATATTTGTATCTTTATTTATACAGTTAGTCACTGTGACGTGTTTTTGCATTTACAAGAGAGGATCTGTTTAATTTAATGACTGTGTTGCTCAGTCATGGCCACTGATGCACCAACAACTTGCCCAGTGTCTGCAAATTTCACTTTTATGCTGAAAAATTTCTTCCCCCAAATAACTACTTTCTTTTAATTAAATTTTTTTGTTGAAACCACATAAATAAATCAACTTTTCCGTCCTTATATGATTGTCCTTCTGGGTTTCCCCGTGCTCGGGTTCTCACGTCAACCTGTTCAGAGCAGTATTTAATGAGGTATAAACTAATACTAGACTTCCTTTTAGCATGGACAAGGACAGCTATAATGAAATACATCTTAACTACTCACTGATTCATTGGTGTATCCTATTTACTTTATATAGTTTTCTCTCAAATGTTCCCCACAAACAGCAATGACAAGCCATCCAATCATTAGCTTAGAATACACTCCATATCAGAGGTTTATGTTTGATTTGCATTCAGTTCAACAGGAAGTGAGCAAGAAGGGTCTGTGTGCAAATGTCAAGCATTATGTAAATGTCATAGTTGGGCACCCTCAATATGGCTTTTTGTTGACTTTGTACAAAACTGTTATCCTAAACTACAACAACAAATCTCCAGACTCACCTGCTAGCTTGCCACAGAATTAAAGGTGCACCATGTAACAAAATCAGAGATCAATGACTGAAAAAGGACATTTTATTAAAAACTGTTTCACTGGTATGTAATTGCTTCAATAAAATGTTTTTATTCTCTTAGAATGACCTATTTAAATCTACTTGCCGTGGGTCCACATTTAGGGCAGCTGCCATAGTTCTGTCACCATTTTTACTACGGTGTCTCTGAATGGACAAAACTGTGTGTGAAGCGAGAACCTCTGAGCTTTTAAACTACAGTAGCAGCTTTGTTTGATAGGAGCTAGATCACCGTTTGGGATAAGTAATGCAACTGTGATTGGTATTTGAAGTAACTCATATGTCCATCATCACTATTAATGTCAGTAATTCTTACATTATACCTTTAAGATACTAAGATTCAGATTCAGCATCATCTATCTGTCAACCTTTTTTAAGAAACAGCTAAAAAAGGTCATTTGCCAAAGATTTATTTATAAAGATTCATTTTAAAAAAAGCCATATTCAAACATATGTGGCTTGTCTGTGTTTGTTCAGAAGAGTTTCAAGAACTTATTCCCTGAACAGAAGCCCCACAGCTGTTCATGGTGCACAAGAGATTTATAGACTTTTGGATGACTTTAGCATCTCCTGTTAAGTGGTTATTGCTGTTTTAGTATTGTGTGTAGGTGTGTGTGTGTGTGTGTTTCCCTTTCCATGACCCTAAAAAGTAACTACATACCCTGCCTGGCCATAAAAAACCAAATAAAAAGTCATGTATTCAAATGTTTTTTGAACCAGCTTCAGCTTTGTTTACCACACACAAATGCTGCAGCAATTACTTCAACAGGCTGATTTAATGTTACTACATTTATTTCCATCCAGAGTTGCTCCAAAATTTTTCTAAGATCGAAGCAAAGGTTGGACCACTGCACCAAGTCTTCTCCAGCTCTACCCAGATTCTCAATGGGGTTCAGGTCTTAAATCTGTGTCCAATGAGTCCTGGCATACTCCAGCTTCTTCCCACCACCCGAAGACATGCATGTTAGGTTAAATGGTCACTCTGAATTCTCCCTAGGAGTGAATGTGAGCATGAATGGCTGTTTGTCTCTCTGTGTTGGCCCTGTGATGGACTGGTGACCTGTCCAGGTGTACCCTGCCTCTCACCTGCTGAATGCTGGGTTAGGCTCCAGCTTCCAGCAACCCTTAATGGACATAGTGGTACAGATAACGGATGGATAGGTGGAGTCCTGGCATTGTCATCTTTTAATATACCTGCACTGCAAGGATAAGACAATCTAAACAATGGGAAAAAGTTGGTCATTCAGTATATTTAATCAGCTGACCTCAATTTTTAGACACAAAACATTGCTGAACCTTGACCTGACCAACTCAAGCAACCTCAGATCATTAACTCTGCCCCCACAGGCTTGTACCGTTGGCACCAGGCATGATGGATGCAGCACTTCATACCCTCTTCCTACCCTGGTACATCTGGACTCATCAGGCCACATGACCCTTTTCCTTCCCCAGACAGACCAATTTTCAATAAGATTAAGTAAAATCACGGTGATAGATGGTTTTCTTAAGGCAGTGGTAATCCTTTCACTTTCTCTAGTCAATACTGTTATTCAAGATATTCTTCCAAACCTCATTTCTTCCTCACAGATGACTGCTCACTGCTATCCTTTGATGTTTTAACATTTTCTTTCATTGTTTTAAATACAGTTTTAATAGTTTAGGCCGTCTCTTTTGTTGTTTTGACTTGAGCCTTTTGAAAGAGCCTATTTGCTTAGTTAAATCCAGGTTTTAACCTTTTATTTCGGATCAGAAAGCGTTGGGTTGCCTTAAAAATGCTAACAAGAATATAATAAGTCTTTATTTGTATAGCACTTTTAAAAACAAGGTTTACAAAGTGCTGAACAGCACACAGCAAAGTACGGTAATAAAATCAACAGACACATGCATGAGTACATTTCAACAGACAAATAGAAGTCTAACAATAAAAAAGTCAGAAATAAAGTAAATAAGTAAATAAAAAGGTTATAAAAAAAGCCAGTCGATACAAGTGTGTTGTAATAAGTGACTTAAAAGATGAAACTGATGGTGCCAGCCTTATCTCCTCAGGCAGGTCATTCCGTCGAGGGGCTCGGACCGAAAAAGTTCGGTCACCTCTGGTCTTTAGTTTTCAATATGGAACTCGTTTATGCTTCCTTTTCAATACACATCAGTCAGTCATCATCAGACAATCCTCCCTCGTTACCTACATACTTGCAGGTCCCTTGCTTCATCTGTCTGGCTTTGTTTTGGGCTTCTGGAGAAGGATCAGTGAAAGCAGTGAACAGGTGTGCTGAAGGGGTTTGATCTGTCCTCATTCATCTCTCTCTGTCAAGTCCAGCTGTGGCTCCTTGTCGCTACCTCATTGTCATTCTAAAGAAATTTCTGTCCTCCAAACTTATCTGTGGAGGAGCCGGGCTCTTTACACTGATTATACGGATCGTCCAGAAGAGGAACTAACAGCCACTTCCATCACAGATAACTTCCCCTTGTTGTAGGTGACTAAAAGAAGCATTGCAACATGCAGTAACAGAATAACTCACCTGATGGGAGGATTTAGACGAATGAAAATACTGGTATTTTCAAACATCACAACATTAAAGTCTGAAAAAAGTTTGAGAACCACTGTAAAAAAATATCTAAAACATGTAGACCTCTGCAGATTCTTAATGCTGAGACAGAAAGGAAAAGCATGATGGCAAATATGTGCAAGCAACATGCATAATCTTTCCTAAGATCACATTTTTTAAGATAAGCATGATGCAATCAGCAAAATGATGTCAGTGACCAGTCAGCACATTTTTTATTCTTTTCCTCTGAATATGTAGTTAGAGAACGATCCTTGATATTAATGCACAGATATTTTCTTTGTGAAATTGAAGATGAGCCATCTAGGAGAGGGTAAAAGCAGATATCCCTGTAAAAACTTTCACAGGACCTTCATACAATGAATTATTAAGAGGCTGGAAAAGTCAGGCTGTGTGTTAACACACTATGGATTCATTAGGCGATAAGCACTGGCTAGTTTGCACACATCTTTCATCATCCTCAGGGACAGTTGTGTACAGTGTAAAGCAATTTTGCTTCTATCTCCTATGGATCACACTTATGTGTAGTCAATGCCTAGCAAGCCATTTAATTTCTCTCCTGCACACTGCACACCTCAGTGCACCGTAAAGGCACGTGATTCATTTTCACAGCCTTTCGGAACGCTGTAATAAAGAACCTGTTTTATTGCTTTTGTCTGGGGAATCAGATATACTATAGCCCCATATATGGTTATTACAGCACTCCTATTATGGTGATAAAAACCAGTTTCCAGCTGCATGCTTTCTGCCCTGTCTTGTCACTCAGATGAAGGGGCTGAACTCATGTTGAGATATTGTCACAGCATAAAAGAAAATCTTCCCCTCAGAGCAGAACAAGTAGTTGCTTTCACCCAGGCCTCGTCCTGTTTGTGAAACAGCTCGGTTTGCCAAAGGCAAAGCTGAAGGAGGTTAATTTGAGGCAAAGAGATGGTATCTGTCTCATGGCAGCAGGAAGGACGGGTTGGCAAATCCCCAGTAGTTTGAGCTGAAGGCTGGAAAAGAAGCTGTCCTGATTCATTTTAATGGCATCACTTTGGAATGGGAAGAATTCATTTTGGGAAGTAGGACGAATTTCTTTGGGGTCGATCAAGATGAGTTTAGATTGTACTCTGCTTTGTGTGTACTAATGTGTCCATGTAGAGGAAAGGAAATAAGAAATGACAAGAAAATAGAAATCACTTCCTATCCCACTCTAAAAGACAAAGGCCTTTTTTATTCTGCTAACAAACTTTTCCCCCTCAAAAAAGAAGTTGTACTACTATTACTACTACTACTACTACTACTACTACTACTACTACTAATAATAATAATAATTTATGTAGCACTTTTCTAAACAAATGTATAACAACTTGATAACGACACAATAAAATTGAATGACAGCTATTCACTTTGTAAATAAAATTAATTAACAGGCAGCAAAGGACATTTTTCTATCTACCTTTTTAAAATTAACCCAGAAAAACTGTTGCATTTTCTCAATACTGAAAAAAACCTGTTCAGACGTAAGCCGCATAGTTTCTTTTTCCTCTTGTTCCCAGCATACAGAGATTTCTCTTGATTCTTTAAATTTGTTAATTGCATTAGGTGTTGAAAACAGTTTTAAATTTGAACGTACACTGAGAAACATCATTCTAAAGTTGTTTAATAAGGTACATTTTAATAAAAAGCTGAAAATCTTCCACATTCTTTTTGAAAAACTCATCTTGTCTGGGATGCTCGTACCAGTTGTGTTACTGACCTGTTGCTAAAATAACATGATGTTGGTTAAGTTTTTTTTTCCCCAGCAGGCAGTCGTGAAAAGATTTCTAGCCAAATAGTCAGTTAGGTTCAATTTAATGGCACAATTTTGAATTTCTGAAGAAATAAATATAATCCTAGAAAATACTGACAACTCTCTTGAAAGCACTACATAACCTTCCAACCTTTTTCTTTTTTTTTTTTTTTAAACCTGTCCTGTCCAGCATCATAGCAATCCGAATAAAAGTCTGGTGGCTGGTTGTGCTGAACAAATTTGCTTTGCCAAGGAGAGGTTTATGGATATAAGGCTCGTCTTGATAATCTTATTCATTTATTTATTTACTGTTATTTATTTACTTTGAATTATGGAACCTGTAATCTGGCTGGATTCCAGGCTGAAGAAAGAGCCATAAAAACATAAAAAAACAGAGGGCAACGACCCTTCCATCCAAGCCATCACCAAACAACAAACTTCTACACGTAAACAGAAACTCACCAAAAAATGTCCTGCTTTTACAGAAAAAACAGAGCTGTAGTGATGGTAAGTTCGACTCTTTTCACTAACCCAGGTCTTTTACTCTCGAACAGTAAAGTGAACGAATCTTGAACGAGTCATGTCGTTCATTTTTACAGCAGGTGGCGTTGTAAAAAAGTCCGCGATTCTCAAGCAGTAAATACTGAAGGCAACAAAACTACTGGTAATGCCACAAGCAATTCAAACCATGTGAAAACGTAGGGAAGCAAATACACACCACAATAAAGTGAATTGTGTCCTACATCCTCCCTGCCATTGTTTAACAGCGCAACAGTGACTCGGTAGCTATCACGTGACAAATGAACAAGAGACCGAGCCGAGAGCGAACGTACTGCTGAGCTTGAGCTGTGAACGAACGAAGGAAGACCCGTTCAGAGACCGAGTTGCCTGTCAGGTGACAGAGAGAAGCACTAGAGAGACCAATCCGAGAGCGAACGTACTGCTCGCCAAACAGCCTGAATGATGAACGAGAACGAGACCGAGACCGAGAACGAGACCGTGCAGCCCGAGCTGTCTGTCACAAATGCCTGAGCAGCCTGGCTGTCACGTGACAAAAGAATGAGGACCTGAGGACGGACCTGAGCGAGTCCTGAACGAATCATTTCTGTTTCCTGTCCTGACCTACGGACTGAGTTTATGCAGCTGCCTGCCATGTGGCGAGAGGAGGTACCGCATGAAAATGAACGAATCGCTCACTGAGAGGACCCGTTACTCCCGAGTCATATAAAGGATTAGTTCATACTGAACGAATCGTTCGTGACCGACACATCACTACAGAGCTGACCGTAATCAAGATCCTAAAAAGAAAAACACAAACGTATCACAACAATCAAAGTACCAGATAAAAACTCACAGAGAAAAAACAAAAATATGAAAAAACAAAAGTATTAACCTTCCAATCTTAAAATTCAGTGTTCATCTTGTCTCGATGCCACAGTGACATCTATCATGCACATTTCTGGAGATGTCAATGTACTGCTGCAGCCTGAGGCTGGGAAGCCAGACTTTTCCAGCCCGGAGCATCACTTTACAGCAGTGTTAACTTTATGGGATCATTTCACTAGTGGAGACGTCGTATCACAAGCCAGCAACTGGACATCAACACACTCGTTTTGAAGGAGCACCGTGGTGAACTCAGCAAAGAAACCAAGGAGGACATCATCATTTACATCATTATCATTATTTTATATTTGCACTTCTTTCTTCTTGTTGTTTATCAGAATTTGATATTTTAATAAAATACTATCATCATTCAAAATGTGTATTTATTTCTAAAGATATTTAATATTCACTGTCCTAATCTAGGGTGAAGTATGCAGAGAAACAGCGCTTTGTATCAGCACTTCACACTGCTGCTGCTGGTGTAATGGTGGAGGGATTTTTTTCTTGTCCCACTTTGGGTCCCTTAGTACCAACGTGGCCTGGTTTAACCACCACAGTCTACCTGAGTATTGTTGCTGACCATGTCCATCCCTTTATGACCACAGTGGAGCATCTTCTGATGCTACTTCCAGCAGGATAATGCACCATGTCTCAAAGCTCAGATCATCTCCACCTGCTTTCTAGAACATGACGATGAGTTCACTGGACTCCAACGTCCTCCACAGCCACCAGATCTCAGTCCAGTAGAGCAGCTTTGGGATGTGGTGGAACGGGAGATTCTCATCATGGATGCAGCCGACAAACCTGCAGCAACTGTTTGATGCCGTCATGTCAATATGGAGCAAAACCTCTGAGGAAGGTTTCTAACATCTTGTTGAATCTATCACAGCAAGAACTGAGGTAAACCTGATAAAGTTTTTATGTTGACCTGCTGAGTAAGAAATTACTGGTGGCTGGTGAGTGTATAATCCATATTATAAAAGAATTACATTAAATACAAAACCATTATCAAACTTTAGCTGTATCCCAACTCAGGGTCTATGCAGATACTACGGGGCTACAGAGTGTTCTACGTAGTCTGTGCACTCTGAAACAGTTTACCATTTGTGAAATGAGACTACCTAGCTAACAAGAATTTCTCAAAGCAGCAATGTAGGATTTTGAGAGAAAACAAAAAGCTAATGTTAATCGTGTTATTACTAACAATGTTAAATTAACCATTAAATGATTTAATAATAAATAATGATTTAATAATAAATTTATATGATGACATTTTTTATACAATATTATAGAATGTTGTAATTATACTAATTTATATTACTATAATAATTTTAAGTCATTTTAGTATAATATTACCATGATTTTATCATTATTATATTAATTTACTATTAAATTAACATGACTAATATTTGCTTAATAATTGTTTGAATCACTTAAACCTCTGAAATTCCTAAGTGTTGCATATCATAGGCAAGGCAAGGCAGTTTATTTGTATAGCACATTTCCTGTACAGGACAATTCTAAGTGCTTTACATAAAACAATGACATTACAGATATTTAGAAATAGTAAAAGGCATCAACGCATAATCACAATAAAATAATAAATTACATTAAAATGATTAAAAGCAAGATAAGTTAAAAAAGTTAACATGCAGATTTCATGCATAGGCGCATGAGAAAAGAAATGTTTTTAACCTGGATTTACAAATGTCTACAGTTGGGGAAAGTTTAATCTCTACTGGCAGTTTGTTCCATTTGTTTGCAGCATAACAGCTAAATGCTGCTTCTCCATGTTTAGTCTGGACTCTGGTCTGGACTAGTTGACCAGAGTCTTTGGACCTAAGAGCTCTGCTAGGTTTATATTCTCTGAACACATCACAGATGTATTCTGGGTCTAAACCATTCTGGGATTTGTAAACAAGCAGAAGGGTTTTAAAATCTATTCTGTGACTGACTGGAAGCCAGTGTAAAGATTTCAAAACTGGTGTGATGTGTTCAGATCTCTTAGTTCTGGTTAAAACTCTAGCAGCAGCTTCTGGATGAGCTGCAGATGTTTAATGCTCTTTTTAGGAGGTCCTGTTAAAGGACCATTACAGTAATCCAGCCTACTGGAGATGAATGCATGGATGAGTTTCTCTTGGTCTTTCTGGGAGACTAAACTTTTAATTCTGTTGATGTTTCTGAGCTGGTAAAAATCTTCTTAGTGAAGCTTTGATGTGGCTGCTGAAATTCAGATCTGAGTCTATCAACACTCCCAGGTTACGAACTTGGTCGGTGATTTTAAGAGCCCGAGTCTCCAGGTGTTTGCCAATGCTGACCCTCTTCTCTTTGCTACCAAACAGAATAATCTCAGTTTTGTCTTCATTTAATTGTAGGAAATTCTCCTTCATCCAGGTGTTTATTTGCTCCAGACACTGACACAATAAGTCTATTGGACTGCAGTCATCTGGTGACAGAGACACCTAAAGTTGTGTATCATCTGCATAACTTTGATAATTAATGCTATAGATCTGTTATATTTTACCCAAAGGGAGCATATACAAGTTGAACAGAAGAGGTCCAAGGACTGACCCCTGGGGGACTCCACAAGTCATGGCCACTCGCTCAGATTCATAGCTTCCAATCGTAACAAAATAACTCCGGATTGAAATAGGACCTGAACCAGTTAAGAACTGCTCCAGAAAGTCCAACCCAGTTTTCCAGCCTGTGCAACAGGATTCTGTGATCTACAGTATCAAACGCAGCACTGAGATACAACAGACTCATAGGACACTTTAGGGAACGTTAAGCTTATCTTTTACTGAAAAAATAAATAAATAAATAAATAAAAAAAAAAAAACTGGGGTCTGTTGTTTACCACCTGGTACACACTCTTCATTAACCCCTTAAAAATCCATGAATATAAAATATTACACCATTGAATTTAATACCACCGTTTAACATTTAATGTATTTGGTTTTATCACATTTCAACTAAACTGAGGTAAATGAAAAACATATTCTTCGAAGCTTATTTTGAGGTTTAGGGACTGGACTCTGTGTCCCTGCACCAATGACCACTTTGATGTGATTTGTCAGTCCTTTCCAGCCAGCAAATTTAAACGAGAAAACCTTCATAATAATAAATCTTTAATGTTTCCTACAGGTTCCACATGTTCTCAGACTTACATTTGCTTCCAAATATTAGTATTTACACAGAACAAGCACATAGAAAATAACATTTGAACATAAAAAGTTTAGACTGCTTTTCCTGGCTCTAACTCATGCTTATCATTCTCAATGTTATTTCCATCAATCACAATAATGAGGAGAAAGGAAACTTACAGGGGAACTCAAGCTTGATTTCCTTCCTCTGTGAGACTTTTAAGCTGTTTTACCAGATTTTTACAAAGCAAAAGAAAAGTTATAGCTCATCAATAAATTCACAGGTATGCGGCTGTGCTACTTTCTGGTTAAAAAAGAGGTTTTTTATAACTGAAAGTACAACCAACTGCAACTGGTATGTAATTTGTTACCCAGCAGGTCACTGGCTTACAAAGCTGTCAGCATCTTATTGGAGCACGGTCATTTTCACGGCTGTCATTCCAGGAGCAAACAGCTGGATTTATAACTGAAAAGCTACTTTAGTTTCCTGTGTGTGGTGACCCTGTTGCTACACCCTAAATTTGCTTGGTTTTGTAATGCAGAGTGTGAACAAAGAGCTGTTAGAAGCTTTGTGATTGTATGAGAGACTCAGTCTTTCTACAGTCTGTAGTTTCTCATGGGTGACAGCTGCCTGTCAAAAATAATGAAATCTTGATGTTTAAGAAGCTTTTTTTATGCTGTTAAAATATAAAGAAATCAGATTTGCCAAAATATATTTTATATAACAGCTGAATATTTCGGATAGTTGTAACTTTCAATTTTCTTAAATTTTCTTTAATTTTCATCTAATAGTGGACAAAAATGCTAATATTTACCAATGTCAAAATCAAACCTTCCCCTGTGTAAAACAACAGCTTTATTCTCATAAAGATGGAATTTGACAAACTTTGAATACATCTGTGCAGTGAAACCTTGAACCAGAGGTTGGGAACCACTACCTTGGTGGATGTAAATGGGTCAGAGTTGTCAGAGCATCACTCTCTCTCTCTCTCTAGCTGTTAATTCGTTGCTCTAACTAACTGCTCCATGCTGCTCTGTTATGTTGAAAGCATGTTTGTGTTTCTTTTGTTTGTTTTTTTTTGTTTTTTTGCAAAATATCCATTTCAGATCTGATGCAGACAACTCGTGGTGGTCCACTTAGTGTTCAGTTAGATATTTGTTGAGCTTCTTTTACATTTTTTTACATAATCATGAAGTTTTAAAGATATTTTGTTTTGCACTGCAGAGTAATGCCTAATAATCTAGTCGAGGGTGTTGAGCAGACATCTCTTTGCTAATGAAGAAAATTGCCATTTTATTTCCCTTTAATATTTTTTGCTGTGCCTAACTAACAACACAATCAAACATTTTTGCTTGGAGAAACCATGACCTAAATCTTTCTTGTTTTATTAACAGTCATGTTTGCTCTTCATAGCAGAGATCTATTGCAAATGTCAGAGAACAGAGAAGCGAGGAGAGGGCCGTAGAGACATTTCTTAAGACCGAGACCTCAATCAGTCAGCACTCAGTCAGATAAGTGGAAAGGAGGGATGAAATTTGGCAGCGCGGTTTCACCCTGAAGAGAGGGTGCACTGCTGAGATCACAGTAAGAATAAAGTCAAAGCTCAAGCAGGTGTTTTGAGGTAGCTGCTTCACTTGCTGTCTTAAAGGAGTCAAGGTGAGTCTAAGATAAGAATAGAACCAGACCGATGAGGTGTGATGTCCAACTAACCCGACATGCAGCTCCGGAAAACGTAGAGACTGTGCAGTGTGTTGTGAATATGTCCAGTACCTAAATGTGTTTATGTATTCAGACAACGGGTTTAATTTTTGACATCTATGCAGCTAAGACTTACACTAGTTCACAGACTAATTTAACTGTTGTTCTTCTTTGGAAAAAGAAGTCCTAGACAGGAAGCATGGATACTGTGTAATTTAAGAAAGCCCTTCTTTGACTGGATCTGAAACATACATCTTCTGCCACTTATGTAAGGTCTTGGTGATACCATGGTATTCCCAGACCAGCCAAGCGACAAAGTCCCTGTGGTGTGTTTTCTCCCAGTGGAATGTGCTTAGAGCACCTCCACAGGGAGGCTTCCATACCAGAAGCCTGAGCCACCTCATCTGGCTCCTCTCGATGTGGAGTCCAGACACCCTGCAGAGAAAACTCCTTTTTGACCTCTTCTTCTGTCAGTTGCTATCCACAGCTGGTGACCATACGTGAGGGTAGGAACGGTAGTAAATCAAGAGCTTTGCCTTTGGCTAAGCTCGTTGAATGGTCTTTGCTAATTAAACTTAATCAGATAAGAAAAAAAATAAAATGAAAGCACAGGTAATTCTGACACTATTGTACATTTTTATCACGTCACCACAGATGAATTGAGAAGAGTCGATCATCCTGCACGGTGGTATCTCATTAGTTCACCAGCTGCTTCAAAGGTCCATTCAACAGTTTTCAGGCTATGATGGTTTTGCATGTTTCTAGTTATGATTATCACCTGTTCTTTGTTCTTATTTTCATTAATGAGCCTAAGATCACAGAACTCTCTAACTGGAGCTATTTATTAGTTTTAATTATTGCTTTGTCTCTAGAAAGTGTTTTATCATGGCAGAAATGCATGTTAACGCTGACTCTGTGTACGAAACAGAAACCAGTCAGAAGACTGAATCAAATGAACGTGGAGCCAGAGCTCCTCACTTCTATCAAACATGACAGTGCAATTTGTAGTGAATTGATTGAAGCTGCAAATCCTATTATCAGTTATTTGAACAGAGTAATTTCTCTTGACACTGATTATCGCCAACTGACAGTATCCAGTTATCAGTTATATTGGACCGAATATTTTATCTGTCCAGCTCAGGATAAGTCCAAAGATAGGAAATCTGGATCCAGAGGTGTCTACATAACTGTGTTCCTGTCTTTCATTAATATGAAATATTCAAATGAGAAAGGAAATTAAGTTTAGAAAGTCCACTTCTGAACCTGTGGTGGTTCCCTTTGCTCAGGTAGCCTGGAACAAACGAGCTGTGCAGGCCTAAATGGTGGGGTTACAGAACCTCCTGAGGTGATGGTCGGTGTGTGTGATGGCTGATGTTTTTTCGACACTACTCTCTGTCCTCGTTGTTTTACTGCTTGGCCCTGACTGTGTGATGCAAAGGTGAATGTGGTGATTCCAGGTTAGATGATGGTAAAAAACATGGAAGAGGCATCTTGGTTTGGATATGTAATGCCAAAAGTAAATGTTTGTTAACTTTTTACTGTTTCAAATTCTTTCCATTTCACTATTATTTTGCTCTCTAATTTAATTTTTTGGAAGGTTGGCAGTTCCAATCCTGCTCCCCCAATCATTGTGTCTTTGGGTATAGACACATCACATTTCCACAAGTATGAGTGAATGAATAATGGACTGACTGTAAAGCACTTTGGGTGCCTTGAAATGTGTTTTAGAAACGACATGTTCCTGTTTCTGGTCTTTGTGAAGACATGAGCAGCAGCATTCTGGATTAGTTGAAGTTGTTCTAGTGTTTTTGTAGAGACCTGTAAAGACTCTGTAAAAAGGCTGTTCTGGTTCCAGTTTCAATATAGCTGTTAAATTCAGCCCAGAGTCCAAAATTACACCAAGATTTCTGGATTGATCCACTGATTTTAATATTGCTGACTGAAGGCTAATCTTTGTTGTTTTGAAGACTTGTTCTTTGATTTTTTTTTTTTTTTTTTTAAGCTGAAGAACATTTGGACACATCCACATGACTTTGGCATAAACTTAAGTTTTGTATGAGACCAGAGTCCCCTGGTGAGACAGTAGTATAAAGCTGAGTGTTATGATCATCATGCAAGTAGACCTGCTGAATCCATCAATGACATCCGTGTGCTGACTCTGGGATATTTTCATGCCTTTTTTTTATTCTTCAATGCTGGGTTGTGGTAACTTCCCACAAAGTCACAAAACCTCTAGAGGATGTGGAGACAATTTCCCACAAGTTTGTACTTCTAGCAAGAGAGAGATTTCTAGGTTGCATCTAAAGAGTTCCTTAACCCAATAAAGACTTAAAAGTCTTTATTTGGCCCTTTGACATGATATATATATATATATATATATATATATATATATATATATATTATGTATGTATATTATGTATATTATTGATTACATCAATAATCACTAGCAGTGAAATTCTTAGATCCCAGTCTCTCCTAACAATGCTAAAAAGAATATAAACCACATGAAAATAGACAAACACAAAAAGCAAGAATACTACAAGTAAGTCATACAGTAAAATATATATTAAGCAATAAGAAAATGCTACTATTTAAAGGTGGCATTGCTGCTGACAGCATTTAGAAGTCTTATGGCCTGCTGTATGAAGCTACAGGTGAGCAGTGATCCTCCTGAGCCTTTTGTATCTCTGTATCTGTAGAGGAGCTCTCAAAGCAGGCATAAAAGGTGTTCAGATGTTCAGGCAGAAATACAGACATCATCTCAGTACTGCTGGTCTTCTTTTTGTCGTCAGTAAGAGTTTTTAATCCGGCCCACATGCTCCTGGTGTTGGAGCCCTTGTAATAAGACTCCATTTTGTCCCTGTACTGTCTCTTTGCACTACAGATAGCTCTCTGGAGCATGTACCTGGACTTCCTGTACTCCTCCAAGTCACCTGACAGGCGTCTGTCCGTGCTTTAAGTTTGGCACGGACTTCCCTGTTAACCCAGGACTTTTGATTTGGAAATGTCCACACAGTAATCCTCAGTACAACGTCATTGATGCATTTCCCAATGTAATCAATGGCCGCGTCTGTGTATGTGTTCATGTCAGTATCCTCAAACACACCCCACTCTGTCGTGCTGAAGCAGTCACGCAGAGCCGAGTCTGATTGGACGGAACACTGTTGAATGGTCCGTGTCACTGGCCCGTGACACTTCAGTTTCTGTCTGTAGGAAGGCAGCAGCAGAACTGAGACGTGATCAGATTTCCCAAAAGGAGAGCGAGGGAGGGCCTTACACATGTTTGCGTAGGGGGTGTAAAGATGATCAAGTGTGTTTTTGCCACGCGTAGAACAGCTGATGTATCTCGGCAAGACTTTCCTGAGGTTGGCGCTGTTAAAATCTCCGCCTACAATAAACGCAGCTTCTGGCCATGAAGTCTCTGCCCTGTCGATAACTTCAAACAGTTCTTCCATGGCCTTGTTGGTATCAGCGTGTGGTGGAACATACCCTACTGTCATGACCACCGATGTGAACTCATGCGGAAGATAATAGATAATAAGGCATCTGATCATGAGGTGCTCCAGGTCCGGAGTACAGCCCATAGAAATAATTCCCACATCTGAGCACCACTTGTTGTTCACCATGAAACAGACACCACCTCCCTTGCTCTTTCCTAAATGTATATTCTGGTCCAGCCGATAAACGGAGAGTCCCTCTGGAACAATGGCACAGTCCGGGATCGAGGGGTCGAGCCAAGTTTCCGTTAAAGCAAAAACGTTACAGATGTTAATCTCCCATTGAAATGCCATCCTGCTCCGAAGTTCATCCAGCTTGTTGTCCAATGACTGAACATTTGCCAGAAGAATACTCGGTAGAGGAGGCCGACTCCCCCGTTTCCTCACCCAGACCAGGACTCCAGCTCGTGACTGTCTTTTCCTCCGCCACTCAAGGACAACAACAGGTAGGCGCCGCCATGGAGATTCCCCGTTGTAAGCTGGTGGCATAAAAAAATTTTTCCACCACCGACCTGATGCATATGTAACCCCAGTTAAAAAAAACAAACAAACAAACAAACAAAAAACAGGTTAACAAACATAAATGAAAAAGAGAGAATTATTTCATAAAATTTTATTTTTTTCTTTTATCCGTTGAATATGAAAAATTCCTAGGACACCTAAAGGCACCATGTCATGCATTGCATCAGCTATCCAAGTTCCTAGCAAGCCAGTATTCAACAGCCAATCAGATGCCGAGTACGATCCATACTGGGGAAGACTTTAGCAGGTTGCAGAGGTTTTTACTTCCTCTTTTGCCTCTGCAAATAGCATGCTCATGAGGAGCGGAACGTCGAGGTATGGTTTCAAGGGAACAAAATGATATAGATAAATCTTGAGTAGCTAAATCAGCTATATCTATAGTTTTTTCTGTGTTTGGTCCAACTTGGCAGGAAGTGGAGTCCTGGCAGTAGCACAAATTGAAATTAAGACACAGTGAGCGTTTCCACTTGTCGAGGTTGCAGCACGTGCCTCGGCAGTGGAGCATTGGTAACTCAGTGAGATATTATTGACTGTTGACATGTTTGCAATTGTTGCTGCTGATCCCTAAAAGTGCTGTTACGCACTGAATGTTAATTCGGATTATTTAAGCATATTGCACCTTAAACAGCATATTTATTAGCTGATGCTATTTTTTCTCCCTGTTAAAAGCATATTGAAAAGGGATATGTTTATGTGTCAGAGTAAGATGATGTATTTTACCTAAAAAAATATGTTGGTTTATTAACACAGAAAGTTATTAGTCAGTTCTTTTCCATGAATGATTTCATTAAGAAGTCATTAGTCAAGCAGTACTTCTGTGTTTGTAAAAGTGAACTGTTGCTGTTGGATTTAAATTGTTAAAAGTTACATAATAAGTGAAACAAAGTAATATAGGAAATATAGGAAAACCTTTACAATGTTGTTTTCACTGAAGGTGAGGTTTGTTGGTAAATGTGAAATGTTTGTGTATTTCTTTTAATATATTGGTTAAGCTGAAGCAGTTTAATACTAAATGTGAGTTAAAATAAGCTAGGCATATATTTTGTTAGAACAAAATAATTCTACAATAATTTAATTTGAGAATTTTGAGTTGGACTACTAGAGTAATCTTTCTTTAAATAAGTACTTGCACGCAGCAGTGCTTAAATTGACATGAGAACCTGGGAAAAATGTTGTACAACAATAGGGAAACCTGATGAAAAATGCAGGATATAGACAGTCCTATAATAACTCAGGGCAAAGATTTTAAAACCTGTTTTTTAAACAGGTTTTTTATTTGGGATGAAAAGTTCCAGAAGAAGATTCTGAAGAACTCCAGCAAATCTAGTAGATGGCGAGCCACCCAGCTTGATTCCAGGACATAGGATCGACAAATCCTCTGGGGAATAGTCGACAAACTGTCAGCTTGTGGTATGACTGTGCCCGTCACCTGAGGCGGCACCAACGTGAACAGATGATAGAAAGAATGCACTCCAACAATCTTACAGATTTTCTGACTTTTGAACAAACAAACAAACAAACAAACAAACAAAAAAAAAAAACAGCTTGGAATACACAGAGCTGAAATGACTGACTCTGACTTTTAAAAACAATGATCCAACTGAGAGATATACAACAAGAAAAACTTTTAAAGACATTTATTTTTCATATAAATGTTATTTCTTTAAAAGTGTTCCATAATTTTTGTTATAAATCAATATCAAAGTTAAAGTGCAGTTAACTGAACAGTGATGTTGTGGTCATTGCACTCGAGACCTCGCTCCTTACGACCTAGAGTAGGGTGTATTTCCAGGAGTGAGTTACACATAGTAATTTATCTCAATCATATTGTATGATAGGGCTCACTTTAGCAGGTTGCATAACTGAAAAAAAGAATGACTAATAAGAAGAATAAATAAGGAATAAATAACGTTAGGGGAGAGAGCTTGAGACGTAGCAGCCATCCTTGGCGCCATCCTCAATATTTTATATATATATAAAGCACACATATATATATATATATATATATATATATATATATATATATATATATGTAAACAAATAAAAATAATTTGCATGTATGCACCGTTTATTACTATGTGATGTCAGAATTATTTTAATATAAAAGTTATCCACCAGGGGGCTGGAGACAAGTATCAGATTGTGTATAACGGGGTTTTTATCATGTGTCTCAGAAACTGTATGTATCAAATATGATGCATACAGCTGAAAATATGCTTACTTATGTGTTTTTCATGGTTGCCTCGTGTATTTTTTCATTTATTTGGAGCGTAGTTTCTGCACGTCCTTGGATATTAATGCTAAATGTTAGCAACTTGCAAACTTTTAGGGGCAGCGTAGGGACCAATTAGATCTAATGTAAGGTCAGAAAGTCGACAGTTGTGTTTTGGTTTCGGGGCCTTACATACCATCTACAATACGACTGCTGTTGTTTCTTTCTGTACATTTGCCAACTCTATCCAGTCTGCGTTCTTTATTGTGCGCCTATTGGAATCCTCTGGTAACAAGGGTAGTACACAAGCAAGTATATGAACAGTTACACTCACACCAGAGCTGGTTTTCTAATAATATAGAATTGTGTGTCGTCAGCATAATTATGATATGATAATTGTGTAAATAGACCCTACACAAACATAAGATTGGAAAGCAAATATATTTTCATCCTAGTGCAGCTGGAGCAATTAGCAATTAGTCCTGATGGTCTTCTACCAGGAACAGGAAAGAGTCGTCCTCTGTTTGTCTCCCCTGACTACAATCTTATAACTCCCTTTGTTTGGCATGTTTAGAGAACACTGGTTTTTCTCACTTTTATGGTAACTGCAGAGAGAATTATTATTATTATTAGATGTTGTTCATCCTCTCATTTCTCCCACTTTACATAGACGGTCGTCACGGCCTGAAACCAGACACTTTTGTCTCCTGAAGAGAAGAGGCTGTTCTTAATTTTTCCCCCCAAGTTGTCGTGTCTGATCTGAGATTCTGATTCAGTCATTTTCAGCACTAAGACTCAAGCGTTGCTCAGTTGGATGTCTATTGTGGCAGAAGTAGGAGTGTTCCCTGCAGAGAGTCAGCAGGGCTTCAGTAATGTCAGCTGTCACAGCGCTGCACTGAAACCTCTCTGTTCAGTGGCTTGTTTCAGTTAAGTTTATTTCAGGGATGTCAACACACTCCAGGCTCTCACTCTGCTGTCTGAGAGCTCTACAGCAGCCTTTTTTCTGTTGCTGGTAAGTAGACACCACCATGACTTTATTTCTGGCTATATTGTTGCTGCTTTCATAATGACTTAAATGCAATGTTCTCTCTTCACTCCTGGCAGAATAAGCTCTGCACCACAGTTTGTTTGGCCCACATTAGCATCCCGGAGTGACCTCCGACCTCGTGACCATGTGGAGTTGTAGCACAGACTAGCTGCAGAGGGAGTCGCTGGGTGTCAAGGAGACAGAAGTTGAGCAACAATTGGAGATGACAGCTCATTCATCATGGCCGAGGTATCCGTTCCACTGAATAGAGCACATTCTCCACCCTAGACTGCATCTGGCTCGCTTAATTAAAAATGGGAGCTCAGTAAACAGCTTAAGTTCAAAGGGATATGTCATTAAAAACACACTTCTCATGTTTGCCACCATTTTTTGTAAAAAAAAGAATTGAATTGAGCCATCAATTTAACAGACATGCTTTGATTATTAGCTTTCTTCTGCTGTTTTGTTTGCATTTCTGCATGGTGTGTAAGCGTGTCTGTGTGTGAACGAGATATGGCCTCATTGTTTACTGTAGACAGAAGAAAGTGTGGAGTTCGGAAAATGTGCACAAACACACTCACACCTGGGGCTGCTTTCTCAAAGACGAACTGACTTACTCATTTATATTCAAGCAAATGCATTGAAACCTTTTTCAGTGTATTTCTGTAAATTCAGGTTAAATCATCTGATTAAAGTTCAATTAAAACCACAACCAAGAGAAGCGACTTTTTTCATCTTCTTATTGTAATGTGATGTTGTGCTGGTTTGGATTCAGATCTCATGGGAATCCAGTATCTCTGCAAGATAAGCCTGTCAGAGCAATGACACCAGAGGGAAACTTTGGCTTCTGTCTGTAGGGAAAAGAAACGGGAGGCATTTTAGGCCCTGGAAATGAAACCTGCTTCATGGATCCTATACTAAACCAATCCAGGGCAAGTATTGCCAATACTTTTTACTTGAAATTTCATTTAATGATTTTACCTTCAATTATTGATCATGATTATGATCATAACACAGTGAAAAGAATTTTGTCAAATAAAACATTTTTAGTAACAAAATGAACAGCAGAACTAAGAAATTTACATTTAAGCACTTTTTTGTTTGTAAACAATATAAAATAACTAGTACTGGGCAACGATTAAAATTTTTAATCGCGAGACATGCTGCGATTAATCGTATCGTTACGCGCAAAATGTCTCTTTCCTTTAAAAACAGGCCTACAGCTATAACAAGAAAATGCAGTAAGTTTTGGTTTACTAACACGACATCAGGGGTCTCTAACCTGCGGCTCTGGAGCTGCAAGTGTCTCTCTGGACCTTCCACAATGCCTCTAAATACGTGGCTAAAATATTTTTTTTAAATCTATCTTTCTTGTCATTAGGTTGGAGACCATGGACTTTTTTTTTTCCTTTCTTTTACATCATTTTCCACAAATATCTACATGCCTTAGCAGAAAGTCTGTCTATCCTCTTTTTTTTAATAAAGGCTTTATGTTTTTCTTTATTTTAAAACCTAAGAATGGAAATAAAAATGTGGTTCTTCAAAAATAACAAACATCATATGGTGGCTCTTCATTAAAAATATATATTAAATTGCCTTTTTGAAAAGTCTGGTAACATTTGCGTCTCTAAAGAAGTTTTATTTAGCTGGCTGAGGGAAAAATGTCTCTTTGGATTGGAAAGGCTGCAGACCCCTGCACTAAACACATAAACAGGTTTAGCAGCAGTTTTCAGTTAAACTATTTCTTCATATATAAAATCAAATATTTATGACAAAGAAAGATGAAATGTTCAGGATTTACTAACTAAAAGGTAAAAAGTCAGCAGGATGAATTTAAAGCTGTGAAGCTGCTTCCTTCTAAACACAGAAGGAACAATATGTGATGAATATCAGCATCAGGTGAACAGACAGAAAGCAGGATGAGAATCTCACAGCTTCTAGATGGTGAGGAGAGAGAAACATTCACAATATGCACAATAACTTCCATCCATGCACCTTCAGTTCTTCATTATCCAGGTTTCTGGCATATAAATTCTCTAAACTTTAATTTTCAGCCTCCGCTACCGGGAGTTAAGGGTTAACATCTCGTTTCCAGGTGTAACGTCAGGTCTGTAGATGTAACTATAAACATGTGTGGTATCCACAGAAAGTCCAGAATCTCAGCTACCAGCTCAGTAAAACCATTTCTATCACCAACAAACACAGTTAAGACAACAAATTATTTAAAGACCAGGTACACAAAGTCCAAAAAATATGTAAACACAGATGATGTCTCCCCATGAACACGAACAAACGACTCCTCTACTGAAAGCTCACATCTCACAGATTCCACAGCTGGAAATTTCATCTCACTATGACCAAAATTCACCGAACCAGAGGCTGAAGAAAACCCGATTTATGCTACACGTTTGTAAAAGTCAGAAAGCAAGTCTTACCTTTGCTGTCTTGCATAAATTAAAACAAAAAAAAAATACATAAAAAGTTTCCCGTACAAAAATCACGATGTTCTGTCCATCTGCATGTATTTTGACAAAGAGAAACGTCGGTTCTTCTTCTTTCTTAAGTTCCAGACAGAAAACGTCTCTTCATTTTAATAAACCCGCTCTCTCCTGATTACATCAGACGCACTGCTGCAGCAGGGAAGAGAGACATGGACGCCATGTTTCTGTCATCAAAGCCAGCGGCCAGCAAAAAAAAAAAAAAAAAATTAACGCGTGATTAAAAAAATTAACGGCATTAATTAAGCATTGCGTTAACGCGCGATTAACGCATTAAAGCATTAACTAAAAATAACACAAAAATGTAACAAAATAACTGCTGATACTTTTTACTGCACACAATTCTTTGAGAAAAATAAAGTTTAAAGTGCAAAAACAAGAAAAAAAAATCAAAACCTTTGTTGACTGTCATTTACATTCTTTGGTTTTTGTGCCCCTAAAACCCTTAACAAGAAAAATATTGATTTCATCATGCTTGTATCGAACGATACTGGCCTTGGTATCAATATTATTGATGTTTGGTTTGAGCCGCCTCGCCCTATCATGGAGCACGGCAGAGGAAGGCCCCAGTTTTCCTCTGCTGTCTTCTGGACGGTCTTTCAGGTCTTGGGGGAGCCCTAGACTGCCTCTGATCTTTGCAAGGGCCCGGTCACATTCATCAGGTCACAATCACACTCATGATACACACCTGATATTTTGTCCCACATTCACTAACTTCGTGAAACAGGGACTGTGTTCTCTTGTGGGTTTAACCATCAAAAACTATAATTAAGTCTTTGATTTGCTGATGTTTTTGTTGTTGTGATTAATTTTTTTTCAGCTGTCTGTCTTTACAAGTGCTCCCGATGATTCTCAGCTTTATTTTCTTGCAGAGGCCGTAGAATATTTTTTGTTTCCTTACAGGTGTAGCAGCTGCTTGTCTGGTGTTTGAACAGCTGATGCCATCGCTTTCTATCGCTTGCATCTCTTGCTCCTTTTTGTTTGCTTCATCCTCTTTTCCTCTTCTCCTCATGTTCTCCTTTCTTTTGACAGCATCTCCCCTTTCCCTCTCTTCCCCCAACTCCTCTCTTCAAGGTGTTGCACCCAAACAGCTTCCAGGCATCATACTCTGGAGAAACAAGAATAATAATGTTAATAATAGTATTAACAACCATAATAGTAACAATAATAATAACAATAATAATAATAATAATGATAATAATGTATACCCTTATAACCATCCAGTACACACACTCATACATACGTACATTCGTCTTCACCTACATACATTACCCATGTATCCCATACCCATGCTCACCCACACCATACAATACAAAGACTTAGTTCCAGCCCCACCCCTCCCCATCCACTCTCCCACCCAAAAACCCCACCCATCTGCCCAATGCAATCCATTCACAAGCCCAATCCTCCCTCACACCAAACACCCCCATCCATCCACCTCTCAGCATGTCTAATAACACGTTTCTCTGCTGCATGTTTAGGGTGCAGCAGTGGAAAAGATCCACCTTCAGATTCCCCCCCCCCAACGCTGCCTTAGGTTTAAACCAGTGTTTAAACAAATCATGACAAAAATAGAAACCAGTTTTCAGTCTGAACCATCCAACACTATGCTTTTGGTAATAATGATTAGTGAGGAGGGTATGCTACGTTAGTGATCCTGCCATTAAGAGCCAGTAGATTCAGTTTGGCTCAGAGTTTAAGACAGGAAACGGTTTCATAAAAGAAATGTTAACTGTGCAAGTTCTTAATTGCATGTATGGGTTTCTTGCTTAGGAATGTGTTAAATCAGTGGGTCGGAGCATTAAATATTGGGTAATACTGTCCAAAGAGAATCTATTTTATTAACCAAGTCCTGTCCTGTTTTCCTTTTTTTTTTTCTTCTTTATTTAATATAAAAGTGAGTTCAGCTGAGTTTCTCTGGATAAATGAAGGTTGTTTTTTTCTGTACTTTAGATAAGTATTTTATCAGTTAATGCTAATGTGATGTGTTAATGCAGAGAGAAGCAAAAAGCCCCACAACCTACTAGATATCTGAATGACATTATTTAATTTTGATGACCATATTAAACCTGTCTTCTTCATGTGTGCTTCTTTTGTTTTTGGACTCATTAGGTGAAACCTTAACAAGCTGTTGCTCAGGGCTTTAGCAACCCTCCAGTCCTGTTAGAGTCAATCAGTTACGGCAGTAAAGATTGATTGTTTTCATGACTCCACATGTGAGTGGATTATTACCATGCTCGGGAGTGCTAAAGAACATGTAGACCTCTGGGAGGCATTCAGAGCCTCCGCTTCCCTCAGATGATAAATTCTCCATACCCCCCATCACACTCTCCATTACAGTTTCCTTCAGTTAGATTCCAGTTCTCCATCATCCTCATCAGGACCCATAGCTTTAGATTTTAATGGTACAAATCTTTTCAGGGATGTTGAAGAAATTTCCAGTAAGTCCCCCCTTTTTCTTTTGCTTCTACACTCTTATGGCTCATATGGAAACATAGAAAGTCCCTGGTTATGTGAGATATTCCTCATATTAAAAGAAAATTAAAATGAGTTGAATCAAAAATTAATATTCAAAACCATGGTGTAATTTCAACCTTCATTAAAGTGTTTATTCAAGCTGAGAACAGACATGATTGTAAATACCGTCCTCAGAGATGGCCGATGAATGTTTCCTATAACGGGGGGGGGGGGGGGGGGGGGGGCTAAAACTGTGTCTGAGGACACAATTTAGATCAAGCTATTTATGTTTGCTAAATGGAAAAATAATTAGCTGGTATAATTTATATAATTTCTAAAGGCAAAGGCTGAAACAAATGACAAGGCTCAAATCATCTCCAATGGCTCTTTCCCACTAGCACCTCCAACAACACCACCCTTGTATTGTATCTGTTTCCTTTAAGATTCCTACTCCCTTAGGGTTTTGAAGGTGCAGAGCTGGGCTGAAAATTGTGATGTTTAGATAGCGGGCCACTATTGGTTGGAATTTAATGTGATGGGATGAATCATGAGAGTGAATCTCAACTCTGCCATCTTTAAAACCCCAAAGCCGCGACTCTGGATGACAATATTGGCAGCAGCAGCAGTTCGTCGATCCTGGGTGTTGCATCTTGGAGCCAACAGCCTTTTCTGGATCAATAAACCGTTTTCTGATTATGAGTATTAAACCAAGCAGCAGGCAAATCACTAGCTCAACGTCCTCCATTGTTGTTCTGTATGTGTTGCAACGAATGACTTCATGATACTTACTAGCCGTCTTGCTAAGACTGAACGCTGCCCACTGTTGTAATGGGAATAATTAAACTGCGGTGGGGTGGTGTCGGCTGAGGGCTAAGTGGGTTTTAAATGGTCATAACTGCTTTCTAGAACATGACAATGAGTTCACTGGACTCCACAGTCACCAGATCTCAGTCCAGTAGAGCAGCTTTGGGATGTGGTGGAACGGGAGATTCTCATCATGGATGCAGCCGACAAACCTGCAGCAACTGTGTGATGCTTCATGTCAATATGGAGAAAACCTCTGAGGAAGGTTTCCAACAACTTGTTAAATAAATGAGACCACTCATCATAATCCTAAACTCACCAGAATTAAAAAATTAAATAATACAACAGCTTATTTGTCTCTTTTCTTATCATCTAATCAGCATCACCACATGACTGACAGTCCACCTTTCTATGTTTGAAAGACTCTGGGAAAATTGAGATGAAAGAGAATTTACAATTTAAAGAATCCCCAGTAGCTCTGAGATGTGTGGAGGCATGTAGAAGCACAAGGAGACATCTTTACGTCTTTTGTGTTGGGAATATGAATGCTTTTTCTCAGGCTGCTTTGCTCAGCTTTGTGTTTGAAGCTGCACAAGTTTTTCTCCACACACCCACGGGGGGCTTGGTGGCTTTAAAGCACAAGCTTTTGGTGGAAGTCACTCAAATATAAATAAAAAGAACTGGAACTGGAGTTTTTAAGTCCAAACTCTCAATTCCTCCTATAAAGTCAGTTTGAGTTTGTGTAAAAAAACATACAGATCATGCCAAACCATTTTTAATTGCTAAGACGCCTTTGAGGGATGAACATGTTGGAGTTTTTTGTTTTTCACTGATGCTGCAGAGGGAGACAAAATAAGATTTCATCATGCTCAGCTTGAAAGGACATAACAAGCTCCTGCTTCTATTAAACAAGCTGCGCAGCACCTCCAAACCATCAGTGTCAAACAGCCGAAAATGTGAGTTCAGTGTCAAACCCAGAGTGTGAGTCCTGTGTTGACAGCATGAAGAGAGCAGCATAAATAAAATGCAGTCTGGTGGCCTGGCGAGAGGAAAGTAGATCTGGGAATAGAGATAGCAAATGTATGCTTGAGAGTTATTTAGAGAGAGGATTGACTGCCTGTTTTGGGTATAAACAGTTTCTTTGTGGTGCAGACACGGCTCTGATCTGATGGTGACAACCTCATCAGGTTGTAGCTTAACAAAAGCTAAATCCTTACAGCCCATAAACTGCCTGTCCCCAGAAAAACAAAAAGTCACCAGATGGATTTAAGCTAGCAAATAGGTAAGACTTTTCCACTGGATAATTACTGGCAGGGTGATGATGTTTCAGCTTATTTAACCCTAACTGATGCAGTGAGTAGCTTCTCATTTCCTAAACAACCATGCTGGAAGGCGCATCTTTCTGTCATTAGCTGCGTTTTCATTACAATTTTTCACAAAATGAAAGCGATATTTCTAAAATTTCAACAAAGTGCAATTGCAATTTGCAGGTGTTTCCATTGAGTGGTTTTAGCACATTAGCCATTATTCTTGTAAAATCTCATCCTACAAGACTCCACTTTGAGGAGGCAGATAAAATTGTAACTTTTTTTTAACAGAGCGAATTTCAGCGTTTATTTTAAATTTTGACAGCAAACAGTAGTTCAGTGTGTCAACTTCTGAAAACTGTGGATGCTCACTGTACCTCTTTTTTATGATTTCTAACAGCCAACCACAATAAAAACCCACAAAGATAACACACTGAGTCCATTTTCAAGTGTGCAACAAAATTTGCTGGCCGGGACTCAGCATGGCTTTTATGAAGACAACTCAGTCAGCACATCTGCAGTGGAACTGGAGCAACTGAGTGAGATGATTGTGCAGTTAAAAGTTGCATGAGGTATGCTTACATGCAAAGGTGCCTGCTGAAAATCAGAGCAAAAGCACCTGCTGATCAGGCTAACAAGTGAAACTGCTGATAATGTTATTGGAGATGAAGAGGAAGAAGTAGCTCGTAAATACCTCATCAGGTTCTAATATTAAAAGTGGAAGAAGAGAAGAAACATAAGACGTCACAGGTGGTTGAGAACACTGCTGAAAAAGATGCTGCTGCACTGGCAAGCTTGAAAGAGCATCATGCAGCATTGCAAGTGAGCTTTCAAGCCTCAGCTAAGAAATTAGAGGAAGAAATGGCAAGACTGGCAAATAAAGTGATGAAACAGGGGCCATGTCAGCTTCCAACACAACCCAGCAACCCAGAAGACTTTATGCTTTGTTTAGCCTAGCTGTGTCCCCCTCTGTGGATTGGCCACCACAGCATCCAGATCTAATTCCCACTGAGACTCTTTGGGATGTGCTGGGGAAGGCTTTGTTCAGCGGTCTGACTCTCCCATCATCAATACAAGATCTTAGTGAAAAATTAATGCAACTCTGGACAGAAATAAATGTTGTGACATTACAGAAGTTTAACAAAAGGATGTCACAGTGAATATGTGCTGTAATCAAAGATCAGGGTGGTCCGATGAAATATTATAGTGTGTGATTTCTTGTTTTGAAGGAGCAGATGGATGTAGAAAGGGCCTGCAGGTGGAACATCCTGAAGTTATACAACCCAGCTCATGCAGCATTTCAATGTTCATTCAGCTGAGCAGGTGTTACCTCCTTCTATACGATCCATTTGGTTGATGCAGGATCAGTTTAGCAAGAGGGTCAGACAGGAGGCCTGGTCGGCTGTGAGTGGTGATTATGGTCAAAGAAATACAGCTGTGGCTCAAGGTGTGGCATATAAAGCAGTCTCTCCCAGTCCTGGGCTCTAGGAGCTCCCAGCCTGCACATTTAACAAGTCTCCCTGCCTCAACACACTTCATTACAATGACTAAGTCCCTTCAAGAGCTCTTCAATGATCTCTGCATAAGTTTGATAATTACTCAGTTACTTAAATGAGGCCTTGGCAAAAGTTCAGTCAGAAATCTGATCCACCTTGTTCCCTCTCTTTTTTTGCCACTTGCTTTTCTCTCTGCTAACCTGCCCTTCCTTCTTTTTTTTCACACTGTCACACTTTCCACATTATGTCTCAGATCACTGCTTTTCTCCAGCGGTCCTCCTGCCTCCTTCGTCACCCAACCAATCATTCTGTTTCCCATCCTTTTTTAAATCTCACTTCTGCAGTCTTCTGCTTCCACATCATGCATCAAGTGTCCCCGCTCTGCCTCCTCCAGTTGTCTAAGATGGAGCCTCAGGTACAATAAATACTATTAAAAGGAAACTCACCTAGGTATCATCCTTGATGATCATCCACTGATTGATAAAAAGCATCAACTGTTCCAATGATCCAGTTCATTCAGATTCCCTGATGTGTAAATGCTCCAACATTTTACTGTGAAGCGAGAAAAATGCATGTCCCTCTTCTGCTGTAAACCAGCTTGTTCAGGCAAAGGATCAACAGGACAGGCCCAGAAACTGGGAGCTGGGCTTATTGCTGAGTGACCTGATCTCAATGCATATTCAATACATCTTGAGTGAGTTCACCTCGGCTTAGTGCTGTTGTGATCACACACACACAGTCTGCATCCCCTTTCACACATCAGTTCTGCCATCTAACCACAACAGTGTGCCCCTCTCCTAGTCGCCTTTGTCCATACACACATGAACCAAAGAAGCTTTATCCCACTTCAGTGTGTCTTTTCATAAAGCATAGTAGAATTAGAGGAAGCGTGATGTTAACATGTCAGCGCTAGTGTGTAGTTTGACGTATACATATAATTCTCATACCATCTCCCCCTGGTAGACAAAAGTAGTACACAGTGTTATACACAATGACCACATGATGTTTACCTAATTAGACTCTTCATATTCAGTGATGGGCACATCACTTTAAATAAGTTATTAATTATAGTTACTGGTTACTTCTCCCAAAAGGTAACTGGGTTAGTTACAGCATTATTTAAGTTACTAGTCACCAGGAAAAGCAACTGCTGTTACTAAATATGTTCCCTTTAAAGAAGCTACAACCTTTCTGACCTTTAAGACACACTACAGAACATTTGCAGATTTTCTCATGACGCGCCCCGTATCAACGGCTGATTCAGCATCCAGCTTGTATCCTGTGAGCTCTCTCGAGCCTCTAACAGTCTTATCTTCACTCTGTTTTAGTCTTTCTTTTCCTCTCTTGCTCTGATAATGTCTTTCGGCAGCTGAATCAGCCACGGTTCACATTCAAAATGGTCGATGTGCTGATTTCAGTTTGCTAGCATGTGACGAGTGAAGCCAAACAAATCTTTAAAAGTAAAAGAATTCTGTGCCTCTAGCTTGTTTTGATGGCACAGTGACATTCATTATGTACATTCCTGAAGCTGTTGTTGCCCTGCAGCATCCTGAGACATTTTTTGTGTGTCTCAGTGGGTTACTGCAAAATTCTGCTTTAAAGACCCACTCCAATGAAAATCATGCTTTTCATGTTGTTCACATGTCCGTGTGCCAATTATCTGAAGCTAGAGGACATATCTTGTGAATAATTTAATCGTTTGCTATGCTAGTATGAAGAGCCAGCACATAGCGACGAAAGGGCTGCCATTGCAGATGATACAAATCTATTTTGCTCTGGGAAAAATTTAAAGGGAGCTTGACATTCTCAAAACTTGGTTTGATGTAAATAAAATGTGTCTCAATATTAAGAAAACTAAATTCATGGTTTTTGGTAATCAGAAAGGAATTGATGGAGATATTAAATAAAAAATCTGTGATGTTGAAATTGAAAGAGTTCTTTAGGGGTTGTGATTGATCATAAATTAACATGGAAACAACATATTGATCACATTAAAGGAAAGATTTCAAAGTCAATAGCAATCCTGTATAAATTTAGGGATATATTAAACTATAAGACCTTGTATGTAATATATTGTTCACTTATACTTTACTATATATCTTACTGTGTGGAATTGGGTCGGGGGGGGGGGGGGGGGATATGTTCAGCACCAACAGGAGAGGGCACTAAGCAGCGCTGACTCCGCCCACAACTCTAGAGGCAACTTGCTAATGAGCTACTGGTCCTCTGCAGAAGGTGAGTCCCGGAAAAGGGCACAGGTTTTGTGATTTTTGCCATAAACTTCATAATCACAATTTACAGACCACTGAAAACATTTTAAGTAGTTCCAAATAAGCTTTGGAGTGGGTCTTTAAGGCTCCTGAAAAGCGGGTGGATATACAATATGAGACGTCATGTCAGGAATATGACTGGAATTTGCATTACGTCAGTATGTTATTGATTCTGATGGGTCACAGATTTTGGTGTAACACCTATCTTGTAATTGTGTTTCCGTAAACTTGTAAAAGTATTTCACTGCATGTAAATGTGTATCATGAAATGTAAAAGTGTTTCACTCAATGTGATATTGTTTTGCACTTTTCCGCAACCGTAGTTCCACCATTTTACTACGGTGTCCTAATGGACAAATGCCTCATGTGTGAGAAGCTTTAAAACTGAAGAACTGGCTTTGTTTGATAAAAGCTAGAGCACAGTTAATATATATATATATATATATATATATATATATATATATATATATATATATATACATATATTTATAAAATATACCTTAAAATGACCAAAAAAGAAGACAGTGCACATGTACACAATGTTGAAGTAGTTACCTGTAGTGTAGTCATTGCTGCATCTGAGACCACTGGATCCACTCGCACATAAAAACATGTTTGTCTGCATGAATTTTGGCCATTGATGTCCACCGTCCATTCGCAACTCTGCTTGGTATTTTAAGTCATTGCTATGCCCATTTTTAGTATTGTATGCCAGTAATTCTTACACACTGTACCTGTAAGTTTCATGTTTAGTTTTAGAGATGATTGATGCACAAAGGAGATTTTCAATTAAACTTCATTGTATCTTCAGCCAGATGGTAAGATTTTGGGTTCAGTAGATGAATTGGGTCGGACGCCACATTCTTGGCCAGTCTGTGTGTGTCAGTGCAGTAGAATGGTCATGACAACAGTGGTATCAGATAGCAGACAGACTTGTTTACTCACCCCAACTCTGGACCCCTAGGTCCAGTGTCCTGCAGGCTTTAGATAGTTCCCTGCTCCAGCACACCTGACTCAAATTAAACCCTTCTCCAACAACTTGTTGTCAAGCTCTGCACAAGTCTCTTACTGACCCATTACAAATTGAGTCAGGTGTGTTGCTGTAGGGAACAGTTAAACCTGCAGGACACTGGCTCAAGAGGCAGATTTGGTGATCCCAGACCTAAGTTGTTGGAGGAAATAGATCCTTGTTGTTGTTGCCATTTCGAACACTCCTTGGCTGACTCATCAAAGAAACCCAAGAGGACATTTTTGATAGAACGAGAAAGGGACAGAGCACGTGATAAGACAAGAGTCAACACTGGACTGAGTTCTATGGGCTGGATGGAGCTCAGAGAAGAGACAGGATGCAAGATGGATGCTGAAGTAGCTGTCATTAGGGGCCGCCAAAGTTCACTGGTGGGGCTTTAATGATACTTTAAATTCAACTTTATTTTTATCATGTACAGAGGAGAAAAATCAAGCTTTAGGCTGCTTCAATAGTGTGGCTCCATCCCCTTTGTTAGTGGAGCGTTAGTTTTAACACTGTTATTCCCATTATTCGTCATCACAAGGTCAAACTCTTATGCCGTGCTACTGGCTTAATGCATGAAGGCACACACAAGATGGGCTTATTCCATCTCTATCAGAGGTGGGTCAAGCTTGACCCCCATTCTGCTTCAGTTGTTTCTCAAATCACACCAATCTGCAACAAAGACACATCAGTCCTGGTTTGCAAAGGTCGGTGACAGGAGCTGATGTTACCAGCTTACAGCTTATACTTCAGCTGCATCATCTTCAAATTTACAACTTTACAATCCACCTCTACCCAGCTCCTTGTTTTCTGATTTAATTTTTATGTTTGTCTTTGATGCTGCTCTGTTCTGTACTCCACTCTTTACCTCCCTTTAAGTACCAGGAATGGGATGACATGTCATTTTATGTCGCCGGTGACCCATTGGGTCTTAAATAGATATTGTAGCAAATATAAACTATAATAAAATGCTAATAGAGAAAATGTATTAGACCAAATAGACCTGGCTGAAATGGTGAATGACCCTAAAGGTAACTCAAAAATCTAGAAAAGTCTTTTGGCTCCATTCATGCACACAACCAGTGGAAGGTGTGTGTGTTTTGGGTGGGTGTGGGGTGAATAATTAATGAGGGATTGAAAGCACTTTTAACCCTATTTCCTGTTCATGCATCCATGCCCAAAACCTCTGCACAGCAGTTCCTCAACTCATCTGAAGACGTTGAAGACAAGCTGGTGGTCTTCTGGGACAACTAGCGTTAAAAACACTGTCAGAGCTGATCTGAGTCCAGCTCCATACCTGATATAGGCCATTAAACTCTGCATCTGCCACAAAATGTGTTTACTTTTAATCAAATTCACTCAGACTTTATCACGTTTTTCACCATTTGTTTCACACACTAAAGTTGCTGAATTTCCCCTCATCAGTCTATAAGCATAAGTAAAGAATGAGAAGGCAAAAAAAAAAAAAAAAAAAGCTGTTGTTAATTTTGCAATTACTTAGGATTAACTTATCACATTTATGGTGGATTCGGGTGGTCTGTTTTGACCCTCTCAACAAACCACTTCAATCAGTGACCCTTGAATTGAGACTGCTTGAGAGTCCACCTGTGCATAATTGACATCATTGGACCTAATCAGTGAAATCTGTCTGTAAAAGGCCTCACAGTTGATGGTTTATGTCCAATTAATTAACATTTAAGTAATGGGTTAATCAAGGACATAGTTATCAGGGGTCGGGGAATAAATGCATTGAGAGGCAGATGTGGAAGGTTTTGGTTCAGTTCAATTCACAAGTGTCAAAGATTGGTTACTATATGATGACGTTATTATTAGATGATTATGTTAAATGATAATGTAGCATTGACAGAAAGTGGAAGTGAAGCATCGGTCTTTAATAACACAAGATGGCAGATCTTTAAAATCTGACGTGTGTCTTCTCAAAAACTAGTAAATGGGAAGCACTTTGGCTAAAATACTCAGTTTATCAGGTTCACCTTGCTAGAATGGGTTGGATTTAAGTTCCTTTATTTCTTTTTGAAGTTTTATTTAATAATTCTTCTGGATCCCACAGTAATGCTTTTAATGTTTTATGTAAAGCACTTTGAATTATCTTGTACATCATTAAAGGCAGGATGGATCCATGTTTTCATGATGTTTCCACCAGATTCTGAGCCTAGCATCTGAATGTAGAGCTGAAATCAGACCAGCAACGTTTCTCCATCTTCTATTGTCCAGTGTTGGTGAGTGTGTGTGAATTGTAGCCTCAGTTTCCTGTTCTTAGCTGACAGGAGGCACCCGGTGTGTCTTCTGCTGCTGTAGCCCATCTGCTTCAAGGTTGGACGTGTTGTGTGTTCAGAGATGTTATTCTGCAGACCTTGGTTGGAACCAGTGCTGATTTGACTTCCTGTTGTCTTTCTATGGCTCGTTAACAGGCTGCAAAGAACTTGATGAAGAAGTTCATTAATTTGAATCAGGTAGTTGGAGTAAGAAAACGTCTAAGACATTCCGGGCAGTGGGTCCCGAGGACCGGGATTTGGGTTAAAGTCATGCAGAATGAAGCATAAGGTGGAGGAAGGTAAAAATGTAATGGCCTTGCATGTGCACGCATGGTCTCCGGTGTTATCTGACTTTCTGGAATGGAAAACCCCTTGTTTCCCTCAACACAGGGTTAATCTACTCAGTTTGTACATAACCGGCTTTCTGGAACAGGTTCCTGATCTACTGGGATTTTCACACACAAACATCTCTGGGGTTTACAGAGAATTGTCTGAAGAAGAGAAAATATCCAGTGAGCAGCAGTTGTCTGGACCAGAATGTCTTGTTGATGTCTGAGGTCAGAGAAGATGGACAGACTGGTTGAAGGGAGCCATTCATTTCAAATCAGTTGTGTTAAATAAGGGTTACTTTTAAAACATGCAAAGCAGGGGGTCCTGAGGAGCTGGAGGAGCTGGATTGAGAAACACTGCTTTAACCTGTTGTCCTTGAACGTGGACCTTTTTTGCCTCCACCTAGTGGTTGCCTTTATCACAATGTACCAATCTGTCAAGCCACAAGAGGGCGCTCATATCAGTGAAGACCTTCAATTGCACTTTTCAGAAGAAAAGTAAAACATCTAAGAGATAACAGCAATAATTGTGCTAAATGTGTTTATTCATAGAAAGTAATGTCTATAGTTCCATGTGGTATACATATTTAAAAAAATATGTATAGTAATGAGTTTTCAAGATAAAGTCAAATTTAATATACCTGCATGATGACACTGGAACATACTTTATAATATATTACCACATGTCGAGTAAAAGTAAACTTACAAACTGTCTAGTTATAAGCATCAATTCTAAGTTTCTGCATAGTGTTAGTTACTTTCAATAAAGCTTTACTGCAGGGGTGGCCAACGTCGGTCCTTGAGAGCCACAATCCTGCAGATTTTCCATGCATCCCTGCACCGACACACCTGACTCAAACTAATGAGTCATTGTGCAAATCCTTATAGGCTGTTGGATCCTTTTAATTTGAGTCAGGTGTGTTGGTGCAACAATATCCAACAATAAGTGTAATAATGAAAAAAAAAAAAAGGTAATACAGCTAAATATCCAAATAAAAGAGGACGAAAGTACTTACTTTTGTACTTATGCGTAACTTAAAAACACAAACTTACATCAGAGAGTCTGCAGAAGGCTTTGTCTAATATGATGTAACGTAAAGCTCTTTGCAGGGAAGTCTCGTGTGCAGCAAATAACATCCTGTACCTGCAATAAAAACTTAACCATTGACTTAAGATCCTCTGTGCTACATATCCAGCATCACGCACTGTGGATGTTCCCCTTTCTTCCTCATCCTGATGCTCAGTTTGAACTTCAGCAAGTCGTCTTCACCAAGTTTACATAACTACGTGTGCTGAGTTGCTGCCCTGTGATTGGCTGATTAGATATTTGCGTTAACAAGTAGTTGAGCAGGTGGACCTGATAGAGTGGCAAATTAGTTTAAATGTCTTCACTGTGAAATAAATTTAGCCAGTTGTATAAATAAAGTAACTTAAACCTGAAATGTTGCATATTTGTGGTGATTAATCTAAGTCTCACGTATTTGTCAATAAACTGAGAGAATAGACTTCTAAAACAATTAGAAAGTCCATCCATCCGTCCATTTTCTGTACTTGCTCTGTCTTACAGCATTCTCCTCTGAACCAATCTGCCAACAGCCCAAAAGTTTTCTAGAAGGACAGAATACATTATCTACCTCTTTTAAGCTTCTGTCATGAAAACGAAGCCTCCCAGGAAAAACCAAAAAACTTCTGATGCATACCAAATGTAGACATAGCAGATTTCTGTGCTTTCCCATCCTCTCTTTGGAGGTTCATTAGGATGCCAGTGCAGTGAGGGTTCAGACAGTACACTCCCAAGGTCTTCTAGGTTGGATTAAGACCGAACAAAACACCCAGTCTTGCCTGTAACCCACTGCCTTTGATGTATTCATGTAGTTATAATTCAGTAGGAATGCTGGTCCTGACTGTAGCCGGGCTAGTACAATTACTTATTAACATACGATTGTTTTAAGGCCAGCCGATCCCTAATCCCCTTAACAGCGATGGAAGGCTTTCCAAAGTGGAAGTGACAGCAAACTAATCCACAAAGCTTCAATACATCGTGGCTCTAAGGGTGAGTTTACGCATGCAATTAATATGGCACAGAAGGGTCGCAGATCCAATCAGTTTTTTTTTTTGTCTGTGCACGCCATAACAAATCCCCCACATGTTCAATCATAAAAGCACCTCCCACACAGCTGTATCTGTCAGTCTGATTTTCTTTAAAAGATGCTTTTAGAACCAAACAGGGATTACTGCAGTCCTGACAAGAACAAATGTAAAATGGCTCAGCAACACCAAAAATAGCTACAGCTGCTGTGTGGACCATTAAATTAAAACCAACAACTTAATCAGTCACTTAATCCTGTGAAATAACTTCCTCCTGTAGCAGCAGGACACCTGGTCTCTTCCCGTGGTCAATGGCACACGGACAAGCAGCACAAATCAGCGATCCCTCATTAAATCCGCTGGTGTTTGACTCCAGGGGCAACACAGAGGCTGAATTATGACTGAGGGATGACACAAACGTCTTCCTGTGGTGGGATAACATGACCTCTCCATCTGCTGGTGGATTAATGATGCTGCCATAGTTGGAAACTTGGTTAAAAGCAGGACTCAGAGCAGACAAATTAAACCTGACCGCAGAATCTGACCTTGAACCGATGTCACTGACACTGAGTTAAAAACTTAATTCACATTGTGACATCCTCAATTTATGCATAGTAACAGCTGAAATGACTTCACTTAAAGCTCCATTTATTACTTTACATTGGTTATCTGATATTTGGACCACTTGTCCAAAGCTTTACATTTTGCATTTCTGATAACTTCACTCGTTAGTAAATCCCAACTGTATTTTAACATAATGCAACCCAGCATTTAATAAGTTCACTGTATATTGTTATATCACAGATATATAACTATACTTAGCAAAATCATGCACTGAGTGTGTCAACGGAGACTGCTTTTAAATTTTTTTTGTAGTAGCTGGTTTTTCCACACGAACTGTGGAGTCTGTAAATGTTCTGGTCAGGATATTGTGATTCCTGCTGACATTTACCTCATGCTTTTTAAGATATGTACAACCTAAATTCCAAAAGAGTTGGGATGTTGTGGAAAATGTAAATTAAATCTCATCAACCAACAATTTATTCCCAATAGAACATAAAAAACTTCAGATATTTAAAGGAGACATTTCACCATTTATAGGAAAATATGAGCTCATTTTGAATCTGATGGCAGGAACACATTTGTAAGAAGTTGGAACTGGAGCAACAAAAGGCTGGAAAAGTAACTGGTACAAATCAAAAACAACTGGAGAAGCATTTGACAGCTAATTAGGTTCATTTGCAGAAGGTCAGTAACATGACTGACATGGGTATAAAAGGAGCATTTCAGAGAGGCAGAGTCTCTCAGATGTAAAGATGGAGAGAGGTTCACATATCTGAGACAAACTGGGTCTAAATATTGTGGAACGATTTCAGAAAAAAATGTTTCTCAACATAAAATGGTGAAGACTTTGCAAATCCCACTATCTACAGTGTATAATGTCATCATAAGATTCAGAGAATCAGGAGGAATCTCTGTGTGCATGGGACAAGACTGAAGGTCTGAACGGGATGCTGCTAATCTTAGGATCCTCAGGCAGTACTGCATTAAAAGCAGACATGATTCTCTACTGGAAACCACTACATGGACTCGGGAAGACTTCCAAAAATCACTGTCTGTGAATACAGTTTACCATGAAATCCACAAGTGCAGGTTAAAGCTCTGTCATGCATCAGGCGTGTCCTGCAGACTAAAGAGGAGAGGGAGCATCCAGTTTGTTATCAGTGGACAGGTGAAAAGCTGCATCTCTGATGGGATGGGGCTGCATTAGTGTCTATGGCGTGGGCAGCTACCACATCTGTGAAGCTCCATCAATGCTGAAAAGTACATGGAGGTTTTAGAGCAACATCTGCTCCCATCCAGACAACGTCTCTTTCAGGGAAGGCCTTGCAGATTTCAGCAAGACGATGCTGAACCACATCCTGCATCCATCACAACAGCATGGCTTCACAGGAGAAGAGTCCAGCTGCTGAACTGGCCTGCCTGCAGTCCAGACCTTCCACCAATATAAACATCTGGAGTATCATGGAAGCAGAAATCCAGCAACCAAGGTCCAGGACTGTAGAGCAGCTAGAATCCTGCATCAGACCAGAATGGGACAACATTCCTCTCCTAAAACTCCAGCAACTGGTCTCCTCACTTCCCAGATGTTTCCAGACATGTTAGAAGAAGAGGGGATGCTGCACCATGCTGAACATCAAATATGTGTTCATGAGATTTTCAAATTATAGCATTTTATTTTTATTTACATTTTTAACAGTGTCCCAACTTTTTTTGAGTTGGGGTTGAACTAGACTACCTTTCTGTTAGACACAGAGGCTTTTGGCAGGTCTCAGGAAAGGTACATAGATGGTATCAGCATATTTCTATAATATTAACAAAGGAAAGCAAATATAGTTTTGTAAAGGTGTATGAAGCCACAAGGTTTTGTTCCACTCCATATGGCCTCTTAGATGCATCTCCTACAGACTTTAAACCTACCCACAACCATCTCTGGATGATCACTACAGACCTCTGACCAGGACATGTGAGCAAACTCCATCTGAACTAGAACCACTCCATCTTCATCTGGACAATGGTTCACTTTCACATTATATGATTAGTATGGCTACAGCTGCACAAAGCTGGACCCCAGAGAAATTAGAGACAATTTTGGGAACCTTGTTTGCACATCCTAACATTACAATACCAGAGACAGATCAAGAGATAGGACAAGAGTCAACGTAAGACATTAGACTCTGTCTGGAGAGAGCTCAAAGTACAGGTAGGATGTAAGATGGATGCCCAATTTACCGTCGACAGGAGGCACATCACTGAGTAATTAGCAAAAGTTAGGTGGTAAATCAGGTGGACCTAATGGCCTCATACTCACATAACACATTCCCAACATCCTGCCCAGTCGTCAGTATGTTAGAAGCCAGAACATCTTTTCATATTTGGTCATTTTCTGTATTTATCTCTTGGAAGATGGCTAGGAAAAAGTGTTTTTCACTAACTCCCGTGAAGAAATAATTTTCTTTAGCTGATAAAGATAAACATATGCTGCCATAAAACAACAAGAATAAAAGGGAATTTTTTAGATTTTGCTTACAAACCTCTTCAAACACAAGCAAGTTCATCATTATTTCAGTCGGGGCTGCTGTGGTTCAGGAGGAAAAGCAGACATCTGCCAGTTAGAGGACACTGAACTCCACGTTGCCTCTGATTCTTCCATCTGTATATGAATATGTGTTAAAGAGCTTCACAAATACAGTCTGTGATCGGAGCTGCTTCAAGCTGCAGATTACATGTCCAAAACAGTTCTGTGGGAGATATTAAAACCATGTGGAGAGCTGAACAGCAGCTCTTTGTAGCTTTAATGTTGCATATTCTTATGTAGAGTTGATTTTAGGTGGTAACAATAAAAAGGCAGAGGAGAAAATACTCCAAGGCTAAGTAAGAAAGAGTGAATGACTAGACAATGATAGCTCGGTGGATAATGTAGCTGAGCAGATAACAGCTTTACATCATGAGTCATCCCTATCCAAATGTTAACCACCAGAGAGAAGCTGCTTACCAGCATTTATATTAGAAAAAAAAGCTGAGAAACTACTCCCAGAATCTCCCTCATCTCAACCTTTTTATTCATCAATAGTTTCTTTACACATTTGCCTTTCAATCTCCTCAAGTCTTTTTTTTCTTTGGTTTTATTTATATTTTATGGGAGCCCTTTATAATTTAATTTCTTGCAAAACAGTTGAAAAACCCAGCTCGCTGAGTCAATAGCCAGCTAAACTAATGCAACTTAATTCCTTTTTGCATTTGGATCAGACCTCACTACCGTTAATTTCTGCTGTGTAATTTGTTCAAAAGGCTTTTAAAATGAACTGTCCTCAGGTGCAGCTGATGTCTGTCAGGTAGATTTTCATTTCAGGATTCAGAGCAGTTTATCTGCAGCTCGCAGCAAACTGCAACCAATCAAGGAAGTTTATACCATTTAGTAGAAGAATCAGGAGGAGAGAGGAAAAAACCCAGCTTGCTCCGTTCCTCTGAAACATGACAAATATCTTGCTGTTCCAAATACAGCTGCATTTGCAGAAGTAGCCATTAGCAGGCATCCTGCATCCGTTATACGGCTCTCAGACCTGCAGATTATAACGTCAGCGCTGCGCTGCATGTTTTTGGTGCCAGTTAATTAGAATTGGCAGAATCTGATACTTCATCATGTTACTGGACACAGGAAGTCTATTCTTACACTCTCATCAACACCTTTCCTTAAATGACCTCAGCTTTACAGAGTGATTAATAACATGTCTTCCATCTTACTCTGGAGATTTATAGATTCATTAAAGTGACACCACAGCATTTTCACTTTCATAACTATAGTTCAAGTAACTGTCCTTTTTTTTTTTTTTTTTTTTAGCTCTTTTACATGGTTAGATTTGGTCAGTGATGATTAACCCTTTGAGGACCATGTCTATTTTTAGGGGTCTGCTCAAAAGTTGCGTGGTCATAATGAAATGAGTATATCTCTGGAACCACAAGGTCTTTTTGAGGTGTAGTAAAGGGAAACCTTGTGAGATTTGTTAAGATGTGTAAATATTAGGGATGTGCATGACTGTTCTACAGCCATCTTCACTTGCAGGAGGTTTCTATGCTGGACCCGTTGCATTTCGCCTATCGACTACGTATCAGGGTGGATGATGCCATCATCTACCTGCTGCATCAGGCCCATGATGCCATCATCTACCTGCTGCATCAGGCCCTGTCTCACCTGAAGTCCCCTGGGAGCCCTGTGAGAGTCATGTTCTTTGACTTCTTCAGTGGTCTTAACACCATCCAGCAGCCATTACTGCTGCAGGGTAAGATGGAGAAAGCTGGGGTGGACCAATAACTGGTTGCATGGATTTTTAACTGCCTCAGTGACAGTCAGATGTGGTAGTCTTCAGCATGGGCCCCACACCAGGGGACAGTGCATTTACTGTTCCTGTTCATGTTGTACACCTCAGACTTCAGCTACAACTCCACCCTCTACACAACAAAATTACAGGTGTATTGTTATTGACTTTATTACTTTTTTATTTATCTATAGCTACCAGGTCAAACAACAGAGGACTGTAGCTTAATGCTATTAATCTAATCAAATTATCTTATTGATAAGAGTCCTGCAGCTTGACCTTGTAAGTGTCTTTGGTAGATTACAGACTTTCATTTAGAAATTCTTTAGATGATGTTTGAAGTGTTATGAAGATGAACTGAAACCCCATTTTGATATGAGAAAGATGTAATCACATCAATTCCTACACCCCTACTTTACACAAACAATGCGTGTGTGTGTGTGTGTGTGTGTGTGTGTGTGGTGGGGCAGGGTTATTTTTTTAATCTTTAGTTTCTCTTCTTTAGTGACGCATTTGTTTTGTATTTCTTACTGTCACAAACCCGGAGATTGGACTCAAAAGAATCAGGATTCCAGTGAAAGGTAAAAAGGAATTTATTTGAACAATGTAAATGTGCACTGGTGATCTATCCGGTCTCGTTCGGTCAGCTCTTCTGTGGGGGGGGTATGAGAACAGGTGTTAGGAGGCAGGGAGTCTGTGATAATGATGCAGGATGTTACAAATCCACGTACCGGGTGCTGTAGTGCAGTTTGGTGAGATCGTACAGGCAGAACCCGGGAAGCCGGACGGGGAGTCCACTGGAGTGGGTGGATAACTGCTGGGTAAAGAACAGGTTAGTGGGGGAATAACTGGCGGGGGTCAGGGTCTCCAACCCACGGAAGTGGGTGATAATGAATATCTCCGTCTGGGCAGAGTAGATTATTCCGTGATCCAAAATCCACATCCAAAAACCAGTCCAGGGGTCAATAATCCAGAAATCCAATAACAAACAGAGATACCAGTCAGGGGGCAGGCAGAGACGATGGTCCAGGTCCAAAACAAGGTCAACAACAGGCAGGTAGGCAGGCAGACAGGTAGAACAACGGCTGGAAACGTGCAGGGTAGAACCAAGACGATCTGGCGAAGAAACGCTGTCACAGGCAGGTATTTAAAGGGCATCAAACAGGTGAAGCGTATTACCAATCAGAGTGGGAAAATTAGGTTGCGTTCAGGGAGGCTGGGAAGTCCGACCCTTATCAGACGGATCATTACACTTACTCAGGTTTTTCATACTGGTTCTAGCACCTCGATGCCATTGTGCCATTCGATAAAGGTTTTTCTGCTTCTTATTTAGATTAAAATGGTCTAACTCCATCCTGAGTCACTGGCTTGTGGTTTGATTTTTTATAAATCAGGTTGGTCTGGGCCAAGTTCATTTATGCTCCTTGATTCTCCCAAGTGAACCCCGTGTGAAAGGATTTTTCTTTAAGGAAATGACCAAATTTGCTTAAATTAAAAGGAACACTGTTCCATGTAGGACACCAGACTGGTAATTTTGATTGACGGGTGTAGAATCAACTTATTGGATAAAAAATTAACCTAAAGCAATGCTGATTGGACAGAGGCACACAGAGCGGCATCCTGGGGGCGACCTTGACAACCAACGAAAAGCAACCAATTCCTAATTAATGCTAAAAGACTACCTAGACACAAGAAGGGAACCTGTATGAGTGATCAGTTTTCATGACTTTTTGTTATCTGATTAGACTTATTAACAAGTTGAGTTACCAGGTTTTTTTCTTTTTGGCAAGAGCACCAGGCCAAACTGTACAACTTTAGGTTTTATTGATTGGAAACACTAGGAAAAAGAGGCCAGAGTGAGATTTAAAACTCAATAAATGTCAATAAACATATATTTTTCTTTATGTTCACGTCTTTCGCCCACATACAAATGGAGCTTTATGGCACTGAACAAACATTTAGAAAAATGACTTCCAAAGTAAAGATCTTCAGATAGTGAGGCTGGTCTGGTAACCAGGGAAATGCCAGAACCGGAGGACATTTTCTGTTCCACCCATAAAATTCATGAACAAAACACTACATTTACCATTTGAATAAATTACAATTGTCCTGAGAAAAAAAATAAATACATTGTAGGAAAATATGTACCAAAATATTATTCAAACCAAATGTCATTTTTCTCTTGTCCCATCTTCTAGATGAAAAACTTGCATGTCAAATATAACCATGAGAATATGTTTTTAAAGCACTTTTGTTGTATTTAGTAGTAATAATGTGCTGAAGTTGTGTCTCACAATACGTGCAACCCTGGTACTGAAACCTATTAAGCATGGTAGAAGAAGAAAAACAATGAGCCACATGACACAGAGGAAATGACCCATCAAAATTGATGCTAACATTATAGAGCAAGGCTAAGTTTTCTCTTCTATTTTCTCATATTTTCTCAATCTTTGCAGCTTTCACTGAGTGTATCACTCAGACTAATGCAACCCTGTTATTCATATTGCCAGAATAACACTAAATAATTTATTAATATAAATAACTCTGTCCTTGATGTTAAACATAACATTAAATTTCATGTCTAGCATTTTTTTTAATAAAAGCTAACATTAGCATTATTGTTCATCTCTGTTACTTTAGTGTTTAGCATCTATTTCAGTTTACAATCCATTATTTATATTATATTTAAATATATATATATATACCACATCAGTGGAGAAAGTATCGTCCCAGGCGATGATGTTTTTTTTTTGTTGTTGTTTTTTTTTTTGTTTTGTTTTTGGTTTTTTGTTTTTTTTTTTTTGCATGGCAGTTCACCATATCAGTGCAATGCAAGTTCATAGCTTGATTTATGTTCCTTCATATTTCCCCAGCTATTTTAGTTCTCTTATAATCGTTGGTGGTGATCCTTCTTGTTCTTTTATCAAGACATTACCTTTTCTTGCCATTTTCTTATGTTTTCCTAACAACATTCACAAAAAGAGCGTGACTGACAAAAAGAAATTGCAGGAACAGTCACTTCAAATTTTAGTACTTCAAATAAAGAAGTACAGGCTGCAGAGACTGGCAGAGGTTTTTGGATTTTCAAGGTGGAAACAACTTGGAAATTAAAATGTCAGCTGGTACCAGAGGAAGAAACATGAGGGCATTGCTGCCAACCTGAGATTAACGGTGAGATTGTTCTTTTTATGTGAGGATGTCAGCAGAATCACAACAGGGAAAAACAAACAGTGACTAAAGAAAAGAAAAAGTGCAGAAAAGGTTACTGGTGGGTTTGAGAAGAGCCTCCATTTGAAGTTCTTTGATGAGCACACCGACCTCCGTCTATCATACTCTCTGTTCTGCACAGCATCATTCATTGGGGGACCATTAAACATACATGTGTTTTATTGACCAGAAATCTTCACCAGATGCACAGCCTGACCCAAGCTATCACATGCAACCCCTGAAGAAAGCAATGCATGTATGGTGAATGCTAGGAGTACATAAATGATACTAGGGCAACCTCAAAGATTTGAAGAAAGAATATGAATGTTCCCAACAAGAGTTGGTAGAAGAATTTGGCATTTTTCTCTAAAGGTTTATGCTCTCTATAACATAAGGCAGCAATATGCTTTCTCACAGGCCCTAAAGCTGAACCTCCCAGCAGATGTCTCAGAAACCTACAACTCCAAGTACATCGTTGAAATACATGCTTGACATCCTGGTGCATCACTTCATCATGCCACTTTGCACACTGGTATTAACTATCTGAATGAAGGGGCATCTACCCCGACTTCCTGCTGCACAATATCAGTATCCAGACTGAAGGGACCACCGGCTATATGGAAACACCTGCAGCCCATCCTGAAGGAAATTGGAGAGAGATGCCCCAATGTGACACCCATACCTATTTTTAGCAGTGGTCAATGCACAGTACAAGCAACGTGGTAATTCTTCCTCTCAAATGCTGAAATTTTCAAGAAAGGGTTAAGAAGAGGAACCTGTAACTTTTTTTCGGCTAGCCATGGCAAAGGTAAGGTGGCTGGGAAGTGTAAAACAATATTTCATTGAGTGAAACACGTTCACATTTTTCACGACTCATATTTACATCCACTGCAACCCTTTTACATTGTCGCGATGCAGATTTACATCATAGAAACCATGTTTGCATTAATAAAACAAAATTAAAATGCCGGAGCACTTTTAGTAAGGCTAAACTGATGTATCTTGATCAGGAGATGTGGAAAAGTTGGCTTTCAGGACACCGACTTGAATAATAATAAGAAGTTTATTACAAAAGTTCAGGCATCAATACAGATTTCTGCAGAAAAATCTGGAGGAGAACCATAACCTGACCGTTATCTGTGGGCTGTGTCTCATACTCTTTAGACAAAGACATTCCAGAATGATTTATCCTCCAACCACATCCAGACCATTTGATTACATATAAGACTGTGAACAGGCTGGTCTGTGAGCGGCCGGAAACAGTGAGACGATGACCGCAGTATTAAATACAAAAAGGGTTTTTATTTACAGATCATAGTCTTATACAGGAAACTCACTCCTTCCCATTGCAGAGCAGTCAAGCCTCCACTAGCAGCCCCCCCCCAAATGAGCAAACAAGCCTCATTTATCTCCTGCTGCTGATTGGACTGAACTACTCTCCCAACAGGTGTTTCTTCAGTTATACCACATATTTTTCTACTAAAATTAACTTTAAAATTAACTTTTAATTAATTATTTACACACTATGTACTTAACACCACAACAATAAAGTTATCCAAAACCAACATACCAATAAACTCTTTAACCCTCCTGCCCCCATGGTCTCTCTCAAGCCATAAAAGAGTATCCAGGCCACCCGAAACCCATTTGCCTGGACACACCGGAGAGAATGTGAGTCAGGTAAGTAAAACCCATTACACTATTAATTTACCTATGGACTTCATATTTGCACACAATGTTCCTGTTTATGACTATTAACGGCTGTCTTTCGCAGGTATCTGTAAAACAGAACCAGATGTTAGTATTCAATAAACAGTTTAACCTTTTGTATGTGATTATACCTCTTTTTTAAGTGCCAAACTGTTAATTAATGTGCCAAATGTGCATGAGCAACCAACTTAGCATGCTATACAATTATTTATATTCACCAGTCCACGTAACAAACCTCTGCTCCGTTACATCTCCTTCCCCCTCTTCCAAATAAACATAGTACCTTAAACTTCCGACCTCTGTGACAGTCAGCCTCCACAGTCGACTTCCCTGGCTGGTACTGAACCGTGAAGTCACACGGCTACAGTGAGAGGTACCACCCAGCTCCAACCACTGGAGAGCCCGATGGTCCGTCTCTAGGGTAAAGCGCCATCCCAGCAGATAAGATCTCAGGGACTCGATGGCCCACTTCAAAGCCAAACACTGGAGCACCTCCTCTCCCTGTCCAACAGCTTCCGGCTAAGAAACACCACCTGTCTCCTCTCTCTATCCTTCACCTGCAGGAGAACCGCTCCAAGACCCACACCAGACGCATCTGTCTGCAGAATGAATGGCTCGCTGAAATCCAGGCTGTGAAGAACTGCCTGTGGGCACATTGCCTCCTTGAGGTCCTCTGTCATACTCCTCTGTCCAGACAACCCTGTTAGGGGCTGAACCCCATCCAATACAAAAAGGGCTTTTATTTACCAGTCATAGTCTTATACAGGAAACTCACTCCTTCCCGTTGCAGAGCAGTCAAGCCTCCACCAGCAGCCCCCCAAATGAGAAAACGTGTACGTGTGTTCAGTATGTGAATCCAGTCTCTAGGACAGAGAACCTTACATGGCAAAACTTGAGTGTGTCTCATAAAATGCTTAGATCCCTCAAAACAGCTTTACATTTCAGAAATAACAAGTGTACAAAACATGAAACTCTTTTATAAACTTACATGTGCAACTGCAAAACACTAACAAAGTTCTGAATTCTCTGCTGAAACACTTTAACCAACAACAAAACAACTTTCCATTGACATGAAACACTTTTACAAGTTCAGAAAACACAAGCTGTGTCACAATTCAAGGTCTACACACTTTAAATTGGTTTGTCAGCTACATACGTCATAGTAGCACAACAAGCACTGTCCCATTTGGAAGGCACCTCCGAATCCATCCTACAAACTCAAACTTTGTTTGGCCTGTAGCTCGTGGTGCATCCTTCGCAGCATCTTTTCTTGCAGAATTCAATGCGCACAAGATGACGGCAAATGAGCAACAAAGCTCCAAAGAGTTTTTGTTTACCTCGCTGTGGTAGAAATGTGACAAACCAAATGCATTAAAAGCATGTTTGTTAAGCGGTGGCGTTAAAATTCTGTAATATTTGATATTCAAGGATTTTTAAGCTGTTAATGAGGAGTGTACCTGCTGGAAAACAACTGAGCCTCATACAGTTTTTAAATTTTTTTACATTATTACTCGGCTGGTGTTAACGTTCACTTAAGTCATTTCAGAGGTCTGAGTGATTCAACGTCCGACGTTGCTACTATGTCCCATTTCGTGAATGGTAAGTGCCTTCATTGTGCACATTTTACGTAGTCTGTGCAATTCGAAGTGCATAGACCCTGAATTGGGACACAGCTATTATTACAAAGATATCATTCGGCCAGTGTTACACCAAAATTTGTGACCCATCACAATCTGTGACCGCAGGGGGCGATGGTACACGGTTTTCTGCATGTTCGTCTTAGAAGAAGAACAGAGCCTTGAAAACGTTTTTATTGAAGTCATTATATCATTATAACTCAGATATAGTAAAGTAACACATTCTGATGGCTATCAGAAATGGAGACCTTTGTGATCCTCGCTATGTGAGGGTCACGTTATATTAGAAGAGTCCAGATTAAAGGGGTGACATATTTCCATTTAGATTAGCTTTAGTTTACATTTACCTTTATTTAAATAAGCTCAGAGAGTACACACACACAGCAATGTGGTTCTGTTCTCCAAAATCAGTCAGGGACCTTAAAGTAGTGATGTTAGATGGTTTTTACTTAGATATGGAGAAAGCCAGGGACACAAACATCCCAAAAAACTGAACTATGTTGTCACAAAATTATGTCCACTAAAATCTCATGCAAATATAACATAAAATTAAATAGAATAAAATAAAATAAGAATAACATTTTGGTTAGTGAGTTTCACTTCAGGTTAATAAACTAAATGCTTGTAAAACAAAAGTCGTAAAGGGAGTAAGTAAGACCAAGAGAGCTGCTTTCCGTCTCCTCTGGGCATTGATCAAGAGCTGGAACAACATTAGCATTCCAGCCTGACATTGAGGCATTACTGAATGTCTAAGCCAGAGCCAATTGATTTCTGCTGCTGTTCTCTCATTTCATCCTCAGGGGTGAAATATGCAGCTCTATGTGTTCACCCATCTCGTAAGTATAAGCTCTTGATGAGCCCAGTCGAGCCACAGGAGCACAACTCTAACCAAGAAGGTGATGGAAATTGGAAATGCACATCTTACCGCATCGCATTAAAGTGACTGACAATACCAAGCTGATTTTCATTTGTGGAGATCTCACCGTCTCATTTTTTTCCATTAGAGCAAGCACACTTTTTCTAATTTTCAGGCGGATGGGTCGGGTGAGTGGGTGGATTCATGCGTTTCTGGTGAGCCAAGAGAAGCTGGGTAAATAGGAGCATCAAAGCAATCTGCTGCTGGGAGCCGAGAGCACAGGCTCATTATAGGGGGCCTTGGCTGAGGAGTAGCTGGGAAGACATGCCAAGTTAGACTCCCGTTGTGACAGACAGTGCTCTTTAGCTATTAATCAACAGGCTGAGAAATTGAAAGGACAGCCAGTCACTAATGGAACAATTTGTCTCACTGTGAGGGATTGAATTTCCTGCACTGTGGCTTCCACCATCATCTCATCAGCTGCTTTGACTTCTCCTGTTGAACTCTGTCTTTCTCCTGTGTGGGTCTTCAAAAGATTAGATTGCGTTGTTATTGGACAGTATGGTCACACTACTTTGGAAGCTGGTGTTTTAAGGATTTACCATTAAGCACATGCATATTTTTGCATGGACCACAAAGAAACTGATGATGTAAATCACAACAACCCCATATGTTAGACTTCATGGTCTTCAATCTTAAAATAAAAACCATTAATGTGCTACCCAGGTTTACTGGATGTGGAACGGCAGCAACTGATATCCTGGGTAATAATTAATGGAGTGATCTTATCAGCAAGCCAAGGGGTGGCTCCATCATTACTCATCCTGTGAAATAAGAAACATTCCTCTAAACAGAATAAGACTTTCACTGTTATTGAAAATAGATTTTAATATGTGTGACTCCAGGTCTTCAGGGCTGTCTGGAAGCATAGGAGATGAGCAGTTACGTCAGAAAATGAATGTTTATCTGATGAAACATCAGTGGTGTGGGATACAAACTTAAGGAGACGATCCTATGGTGCATTTGAAATGAGCCAATCCAGTGACAATGCTATATGTGTGTATTTCAGAAAAATGTTGGAATTCTGGAAAAACTGAATAACTAACAAAAGGGAACAAGAAACATGGTCATTCATTAGTTATGTGTGGTATTTATTACTGTAGAACACAAGTAACATGGATATTTTTTTTTTTTTTTACCCTTTGGATGAATTTTTATTAAGTAACTGAGCTTATGAGTTATCTGAAATGAATAGTTTGCTACGAAACAACAACTAGACCCACAGTAGACCTTTCCACCACTTCATTGTTCTCCATGGGGTTCGATTTACTTCCTTCCTGGTCAATCTGTTACACCGGCTTCGTTTGTAATTAGTTCCTTCAGTATTTAAGCTCCTGATTTTCCTTCGTCCTGAGCCAGTTCATTGTGTGTTAGTTAGTTAGTTAGTTAGTTAGTTAGTCTAGTCACTTTCTTAGTCTTTATTTTAAGGCCCATTTAAGCATCCTTGCATACGTAATCGGTACATTTCATCCACTAGTGGGCAGTGTTGGGTTCAGAGTTCACTTCCTTGTTCTGAGGTCAGTTTTGGACATCGGTTGGTGGGGGTAATGCATCGCTATAAAGTTGTCTACCACCGTCTGACACACTCACAGAGCCTTTCTTAAAAGCTCCCACCACCTCTACAGTTGTTGTCCTCATTTTCTTCTTCTTCTTTCTGTTCCTCTTCTTATTTGGTTTGTTCCTTTCCCTGGTCACATGTCAGCTATCCTGCTCAACACTGACCCTATGGTTTCTGGTGGTATTGCTTCATTTGCTGCAACAAGCAACAGATCCACAAGGCCCCCGAAAATGGACCAAATAAGCAATGTGGGAGATGGACGAAAGTGTATCCATCCCCTGCGTCGAGCATAGATGGGCTTTTAGTTTTGTTGTCCTGTTTCATGTTAGTTTGGACCTTTTTTAATTAAATCATCAGCTTCTTAATGATGGGAAAGCATATTCTTTTAAACGAGTTTCAACTACTCCCATTTCTAACTGACTCATCTCACTAAAGCCAATGACTTGGAACGGAAGAATAATCCATTTCATTGTGGAGGTTTTTATAAAAAACACAAATTCATGAAAGTGTTCATAGACAGCAAAAATGTTCATATCTTTCATGTTGGTGAAAGTCAATACCTCCATAAGTTAAAAGGAGGTACCAGCTGGCCCTACTTTACAGGTAAATACCCCAAACATGTCCATAAAAGGTCAAGACCTACAGGCTGTGTACAAACACACAGTGAGTCAGACAAGGGAAAATAAACAGAATGCCAAAAGAATGAATGAAAATAACAAAAAAGATGTGCACTGAAATCGTGTTGTGCTCATTTTTTAAAAATGATACACAAGGGTAATGAATATTCACACAGAGAGATTAAAATCATATGAAGCAGTTTTATGTACAAACGGGTCATTAATTCCTCCTGAACTTGGACAGCAGCCTGGTTCCATGAACGCATCATGAATCAACATCCTCGTAGTGTAGTGGCTAAAGTGGGGAAAAGTACACCGTAGAATAAATTTTCATTACATAACCTACTGTACCTTTTACAGTTTGTGAAGAAAATTGATGCATTTGATGAAACCTCCAGGCGAACCTGAAGGTTAGTCAGTGGTGTCATTAACCAGGCAACCAGGGCATAACCTTGATTTCCTAATGAAACTAATCATAATAAAAATAAAAAGTTTTAATAAATTTTGATTATTAAATACCACACTCAGCAGGTGGATGTGAGGGTCACAGGTAGCTTTAACACATGTGTAGTCTATTGCACTGGTGGAAGATTAGCTGTATAATTAAATCACATCTTAACTTGTTCTTAAATAAATTAAATCAATGAAAAATAGTTATATTTCCTCCGATCAAGATTATAATGTCGACATGATCTACAATATCTTGCTATTTATTTTTAAATAACAAAATGCTTCAAAAATGACCAAAAGTTATTTTAAAAATCAGACAAAAATGTTACTGTAATTTCATTATTGTATTATAATGAACATGAAAAAAAACACAAATGCTGATTTTGTTCAAACATGTCAGCACTCGCCTGTAAGAGTGTAAGAGTTAATTTTTTTTTTTTTTTTTTTTTTTCTTACCCTGTCCTGTCCAGCATCCTAACATACAGAACGATGGTCTGTGTGCCATATTTTGCTTGACAGATTTGCTCTACCAAGGGAGACATGTTATATACATGGCTGCCCTTGATATTTTTATTATTTTTTTTTGTAATCTTATTTTCTTTAGTCTTTATATGTCAGTGCCGAACCTGACAGGGAGATAGAGGAAGAGAGAAAAGGACAAGATTAAAATGTGGAAATAACAGTTGTCTAGGCTGCCTAGAACATATCACAAAAAAACAATATAAACTACCACAGTACTACATGATACATAAAGAAAAATAGGATGATGATGATATGAAAAATTACAATAGTCATCAAACGTACCTGCAGATAAACGTACCAACACACAAACATCAGCTACATCTAGTGAGAAGCGGATGGAGAGACGAGCATGTTTGTGAGCATGCACATGTTAACATGCATGTGTGGCCATGCAACAAGGAGGAAATGTGTACTTGCAAGGGGGCCGCGATCACGCCGCACCCCGAAGCATCAGCGGGGGACGGGGGGAGCCCGAGGCCCCAAAGACCCAGCAGGTCCACAGAGCACCAAGCCCAGGACAGCCAAAGCAGACAGAGCAGCGGTCCACTCGGACCAGAGCAGAGGGGCCCCCAGACCAGGGCGATCAGAGCAGGCCCAGCGGGCGCCGCGGCGCGGGCCACACGGAGGGTAGGCACCCCACAGGTCCAAGGGCCACCCATTACCCCCAGCAGAGCCCCACCCAGGAACCCAACGGGGTCTGACCTCCCCAGGCAAAACCACCGTGGGCCACGCCAACCCAACACCAAGGCTAGGCACCCCAGGGGCAAGAACATGTCCGCAGGTCCTCCACCTCCCCTAAAAAAAAAAAAAAAAAAAAAAAAAACCTTTACCTCAACCCTTACCCATTCAAAACTCCCCCTCCCCACCCCCTACTACCCCCACCAGGGGCAGCCCAGGGAGTCCAGAGCCTGGTGGGCCCCAGACCCGACCCTCTCCACATACACACACCCACACAACCACATACATTCTCCCTGAGGTCTCACCAGCCCCCCGATGCGGCACCAAGGGCAGCCCCTAGGGCAAACGGCGCCCGGCAGCACCCCGCACAGGACTCCAGGCAGGCACCGAATCTCCACCTCCCGCAGCCCCGAGTGCATCCCGGGACACGAGGGCCTAGGAAGACCCCCGCCCCTCTGCCCCCCAGCCTGAGTTGTGTGTGCATGAGTATGGGTTATTTATAACGCAATTCAACACTGGAAGGAGCCATGAGATGGTGATGGGTCCCACTGCTGCCAGGCAGCAGGACCCCCTCAGGACTCCCTCAGTGTGTGTGAGTGTGTGTTATGTGTGTAGTGCAGTACTGTTAAATGTGGTAGTGTCTAACGTGTAAATAAAATTGGGGGGAGAGAAGTCCCAAGGGAAGGGATGGAGGAAGGGCACCTGTCTGCCCACCCACAGCCCATGTGCCCATCCCCCCGAGGCCCTAAATGTACATTGATGTCTAGGTTGTGATTAAAATCTAGTGGGGCAGGCAGTCGCAGGGGTCCACCGGGGGATCCCGCAATGGGGACCCCTCAGCCAAACCCACCGCCTGCCCCACAGTGCCCTATGTGTGGTGTGTATGATGTGGGGTGGCGGGGGAGGAGAGGGGCTCGGGGAGGGGCACAACTGGGAGAGAGATCTCTGTCCCAGGCAGCCAACTCCTCAGCTGGCTGTAAGAGTTAAATTTATACTTAGCCAAGAACAAATCCAAATCCAACATACGAAGGTTTGTGTGAATGCCACAATCTTAATAAAAAGTTCGTAAGCAGGACTTGATAAAGAATGGTTAGTGAATCCGATTTGAACGCATCACACCAGTTTTAATATCTTTACACTGGTTTCTAGTCTGTCACAGGATATATTTTAAAACTCTACTAATAGTCTACAAATCACAGAACAGTTAAGGCCCCAAATCCATCTGTAATATGTTCAGAATATAAACCAGCAGAGCTTTTAGATCAAGGACTGAGGTCAACTAGTCCGGACCAGAGTCCAGACTAAACATGGAGAAGCAGCATTTAGCTGTTATGCTGCAATTAAAGATGAAACTTTTACCAAATGTAGACACTTGAAGATAAAAACATTTCTTTTCTCATCTGCGTAAGCATGAAATCTGCATGAATGTCCTGCCTGTTAATAATTAATTAATCAATAATCAGGTTTTCTATTTTATTTTCATTTCTATTTTCATGCTAATCAAAACCTGCTTTATATGAAAACATATGCTCACCGGCTACTTTATTTCTGTTGGAAAAAGTTGGACTGAATACATTTATTATGATCACAACATTTATGGAAAATCTACGGTGGCCCTGAAGGGTCACAGGACTACCAAAACCACAACAGTACACGATTAGCCACAACACAAAAGCAGCGACGGCAGTTAAGCGGTTTTTTTTTTAAAATAAAATCACTGTTGTGCCGACGTGCGTCCAGAAGCTGTGTGACCTGGATGAAGGGAGTCATAGCCAGAACCTCATCAGAAAGATCCCAGATTTTAACAGTTTCATTACCCTTTGTGTTTTGGATCTGCAAAGCACTTACGTGAGTATGACCAGTGGTTGGGGGAATTATATTATTTTAAAAAGTGTTTTTTCTTTTCTAATAGTTGGAGGAGCTCCCATCGCTGTCAGGTCCTGCAGGTTTTAAATCCATTCCTGTCTGGCTGAGGATGAAAAAAGCATCTTTTCCAATGACATGGTTGCGGCCTGGATATTCCCATGTTCCGGAGCGGAATCGTCTGGCTGTGTTTTGGTGCTGCTTCTCTACATCCTGGTTCAACAGCCAGTCATGTTCTAACATCTCCAGTTGTCCCCGAGCCACCAAGGGATGCAAAAAACCGAGATATAAAATAAAAGCCAAAGAAAAACATGATTTCTGACAGTATCGCTGGTTGGCTGTTTTTTCTGTTTGGGTTTGTGCAGTTTTTGTTGTTTATCTTTTGTATCTTTTTCTTCATTTTCTTCTCTTCACATCTCTCCTTGACACTTCTTTTTTTTTTTTTTTTTTTTTTTTTTTTTTTTAACCTGTCTTGTCCAGCATCGTTGCAAACAGAATGATTGTCTGGCTGCTGTCTGGTGCTGGGCAATTTTACTCTATCAAGCAGGGATTTATACTACATGTATAAAGTCCCTCTTGATGAAAAACTTTATTAAATCAGACTCTTAATGCTGGACTCGACCGGAGGGGACAGAGAGAGAGAGAGAGAAAAGAAAGTAGAGAGAAGAGGGAGGGGAGAGAGAGGGACAGAAAGGGTGTGGGGAGTGCGGGTGGGGACTTGAAACATCATACAGAAGACCATGTAATCCATACTACTTACAACATATATAGCTACGATCATCCTAGCCAGTAGGCCATTACACAACTAGTTGATAATAGTAACAATAATAATAATAAGAGTAAGAGTAATAATAATAATAAGAACAGAAATAATTAAAAAAAGAAACAAAATATGATAATAGATATAAGTGAAACTGCTGTGTTCAAGAACACGCGCAGAGAAACCTGTGTGGATGTGTTGGAGAACTCGGCCACACGGCGACGCAAAGACTGTGTGGAGACGTTCAGGAAGGAGTGACCATGCAGAGTGATCATGCAGATGCCACCTCACTTGAACAGAGGCCAGAGTCAGGCCAGCGGTCCCGAGACCTAGGCCACCAGCCCCCCCGCAGGCAACAGACCCCGACCGGTCCACAGAGACGACCACTCGCCCGCCCAGGAATGCAGCAGCAGGAGACCCCAGCAGGAGCCGCCCCGCGGACCCAGGGCACCGGCCCCGGCGGGCCGAGGCCAGCAGTCCCCGACCCCCCCGGGCACCGGCCGCCCGGGACAGACGGGGCAGAGGGCCCGGGCCCAGGAGCGCAGGGACACCCCCCTCCCCCACAGGCCGAGGGCCAGCACGCCACCCGGGGGGACCCGGCCCGCCCAGACGGCCACCACCAGAGGCCAGCCCCACACCCCCGCGCCCAGCCGCACACCCCGAGAACCAGTCCTGCCCCCCCCCCAGACCAACACACACACACACACAAACACACACACTCTCCTTCCACTCCTCCATTTATCCTCCCACGCATACACCATTCAACCCTCACATACTCTGTCCTCCCACACACACACACCATCCTTCCACCATCCATCCTTCCACACACACACCATCCTTCCTCCCACACACTCACCATCCTTCCACCATACACTCTCCCACACCTATCCCATCCTCCCACACACACATCATCCCTCCACCACTCATCCTCCCACACATACACCATCCTCCCTCTCACACACCATTCATCCACCTTCACACCTCCCATACACACACACACACACACCTTCCTTCCACTACCCATCCTCCCACACATACATCATTCTCCTACACCAAACATCCACCTTCACGTACCCCATCCTCCCACACACACACACCACCCCTCCATCACCCACTCTCCCAAACATACACCACTCCCCCACACACACACCATCCTCCCTCCCATACACCATCCATCCTCCCGCACACACACCATCCTTCCACCATCCATCCTCCCACACACTCCCCCATCCCTGCACCATACATTCTCCCACACATACCCCATCCTCCCACACATACATCATCCCTCCACCATTCATCCTCCCACACCCACACCGCACCCCCTCCCACACACCACGCATCCACCTCCACACACCCCACCCTCCCACACACCATCCCTCCACCACCCATCCCCCCACACCCACACCACTCTCCCACCCACACACCACCCCCCCCCCAACACACACACACACAAACACCATCCCCCCACCACCATCCTCCCGCCACCCCACGCCACGGGGGGACAGCCCCAGCCAGGAGGCGAGGAGACACGAGCCAGGCCCCCAACCCCCCACCCCGCCCCCGCCCCCCACTCCCCACCCCCAAAATAGCACCTTCCCCCCAGGGCCAGCAGCCAAAACCCCCCGGGACAGCCCGCCTACGCCCCGGGCCAACGCGACAGGCCACCCGGCCTGCCCCGCCCCCGGGCCATCCATGGAGACAGGGGCGCTTGAAGACCCCATCCCCCCTCCCTCCCCCACTAGTGATGGAATATATTATGTGCTGTTTGCAATTAAAAAAAAGAGGGTTAAAATTGACACTTCTGTTTACACCTTCTCTTGTTTAGTGTCAGGTCCAGCATTAACAAATATTTCAGTAAAACACTAATTAGAAAATAAAGAATAAAACCTACGTATCAAGGAGAGCCTTCTATCCACAAAGCTACATTTCCTTTGTATCCATACCTCCGCAAAGCAAAGCTCTGCTGCCATTGCGCCGGACAGGAAACGTAAAAATTGTGTGAACACATCAGTATCTGACATGTAAAATTTATGTTCACTGGCTGAAATGAAGCATTCCCTAAAAAAAAGAGACAAATAAATAGATGTGTGTATTGCTCTTTTTGGGACTGAAGACTTACAATTATGATCACTCTGGTTTCAGGACCGCTGTCATTTGCCTGCTTTCTTTAAATCAGACTATGATAACAGTGAATAAAATGGTTCTCTTCCGATGGTAAAAAGGAGTTTTAGATTAAAGTTTTTATCCAGGACCACCTCCGGTTCCCTTTTCTCCCAGATTGTTGACGCGGTTGTTCCTGTACCCTTTTCTCCTGTCAAACTCTGCAGCAGCCTGTCAGGCAGAGACGTACAAGGAGCCTGCCATTACAGGGTTCATACGGTCTGACAGCCGGATTCTTCCTGGGAAGATTATAAACACACTCTTCTGGGTCACTCAGTCCAAATTCCAATACTTCATGATGTGATGAGACTTTTATTGTCATATGAGGCTTCCAGTCAAATAGAAAAAAAACTTGAAATGAGAAAATATAACTGAATGTTTGGTTTGCTTGGAAAAACAGAGTTGCTATCTCTTTCCACCAACATGACAGGTTATTGTCATTAAGGTACAAATCAAAGCCAACTGGAGGAACATTTGACAGCTAATAAGGTTATCTGGTAACAGGTCAGTAATATGACTTTCAGAGAGGCAGAGTCTCTCAGATGGAAAAGTGGGCAGTGATGTGGAATTTGATGTATGTCCACACACTCCACCACCTTCCCATGTGTGAAGAGAGGAGCTTGGCCTGTCTTCTTGGACATCGTATAATCCACAGTTCTTTCCTCTCCTGTGGTTAGTCAATCAGTCAGGATTTGTTCATAATTTAGAAGGCATTCGAAATTACAGACAACCTCTGCAGTCAGCCATCAGATTCAACTTTTAGGGTATGGAATCCAAAGGCTAATAAATCTATTGCCAGTTTACATAGATGGTAAATTTGGATAATTTATACAACTCTCTCCGTTATTTGATTTACCACAGTTTTTTTTATCTATCTCCAACTTTTTTTTAAAATATTTATTCCTTTCCAGACTTTCTAAAGGACAATAATATTGATTACATTATCACAGGAGAAATAACAGCAGCTCACTGGCCCATCATCTGCATTGCTTGAGACAATTTAAAGTGGTATAGAGAGCACACCTGACCAGTGCAACACCGGCAACTATTTTCCTTATATTGACCCGTCATGCTATATATACATATATATATATATATATATATATATATATATATATATATATATATATATATATATATATATATAAAGATCTACATAATCTACATAATTAACACCTCTGGGACACATCTGAAGGACTTCACTATTATTCGTGTGGGGTGACCAGGCCTATGTGGGTGGCCTTGGTCTCCTCTGACTACTCCTTCACTCTGCCCCTGAGTCACTGTCAAGAATATATTCTGCCTTATTTTCTCATTGGATGCCTCCATCTTAATATGATAAATGTAAAGTTAATTAAAATAGATCAGAAAGAAAATATAAGGGCATAAATCAGAATTAAAAGATGGTCCTTTAAAATCAGGATAATATGTTTGTGGATGGATCGGTGGGGAGTTACAGTTCCTGACCTGTGAAGGACATATACTCAACTCACTCCACACCTGATAACACTGGATGCCATTAAAGACATGCTGGGATTCAGGGTACCAATCTGAGTGTCTCACTGTCAGCCAGAGGGGTTAAACTATCCTACAGCCTTTTTCTGTCTGCTCAGCTGTCTCTCTCCATCCCCCTCTCTCCATCTGAATCATTCCATTAAGATCCCAGCATGTAAGGAGAGGAGCAGAGCCCATGGGTTCAAGGCTGCCACATATCCTCCATGACAACCAGTGATCAATGACGAATGACGGCTCGCTCTAATGAAACCAGGCAAAGGGATTAAAAACAACCCTCCATAACTCGCCATGCTGTTAATGCGTTCCCCAGCCATCCTCTTTCAAACAATCTCTCCATCCTCTTCCACTGCCTTACTTTCCAGTGTCATTTAGTTAAGCCTTCACACTCAAGAGAGTTTCTGTTATCAATATTTATATGACTAACTTTACATACTGTTAATTTAAGCATCTAAAAAACGAAAATAGAAAGAAATCCATCAGTAACACACAGGCATTATGTGCATAATTCTAGGCATAATGCAGAGTCAGTTGGCATAGTAATCTCATTTATTCCATTTAAACTGTGCAACACATGTTGAAGACCAACATACGACAGGTGTTTTTCCAAATTTGACTTTTCTCACTTCTTGGTTGGGTTAAGAGAGATAGCATATCAATCATATGACATGTTGGCTCTTGGGTGCCCCCTCTCAGCACTGGTCAGTAAATACCTCTGGCTGTGCAGTGCCAATGATGAGACAGACATGCCCGAGGTAGGCTGGCTGGTGCAGCAATCCACACTATATTGCATTATGAGCTGTACAGATGCCTTTTTGTGAACATGGAGGCATGGTGTATTTTGTAACTACTGCTGATAAATAGGATTAATGTTTCGGTTGTACATTTATGCCCAGCTGTTTGTAAAATGCGCTGCTGGTGATCTAAGCTAGCTAACCTCCCTATGCTAAAGAGGCTTCCTGTTTGTTATATTGTGCTGCATGTGAAACCACCTGTAAGAGTCAGCATGTCTGACCAGCATCCTTTAGTTTGTTCAGAATAAACAGTGACCAGATCAACAAGCCAGCTGTCCCAACTCTTATTGCCATACACAACGCACAGTAACTTGTCTAAAGATTGCTTGGATGGGCCAGAACTGAGACTGAGCTGGTTACAGAAACATCATGAAAAACATGGATCCATCCTGTCTTGGATCAACCCTTTAGGCTGCTGGTGGTGTAATGATGTAGGGGATATTTTCTTCGTCCACTTTGGGACTCAGTACTAGCGTGCCCTGGCTTAACCACCACAGCCTACATAGGTATTGTTGCTGACCATGTCCATCCCTTTATCCTAGATCTTTGTGGCCCATTAGGGGAGACGGCTGGAATAGATATCCTCTAGGGGTGGGAATGGGGGCCAATGATCCACTGAGCAGTCTCGATGACCTGTTGCAGTTGTTTCTTCTCGGATGCAGTGCAGCTGGCATACCACACAGTACATCCACAGGTCAGCACACTCTCTGTTGTGCAGTGGTAAAAAAAAATTTCTCCAGAGATGTAAAGAGTTTGTTCCTCCTCAGCATTCTCAGGAAAACGAGACACTGCTGGTTCTTTTTAATAATGAGGGTGGTATTCACTGTCTAGCCCAGGTTCTCAGAGATGTGCAAACTTGAAGTTTGTAACCCGCTACACTTCTTCTTCCACTTCGTAATGCTTGGGCCTGAATGCCGAGTGGTCCTCAACTTCCAGTCAATGATGATTTCTTCTGTCTTCTTGGTGTTGATGCTAGGGTGGTTGTCACTGCACCAGACCGCCAGTGCTTGGGCCTCCTCTCTGTATGGTGCCTCGTCATCACCTCGTCATCAGTGTGTTGGAACCATGGGTGGCAACACAGACCGCAAGTTAAATATCGAGATGAAGTCAACAAACTTCAGATGGTAGATGATTAGGGCCACAGGCCGGTAATCATTCAACCCTGTGATGAGGCATGGGAATGGATAAATTTGATATTGATATCACTGATATCAATATTGATATCAGTGGTGCCATTATCAATTCTGGCTATTGATCCAATTAGTTATCGATTCCCTTATCCATTCCTGACTTCAATTTTTAAAGAAGAAACAAGTATCTACAACACCGATTTACAGTCTCAATAATTGTCTGACTATTTAAAATCTAAAAAGATTTGACTCTGGGTAGAATCTTTGTAGACTCCACACAAACAAAATAAAGAAAAAGATTTAGATCAACAATATCTTCAAACTGATCTGGATGCCAGAAATACAAATCTGCTCTGAAAGGGGTAAATAATGCATCACTTAATATAAAAACTCTGTAGATGTTTGCATGAAGTCAACCAAGAATGCAATAAAATAAACACCAACCGATCTATTGTGACTAGAATTTCTAGAATCCCCCCCAACATTTATTTATTTACTTACCTCACTAAATGACCTGTTGTTTTTCAAATCAGACACTCAACCAAGGCTTTTGACTGCACCTCACAGAAATGGTCGCTTTAACTTTACTTGCGGTTTAAATCTGATGAATATATCTTTGTGCTAAATCTTTATTTTGTACACATTAAATGCATTTAACACAAGAACGGCCAAGGTGGTCTTTTTGACTGTTTAAAAATGTGCATAGGGCTATTAAATAACTTTGTCAAATAAAACTATAAAAGCTTGCTGGTCCCTGACCTTTCCTGAAACCATGCAATAAATATTAAAACACATTTTAATATTTACTGTGAACAGAGGAAATATCATTTTTATTGATTTCAGCTACAGGTGGTCATTTTGACCACACAGAATTTTGCATTGTTCTGTTTTACGACTCCCATTGCTCTGAATGAGATCATGTGGAAGTATTCTGTAAAGGCTGGAATGCAGAGATGGTTTCATGCTTGATTTTACATCGTACTGGACTTTGTAGGAATAAATATAATTTAGAGGTGCACTGAAACACATAACTCAAAGGGGTTTCTGCAGAGGAACATCTAACAAAGTTTTTGAAGGAAATCTTGCCTTCTTCCCGCACCTGTCAACCACATGCACGCTGCTGTAGTGCACGAAGCAGCATGGGCACTTGGAAAGAAGGCAATAATATTTATCGGTCTACTTTAATGCCAATCTAGACTTCTTACTATGAGGCTAAAACCACTATTTAGGAGTCACAGCCAGAGCAGATCAGACCTGCCGCACAGCTTCTCCTCATGTGCTGTTGCATGCTGCTGCCACTTAGACTTCATAGAATAAAAGAAATTTTCTCCTCTGCTCTCTGTATTGTGCCCGATGTGCACACAGAAAGCATGTTGAGATTCACCCCCCGCCCTCCATAATTGTTTCACCACTTCACTGTTGAATGAATCTAATTAACAATGTGCTCGACTACAGTCTGCTAAAGTCTCCATGAGCACATATACACACCTGTCGCTGCAGGTGAGCTAAATACTAAATTAATGAGCTGCTAACAGCCTCCAGACAGAAAAAACAGGACTACTTTAACCAGTAGGAGGAAAACTCACAGTTGGCCAGTGATAAACTTTCCAATATCAACAGAAAGCAGAAGTTATTCCATTGATGTGATGACTGGACTGAATTAAAAGAATCTGCACATCAGGCAGTGGTCCTCCGTCCTCCAGAGAGTAATCCACTCCACTCATGTAAGAAACACAGAGCAGAGATTACGCTGTGTATTCTACACATGGATATAGATCTTATATAGAGCGGCTTTGGGATGTGGTGGAACGGGAGATTCTCATCATGGATGCAGCCGACAAACCTGCAGCAACTGTGTGATGCTGTCATGGCAACATGGAGAAAACTTCTAAGGAAGGTTCCCAACACCTTATTGCATCTATGATACCAAGAATTAAGGTAGTTAAGTGCACCAGTTGGGCTCAAATGAACCATTGGTGTCACTTCTGAGTCTTCAGGTTGAAAGCAATAAAATGTCCAGCTTCAAATCGAAATTACAGATTGGAATCAGAAAATAAGGATCTACACAAGTAAAGAAATTAGAGGAAAGACACATCTAAGGAGAATGAAAGAGAAAAGTCCGACACAAAGAAAGAAAAAAGATGCTCCTCTTGACTCGTGTTTGGGGGGTGGGTGAAAGAGTGATGGAGGCAAGATGAAGAGGAAAAAGAGAGGGGGAGCTGAGATGGATGAAGGGCATGAGCCCATATGCTCAGATAAATTATTCACTTTTCTTCAATCCTGTCCTGCCAGCTGCCTTTCATTGAGCCTGTCAGGTTCCTGCAGAGGAGGAGAAGTGTCACTCACACCACGGGATGTGGAGAAGAAAGAGCTCCAGACTCAATTATACAAGACAGAACTGCGTCATTTTTTAATCAAATTAAAGAAAAAGAACTCCCTGCGCTCTCAGTAAAATCTGGCTAATTGTGAACTAAAAAAATTATTCACTTAATTTCATGTTCAAAACATTAAATCTCAGTAAATAAATGAGACTGCTATGATTATGACATTTTTATATTGATATTTGTTAAATATTGTGATGAATCATCATCGTGTTAATCTTTATGTGACTATGATAGCCTGAGTTTAGTAGCAGTAACAGGAAGGGCTGTTTAAACATGAATAGGAATTATGCCGTCGCTTTCCTTTTGTTTAAAAGAACATGTCTGCTAAGGTGAGTTAAAGCCAAGGTCTTCCAGATTCTTGACAGTGTCACCCTTTGTTTGGCTGGACAAGTTATTATAGTACAAGATGTATGTATGCAAAATTCAATAAGCAATTCAAAAGTAGTTTAGTGCACAGACAACAAATATTAAAGGTAGCTTGTTCTACAAAATGTTGGGTTTGTGGGGTTTTTCCTGTCTGGGTTTTGTTTTCTGCTCCTGCTTTCCTTGTGTGCCTTCCCGTTGCTGATCGATGGCTGATGCAGGTCACCTGGGACTACGGCTTTCTGCCCCCTTTAAAGCCTGGTTCTGCTCATCAGCTGGTGCCGGTTGGTCTGCGGTCCGGTGGTCCTGCATGGCCAAATCTGTTGAGTTTAAACATGGCAAAGAATTTTATGTCATTGATCTTGTCCACCTTTGGTCCAGATCAGTCAGGATTTTATTTGGATTTTTTCTGCATGCTAGTCCATAAAGTCACAGAAGTATACTGAGTTCCCCACACCAAGCTTTTGGAAATCATCCATTATCAGTCAGTCCTGTGAGTTCATCCATCCTCTGGTCACTCTGCACCATCACCTGCCTGGAAGGTTCTGTTTCTTGCACCTCAGGAAAACCCTGACGGTCAGATCTCATTTCACTTTGGATAGATTTCCCAGTACTCACCCAAGGATTCACCAGTTTCATCTTCTCCGCCAGACCCTCCCTCCTTCCTGCACGAGTATCCACAGTCCCAGCAACTTCAGCTCCATCTTATTAATAAATCCCTAATGATTTGCTATTTAAGTTTGTTTTTTTGTTTGTTTTTTTTATTAAATTTTTTTATACCAAACCACAAAAAAAAAGAAAAAAAAAAGACGTTACCCTCACAGTCCAGAGCCACAATCAGAACATTAAAACAAGAATCGTCTGTGCAACAGCAAGTTGATATAAAGTGTTTACTCTTTTATTTCCCTTAACACATACATGTCAAAACATTATTTATTTATCATGGGGAAGCATAAACAAAAGTACACAGCTGCATGGGCTTTTTAAGTCGGAACTCCATGTTTTTACTGGATTTCCTTTAGAGAATTTCATGCAGCTGAAGGAAAATGCGGGTTGAGTACACAGCGAGTTACACAATGACAAACTTAACTACATTTATCCCTTCCTCCATATTTACATTTTCTTGCATTTTCTGCACAAGCCAGTTGCTAAGATACACTCAGGAGTCTCTCCAAAGGCATTCCTTTAACAGCAGTCATTCCCAAATCTGTCAAGTCATTAACCCCATTCACCACTCTGATAAAAAACAACCAGAGTGCATTCATGGGGGGGACCTTAGACACAAGTCAGTAATCTGAAAATGATCAAATATACTGTTAAGAATGATGAAGGGATGTAGGAAGTCAGTACAAACGTTTTACTCTATTTTCTCTTTTTCTCCAACACAAGGATTTATAAAGCAAACATCATGTCCACTGACAATGTTACGTCAAGATACCTTTTACTTTAAGTAAACTCTTCAAACAAAGATTTTTTTAAGCATCACTTAAATAGTATTTATGGCTGAAATGTGAGAAACTCACAGAATCTGTCACGGTTTCAGTAAAAGGGCAAAAACAAGCAGAGCCACCCAGATGCCACAATTTCATCAGTGACAGAACTGGGCCCATAAATAACCATGACAGTCGTTTACAGGAGTGGATGCAGTTGCCCCTGGAGACAAAAGCCAGATGTTTGGATTTTTCTTTTTCAGTGTGAGTCTCTGTTAATTTATATTCCTGTATTCCACAAATCTTTTTTCCCATCAGTAGATTTTGGTCACATGCAGGTAAAGACAAAGAATATCAAGTAAATCCATTTACTGTCCTAACCCCACAGACGACACCCTGTCAATACAATACTATTAGTTTATAGTACTTTTTCATCAATACTGATACCAATACACTTTGCCCTTTTAAAGGAAAATCACATGATTGCACAGTGTGCAGAAATACCTTTATTGCAAGGGCAATATAAATTGTGAATAAATCTCATGAGCATAGATACTAAAAAGAAAAGCTCATAAAATAAAATATATGAACAAGTAAATGAAACAGATGAAAATAAATATTTTTAAAATGATTAAATAATTAGACTACAAATTAATAGATTATTTACATTTCTTAGAGTATAATAAAATATATACATTATAATAATATAATGAATATAATGAAACATAATGCTCAAGAACCTGCATTAAAGTAAAAATCCCCACCAGCACTGGCAGTGTCATCACGATATGACTTCTGATTGGCTGCTGTAGTCATGTGACATAGAAGACACAGAAGGAAAACACCGGCTGGCATTCACATGTGATTTTATGTCAGAGACAAAACTCAGCACTGTGGTCCTGGGATATATTTTGAAAATGATCAAATCGTGTATCAAAATCATCGACTCCAGAGTATCATGTCATCAGTCCACCACAGGGCCAACAGAAACACTCGAACAACCACTCGTGCTCACATCCACTAGGTTGTGAGAACAATCTGAAAACCTAAAGTTCAGCCAATCAAGGAAATGACGCCAATGCGCTTCTACCAATAACACATGTAGGCTAAACTGGTTCCCTTCGACTCATTATTTTCATTTACGTTGAACAAGATGTATTTAAATTCTCCAAAATGAAGGTATAAACAGGCTAACTCATGCTGCATCATCTATATGTACCATCCTCCAAACACACACAGCATTAACAACTCAGTGTAGCATGGCAGTTTGTTTACAGGCTGATGGATGCTAATTGCTGCCCAGTCACGGGTCTGGCTTTCGAAGGCTGGGGGTGGTGGTCTGGATGATAGCAGTTATCGGCACTCAGAGGCCACAGTAATCATTAATACCCACAGGTCCTGGAGGAGAGTCCTTAATGAGCTGGCTTAGCCAATTACACAACAGCTCAGCATGTCAGTGCTGTTACATTGGACTTGTGTGTGTGTGTGTGTGTGTGTGTGTGTGTGTGTGTGTGTGTGTGTGTGTGTGTGTGTGTGTGTGTGTGTGTGTGTGTGTGTGTGTGTGTGTGTGTGTGTGTGTTGGGTTTGTATTTGGTAATTCTCAGATGTTCATTCTTGCTTGACAGCAGTAAATACAAACCACCACCGTCAAAAACCCATTCTGAGTGGTTCAAAGCAGTAATTTACTAACCTGTAAATGAGAAGTTAGTCAAGTCGATCTCAGAGTCAAGACGTCTCGGTTTAACTAACTTTAACTAAAAAATAACTAACCCTTTTCAGAGGAAGTGACTGGTGTAGATTTGGGTATGGGTAGAAAGGAATACTGCACCCTTCTGTTTAAAGACACTATGCCCTCTTTCCAACACTGTCAAAATAATAAATCAAGATGGGGATGAAGTCACAATGTAGAAAATGTGAAGCTGACTTCAAGCTACACTGAATTTTGGATGATTGGGTAAATTCATGATTCATGTTCTAAATACGCCACTTTGACGTGGATGTTTTGCATACAAGGAAATCTTTAATACCTTTATATTCTCTTGACCAGGAGAAGGAGCTAAAAAATGAGTTAAATATGGGTAATAAAAACATTGATAAGTAAGTTTATTGTTAGTGTCTGCCCAACAGATCAGTTGTTCCAGTTACCTGAACATTAGTAGAGTTACACTTTGGGGTTCCTGTGTCTTTAGAGGGTTGATGTCTTTACTCTAGTGTGGCTTGTAGATGATTTGCTGCTTTTAGCAAATAGGTGCAGTAAAGTGTTTTGTATCGCTCTAGCTTTGATATGACTTCTTTTATTCTTCACCATAGTTTGACCCCTCTTACACAGGCTTTCTTCATGTAGTCTTCAGGAATTGTTCTCCAGACTTCTTAAAAGACTTTCCAAATCACTTCCTTGGATGTTTCTGCCTTTTGCTCTGTTCTCTATCCAGATGATCATACACTGCTTCTGAGTTTCAGCTCTGGGGAGGATCCATCCCTATGCATGCAGTATGCAGCATACTTCAGTCTGCCTGTTTCCCCTCCCCTCCATCTTGGGAACAAGAACTCCTCTGAAAACTAAACATATCTGCAGTCTTGTGTTCTTGAGTCATCTGAGTTTAGTTTTCTACTCTGAAGTTTAACAATTAAGTTTAACATAGCTTTAGTATCCTAATTACACACTTTTTTAGATTCTCACATCCACGGTACCAGGGGCCTCATGTACAAAACTTGCTACATCATGGCGTATGCTCAAATCCAGAAAATGTCAAACGCACAAAAAAATCCAGATGTATGAATTGTTGCGTACACATGAATCCAAGCACATTTCCTTTGTACATCCCAGTCAATGTAGAATAGAGCACACATGTTGGAGTACCTGACTCCTCCCTGTTCACGCCCCTGTTTAAATATGCATATCCTATTTAAATGAGCCCGCACCTGAGATTCCTCTCTCTGCACAAACAGAAAAATGACAAGAGAATGAGTGACAGGGAAAAGGTGAGGCTGCTTAAGACATTTTATACTTTTTGAGTTATTAACAAGAGTACTTTGCATGGAGACAATCAGGGGCTTGTTAGAAAGATCTTAAGCTGTAGTTTAACTGGAAAAAATAAACAGCAATGATTCTGTAAAGACCAGATAGAATTTGAATATAAAGATCCCAGGATTCATTTTAGGACAATTACACAAATATATTTACTCACTAATAATAATAATGGATTAGATTTATATAGCGCTATTCAAGGCACTCAAAGCGCTTTACATAGTGTATCCATTATTCATCCACTCCTCACTCATACCTGGTGGTGGTAAGCTACATGTGTAGCCACAGCTGCCCTGGCCAGGCTGACGGAAACGTGGCTGCCAGTCTGCGCCTACAGCCTCTCCGACCATCACAGAACATTCATTCACCAGTGATGCCAACACTGGAGGCAAGGAGGGTTAAGTGTCTTGCCCAAGGACACAATGGCAGATACTGCAGGAGTGGGAATCGAACCGCCAACCTTACATTGGACGACCTGCTCTACCGCCTGAGCCACTGCCATTCCCAAGAACCTACTCCTTGTGCACAGTGCCAGCTTGTTCCCAACCATGCTGTTACTCAGAATGTATGAGTCATGTGCTGAACCAGGCCACTTCGCCACCATGCTGGTTAACTGCAGCTGTGCATCGCATTTGATCTGTATGTCAATCAAATGAAAATGTTTTCTGTTGACATAAAAACTCACCATGTGATGACGCTATCTATCTATCTATCTATCTATCTATCTATCTATCTATCTATCTATCTATCTATCTATCTATCTATCTATCTATGATGGGGCTTGATGAAAAAAAATTATCAAATTAATTACAGTCGTTGTAATGAATTAATCTCGATTGGTCACATTTTAGGTGCATGAGAGTAGGTATGTAATTTAAATGGATTTCGACGACTGATTAAGATAATAGATTATTATTATTATTATTATTATTATTATTATTATAGATAATTTCAGTCGGGTCAGCTGTGAGCTGGGACTGGGGCTGTGTGAGGACTGAGGCTTTTCTTAATGCTGTTGCACAGGGGAAGGGCCAGCAGCAGCCGAAGTGAGAAGAGAAAACTAAACATGTTTCATAACACCAGAAAAGTCTCTAGATTTCTCACTACTCTCTTTTTTAAATAAAGTCAGTAGGTGCTAAATATAGCGCCAACACAGCTAAGTTATCAACCTCTGACGTGTGTATCAATATATTTGCTGTACAAGTAATCGTGCTCTGACAAACATACGGTAATATTGTTATTGTCATTAACTTGGTCATATTCCTAGATTTCTGCTATATGCATGAAACACACACAGGAACAAACTAAACACTTACACATTTAATGTTGTATAAGAAGTATACTCCAAGAATATATTTTTGCTAGTGAATCATGGATATTTGTTGATTATACATGGTATTTAGGACTACTAGAAAGTTGCTAGGGAGTGCCTTGAGTCAGTCTCACTTCAGTTTTCCTCATTAAAGAAACTGCCCACAGACTAACACCTTAGGACAAAACACATTTTAATTATTCTCCACAGTAAAATGTGTGAGCAAAGTTTCACTGTGAGCTGAAGAAAAAACACACAATCTGGACTTTGTGATGTTGAAATGTACTGAAATACACCACACAGGACATGGTTTATAGAATTTAATGTTGCTTCTTCATTTTGAACTTCATTTAAACTGTGGATAGTCTCATTGAGGATGAGACCAATTTTCTTCCTCCAGTGTTTCAGACACAACATGTTTGTTGAGCAGAGGTGCAGAAAAAGCCTGAAAGACAAACAAACAAACAAAGTCAGGGACAAAAAACAGACGGGAAGCCTTGGACTGAACAAATCAAGAAAAGGCTGCTCAAGAGAAGCACCATACAGATTGGATCATTCTGAAGCAAAAAGTTGTTATTATGGTCTTGGGTTATTTTTTTCAGACCTCATAAGAAATTCAAGCTTCAAAGGGAACATAAAATGTTAAAAAGGACTCTTTGTTCCAAAGCTCTCTGATGTTTATTTGATGTTTAAAGGGTCAAAAACGATTATATGAGAAGCTGTTTTAGATAATAGTCTTTGTGATTACTGAAATAATGATAAATCTAAAATATATATCTCACTGATAATTATGTCCTTCTTTAGTGCATAAGTAAATCTTTTTTTACTTAAGTACTTAAGTAAAAAAGATGTGAGCAAGCAAAAGAATAGTACTCAAAACTAACAGTTACAAGAGCTCAACACGGTGTGTGTACAATTTAAGTACTAGCTGATACTAGCATACTGGTATATGCAGAACAGATTTTCAAATGCAGTTTGTTAGGGTTCAGAAAAAGTTTAGTAAAAACTAGGGGCGGTTTAAAATTAACGCATTTAATCACAGATTTTGTTCCAAACAATGTGGAACGTTTGTCAGGGCACAAGTTCCGCTACACCGGTTACAACGACGCAAACATCAGAGCTTGGACGCTATATTTAGTGACTTTTTAGACCCCTTCAGCAATTCTATTTTTAAAAAAAGTAACTAGCGAGAAACCTAGAAACTTTTTCTAGTGATATTGGAGACTTTTGGTTTCTACTTTTCTCATTGTGCAGCGGTTCGGTAGTTGGCCTCTTCCCAAAACAAAAGTACTCTACAGCCACAGCAGCAGTCCCAGCTCCAGATGTTCACCTCTGCTCCATGAACAGACTCAAAGCTGATGCTAGCTGATACTGTCAGATAATAAAGTCTATTAATGAAGAGTGTGGACAGAAACATTTAAAAAGTTAGAAATACTGTAACGTGTTGAAGCAGCTGGAGCTGCTAAAGTACTTAAAAGGATACTTTAACTTTTGATCTGTTTTGGCCAGGGATATATATATATATATATATATATATATATATATATATATATATATATATATATATTTCTAGTTTTTAATTTAAATTAAATCAATTTTTCCAGATATTACTGGAGCTTGAGTTTATAATATTAATATATCTGTCTATTATTTTATGCAGTCATCCACTAAAATACATTTAAATCAAAAAAATGTTGCTCTTTGAGACTGTCACAGTTGCACCAGATTCTGCTACACCTGCTCCTGTCAATCCCTGCCGCCCTCCCTCTCCAGAATACTAATTAAGCACACCTTCAAGTAATCCCGGCTCCAGGACTTATAAGCTCCGGTTCTCCTACCAGTCTCCGTCGGACCTTGTTCAAGCACGCTGAACCTTTCCACTTCCCTGTCCAGGTCCCGACTCCCCAAGCTGTCAACTTAGACTTCTGAAGAACTTCGAGATCATAAGACTCCTGCTTCAGCCAGTTACTCTATTGAGAATAAAACCTGTTAAACCAGTCCTGTCTCCGAGGGGTCCTTCATAACAGAGACAAATGTTATGTGATTAAGAGGCGATTATTCAAGTTTAAGAAATTAATTACAAAGCCTCTGGTTAATTAGATTATTTTTTTTAAATCAAGTTCCACCCCTGGTAAAAACCGTTGTTAACTTAAAGCTAACATGAGTGTATAGCTTGTTACATACTTCGTGAGAAGCAAGAAATTTGTTCTTGTTCTCGAGGCCCCAAGAACAAGAAAAAAGTTTGTATGGATCTGGTTAATTCATACTCCACGAGAAGCTTGTTTGCAACGGGGCGGGGATTACTGCAGAGGGGGTGTCTGTGTTTTTATGTCCATGGCAGGGACAAAGTTTGTCCTCTGTGGTGTCCTTGTCTTTAAATCCGACATGTGTTGTTAACATTTTTGTACTTTCACACCACCTCAATCAGCTGTTCATTAAAACTGTCCGTTCAGCCTTACATCAGAGGAAATGTGAAAGCCACAACTTTCCACTTCATTCATTTCCACATTGGCCACGTCCACCTCAAATGTCTGACTAATCACATAATACTTGTCAGATGCCCCCACAAGAAGAAAGTTCATTCACGTCGGCGACAGCAAAATGACGTTTTTGTTCTGGAACAAGAACAAGAAAAAAGGTCTCACTTCTCGCGGAGTGTGTAAAGGCCTTTAGTTATAAGCTAACGACTTGGTTGCTAAGCTATTTAAAAGTTAGCTGTAAGCTAGCATTTGAAGGTTAGCTATAAGCTAATGACAAACCTATGTAATGCTGATAATCAGAAACTACACAATAACCTTGCATATGTGGGTATCCTATAAACCAACACGTCAGGGTCAACTATAATCCACAGGTTACCAACCTGTACAGAGTCTGAGTGATTGTTATAGATAAGACCATGCCATGAGACGAGTTGAGGTTTATCTGCCTAATTTTTCTATCATTTGCATGTTTTGTTCACATGAAACAGACATTTTAAGAGCCTGAAAATTTCAAAACATATATCTTAGTGAAAAATAAACTTCCACACCTTGTGCATCCAATCAGTATTCTTCCATGAACTCTGCAGTTTAGTGAGCTACAGTAGCAGAGTAGTTCATGTTTGTCCGGGAAACCTTAATTTTTCTTTCATTTCATTAATGAAACATGACTGAGGAACGCAGTACAGACGATTCATCCCCATTAAAAAAAGAAAGAATAAAGCTATATGGTGATAGTTGCTTTTGCATTTCAGGACCCATTCCTACAGCGGGTAAAGGACTTGAACTTTTCAGTAGACTTCTTGGCCTGAACACCTGGTTATCAAACGCATGTATCACCCATGGGATGAAGTTAATTGAAAATTTAAATATCTTTTGGAACTGTAAGGAGCGATTCAGACCTGATGGTGTGCATCCAAATCTAACTGGATGCAGATTACTTGCTGCACACTTGCGTCATGCTGTTGGGACGGCAAACCCAAACATGATGTACAGATAAGAGCGAAGGACACAGCAGAGAGGCGATCAACTCCTAGCTCTCCCCCCTCACCAGACCCTCTTCTCCACATCACCCGAGGTCTTCAAAGGATGTCTCTATCCCGGTCTGAACCCCAGCGACCACCATCTACCAAGAAATACAGGGCTCCCCCTCCTCATCTTCCTCTTAGATCATCTGTCCTGGCAGAGCAGGGCACGGGAGGAGGTGCAGGAGGTTCAGAGAGCAGCAGCGGAATTCACAACAAAGATAACATGCCATGATGCGTTCAGGGTCCTTGCTGTAGTTTTGCTACTACTGACAGCTGTTCTGAGATCAAGCCTGGACCCAGTAGGATTCCTGTGTTAGTTAGTAAAATAAGGAATCAAACACGGTCAGTTTGTGGGGTGAATCGATCTAATCTGTTAACTGTACCTTGTATAACTCAGAATACAACAGAGACCAGTGTAAACTTCATAAAACTAGCTGTACTTAATGTTAGATCTCTGTCCAACAAGTCACTGTTAGTTAATGACTTCATCATTTCTCACAGTTTAGATTTGCTTTTTCTGACAGAAACATGGTTAACAGAAGACACAAGTGCTACAGTTCTTAATGAAACAGCACCCCCTCATTTTAGTTTTATGAATAAATGTGGAAACGGGAGGAAAGGGGGAGGAGAAGCTGCCTTATTTAAAGATTCATTCCAGTGTAAAGAGATTTCATTTGCTGATTTTACTTCTTTTGAATATCTTGGTTTTATTTTAAAGGCCATTCCTAAAATCCTATTTCTAATCATCTACAGACGTCCAGGACACTGTGTAAATTTTATTGATCAATTTTCTGAATTATTGTCGGTTAACTCTACTGATTTTAACCATTTCATCTTAACTGGGGATTTTAACATTCACATAGATAACATGACGGATGGTAATGTCAAGGAATTTTCTTCCATATTGGATGTTTGGTTTGTGGCAGCATGTAAAACAACCGACCCACATTCGAGGTCACATTCTGGACCTGGTTATTTCAAAGGGTGTTGATATTTCTTCTGTTGCGGTCACTGACCTGGCCATTTCTGACCATTTTTGTATTTTGTTTGATTTACTGATCACTCAGAATGTCCAACCAACCTGCTCCTCAGTTAGAAAGAGGTACATTAATGAAAGAACAAGTGCTAAGTTTGTGGAGGCCCTAGCTATGTTACCAACAACCAGTGCAGAGTCCGTTGTTGGACTCCTGGATCATTTCAATCTGAAAGTCTTGAAAGTAATGGATGCTGTTGCACCGATAAGAATCAAGAGCACTTTGATCAAACAGAAAACACCATGGAGAAACACCACTGTGGTTACCAGCCTAAAAAGAGAATGCAAAAAAACTGAGCGAAAATGGCCGAAAAATAAACTTCAAATTCACTATGAGCTGTACAAACAAAGCCTGCAAAAATAGGTTGGTAGTATTAGAGTTTTAGAGTATTACATTATCACCTCTGATTCAATATCGGCACCAAAATATGAGATGAACTTTGTGTCACTGGGGAGCGAATCTGAATTTTTTATACTTGAATATGAATTGGTCTGCAAACAAACCACAGTGGCAAACCGCTGAGGCCGTTGAGGAAACGGCAAGTGCCATTGCAGGAACTGCAACTGACATTGTAGTGAGAGTGGCTGGCCATTTGCTGTTTATGGATCTTGGTGTCTCTTCATTTCTCTCTGTCTGTCCCCCACTCCCACCTTCCCCTTGCCCCCTCTCTGCTGGTAGCCATTGAGAACAACTGCACAAAACTGCCGTTACTCCATCTGCGATCGACTAGTTTTGCCTCGCGTCAAGTCCTGGAAGTGTGGCACAAATGTTTGAATTTCAGATCTGAATTTGAATGGAGAGAACTGAAACTCCATCCATCCATTTTCTGCCGCTTATCCGGAGTCGGGTCATGGGGGCAGCTGCCTAAGCAGGGAAACCCAGACTTCCATTTCCCCGGCCACATTCACCCGCTCATCTGGAGGGATCCCGAGGCGTTCCCAGGCCAGCCAAGAGATGTAGTCCATCCAGCATGTCCTAGGTCTTCCCACTTTCCGGTGGGACATGCCCGGAACACCTCACCAGGGAGGCATGCAGGAGGCATCCTAACCAGATGCCCGAGCCACCTCATCTGGCTCCTCTCGATGTGGAGGAACAGCGGCTCTACTCTGAGCCCCTCCCGGATAACCGAGCTTCTCACCCTATCTCTAAGGGAGAGCCCGGCCACCCTGCGGAGAAAACTCATTTCGGCCACTTGTATTCGCAATCTCGTTCTTTCGGTCGCTACCCACAGCTCATGACCATAGGTGAGGGTATAAACGTAGATCGACTGGTAACTCGAGAGCTTTGCCTTTTGGTTCAGCTCCCTCTTCACCACAACAGACTGATGCAGAGTCCGCATCACTGCAGACGCTGCACCGATCCGCCTGTTGATCTCCCGCTCCATCCTTCCTTCACTCGTGAACAAGACCCCAAGATATGTGAACTCCTCCACTTGGGGCAGGACCCTATTGCAGACCCGGAGAGAGCACCCCACCCTTTTCCGGCTGAGGACCATTGTCTTGGACTTGGAGGTGCTGATTCTCATCCCTGCCGCTTCACACTTGGCTGCGAATCGCTCCAGTGAGAGCTGAAGATCATGGCCCAATGACGCCAACAGAACCACATCATCCGCAAAGAGCAGAGACCCAATCCTGAGACCACCGAACCGGATCCCCTCAACACCTCGGCTGCACCTACAAATTCTGTCCATAAAGGTTATGAATGAAATCGGTGACAGAAATCAGCCTTGGCAGCCTTGGCCGCACTGGAAACGATTCTGATTTACTGCCGGCAATGCGGACCAAGCTCTGACACCGGTCTTACAGGGACCGGACAGCTAGTACCAGCGGGTCCGGCACTCCATACTCCCGGATTACCCCCCACAAGAGTCCCCGGGGGACACGGTTGAATACCTTCTCCAAGTCCACAAAGCACATGTAGTTTGGTTGGGCAAACTCCCATGCCCCCTCAAAGACCCTGAAGAGGGTGTAGAGCTGGTCCACTGTTCCACGACTGGGACGAAAACCACACTGCTCCTCCTCAATCTGAGGTTCGACTATCCGATGGACCCTCCTCTCAAGCACCCCTGAATAGACCTTACCGGGGAGGCTGAGGAGTGTGATCCCCCTGTAGTTGGAGCACACCCTCCGGTCCCCCTTTTTGAAGAGGGGGACCACCACCCCAGTCTGCCAGTCCAGGGGAACTGTCCCCAATGTCCACGCGATGCTGCAGAGGCGTGTCAACCAAGACAGCCCTACAGCATCCAGAGCCATAAGGGACTCTGGGCGGACCTCATCCACCCCCGGGGCCTTGCCACCGAGGAGCTTTTTAACCACCTCAGTGACCTCAGACTCTGCTTCCTCATCAGAAGACATGTTGGTGGGATTGAGAAGGTCTTCGGAGTATTCCCTCCACCGCCTCACAACGTCCCGAGTCAAGGTCAGCAGCCCCCCATCCCCACTGTACACAGTGTTGACAGAGCACTGCTTTCCCCTCCCGAGCCACTGGATGGTGGACCAGAATCTCCTCAAAGCCGTCCGGAAGTCATTCTTCATGGCCTCTCCAAACTCCTCCCATGCCCGAGTTTTTGCCTTAGTGACAACCGATACCCATCAGCTTCCTCTGGAGTCCCACAGGCAAAAAAAGCCCGATAGGACTCTTTCTTCAGCTTGACGGCATCCCTTACTGCCGGTGTCTAAAAACGACTTCGGGGGTTACCGCCACGACAGGCACCGACGACCTTACGGCCACAGCTCAAGGCCGCCTCAACAATAGAGGCACGGAACACAGCCCATTCATACTCAATGTCCCCCGCCTCACCTGGGACATAGTTTAAGCTCTGCTGGATATGGGAGTTGAAACTCTTTCTGACAGGGGACTCTGCCAGACGTTCCCAGCAGACCCTCACAACATGCGTGGGTCTGCCAGGCCTGACTGGCATCCTCCCCCACCATCTGAGCCAACTCACCACCAGGTGGTGATCTGTTGACAGCTCCGCCCCTCTCTTCACCCGAGTGTTTAGAACATGCGGCAGCAAGTCTGATGACACGACTACATCATCGAACTGCGGCCTAGAGTGTCCTGGTGCCAAGTGCACATGTGGACACTCTTATGTCTGAACAAGGTGTTTGTTATGGACAGTCCATGAGGAGCACAGAAGTCCAACAACAAAGCACCACTCGGATTTAGATTAGGGCAGCCATTCCTCTTTATCACGCCCCTCCAGTTCTCGCTGTCATTGCCCACGTGTGCATTGAAGTCCCCCAGCAGAACGAGGGAGTCGCCGGAAGGAGTGCTCTCCAACGCCCTCTCCAAGGACTCCAAAAAGGGTGGGTATTCTGAACTGCTATTTGGTGCATAAGCACAAACAACAGTCAGGACACGTCCCCCCACCTGAAGGTGGAGGGAGGCTACCCTTTCGTCCACCGGGGTAAACCCCAACGTACAGGCGCCAAGTAGGGGGGCAATGAGCATGCCCACACCTGCTCGGCACCTCTCACCGGGAGCAACTCCAGAATGGACGAGGGTCCAGCCCCTCTCAAGGACAGTGGTTCCAGAGCCCAAGCCGTGCGTTGAGGTGAGTCCAACTATATCTAGCCGGAACCGCTCAGCCTCGCACACCAGCTCAGGCTCCTTCCCCACCAGAGAGGTGACATTCCACGTCCCTAGAGCTAGCTTTTGCAGCTGAGGATCAGACCGCCAGGGTCCCCGCCTCTAGGAGCCGCCCAGCTCACAATGCACCTGACCCCTATGGCCCCTCCTGCAGGTGGTGAGCCCACGGGAGGAGAGGCCCATGTCACCCTTTCGGGCTGAGCCGAAAGGGACGATTTGAGCCGCACTTCGTCTGGTCCCTCCCCTAGACACCTGTTTGCCATGGGTGACCCTACAAGGGGCATGAGCCCCCGACAACATAGCCTCTAGGATCGTCAGGACGCACAAACTCCTCCACCATGATAAGGTGGCGGTTCAGGGAGGACAGAACTGAAACTGAACTACGAAAATAGAAAGGGAAACAAATTTTTCAAATATAAAAGTTTCAACTTTACTACAATACACATTCAAAATACAAAGATTCAATATCAAATATGGTCATTTGGATTCAATTTTTCAAAGCAGTTATTCAAACACGCACGTTTAGGTTCAAATTGAACAATTCATATTCAAATATAAAGAATTCAGATTCACTCCCCAGTGGCACAAAGTTTATCCCATACCAGAATCAGATCCAGAATGTGAAGGTGAACAACACAATAAACCGCCACTGGAACAGGACACCTCTGCCAGATCATTACCTGCAATGGTACAACATTACGGATCATGTCGGATTATGTTGGATTACTCCAAGAGGATTCCAGAAGCCTTGGTTATATTAAGTCAAGTTATCTTATCTTATCCTATATTTCTGATTATTGATCTGCCTAAACTATGTTTAGAAAAGTCTCTTTCTGATCCAAACTGCTGTGGCCAGGGTTATAATGAGAACTAGCAGCAGAGATTATATTTCTCCAGTTTTATCTTCTCTTCATCAGCTCCCTGTTAAGTCCAGAATAAAAATGAAACTGAATCTCCTCACATATAAAGCTCTTAGTGACCAAACTCCAGTGGATCTTAAAGGCAAGGCAAGGCAAATTTATTTCTATAGCACATTTCATGTACAAGACAATTGAAAGTGTTTTACACAAAGCATTACAGCAGGGTGCAGAAAGGAATACAAGTGCATTAAAAAAACAAAGATAAAAAAAGTGCAATTAATGAAATAAAAACAGAAGGATGATGCTAAAATAAAATGGATAAAATGCAAGAAATAAAGTTCCAGTGGGGGGAAAGACAATATTAAAACATGATTCCAGCTTGAAAGAACCAGATGTAGATTTTGATTTCTAAATAAAAACTAGTGAAATGCAGCAGAGAACAGGTATGTCTTCAACCTTGATTTAAATAAACTGAGTGTTTCAGCTGATCTGAGGCTTTCTGGGAGTTTTTTTCCGGACATGTGGAGCATAGAAGCTGAATGCAATTTCTCCATGTCTGGTTCTGACTCTGGGAACTGATAAGAAACTGGAACCAGATGACCTGAGGGTTCTGGTAGGTTCATACTGGGTCAAGAGGTCACTGATGTATTTTGGTCTTATACCGTTGAGAGCTTTATAGACCAGCAGCAGAACTTCTATTCACTGACGAATAGGCAGCCAGTGTAAAGACCTCAGAGCTGGACTGATGTGGTCCACTTTCTTGGTCTTAGTGAGGACTCGAGCAGCAGATTTCTGAATAGGCTGCCGGTGTCTAATTGATTTTTTAGGTAGAACCTGTAAAAATACTGTTACAATATTCAAGCCGACTAAAGATGAAAGCATGGACTAGTTTTTCCAGGTCCTGCTGATACATCAGATCTTTTACTCTTGATGTATTCTTAAGGTAATAGTAGGCTGACTTTGTAATTTCCTTAATGTGTTTCTCAAAGTTAAGGTCTGAGTCCATCAATACACCCAGATTTCTGGCCTGGCTGGTGGTTTTTAGGTCTATAGACTGAAGCTCTGTGGTGACCTTTAATCGTTTCTCTTTGGTTCCAAAGACAAACACCTCAGTTTTGTTTTGATTAACTGAAGAAAGTTTAGGCACATCCAGTCATTAATCTCCTCAATGCATTTACCAAGAGCCTGTATGGGGCCTCGGTCTCCTCGTGACATTGTAATATATATCTGTGTGTCATCTTCGTAGCTATGGTAACTAATTTTGTTTTTCTTTATGACGTGTGCCAGTGGGAGCATGTAGATGTTAAACAGAAGAGGCCCCAGGATGGAACCTTGATCGTAAAGATCTCAGAGTTCCAGATGTCCCCAACAGAGCACTTTACTTGTGGTTCCCACAGGTTCTAAAAGTTGAATGGAAGGCAGAACCTTCAGTAATCAGACCCTCCCTGTGGAACCAGGTCCCAGTTTGGCCTCAGGAAGCAGACACCTTCTTTACCTTTAAGATTGGGCTTCAAACTCTCCTTTTAGATTAAATTATTGTTGGGGCTGGTTTGGGTGACTCTTAGCCACACCTTTTATAATGCAGATGGATGTCTTTCCTGGTTCTGATTCTCCTGGAGGGTTAAAAGGAAGTTTTTCTTTTTCATTGTCTCCTTGTGCACCTCAGGATGGAGGATTGAATCAAAGAGAAAATTGTATGCAATCAGTTGGTTTTCCTTAGCTAGATAATTATTTATATGAAATGGTTTATATGAACACAGTTATAACCTGGACTAACAAGGATCATATAATGGATTAGTTTTAAATGGTAGATAACTGGACTGTTTCTGTAAAGCATACCAGGAGAAGACTTTGTCACGAGTTTGCAATTTACAAACAAAGCTGAACTGAATTAGTAAGCAAAAAAGTATAACAAGTTGGAAAAAGACCTCTAGCCTTCAATGAATGGTATTCAGAAGCAGCCAAATAAATCACTGAGCTCAGTGACCTCCCATTGACTGCATGAAGCCTCACCAGCACAAAGAGTTTATCGACGATTTGAGGCTTCGCAAGGAAGAACTTCAAGCTTAGTGATGGTCCTCTGACACCCGAGACCCTGACGCATGCACCGCAGCTCATGAAGCTAAAGCTTGGTTTGGTCACACAACCTCATTGGAATTTGGCTCCAATGCTAAAATAATCCAGATAGAACAAAACTTCTGTGTGTGAAAGCAAGAGTGCTGTTATCAAAGCCTCAGTCTTATACACATTTGTGCAGTAGTTTTGTTCAATGGTCAGAGTAACATGTTTACATTAATTTTAAAATAATTTTTAGTCTGACTGAAACATTATGTGGGTTATCTTCTAGACAAATATTAAACATGGTCAATTCAGAAGTGGAGATCATTGCTGACAGTTGTTGATATTTCCAGAAGTGGACACAATGAATGCTGTCCTACAGAAAATGACAGACCAGAGGTACTTCATCATCTTACATTTTACAACCACTGATGGTTATCAGTAGCCAGCCGGTAAGAACAAGGGCCCAGCTAGCACAGTGACAACAGCTGGGATGCAAGAAAACTGGCTGCAAACACTAAAATGATGCCTCCGGTACATCCTTAACCTATTTTTCCATCATGCACTTCATATCTGAGCTAGCCTTCCAGATGGTAAACATGCAGTGAATTATCTTCTGTGTGTAGGAGTGTTGCTTTTCCAAAAAGCTGTAACTACACGACCATCAGAGTTTTTATGCCTTCTACATTCTGCAGAGCATGTACACATTTATATAGAGAGAGCTGGCTCAACTGGTACAGAAAGACAGGATATTTTATATTTTTTATATTTATCATATTTGCACAGTTTGAATCTGATGTTGGTAGTTGTCAAATGTACATACATGATTATAATAAAGTCGCCACCTGGGAAGCAGACTACTGACAGAGTTGCAGCAACCACAGTAACAAGTAAGCCAGGTTGAAACTCATACAGACACGTATCATTGCTAGTGGATTTATTTCTAAAGAAGGAACAGAATGCACCTCTGTTTGGTTCACTGCTTCCCTGCATTTTAGTTGAGTGACCACTGTGAAGATCCATCCATCCATTGCCTATACTGGTTATTCCAATGCAGGGTCAGGACACAGCAGTCCATCACAGGGCCCACCGTATAGATTTCCAAGGAGAAGTGCCACTAATATATTCAGTGGCATTTATACTTCATGGTCATCAGTTCAACTGGAGTTCACTTAACACTATACGTGACCTGAGGCAGCAAAACCAGACAGAACCTCCAACAGACACAGTGAGGTTAAGCTAAGCCGACATTTATCCTTTCATTCAACAGAGGATGTTAATATTGCACATAGATACAAAGAAATACTCAGCTCTGTTGCTCACACATCTAAACTTACAATAGCTTCACAATGAGGTAAGAAATAATCTAAATTTAAAAAAAGGGAAAATGCATGCTAAGAGAGCATCAAACAAAACATCCATTTGGCCAAATATAAGGGATCCAACTTCCCAGCTTCAAACTGCTCAGACTTTAAGTTAAAAAAAAGTCCAACTAAAGAAGAAAGAAGAAAGCTTTTTATTTTCTTTTGTCAAGTCTAGCATAAGATCTTGGGCTTATTAGGACTTACTTTGGTCTTACTGTCAGGCTTGTTTTACTCCAAGAAAAGATGAAAGAAATTATAAGATCAGGGAACCCTGTGGAGGAGCTGCAAGTCAATGATCACTCAGTCCTCTCTCACCATCTACTCCTAAACCATCCACTGTCCCCTTAGCTGTTTCACTTTTCACATCTTCTGAGAAAGCATGCGACTGTTCTGCTGTTGGGACTTAATTACGGCTTTAAATAAGTGAAATCTCAGGTTTTAAACATTTCATGTTTACAATGGTCACATTTAACAAAAACCTTTTATTTACACATTGTGTAAGACGACTGACATTTAGAAAACTTCCAGCTCTGAAATGGGCTTCACACTAACATTAGCACCAACATAAGGGAACAAATGACAGAAACATATTGAATTCAATATGTTGGAAAAATCTGCTCTTTTTCTATAGTTTTACAATATATATATATATATATATATATATATATATATATATATATGTCTTTGTCTGAATTAAAAAAAAAAAATGTCAACACGAAAGAAATAGAAGAAAATTTTGCGGAATGATGTGATTTCCAAGCTGCACAGTGGTAGGGTGGTTAGCACCACTGCTTCTCAGTAAGAAGGTCAATTAAATGTAAGAATTAAATCTTATCTTTATTGCAAAGTCTTCTTGAATAAATGAAATGACTGAAAATGTGTTTAATTTCCCCCCAAAGTAAATTATAATGTTAGAAAACAATCTGCAGGATCTTGCTATTTACTTTAACGTAACTAAATGTTTTATAAAACATCAAATGGTAATTTAAAAGTCTGATAAAAACATTACAGTTATTTTGTTATTGTATTTGAATGAACTAAACAACAGGAAAAACACTGACTTTGTTCAAACACTTCAGAACTCAAATATTCATGAGTAGTCCTGAGTGTTTGTATTAGCTCTTGCTAATTTTGGCAACTCTAGCTGCCACACAGGCTCACACTACTACACTACCACCACCGTGCTTAACAGTTGGAAGGTGTTTGTATTATATTGCGTTTTATCTGAAGCACCATGTTTAGGCCACTATATTAGCAAAGCTCAACTATATAGTACTTGAACATACAGTATGTTGCAGATATGCTTTATCCATATAAGTACTATTTCTATACACTTCATATTTCTGACAGGTTTGCAGTTTCTGCAGGTTATAATTTCCACAAGATGTTATGTTTCTAACCCCTTTGAGGCAAAACAGGAATGTATCTTGCCAAAGGTCTAAACTTACACAGTGTTTGCTGGTGTTTGATTAAAGGCCTGAAGCCACACCTAAGGCAGCATTAGATAACGTAAAAAATGTGTTTGTCAAAGTTCACCTGAATAGTTGTTGCCAGACTTTACTTACATAACAGTGACGTGGCGAGAATGCATTCCAGCTTGAGTGGTTTGTGTAGTGTTTCTAGAATGAGGAATAATCACGAGTCGATATCTCACTCATCTCAAGAGAAACTGGGTCTGGTGTGATCATGTCTATGAGAAACCAGAGCACCATAGAGATGTGTGTGTCTCTGCTGTGAGGAAATATCAAGGTGTGCTGCCTTGTAGATTTTTACTTCAATGGTAACACAGGTTCTGAATGCTTCTTTGCAAAGATATCATCTTATGCTGTGACATGTTGTAGGAAAGTTGATAAATATTTTTTGTTTTGTACTAGAAAATGCTGCTTGCTTAGATTAGTTTGACCTACATCTATTAACTTGGATAAATGAAGTGTGTTAATGTAGCACTTTTTTAGTCTTGTTAACCAATCAAAGCATTCACAGTGCTGTTTGATCTACTTTAAACGAACCCTGGTCTGCCTCCACGGATAGTACGGCTTGTTTGTTGTGAAGGATCATTCAAACTCTGGTGCGGAAAGAAGAAGCGAACTCTGGGCTGCTTGAAAACCAGGGTCGCCGGTTCACTCTAAAGACTAAAGCATAAATTTACATAATTTTACTGGTGCAACATTTTTACACTCAAAATTATTGAATAAGTGGAAACTAGTTAATTCATGTATTTACCTTATCGACTGATTAGTCAAAACAAACAAAAGAAAAAGAAAGAAATAATAATAAAAAGCTGACATGAACTATTTTAACTGGTACAGTAAATTGCAAAATTGAGTAAATATAACTGAAATAATAATGCAAGTCACTGGTTTATTTCTTTGAAATAGAGGTAAGTCAGGATTATATTAAGAATAGATTAGATAATGCTACAAAGCTGATAACTGATAAGACGATCATCTCATACAAACGAACTGTTATATTTAATGTTTAAAACTCAAAGTAAGGAAAAATCTGAATTAAAAGTTTACAGTTTGAGTGCAGTTTGTTTGCAGTGTAAAAGCAATAGATAAGGAGAAGACCATGCAGGGCACCAAAGCGAGGAAGTGACGTAAGGTTCATCGTAGCGCAACATACTCGGTATCTCACTGCCTCTCCTGCTGGTCATACTGTGCTCTGTGGACCTGTCGGGCCTTTGGGGCCTCGGACTCCCCCTTGTCTCCCCCTGATGCTTTGGGGTGCGGTGTGATCACAGCCCCCTTGCAAGCACACATTTCATCCTTGTTGCACGCTCACAAACGTGCTCGTCTCTCCATCCGCTTCCAACTAGATGTTGCTGATGTTTTTGTGTTGGTACGTTTCTCTACAGGTATGTTTGATGACTGTTCACATCATCATTATCCTATTTTCTTTATGTATCATGTAGTACTGTGGTAGTTTATATTGTTTTTTTTGAATACTGATGAGATTTAGGCAGCCTAGACAACTTTTATTTCCACATTTCAATTCTGTCCTTTTCTCTTTTTCTCTCTTCCTCTGTCTCCCTGTCACGTTCGGCACTATCAAGACTAAAGAAAATAAGATTACAATAAAAATCCATCCATCCATCCATCCATCCATCCATCCATCCATCCATTTTCTGCTGCTTATCCAGAGTCGAGTTTCAGGGGCAGCTGCCTAAGCAGGGAAACCCAGACTTCCCTCTCCCCAGCCACATTCACCAGCTCACCTGGAGGGATTCCGAGGCGTTCCCATGCCAGCCGAGAGATGTAGTCCGTCCAGCGTGTCCTGGGTCTTCCCTGGTGTCTCTTTTTGGTGGGACGTGCCCGGAACACCTCACCAGGGAGGTGTCCAGGAGGCATCCTCACCAGATGCCCGAGCCACCTCATCTGGCTCCTCTCGATGTGGAGGAGCAGCGACTCTACTCCTAGCCCCTCCAGGATCACCGAGCTTCTCACCCTATCTCTAAGGGAGAGCCCGGCCACCCTGCGGAGAAAACTAATTTCGGCCATAGGACCATAGGTGAGGGTAGGAACTTAGATCGACCGGTAAATCAAGAGCTTTGCCTTTTGGCTCAGCTCCCTCTTCACCACGACAGACCGATGCAGAGCCCACATCACTGCAGACGCCGCACCGATCCGCCTGTCCATCTCCCGCTCTATCCTTCCTTCACAAGACCCCAAGATACATGAACTCCACCACTTGGGGCAGGACCCTATCGCAGACCCGGAGAGAGCACTCCACCCTTTTCTGGCTGAGGACCATGGTCTTGGACTTGGAGGTGCTGATTCTCATCCCAGCCGCTTCACACTTGGCTGCAAATTGCTCCAGTGAGAGCTGAAGATCATGGCCCAATGAAGCCAAAGAACCACATCATCCGCAAAGAGCAGAGACCCAATCCCGAGGCCACCAAACCGGATCCCCTCAACACCTCGGCTGCACCTACAAATTCTGTCCATAAAATGAACAGAATTGGTGACAAAGGGCAGCCTTGGCCGAGTCCAACCTGCACTGGAAGCATTTTGATTTACTGCAATCAAGCTCTGACACCAGTCGTACAGGGACAGGACAGCTCGTACCAGCGGGTCCGGCACTCCATACTCCCGGAGTACCCCCCACCGGAGTCCCCGGGGGACACGGTCGAATGCCTTCTCCAAGTCCACAAAGCACATGTAGATTGGTTGAGCAAACTCCCATGCCCCCTCAATGACCCTGAAGAGGGTGTAGAGCTAGCTTTTGCAGCCGAGGATCAGACCGCCAGGGTCCCTGCCTTTGGCAGCCCCCCAGCCGCCCAGCTCACATTGCACCCAGCCCCTTCTGCAGGTCGTGAGCCCACGGGACGGGAGGACCATGCCATGTCACCCTTTCGGGCTAAGCCTGACCAAGCCCCATGGGCAAAGGTGTTTTATTATCAAAATAATAAAAATATTCCAAACATCAAGGGCAGCCATTTATAAAACATCTCTGCCTGGTAGAGCAAATCTGTCCGGCAAAATGTGGCACACAGACCACCGTTCTGTATGTTAGGATGCTGGACAGGACAGGGTTGAAGAAAAAAAAAAAAAAAGAATAAAGTGCAGTGTGAAAGCAAACCAAACTAAAGGATGGTTTTTCAGAATCCCCCACCCAATAGAATCAGGTGCCCCAGACTATCCTGGTGTGAATGTGCCCTTAAGGCCCATTTATGCTCCAAGCTAAAAACAGATACAAAGCCTTTTGTTAGTCACAAGTAGTACCACCACACCGCAGAATGATGGACTCCAAATAATTAGAAAATTGTTTTCTTGATCTTCCCAGACAACAGTTGCTTCTCTAAGATCATTGCTGATTGTCTTTCCTCCTTGGCATTGTGTTGCCACACATTTAAAAGCTGCAGACCAACAAACTGGCCAAACTTCTAATTTTTATAGGAGTGGTTTAATTTGCTTTTGATCAACTAATCGAGTGTAATTAGAAGCTGCTGGCTTTATCTTTAGAAAAAATGGAGGGCATTATTTCTCTGTCACAAAACTGTAAATTATATATGGTACATGGTTTAATATGCCGAATATAGAAACACTTCTTTCTTTCCTGACAAGGTTAAATAATGGTTGACCTGCATTATTATTAATAATGTCTCAAAGGTGGTCTCCGTTCCAATTCTGTGCTCCCTCCCTTACTTTGATATGTAAAGCCACCTCCTCACCGTGTACACTGTGTAGGTGTCCAGCTCATTCTGTTTCTGTCCCTAAAACCTGCTCCAGTTTTTATGCTAATCCTTAGGCCAGACACTCACAAGATGATCAGAAAGGATAACACAGTCCCACAAAGCAGCACATGGGAGCATACACAGTTCACACCAATTGTTCTGATTGTACTTGTGCATTTCATTAAAAAAATCTAATCTAGCATTTTCTAATGCACTTAAATGAGATTGTAGAGACTGATATGATGTTAGAATAGCATTGGATTAAACCTGTATGTGTGGCTGAAAGAATACTTTATTTTTGTATCTTTGCATAGACCAATGTTGTATGATAAACTTCTCCCATTTGTGATTTTCAGTTGCTTAAATATTCACTGATCTCAAATGTTTCTTGAGGCCACTTTTTCTGAGATGGCTTCTTATCTGTAAGGTTGCATTTAGTTTCACCGTGAGTCTGTATAGCAGCCTGAAGACTGGGTAAGAAGCTCTTACAGCCGGAGGGCCTATCTGCTGAATGATAAATGATGCTGATGAAGAAGTTTGTATGTTAAATTTTGCAGATGGTTCAGACTAATCACTTTACAAGTTCTCTTTGTGTTTCTCTATATTTCACAGCTTTCCCCTTCTTTTTAAATCACGTCTCTTATCCCATATTCTCTGATTGCCTTTTCTCTGCTGTGCTCTATTCGTTTCTATCATGATAGAAACTGCTTCAAGTGGTGATGAAATTAATGGTAAGCCAAGATATGAATGAAGATTTTAGTTACGATTTAACACCCTTACCCTAAACTTTCCAGAACTTTCTATCAAGTGCTGTCAGCTTAAAGATGGAACATCTAACAAAACCAAAGTTCAATGACAGAACAATTTAATATATCATTGAAAGCTATTGGTCTCTAATCACTTAAAAACAATAATAAATGAATGGACAAACAACTATGTGAAGTGAGACCCCTAAGAACTTTAAAACTGCAGTACCAGCTTTGTTTGATAGGAGTAGGAGCAGTGGTTTTCAAAATCAGAGTCGCCAGATAATTTAAGGGAGTCGCCAGATAATCGTAGAAAATATGTAACTTACATTTATCAAATAAATTGGGGATTTTTTTCATTTATTTATTTTTTTTTTTTTTACCAGGGCTGGTAAGGCAAGTTTGTTTGTACAGCAAAATTCAATGACCGGGGGATTCAAAGTCCTTTACAGAAACATTGAAACAGCAGAAAATAAGAAGCATTATTTAAAACTAAACCAAAGAAAATAATAAGAAAGAAAATCAGATAAAAACAGTATTAAGGCATGATAAAGTCTTAAAACTCAAGCTTAAAAGAATTCTAATAAAAACTATTCTAATGCAGCAGAAAACTGGCGTCTTTAACCTGGATCTAAATAAGCTCTTTTCTTACCTGTTAAATCTCTGAAATTATGTTTTTAACACAGTAACAACAAAGTTAGTAAACATGCCACATTAAAAATCAGAATTTGACATAACCTCCGCGAGAGATGCAGATTTCAGGCATGCTGGTACTTTGTCACAGCAGTGAACCACCACAACTGTTTTATCCTCCTTATTTATGAAGTTTTCCAGCCTTACATTTGGAGGATGCTGCAGGATGACTCATTTGATAGATCACACAATTAATCACTGAGTAATCACATGGTGGTGGGGGTCGCGGACAACAATAAATCTTTTCTTGAGGGTTGTGGCTCAAAAAAGTTTGAAAACCACTGAGATAGAGCACCGATTGAGATAAATAACGTCTTAAAAGGACCATAGAAGATGACAGTATACATGTACCCATGGTGAAGTAGTTACCTGTAGTGCAGTCATCGCTGCACCTGAGGCCACTGGATCCACTCAGATTAAAACATGTTTATGTCAGGAAGAATGTTGGCCACTGACGGCCACCGTACATTAACAACTGCGCTTGGTATTTGAAGTAATTGCTATACCCATCTTTACCACAAGATGTCAGTAATTCTTAAACACATGTTAAACTCTTTTTTTCTCCAGAAAAGAAACTAGTCTAGACTGTGAGTGTGTCTCAAGACACACACTTATGTGAGTGCACTGGAATGCAGTGCACTCACATAAGTGGAGCACAAATGGAGCACTGACGTTTTGCACTTACCAGTAGTGACGTACCAGCATTTGACTGCGATTCTTCTGCCCGCTTTAATTTACAGAATAAATTTCCATCTCTTGATTTTACTTTCTTTTGTTTACTCCTTACTTACTGTAAGCTTTGTCACATTCAAAGCTGACGCAGGCTCCTCTGAGCATGAGTTAGAACACAGCTTATTTGTTTATTTTAAGGTATATGACCCTCCTACATGCTGCCTAACGGCTCCATTAATATACTTTTTTTAGGACAATCTGTCCAAGTTCTTACAAAATCCAAATCCAAAATTACGTTCACAGTCAACACACATTGCATGTCATCGTACTTTTATGCTGTTAAATGCCTTTAAAAGGCCCTGATTTGTGAAACAAAGTACCCTTGCCTCCACTGTATTAGTCTACTTCAGTAGATAACAATAGAAACCATGAGCACACACGTTCATGTGTCTTTGCATGTCTCCCCCATACCTGTTAGTATAAAGTGCAATTTAAAACACTAATAAAACAGCTTTAAATATGCAAAGATATCTTCACTGGATTAAAGTACTTTGCATCATTTACATCTGTTCTTACTGGTGTTTACACTGATACAGTTCACATGTGGCAGCAGGAAACCGATTATAATAGAAATCATTGTTTAAAAGATGAAATGCAGTAATGAAGAAGCTAAAACAGGGATGCAGAAAACTTTTGATTGAAACCTTTTATTGAATTATTTCTCTCTTGTTGCCTCCTCTTCTCCACACCACCGTCCTAGCCCCCAGGTGGTAAATGCCTGAGTGCCACTGCTGGCTCAGTGGTTTGATGCCACAGTGACCTACGGTGAACACACACTGGCAAACATTATTTATGTTTATATGTACTTTATGGGTATGTTGCAGACTCTTATCTAAAGTGATGTACAGTCAGCTACGGCTTAGTCAGCGGTACCATCGAAACGGTCCGGTTCCCTAACCAGCGGTGTTTCCTAATCAGTTTTCAGATCAAGGACCATTTCGTTTATGCCACAGACACAACAATGTTCAAAAACACCACAGTGGTTCAACAATCATAAATAAACATACGGAACCTATAGCATTAATAATTTCTAACACTTATAGCCCATCTATAGCCGCGAAACTGGCTAAAAAACTGCTAACATTTACGTTGCTAACTCTACTGCAGCCTCTAAGAAATGATCAGATCCATCACTGTTGTCAGGGATAGAAGAGATAGTGGTGGTAAGGCGACAAAGAAAAAAAAAAGAAAAAGAGGGACAACGCCAACTGGGGAAGTCAAACCCCCAGTAAAACTAAAAAAGATAGGTCCAAACAACTGCACCTCAGCAAATGGATTCCCATTAAAGAAGTTATATTTTATTTTACAATTTCATTTTTTTAAAAAAAGACCACAATGGATAAAAAAAAATAAAAGCTGACAATTCCCAAAATAACCATTGCAGGGGTTTCCAATACACGGCGGTTGCAACCCTGTAAACGAAATGTTAGTACATGCAATACAAGAATACAAAATAAGTAAATCAAAACAAGGATCAACAAAACTGAAGAAACCAAACAATAGTAACAAAAAACTGGGCTGCAGCCACAGTGTTCGATCATTGTAATTTACCCCTAGCCTAGGGCATAAGAATAAATTGTCAGTCACAAATTTGTTCCTCCACCTGCAGGTGCACTGGAGGAGCGGGTGGGAATCCATACGGAGACAAAACAGCAGAATAATATCCCACTCTGTCTACAGAGCGAATGTAGTCTTACCTAAACATCCCCAAAATGGGAAGAAGAGACCAGGAATACTGCAAAAGGTCCTGATGAGCTGCCCTGGCACCAAACTCAGTCCCGACCCAGAGTACACCACAAAGGTGAAATGCAGCTTCCAGCTGTTGCAGCTGTGCAGCTTTCCACACAGCTGCAACAGTCGACACACCGCAACACTGCAGAAAACCAAGTAGGTGTAAATACCCAAGGACCACCACATCCACAGCAGAAAAGGAAAGATTATGGCACTTTCGATTGTAGGGTAAAGCTGACATTTTGGCACGCCAGCCACCCAAACCCATACTGAAGGGACAAACACCTGCCCTGATATAACGCGCTCTACTCCGCCCCACAATTACTGCCATATGCGCTACACCTTGCGCTTATCAGGAGGGAGAGAGGAGCTAAGGGAAAACTTACTCCACCCCAATAGGTAGCATGCTGCCATTTATATTAGAATTATGATCGAATAACTTCATACTTTGTTGATATCTATACAAAACAGCCTCCGCCTGCATCGGTACCGAGGAGTCGGTGGCCACCATTATTCAGCTTTGTAAAACTGGTTGAAAGTCCCTCCCCTTCCGCTACGTCAGCAAGATGGCGTCAGTTTAGTGCGCATAGTGTTCATCGTTTCACACTAGATTTTTGGCCGAGTTTAGGGAAGCATCCGGGTACTTTCAGAGTTCTTACTAAAAGTTCTGTGTCAGCGCACTATGCACTTAAATGTAGTGTTGGAAGAATAGAAGGGACACACCCTGTGACTTGGTAGTTTGCCTAGATCATGAATTATTACTGCAACTAACAGGTTTACTTTTACCATGCTGCTTTAAATATTTCATCTTAAGGTCGTCACAACTGCACTCTAAGCAATTAATTTCAAATCAAAATGGTCAAATCACTATTATTTGCAGTAGAATTAACATCTATTGGTATAGATGAGTGATCTAAGCCCACATAGCAATAATCAACAAAAGTTCTGAATGCATGGACCCGCTATTAAACTAGACAGGACTTTAGCTTTGCTATCGTAAACTGCAAAGAAGCTTACAGGCTCTCACACACTGGGTGTGAGACACACGCATTCAGCTTGTTCACATGCCACACGTAGTATTTCTCATGCACAGAAATCAGGGATGTCCAGCACAGATGTTTTTAAACTGGAAAATGGAACGTGCCTCACACTAGCATAGAAGCACAGCTACCGAAGCAGTCAAGAAAGAATTGTTGTATCTGGGTGGGATGTGGGTCATTGTGAGTACCAGAACAAGAGCAGTTAACTTTCTAAGAGTCAAATGTTTAAATCTAATCACCAGTTTTTAAAGTTTTATCTTCAGGAGTTAACCCACAGAAATCCGTCAGATTGCACCATGTTTTCAAAGCACCATAATAAACTAAATAAGCTAGGTCACATGGAACTTAACGTCATTACAAAGTGGACATTTTAAACTCTCACAGTCTTTATTTGACGTTGATGAGTAAAACCGGTTATATGGTCATCTGAGTTCGCTGTACAAAAATAAGAATCTGAGTGTTAAAGTGGGATGTGATTGGATGATGAGACTCTTTCTACATTCTCATTATTAATTTATTTAGTTTTTAATGTTGCTGTTTATAGATAAAAAGGTCTAATAAGCTGTGTTAGTTCCAGGTTCTAGTGGGAAATGTTTTGCAAATAAATCCATAATAAGACAAATTTAACCCTTTTTTTCCGTTTATTTACTGAATAATGTTTTATAGGCAATGACTCATAGGATGTTAATTCTGGGTTCAAAGTGGGCAATAATATCATTTTTACTCAGTGTTCAATAAACACTGAACCAGTCCGGACCTTAACTTGAACATTTTTTTATTTTATTTTGGCCATTGTGTATTTTTTTGACACCGCTGTTCTAGAAAGCTCTACTGAGCAAAGAGCAGCTAAACCAGCTAGCTAGACGTCAGGTGTGTAGCTACAGAGATGATAGTTTAAGCGTAATGCAGTCTGGAGTTCATTTTGTTTGGTGTGCTTAAAGTTGTACTAAGGCTAATACAGAGATGTGGATGGTGAGAAGTTTTATGTATTTATTGATTAAAACGTGAAAGGACATGTTTTAAAAGTTGTGGGGATATGGTTAAAGAGTTTTTCATCAGTTTTCTACTCAGGATTTTTAGAGCAGGTCTAAAATCATGATTCCCGTCAACAGACTGACAATAAGGCAAGCATGGGTCAACCCCCCCCCTAACATTCGAACATTGTGAGTAGGCATACCAAATACATTAACCTTGCAATCAACTAGCTAGCTAACTGTTCTTTGTTATTTAAATACATCTTCCTTAGAGGCTAATATTTCCATAACTTGGGCTGTCTACTTACCAAGGAGAAACTGCATTTGTGTTGTGAATAATCAAACTGAAATAAGGCACCACAGCAGACATGGCAACCCAAGCAGAACCTATAGTGCATGGCTTTGAGAACAGCACATTGACTGAGAGAACTGAGGTTTTAGAAATAATCAAGGCCAAGAGACACCGTAGATTAATTTTGTGCAGAGCTACAGCTGATTACTTACCTGGTACTCTTACAAGCATGTAATGGGGACAACAGAGATAATGGATACACTGATTCACTGCTGCAACTGTGGGACTGAGTCTCTCAGGCCCCTGTTGGTTTGCTGCACCAGTGTATATTGGTAAAATCCTTGGCAGCTACAACATACCCATAATGAGAATGTAAGATTCAAGGTTTAATAATGTTGGTAAGTGAGTCTCCTGCTGGAGGTTGACTGAAATATTTACAGTTTAAATTCCAAAACAGTTGGAACTCTGCTAAAAGTGTAAATACAAAGAGAATGTAATGATTTGCAAACCTCATAAACCCATATTTTATTCCAAACAGAATAAAAACAACATATCAGATGTCAAAAACTGCAACATTTTACCATTTAATTGAAAATATGAGCTGATTGTGAATCCGAAGGCAGCAACACGTCTATAAAAAGTTGGAACAGGGGTAAAAAAGAAAAGGTTGGAAAAGTAATTGGCACAAATTTAAAACAATTGGAGGAGCATTGAACAACTAATCAGGTTAACTGGCAACAGTACAGGGTACAAAAGGAGCATTTCAGAGGCAGTTTCTTAAATGGAAAAGTGAGCTCAGGTTCACCTGTCTGAGGCAAACTGGGTCTAAAAATTGTGGAAGAATTTGGAGAATTAGGAGGAATCTCTGTGTGCATGGGACAAAGCCAAAGGTCTAAACTCAGGTGCGATTCCATTAAAACCAGACATGATTATCTACTGGAAGTCACTGCATGTACTCAGGAAGACTTCCAGAAGCCACTGTCTGTTCACCCTGAAATCTGCAAATGCAGGTTAAAGCTCCATCATGCAAAGAAGAAGCCAGATGTGAACAAGATCCAGAACCTCTGCCGTCTTCTCTGGACCAAAGCTCATTTAAAATGCTCTGAGGCATGGTAGAAAACTATTCTGTGGTCAGATCAAAATTTTATATTTGCAAATCACTGCATTTAGCCCCACCTTTTTGGGAAGTGGGGTTGTAATATGTGCAGTGTGCATCTGGCATGTCAGCTGTTTCTGTGGATTAAAATGAGCTGCCCTTTGTGTTTCTGCATTCTGGTAATGTTTTGCAGATATGACCACATCATCTGAGAGCAGCAAGCTGCTCATTTTCATGTGGTTTTGTAAATTTCTTTAATTTATTTGATAATTATTACTCTAGATAGGGTGATTAATAACACATGTCTATGTAATTTAAAATCAAAACACAAATGTATCAGTCTTTTGTATTCATAACCAGTTATTTCCAGTTATCTTATTATTCAAAAGCAATGAGCATATTTAGCTAATATTCTAATAAATGGGGCTAATTAAACAGAGTCATTAATAATTAATCAAAGAAACTGAACCTCATCCTTCACGCTTCATTTTTTGTAATAATAATTCTAATTGATTGGTTATGTAGACAGTGTAAATACCCAGATTTAAAATCTTTATATAAAAACAGGTTTTGGAGATTTTATCTCAGTACAAGTGAAAGATACTGCCTCCAACCTGGGAAAGAGGGAGAAGAGACTTATTGCTGATAAATTACATCATTCCATGTCATACACCTACATCTACCCCTGATCCTGTAACATCACTACAATAAGAAAAATCAAGATATTTTCCCAGCGGTGGGACCACGGAGCTCTAAAAACTGACATATTTACGTCAGAGCTCATGCTTTATAATTCATCCAAGCTGTGTTAAGTCTTATGAATAACAAACAGAATTGAATGACTCAGCTTTAAGTGGAATTTTAGATGTAGAAATAACTGGGGGAGCTCTGTTTCTTACCTACATAAGATTTTAAAATCTCATTTTCAAACCTACAGATAACACGAATATATTCTTCATGTCAAGTACATCCAAACACATCAGGATTTCTTTCTTTTCTCTGTTGAATTTCAAGAACAGGCATTTGTGCTGATCTTGTCTTGTTCATGAACCTGCTGACACTAGTGGAAAAACTTAAAGAAATTAGGAATGACGGCAAATATAGTTGCGGGTAAGTACAAGAAAAAGCTTGATGACAGTTGAACAAATGACCCATTTTCCAGTCTAACCTCTGTGACTCAGACTTCCCTGATTGTCTCTCTACCTCCAGCACAATGCCAACTGATTTCATTCCCTTCTCTCCTCTTGTTGTGCATGATGATTGAAAGGATGATAAGGAAGGAGACACCTGTAATCAGAATAGGTTTCTGGGGCAGGATATGAATTTCTGACAGGATTTATTCCTCTCAGATGTGTTTAGTGTGACAGGAGAATTCAGGACTTTTGCCTCAATTTAGCTTTGAATGTGTACTTATATCACACCCCTAGTTAATGGCAAATAATGTCATATTTAGCATATTCTGTTATAATTTAACCAATAAATCATTAAAAGCATTTAAAAGTAAGGACTAAAAAGAAAAGAAAATCATTCATGCAACCGTAGATCAGCTAATCTTTTCAGTAGTATTCTGTTGCATTATTTCTATCTAATTATAAAGCTGTATTACAAGATAATACCAATTCTAAACCCAAAGGTTTATGACCACCTCTTATTATCTAAGTGAATGGATGATGCTCAAAATAAAGTTGAGATGAGTTGCTCCTCCCTCCCTGAGCCGCCACCTGACGATCCTAGCGGCTATGTTGTCAGGGGCTCATGCCCCTGGTAGGGTCACCCATGGCAAACAGGGGTCTAGGGGTGGGATCAGACGAAGTGCGGCTCAAATTACCCCTATGATGACGAGAAAGCGAGGACCAAGGTTTCCCTTGCCCGGATGTGGGTCACCGGGGACCCCCCCTCTGGAGCCAGGCCTGCAGGTGGGGCACGAAGGTGAGCGCCTGCAGGAGGAGTCACTGCTCCTCCACATCGAGAGGAGCCAGATGAGGTGGCTGGGCCTTTGCCCATGGGGCATGGGGCTCAGCCCGAAAGGGTAACATGAGCCTCTCCTCCTGTGGGCTCACCACCTGCAGGAGGAGTCACTGCTCCTCCACATCGAGAGGAGCCAGATGAGGTGGCTCGGGCATCTGGTTAGGATGCCTCCTGGACGCCTCCCTGGTGACGTGTTCCGGGCACGTCCCACTGGGAAGAGGCCTCGGGGAAGACCCAGGACACGCTGGATGGACTACATTTCTCGGCTGGCCTGGGAACGCCTCGGGATCCCTCTGGATGAGCTGGTGAATGTGACCGTGGAGAGGGAAGTCTGGGTTTCCCTGCTTAGGCAGCTGCCCCCGCAACCCGACTCCAGATAAGCGACAGAAAATGGATGGATGAATAGACGGATGGATGGATGGATGGATGGATGGATGGATGGATGGATGGATGGATGGATGGATGGATGGATGGATGAGTTGTAAATTGCATTCAACTGACTACACTCCCTCTACATTGTAATTTACATACAGTGGCCATAGTCCTTGAAAGATGGTGCCAGTATGTGCGGCCAGCCGTCTGTCTTTCCAATCATTACTTGTGTTTTTGTTTTTATATTGATGGTCACCATAAATGCTGATATATATCTGATGACATATGATTGCCAAACCCTTCTAAACCTCCGACCTCCATTTAAAACGTTATTCAGTTTTGGACAGGATAGGATGGACTCTCTGGTTTACTGCATCACCTCTACTGTGTCCCGGCTCCAGAGTGACATTCAGAACCTGGGCCCGCTTCCCTGGGATCCACAGATGGCTACCTCGCTGGCCTCAGCCCCTGTCAGGACCGCCCTCATGAATGCCAGATTCCCAGCCAACTAAACCTTTATCCTAAAAGATTTCTTTGCTTCCTGAGGGTTGAACTTCATGTGCATCACAGAAACATGGGTGACTATTGGTGAGCGCAGTGTCTTGTGAACTGTCACCTCCTGGTTGCTCATACTTTAGCTCACTGAGAACCTCAGGTCATGGAGGTGACATAGCGACTCTTTATAAGGGAAACTATATTTGCAGTCTCGTATCCCAGTTTTGAGATGATGATGTTTGAACTGGCATCAGTTCAGTGGGTATCAGTATCTGTCCAATCTGCTCCAGCCATACGCAGATGCAACCCTTCTCCAACAACTTGAATTAGATGTCATCTGCATGTCATTCAGCTCTGCAGAGGCCTGGTAACGAGCCAGTCATTTGATTCAGGTGTGTTGGACAAGGGTTGCATCTAAAAGTTGCAGGATGGTAGATCTCGAGGACTGGACTTGGGCACCCCGTTCAACAAGGATTAAGGGGGGAAGTAATAGTGAAGTGCTACTAATCAAATGTACTAATTAATCTATCATCATCAGTGTAATCACTTACATAATAGAGCCCCACTGCGCAAGGTGACATCTAAACAATGTCTTTATCAAGTCATATTGGGCGTACAATTTTGGTCCCCACAACGTGCAGACTGTGACGCCAGAAGACGTCTTTTTTCCCACGTCTAAATAACGTCAAGTATTGATGTTTATGGGACGTCTGTATTGAGGCTAATTGTAGTCTAAATGTGACCGTTGTGGACATTTTTTCTATGTCATATTTGAACTTATTTTAGACATTTTTTGCTGCTTCTGAGCTCTGTGCAATATTTATCCCAAAGTGACTAATTCTATGGTAAGGTAATTAAAATAGGAAATATGATCACTAAAGATTAAGATATAATATTAGTTCCCCATTTTAGGTTCTGAGGAACATGCCAGAAATCACTGTTCTACAGTCTAGTGGCCAAAGAACAAGGATCTCCTGAACCTGTGTCCTGCAGCCTCCCACTGCAGCTGGTTCTGACCAAAGGACCTGAACACCTTGCAGTCACTGAGTGAACCATGAACTCATTTGAGGTTGTATTTACCAACCAGGTTGTTTTTATTATGTCCTGACATTTAAAACCTTACACATTTTTAATAAAGTGGGACCTAGCCAGTTCACACACAGTAACCCATCATTCATAATTTGATGCACAATCAGTTTTGTTACTAAAGAGGTGATCAGAATCAGAATGGGATATTATTCCCAACTACGTTTGCACATACAAGGAATCTGTCTGGAGTGGTGATGCAAAAACAGGAAAAACAAAACAAAAAAAAACAAAAACAAAAGACAGACAGAGCATAAGCTGTATTTACAGGCACAGAGTATAAAAGTATAAAACTACATATTTAAATAAAAGGTCTGTCTGTCTATATATAAATATAATGTGGGTGGTGCAAAGGAGACGTAATGGAACTGGGGTAAATAATATAAAGTGGGATGAGAATATAAAGTTAACAGAAGTGTGTGATGGTGAGACAAGGTATTATGTGAGCTTTTATTGTAGGAAGTTGGCAGTTATGAGTATGGAGGGACACCAGATGGGAAGAAAGCGTGAAGTTTGGTCCGGATGGACCGCAGCCTCCTGCCAGAGGGGTGAGGGATGAAAAGTTTGTGACCAGGTGGGAAGGGTTGGCTATGATCTTTCCCACTCACCTCAGAGTCCTGGAGGAGTGCAGATCCAAGAGAGACGGCAGATTGCAGCCAATCAGTCTCTCAGCCGACCGGATGATGCGCTGCAGTCTGTCTTGTCTTTGACGGTGGCTGCAGGGTACCAGATGGTGATGGAGGTATTTAAATTTATTAATTGAGTCTTATTAAAGGTACAGGGGCCAATAATTACTGACATCTAGTGATAAAAATGGACACAGAAATGACCTTAAATACCAAGCGCAGTTCTGAATGGACGGTGGCTGTCAGCGGTCAAACTTCTTCAAGACGAAAACTTGTTTTGACCTGTGAGTGGATCCATTGGTCTCAGGTGCAGCAATAACTGCACTACAGGTAACCACTTCAACATTGCGTGCACTTGTACTGTCTTCTTCTATGGTCCGTTGAAGGCGTTACTTATCCCAAACATTGTCTTAGTGAAGTGATTACCTATAGAAACACAGTTTTTAATGATATGTTACCTTTTTCTGTCTTTGACCTTTAATTTTGTTACACACCAAACCCTTAACCCTTTTAGCCTGACTGAAGAAAAGATGGAGAAAATTCCAATTATTTTAGTGTCAAGTCTTTTATTTGGCCCTGTAACATTTTTTTAATGTATTTATTTAAAAGGGAAAATGCATATTAATGAACATAAAAATATAAATATGCCAGAATTAGTCAGTAGCTACTTTCCATCTGGATTCCCTGGCAGATCAAGGAAATATAAAAGCAGTTTACAACAATAACAGAATAAAAACAAAAATCATTTACACAAGCCAACACTTGAGACACAAAACATCAGTAACAGTAGTCGTTGGTGGTTACATGTCTGGTTCCTCATTGGCCAACATTTGAGTTTTGTTTTAAATATTTTGAATGTGGCACAGTCTCTAATATTAGCTTGGATGCGTTTTCAAATTTCACTTCTTTAAACTGAAAGCACCAGTTGGCCGAATGCTGTGAGCCTATACGTTACGACAGTCGCCTCTAAAAGAGGCTCTGGTTACTTTACCACTTATACTGGATTTAAACTTGGTAAACACATTCAAGGATGGCGGGGGATTTTAGAATATTGTATTTCTGAAGTATTAGACAATGATGAAACAAAAACCTTTTTCTATTAAATATTTTTAAAGCTTTTTTGTATAAAGATCTTGTCGGTTTTAAAGCAGCCATGTTTGTCAGTGACCAGTTAGTAAATATTCAAAATGTGAAAAGATCATACAGTGAAGAAACCTTTTACTGGCTTTACATTACAGAGATTAAAGTTTACAATTTTCAATGTTTTTAACATGATTTTAAAAGACAATGTTGAGTCAATGTATGACTCAAGAAAAATATTTAACAAAATTAAATTTTAATTTAACATGTGATCAAAATTATTATAAGACTGTGGTTTTATATTGTTGTGACTTAGATGAAGATCAGAACAAAGAGAAAAAAAGAACGTATGGGTTTATTGGTGTTAAACGTGAAACTTTTGGGTTTTTTTGTATTACTGTTAACTTGAACACAGCTCTTCTATAAGTTATATAAGATTGATTTCAGGTATTTTTCAGAAAATACTTTTACACCAACTGTAACCTTCACAGTTCTTGAACTGTGAAGTTCAAGTTTTGAATTTTAAAATCCGTCTTCAAGCAAAATAAAAAATAAATAAATGATAGAAATAAAAAAAAAACAGCAAATTCTTGTTCTTTTGTACTTCCATCACAATTCAGAACCAGGAGCAATTAGCTGAGTGGTGTTTCATGCTGATAAAAAGAAAAATACCTGTTTTTTTATTACTCCTGCAGCTCTCCTGGGATCAGGTAATTACCCTTTGTGGGCAGATTGCTAACAGGCCTTCACACACACACACACACCGTCTGGTTTATTTATCAGCAGTCAACCTTTAATCGGACATCAGGCACAGGACTCTATCAGAACAAGCACATACGGGAGATATTTGTTAGTTTCCAGCCTTTAACTTGAGCTCTTGTATTTACCTCTCCTACTGTGTCTGTTTACTGACTCATTCCGTATGAGTGAGGTGTGCATAAGACGCCAGCTTTACTGCTAATTTTAATAACCACAATTACAGCGAGTGGCTTCAGTAAACTCAGTGTGTGTGTGACTGATTGCATTGCCTTTGATAACGTTCAGAATCAGTGTGTAATTACTCATTAAGCTGGATAATTAGGGCATAATTAGGTGCTGGCAGTCAAATTTCTAAAATGAAGGGCAGGGGAAGAAATTCTTTCATTTTTATGAGATTGTTTAAGTGACGGCCTTATGAAGATGTTACTTGTTAGTTAAAAGACACATCTGGTCTCTGGTTCTGACCTGCACAGGTGAGACAACACTGCCCCCTTCAGGTGACTTCTGTATCAGCCGTCTGCTGACAGAGGGAAAGCACCCAGACCCCAAAACAATCAAATGACTGGGTCTGTTTTCGCTCTGTCATCTTTCCTGTGATGTCCTGCATTTTAAATGGGTAAAATGAGGAGAGGGGAGCAGAGACCCAGAAAAAGACAAAATCCATCTGTCAGCTTGTTTCTCTTTGCAGGGTCATGCTGAGCTGGATCCTTAGCAGATGGAGTGCACCACATTTGTACTCTTCATTATTTTAAGTTTAAGAAAGCTTCCTAAAGCTGGTTCATCAGGTTGGGGATAAGAGCATAGAAAAGAGGAGGTCAACAAGCTCTCTAGCCAGAGATGCCTGCTAGGAAACAAAATGAGAAACACATGATCATTTAAATTTATCCACAGAGAGTAAAGAGAGGGTAGAAGAACATTTTATTGTCTGTTAGCACAAATAGTTGCACTTACCAACAGTCATTTTAGATGTTACATCAACTACCAAAAACGCAACTCATAAAATCCATAAACACATTTAAATGTGCAAACTCATCAAGTTAATCAACAGCTTGCAAATAAAATTGTTCAGTGCTACTAGTTAAGCAGTGCAATGGAGAATAGAATAATTTAGTATTTATTGTCCTGCGAAAGGGCAGCCTGAAGTGTTTACCTGAGGGCAGGCACTGATTTGTGGTGGGCAAGTCGTAATGTTTCCTTTCTAAAATATCTCCTTTGCTCTGCTGTGAAACTTAGGTCACATTAGAGAGACATGAGAAATTAATAATGTGGATCACCTAGTAGAAATATCTGCAACAAGTTCAAAAAGGTCCATAGAAAGGTAAGTTGTTTTGGGTGCAGTATGTGGATCTTGATGTGGTAGTAGGGGGATCACTTCTGGTTTTCAGTCTGATGGTGGTAGACTGGATCTTGTGTCTGACCACAATGACTCATGTAGCTAGCTTCATGTTGGGAGCTCTCAGGGTTGCTAACATTGGGACTGGGGTCTGTCTCAGCCTGATCTGTGTTTTTCCTTTTTAATAAAGAGTCAGAAATATATCCCTTTCTCTTCATGTTCATATCATCCTACATAAAATCAGGCTGGTTACATGATATATTTCTCCACATTTTCATGCTGTAGCTACTTTAACATCAACCAGCAGCCTTGCTAGCCGCCTGTTTAAATGAAACTGGATCATGTAACACTAGCTTAGTCAGCGCTAAGTAACGTGGATACTGAGGTACTCTTAGTTTATTTTCAGCTCCAATATGAAAATACTGATTAACTGAGTTGATGTTTAGTCCCTAAATACACTCACTGAAATTTAAACATAACATGGTTTCCCCACATTATCTTAAACCTTACATAGCTTCATGCTAACATCAGGCCTTATATACTTTAGTAGTTGTATTTGCACAGGGACAAAATCTCGACAGGTTGGCCCACTACCATGACACAGATCAGCTCATTCTAAACTAACTAAACAGAGAGGCCACAGAGCCAGACTGGGCCTCCACAGGCTACTTTGCATGGTGGTACAGAAGAATCGGTGGAGGATCTTGTTGCCGAGGATGTGGATTAATGTCTATCTGATGCATTTTGGAGAGAAGTAAATCTGCTTTGACTGTAAAGAATGCAGAAGAAAAGTCAATGAGCAGCATTTGAGCATGAGATTTACTTGTGTCCAAATGTTGAGTAACAAGGTGGATGAGTGTGTAACAGCTACATCTTCACTCCACAGGCCAGGGGTCTGCAATGTTCATTAATAAAAGAGACACGTTTACCACCAAATAAACTATTAATGAAGCCGCCAAACCTATCTGACTTCAACTAAACAAAACAATTAACATTTAATTGCTTTTTATGTGTCATGACAAGAGAATTTGTTCACATATCTACACAATGTAATCTGCTTAGTATTGTCAACGTTGCTTGACTCATCACAAACGGCTGAATCTGCTGGAGCTGAATCAGTTTGTGATGTTTGTTGTCATCTTAATGGTTCTGTCCTCATCGGTCTTAGCAGAGAGAGACATATCTCTAATTTTCTTAAGTTCAAGAATAGATGTTCCAGTAATTTAATGAATGATTCTTTTGTGGATTTTCCATTTGTTAAGATTTCATCTGCTTCTTTAAATTCTATTCTATTCTATTCTACAGTCATTTAGCAGACGCTTTTATCCACAGCGACTTACATTTGAGAGGAAGAATATGTTTGCACTTTCTATAATAGCTTTTTTTTTTTTTTTTTTTTTTGCTTATCTTGCATTCAGTACATTTCATCAAATGCTTTGTTTTTGTTCTGGAAATGTCCTTCAATGTTGCATTTTTTTTTTTTTTTTTTTGTTTCTTTATTTCTCAGCACAAATCAAGCAAACAGATAAGCCAGTTTTGCCGGCAGTGAATGCAAACAAATCTGTCCAAGCAGAATTTCCCTCTATTTTCCTCTAGAGCCAGCAAGGATGGGCGGAAATTCCAGGCTCCAGATCCGGCCACAGGTGAACTGATGAGGATCTAGTTTGTTCTAAAGATGTGATTTTTTTTTTTTTTTTTCAATTGACTTGATCATGACTTGATAATCGCTGATCTCCACATTCACCAAGAATGTTTAGGAGCTCAGTGCATCATGGGACATCCCCCAGCAGAAGCCTATAACAGCATAACTGAAAACAGGAAGCTGAGGATCATCATACCACTCCTAACTATAAGATTTATCAGAAAGGAAGGTCTGAAGCCCAATCTTAAAGGTAGGGAGAGTGCCAGCTTCCTAAAGTCAAACTAGGAACTGGTTCTAAGGTCTGAAAACTGAAGGTTCTGCCTTCCGTTCTACTTTTACATCCTCTAAGAGCCTCCAGTAAACTTGCAGTCTGATAGTGAAGTGCTCTGGTGAGAAAATCTGGACCTCTGAGATCTTTAAGATCCATTGGATTAGTATTGTTGCTGACCATGTCCATCCCTTTATGACCACAGTGGAGCATCTTCTGATGCTACTTCCAGCAGGATAATGCACCATGTCACAGAGCTCAGATCATCTCCACCTGCTTTCTAGAACATGACAATGAGTTCACTGGACTCCAACGACATCCACAGCCACCAGATCTCAGTCCAGTAGAGCAGCTTTGGGATGTGGTGGAACGGGAGATTCTCATCATGGATGCAGCCAACAAACCTGCAGCAACTGTGTGATGCTGTCATGTCAATATGGAGAAAACCTCTGAGGAAGGTTTACATCACCTTGTTGAATCTATCACATCAGGAATTTAGGCAGTTCTGGAGGAAAACATGGGTCCAACCTGGTACTAGAAGGTGGTCCTGATAAAGTATAGTGTATATTTAGAATAGAATAAAATAGAAATACTTTATTAATCCCTTTGGAGAGTCCTCAGGGACATTTGGGAAATCTAAGCAAAAAGTTCCTCTCTTGAATAAACAAGACGATGTGCAAGTGCCATGCTAGAGTTAAAAAAATATTCAATAGGATATATGTATATATATAGATATATAGATATATATCTATATATATATATATATATATATATATATATATATATATATATATATAATAAGGAATAAAACAATAAGAAAGAAAGAAACACTCGGGTGCGTAAGAGACACTGGTAAGGCAGCCGTCTCCTACAGCGCCGTTAAAAAAAAAAAAAAAATTCATTTGCTATGTTGAAACCTACAAAGTTTAAACTCTTCTTTTAATTAAACACAATTAAGTTATTTGCACTATATTATAAAGAAGTAAAAATACATAAATAAAAGAGGCAGTAATTTAAATGCTGGAGAGGAGAGAAGCCTGGAAGCTTCTTCCAAAGTCAAACTGAGACTGTGAAACATCTGTTCTATCTTCAGATAACGCCTGTATCATACATATGGCGGAAAAGTGTCATTTCTGTTGAACAAAAGTGTCTGTAAAATGTCTCTTCTGATGAATTTTTCATCTCCTTGTCACAAATTAGGCCTTAAGCGGCAGTCAAAGTCTCGATGCTGTACAGCAGGTGGCACTGTGGTGTCTGATATAATTAAGATGGACGTCATCAGTGTGAGTTAAAGATATGTATGAAGTAAACAACATGAGACTGGATGACCTTTAGCTCATGCCCTGAGGGAATCTGCATAGCTAATGTGAAGTCTTCAGTTTCCTGTTAAGTTTTTGTTTGCCATTAGGGATTTTCCACTTGAGCAACAAGGTGTGAAAAACAAGGACGTGTGGGGCAAACAGGGAGACCCACCAGACTGCACTCAGACAAATGAACACAGCAGTGGTGCAGGCCGGTGTTCTGCAGCAGCAAGAGGCTGCCTGGGAGGGTTAAGCTCTGACATCTGACACCTTCACAGGTCTGCACAGTGTCTCTGTGAACATGGTTGTAAGGGTGGAATCTTATCTTCAGCCATTATGTAATAGGAATGGGCCTGTCATTAGATTTGTAATCCGTCTGCTACAAAGAGTCCAGCGCTTGGCCCCACCGTCCAGCCTAAATGGAGAGATTCCTGGGAGCAGACTCGTATTTAGTCACGTCTTTGGTCAGGGTCACGCTCCGAGACGAGCTGAAGTTAGCGAACAGGATGGAAAAAGAGAGAAAAAAATTCAGTTTTCCTGTTTCTAAGTGGGAGACACTTGTGGCCAAATCTGGGCAGGATGGGAGAAACGGCACAAACAGATCTGGAGCCCGGGGTCTGGATCTGGGCCGAGAGCAGGGAGAAAATTGATAGTGTTTATGTTGGGGAATTCTCTGCTGAGGAATTCTGAAGGGATGCATGGTGAGAGTTGATCTGTATCAACATCGATCAAGGTTTTTTTTTCTCATAACGTGTTGAATCCATCTCCAGCAACAGTGTTGGAAGGCTAATCAAAGAGAGACGCTAAACACTAGCAAATTCAATGTCCCAAATTGGTCCTACGTGTCAGGATCAGGCATATCTTAACAAATAATATGATCAAATGCAGGTCCTTTTTTATTTCCACTTCAGGGTGTACACAGACTTTATAAAAGTCTAATCACTGTGACACTATTCTTTTCGTTTCCAAGCGGCCTTTCTTCAGATTCAACTTTGGCTCTCAGTTGTCAGCATTTTAGTTTTTGAAAGTCAGAAATGAGTCAATATCATTGGACGTGGAGAGAAAAACATACATAGAACATGCATAGACAAAATATATTTGACATATAATATTTATTCATATAAAAAGACAGAAAAATTTACATATGCAGTGATGATAGCGAGAAAATTTAGCTAATAGTAATTAACAGATATTTTGAAGCAGAGATGTGACGTTCATGAACGAATCGATACTTTTGAACAGCTCTTTTAAATGAATGATTTGAACTGAGTCCCAGCTGTGAACCATTCATTTGTGAGCTATTAACATGACGTGTGTGCCATCATAGGAGTCTGATGTCCAACATTCTCCATTCACATGATGAATCTATGAGCAGAAAGTATTGTTTGGAAACAAATACTTTTAAAAAATGTTTACAAAATTGCTCAGTTTTATTAATTTTTTTATTTATATTTTTCATATATATATATATATATGTATATATATATATATATAAATCTTGTACAGTAGATTTTATATAGGTATATAGAATATAATATAATAGAATAGAATAGAATAGAATAGAATAGAATAGAATAGAATAGAAATACTTTATTAATCCCTTCGGAGAGTCCTCAGGGAAATTTGGGTACCAGCAGCAATACAACACCAACAGTAAAGCAGGACAAGCAGAAGACACAATATATACAGGTACAAAGCAAGATAGAGGCAAATAGAATGCAATAAATATAACAATAATAACAATAAGATAAGTTAGATAAAACAATATAAACAAGCATTGCACACAGTAGAGGTGGTACAGATTCCCATATATATATATATATATATATATATATATATATATATATATATATATATATATATTGTAATGATTTATTATTTAATATGTATTGTCAGATTTTTGCATTGCTGAAGTGTCCATATGTGGATAATTTTGGAGTAAAGTTGTGTTGCATGAAAGTTAATTGTAGCCTGATTAATTTTCGTTGTGCCACAATTTTCTTTTGGTGAGAGAAAATCCAAACTATTGATCTCACTGTCAAAGCATGGGGATACGGAGCCACCTTATGGAATGATTACATGAAAACAGATGCCAAATGAAATTATGAACAATATTTGAGACTAATTCCCACCAACAGAGTATACGTCTATATCACTCATCACTGCATTCCTTATGATTTAGTTGGTCATCTCTCAAAACCCGTAGACAACAGCATTGGTACATTTTCCTTTACAAAGCAATGCTTGGCAAACTTCCGCTGTACCTCTGTAACCTCCTCTCTGCTTGCTCTGATCCCTATCAGTTACGCTCCTCAAAGTGGTTTTTAATGTTCCCAGAGTTGCAACAGAATTGGAAAAACTGCATTCTCCTATTCAGCACCTTGGGGATGGAATAATCTACAGAAAGAGCTTAAACTAGAAACACTTATGTCCATAAATTAATTTATAGCTTCCATAAAGAATGTTGTGATGGAGACATGTGCTTGTTTTTTTAATATAAATATGTAAATTATTATAATTTGTATTTACTCTGTTGATTGGGTGCTACCTTGGCCAGGTCTCTCTTGAAAAAGAGATTTTAAATCTCAATGGGACCTCCTGGTTAAATAAAGGTTAAATAATATATATATATATATATATATATACTACAACACACCTGATTCAGACTCAGACCCATTGACTTGAGTCAGGTGTGTTTCAGCAGGGAAACTTCTAACACCTGCAGGACATCAGCTCTAGAGGATGAGGATGAAGGATCCCTGATATAGAAGCTCCTCCGCAGCACCAGATATTTCGAGAACTGAATTGATGAGGATTTCTTGGATAACGTATTCTCAGTGCTGACACCTTGTTTCTTTACGCTACCATGATGGGTGGCAGAAAGCTAGCTTCCACTATTGAGGGCCTGTTAATTGTTGTTAACAATGCAGTGATACAGTGAGAGTTTTTGGAAGGTTACATTAACATAAGTGCATTTTTTTCTAATCCGACAGATTAATTTGCTTTTGACTGTATCTCACCTGTTAAAATGCTGTATGTATCAAGGAGGGCGCTAGCAGTTCAGCACTTATGTGGTCAGGTGATATTTTGAAAAATGTGCACTTGTTGGTACTAAGGCCGTTTGATTTTACAAAATCATGGTTTTATGAAATTCATGCTTACCAACGTCTAAAACTGGCAACTGACTGAGATATTGAGCTTACCATGACTTTTACAACTACGTACAGTCGCTTTTCACAGGGACAGAATTAAAAGTTTACAAGCCTTACAGGCTTATAAATATGTTGTGGCAGGATGGGTATCAGACCTTCAGCTGTGGAAAATGTCCCAAACAAAGTATCTTTATGTCAAAGGTGTGCTGACAGCAGACATTAATGTAATGTAAAAATTAGGAATGTCTGGATGTTATGTTTAGGAGTTAACGTTACAATTACTGTGAGAAAACATTGCTTTTTTTACTGTTTCGTTTATTGATACAATTTGGGAGCAACAAAGTGCTCACTACACAGCTGAGAGCTCTGATGGAAAAACTAGCAATACGTCTGTTTTTTTAATAACTATGCCACCCATGATCTTTGCCGGTGTGAAAGTCATGTGATCAATGACGAAAGCTGAGAATGGTCTATAAGGATCTTGTCATCATCAACTGACATCTAAGTAGTTTAAATACTCAGGACGTCTCGCATCTTCTGATGGTGGTGGAAATACTGACCGTGTAAAAGTCACGCGAGCGAATACCAACAATGCAACCAATGTCCAACAAGTATTTTTCTTAAAAAAAAAAAAACAGCAATTTTCTACATATTAATGTAATGAGAAAACATAAATGTACTTTGCAACTCTTAAAATACACCAATACTGTTCTGTTCGAGGGAAATGAATGTCTCCGTCACATTACTTTGGGGTGGAATTTTGTTTGGCTGGCTAACAGTACTGAAAAATTGCATTTACAAAACTCGACTTCCATTTGCTGTTCCAGTAATGTGTCCTTGTCCGTCTGGATATTCTGCAGACCCTGCTGCAAGGAGTCTCGATTGGAAACACTTTCTGTTTCTATGAAAATGTCTGACAACTACAGAACCAGGAGGTTTTCTGCTTTGTTAGGTTTTATTTTTAACACTTATTGGCAGTAATGTATGCCATTCATGTATACTGTGTTGAGAGTTGCAGAGGAGATGCATCATACCAGATACACAGATTTTAATCTGCTGTACTCGGATGCGTACTCTCATTTCGTGCCTGCAGTGCTTGTAGCCCTTCTTTACATTCATCTGTTTTATGTGCATTCATTAGCAAAAAAAACAGTGAAATAATAGAAATCTGTTTTATTTTTAATATTAAAAATTTTGAAGAGTTACAAAATTCAGACGTACAGAATATAAAGCTGCAGTAGCATGTATCTAATTAATGCATGGATGTATGTGTTAAAATGATTTTGCTATAATTTAATGTTTGCAGTAATTTACTGGCACCATAGTGGAGAAAAAGCATCGCTAACATATAAGCTTGATGTATCTGATGTGCTCTGAGATAAAAGATAGTGTTTGTTTAGTGGTTGTTTTTAGTAATTTTTTTTCAACCATAATTCTTTATAACTAAAAGTAACTAAATACACTACCAGGCCAAAGAAACAGTCACGCCCTGGACTTAACTAAGCAAAAAGGTAGAAGCCTCCTATGGATAATTACTGCATGGGTGATTTTCTGTCAGACACAACAAGTTACTTAACCCAAATGATCCAATTTCTTAACCGTGTTTAAAGTTAGTCTGTTTATGAAGGGTCAAATCATCAAGCAGAGAAAACATCTAAGGAGATGCAGAAACTTCTTAAACTGCGTTAAGAACTGTCCATCACATTAAAAACTGGAAGAATAGTGGGGAACCATCGTCTTTCAGAAAGAAATGTGGTCGGGAAAAAATCCTGAATGATGGTGATCGGCGATCACCATCAACTTAAACGTTTGGTGAAATCAAATGGAAGAAAAACAACAGTAGAACTCAGGGCTATGTTTAACAGTGAAAGTAGGAATATTCACAATGCAAAGGGAACTCAAGGTATTGCGACTGAACTGCTGTGTAGCCATAAGAAAACCTCTAATCAGTGAGACTAACCAGAGAAAAAATTTGCTAGGGAGCATAAAGACTGGACTCTGGAGCAATGGACTCTGATAAGTCCAGATCTACCCTGTTCCAGAGTGATGAGCACATCAGGGTAAGAAGAGAGGAGGATGAAGTGATGCAGCCATCGTGCCTAGTGCTGCTGTACAAGCCTGTGGGGGCAGTCTATGATCTGAGGTTGCTGCACTTGGTCAGGTCTAGGTTCAGGTCTAGGTTCAGCAACATTATGTGTCCAACGAAAGAGGTCGGCAGATACCTGAATATACTGAATGAGCAAGTTATTCCATCTTCCCTGATGGCACAGAAAATATTCCACAAGGACAATACTAGGATTCATGGGGCTCAGATTGTGAAAGAGTGGTTCGGGGAACAGGAGACATCATTTTCCCTGATGGATTGGCCACCACAGAGTCCAGACCTGAACCCTACTGAGACTCTTTGGTATGTGCTTTTGCAGTGTTCAGACAGTCATCATCAATACAAGATCTTGATGAAAAATTTATGAGATGCTGAATGGAAATAAATCTTGTGAGATTGCAGAAGCTTATCAAAACAACGACACAATGAATGTTGCTGGAATCACAGCTAAATGCAGTCCAGCCAAATATTAGATTGTGTGACCCCTTGTTTTGGAGGCAACCGTTGTTTCTTTGGCCAGGCAGTGTGTGTAAAGAAAATAATAAGAAAGCTCCTGGCAAAACACAGCAGCTTAAGGGAAACATATATCCCTCAGGAGCTTGTGGAGACCAAAACTGAGCTTGAAGGAGATTGTATGTTGGATTTAGACACCACAATTTGGACTGTCATCAGTCTTGGACAATGCCTCCCAACCCCGTACATGAGACTGTTAGAGCCCTGGAAAGCACCATCAGCAGCAGGCTTCTTCACCCACAGTGCACGACAGAAAGGTACCGCAAGCCCTCCCTCCCCTCTACTATTAGACTCTAATCAGGCCTACTCCCAGCAGAGCTGATCAGCCACCCACCCACCCACAACAAGCTCATCATTTTTAATATCTGATCATAATAATGGTACACATTCACATTTATACATTTTTATTTGGTCAATAACTGTCACTGCTCTGCTTTCATACATAGCTCTTTTTGAACAGTATTGATAACCTCTCTTTTCTCCATTGCACTATTATCTTTGGTTTGTATTCAGTATATGTAAATACAGACAAGTGTGTTTTTTAGTTTGGTTCTGTTTATATCATATATAGCTGACTGCAACACAGAATTTCCCAATGAGGGATGAATAAAGGTCTATATTCTCCCAAAAATGGAAGGCGATGCCCTGGTACCAGGTATGCGGTGCACATTCTCGGTCTGTGGTAGACTGTCTGATGACACCAAAGACGTGGACTGTGGACACAAAGGGGAAGTTGAGAGACCACGCCCAGAGTAGGAAGCAGCACGAGTCCATCATTGTGAAATTGTCAAAGTATGCACTGGTTCAATAACTACAATTACTTTACAACTGAACTGAATGATGACATGCATTAAAACGTTAAAGCAAGTGTATATGTAAAACAGTAGGACACTGTGTAATGTGAAAATTAATCACTGTCCTTGTAATTTGCTAATTGCAATATTTTTAAGTCACATTTTTTATTTAAAATAAATTAACTGTTCAGCTTTACAGGATTTTACAAACTGTAAATAATTCAGAATAATTCATTTTTAACTGAGTTAAGTATAAAACATTGTTATATTACAATGAGCTCCCCATGCAGACATGCTTGACGCTTTTTACCACTCCTGCCCTAACTACTTGAAAGATGACCTTTAGTTTATCTGTGCTCCATAAATAATGACAGTTCAATGAATCTTTATGCATTCCAGTGGTTAGTTTTCTTCGCCGTTTGACACAGTTACTGAGCTATAACCTCATGCAGCTTTAATGTCTGAGCTGCTGTTAGCTGCCAAGGTGATGAATTAAACATATCTTGGTAATCTTGGCAAGCTGAGCACAGCTGTCCTTACAACAGCATCCAAAGCTTGGACATATTCCTGTTGACAATTTGCTTACTCTTCTCTAATCCCTGTGTTTGACAAAGCAGCTGCTCTGTTTCTTCCCTAAAAGAAACTCCAGGCCGGAACTCCACCATGGCTCTCCGCTTTCACCCCACTCCAGACATGCTCCCCAGTTCCCAGAGTTCAATGGACCCAGAGATAAAGAAGCCTGGAATAGTTTTTATCACTAGTGTGGATGCAGTTCTGTGGGAGCTGTGAGTTGTGTATGTCAATGTTACACTGCTATATGCAGTGTAAAAAGCAAGTAAATAATAGTTATAATTTGAATATTCAGAAATTTGGAAAAAATAAGATGACCTAAAGCTTAAGGTTTTAGCCCTTTGAGACCTTACGATGTAAAGGGCAGTAAAAATCCAATGTATTATTATTATTGTCCCACTGAGGCAGTCTCTAATTTCAGACTCCATCCTGTCTCAAATATCTGGAAGACTGAAACATGTTTTTCTCAAGAATTTCACTGTACTTATCTCCATCCATCATGCCCTCAAATCTGGCCAGTGTCCCAGTCCCTGCTGATGAAGAAGCCCACATCATTATGCTGCCACGACCATGCTTCACTGTTGGGATGCTTCAATGGCTCTTCCAAAAAGCTGTCTGGAGGAGGATAAGGCTTATAGTGCCTTGTAGCAGTGGCTACCAACCTGGGGTCCGGGACCCCCCAGGAGGGTCCCCCAAACAGCACAGGGGGTCCCCGAGGCCTTGATTATTCACATTGTCCATATTTTAAGAAAACAAAAAGTATGATTATATGTTGTTAATTTAACTTAGGAAGGACAGGGCTCAGCAGGAATGCATTATTATGGTGAGAATCTCACTTCTGAAAGCATAAAACCAAGCATGGTTTCAGCACGAGGACAGGGGGTCAATGGCTTTTAGTATTTACATGAAGGGGTTTTCAAAGGAAAATAGTTTGAGAATCACTGCCTTACAGGGTAGGGGCTATAGAATTTTACTTCTAATAGATTTATACAAAAATTTGTGGTTTGTGCATAGTTTGCATTTGTAAATCAAGCTTTACCACCCTGTGAACAAATCTACTAGAGTTTCATCTGTCAGAGTTTGTCATTGCACCATTACCCATCTTTAAAATCTGTTCCTTTTACGAACCTGCAGGACAGGGAGACGTCTGCTCTCTGATTGGACAGTTAGATTTGTCACCATCCAATCAGGTAGGAGTGTATAGACAGAGACAAAAGTTCTCATCTGCATATTCAGTCTTGTCACGCAGTTTTCTGCTTTGCATCAGGAACAGATGTGTGCAAAACAGCTTTTATTTTTCTTTACAAATACAAGTCCTTTCTGCAAAATTACAAACTTTTATGAAATTGATTTACAAATACTCTGAAATAATTTACAAACACAAAATGTTTGACTGAACTGAGCCTATGATAGTGGTTCTATGGGCAGATTCAGCAGCCTGCTGTGGAGATTCCAGCTCCTTTAAACTTACCTTTGGTCTCTTTGCTGTCTCTCATGAGGCTACAGCTCTAACCACACAGCAGTATGGACAGTCTGCATTACGTCTGGGGCAGAAGTGATGCGGTGGAAATAGCCGCTGTACAGCTTTCACTCAAACTGGTTTGATGTTGTTGTTGTTGTTGTTGAATGTTTTCTTGTTTCAGCTGGTCTATTGGGAAAGCTTCAGATTCTCCAAACAGAGCGAACTGACTGCCGTCTGCTAGAGGTACACACTGAATTTTAATAAGTACTAACACAACCTTACTTTAAAAAAATAAAATAAAATAAATAATAATAAAAATAAATCCTTTATTTGGCCTTTTTAAAAACTGTGTATTTCTTTTCAAATGTATTTATTTGTTTAATTTACTTTTACTTTTGTTTTTCTTTTGATATAATTTATTTTAATGTATTTATTGTTATTAATTAACTTAGTTAATGGTATTTTATTTCAGTCTTCTCTTTTCAAATTTTTTTCATCTTGTTTTTATATGGTTGTAAATAAATTCAGACAGTTAATACCTGTGACTGCTTTTTCTTTGTTTCCTTATTTTAAGCTTTAACACACAGTATTTGCTAATGACAACCATGACATCAAAGTCTCAGTCTGGTTCTAATCGCAGCTTTCGCCACTTCCCAGTCAAACCATCAACAAAAGTTGAAAATATTACACAGTGAGGGGGTAATTTTTAACTTTCTCAGCATTTTTCTTTCCTTGAACCCTCGAAGCCTACAAGCTCTGAGCATGAAGCATTAAACATAAGCCTTTACATTAGTGCTGTCCAGGCCCCTCTAATAGCTAAATCTATTGCTGCACAGATTAATACCTACGTTCATAGATCTTGAAATATAAGTCATAATTATCATCATAGCTCCCATCAGACCAGTGACCTTGTAGCAGCAATGAATCAATTATATCTTAATTTGCTCTGTGTGCTTGACAGCATCCTCCTGAAGCAGCGTTGTGCTAAATCCTTGTGCTCTGCAGCGAGTCTTCGCATCATCTGCCCTGGTCCACAGAAACAACTAAACAGAGCAATTTTCTGGGATCAAACAGCGGGCCAGAAAAATGTCCTCAGCTTTCGAGTATGTGTACACAGAACTGCCACTAGAAGCAGATAAACGCTTGAAATATGAATTATTTGATCATAATCTTCTGGTTAGAACATAACAGAACTTGTGTTTAAACATCACAGTTTAACCTCAAGTACACAAAACCCCACATACAACTGAGGGAAGTGGTTTGTTTATTAATTCAGTATTAAATAAAAGTGGATTATAGTTGAATTAATAGATGAATTCATGCCTTTCTCGTATCCAAACGAAACCTTTCACCTGCTTGAACATGTTCTGGTTGTCTTTTGTCTACATAAACATGTCAGTAACTTTTTTATAACCACTCTTCTAAATATAAACCACCAAGTTTGATTACGATCACTGTCATTGATAATAAATTATCTTTAATGGGTTCAAACAAATAAATATCTTTGGTTTAATACGCTCGTAAAAAAGTGAATCCATTCTTTATTCATTAATTCATTTGTGACAATGAGAAGTGAGAGCAGAGCAGTTTGGTGGTAAATATGACCATGTGAGGTTATTTAGCCATCTTTTCCCTGTTTACACTGAGCTGCTGAGTGTGTGTTTGGGAGAATGTAAATGGGCGATAAATCTTTGGAGTTCTGGGCTGACAACACTCCTCCATCCCTCCCTCCTGTCTCCCCATGTCTGCTCTGTTTGCCTGCAACACAGCTAATCTTTTACTCCATGTCCAACAGGGGCCTCCCATGAAAACATGTCACTAATATGAGTCTGGATTGCATATGATTGCTGCATATTTACACATAAAATGAAATCCATACAACAGGGGGTTGGTCTGCATGTGTGGCGTCAGGAGGGAGGGGGAATGGCTGATGGAGTGGAGAAGCATCTTTCATTTTGCTTCATGTCAGCCTGAGGAGATGTAGAGTATTAGAGGGTTGAGCCTTGTGTCACAGCCTTGTTAACAGCTTCAATGGCCACTGTTACGTCCAGCCCCGAGAACCTGGATGCAATTGGAAATCGCCCTCAGCTGTTTACTGTAGAAAACAAAAATAAATAAATAAATAAAAAAGCAAATGGAAAGTATACCAGCGCAGTGTGAAGAAAACTTGACAGTTTGATGCTGAAACCAACCGTCAGTGCAGGAAAACTACCAACTGATCAGAGGCTTATATTTAAATCCGTGCTTCATATTTACTTGTCCTGTGCCACTAATGAGTCAGGCCAGGATATGTGGTGTCATGACTACCAAAGTCAAGGATTTCTCTATTAGCTTAGCCATTTATCTGCATCAGGTCATTCCCATGAAATGTGGTTGCTGTGTCTTCCTCATGCTTCCATATTAGCCCAAATGACAAGCACAGAGAGGCAAATGCATTGCACAGTCATAAAAATAAATTCTTGTGTTCCTGTTATGGCACCGACCGGTGCAACGCTTGAACAGGCTGTTTGTGTTGAGGTTATTAAATCAAGGTTTTAAAAAAAGGAAAAGGTATGAAACTTCAATGCATGCAGGGATCATAGCTGCTCTCTCATATGATGTGCACATCACAGGGATATGACATAAAACAAGGGAAGAAGATACAGACGTGCAAACTGCATCTAAGTTTAATGGTGATTGAAAAGATATTTAGGAATTTGCTACTTTTTCCAACTTGAATTTTGGATATACATGTCAGTTTGTTAGAGGAAAGTTCTAGCATTACTCTTCAGACGAGACGTTAAAGTTTCCTAATTTCCTTGAAGAGTTTAGACTCGTTCTGGAGCTACCGGCTCAATGACAAGGGCTTCAGGCTGAGAATAGTGATTTGACAGCATTTTGGGGAGAGATGCAGGAACCTGGGGTAGCCAATCACTCATTAGACTTTCTTTTATAATGTCACATCCACGTGCCACCATGATGACTGACATTAGAATACAGTAGAAGAGGCCGACCCTTTTCCATCAAGCACACTTCAGACAGAGGTAGGTGAGTTTCCAATGAAACTATCTTTTGTTGACAGGTGACAACTATCATTTTAACACTATTTTGCTTATTGCTGTTTTAGACTTAATCTAGATGAATCTGGAGGCTGCTTTGTGTGCTGCACCAGCTTGCAGTGCCGCCATTACTGTGGTGGCGAGTCCACCTCATATCTGCTAATGCCTGCCAACATGGACATTAGCATGACAGCATTAGACAGAGGTCTACCGTTATTGATAAGGATAGCTTATCTGGAGATCTCAGTTATTCTATTTTTCATGTCAGTCACATATCAGTGCATTTTAATAACAATCCACACTGAAATATAAAACACTTATATTTAATCAGATATTTGACATCGTTCTGTTATTGCTAGTCTTCAGGCTGCAGGAGCAAGTACGTGACCTGTTTGTTTTACTGACTGACTGATTTTTATTTTCTGGCCACAGCGTTGCCCTGATAAGAACAAATAACATTACATTTCACGATATTTTCCAAATTAAACATTTACAGTTACCATTAACTAGCATAACATTAACTAGCATAACAAACATTAGCATAATGGCAACATGGATGTGTACAGTTTAGTGTCAACCACTGCCTCTGTGTGACACTGAGAAGGGCCATGGTGGATGCTGTTTGTCCGCTGATGGCGGTGTGTTCGCATCGGAAAGGAACATCAGCCAATCAGAGAGCCGGGGAGAAACAACATGCTCTCATGGCAAAGGAAGCACTGGATTTTATTCTCAACAAGTCTCAACAGTTGTTAATCTGACACTCAATTCTACGTATCCATGTTGTCATCCAGCTTAACGTAGAGCCACAGCAAAACGTAATTTTTGTTATGCTAGCTAATGCTAACAGACTAAACCACAAGGGGCTGCGATACTACTGAGAGTTAATATGTAATCTGGGAGATATTGTTAAATGTAACATTATTTGCTCTGATATGGGCCTTATTCTGACCCTTAGAAATGTGGAAATTCTACTATTCAAGTAATGTAAACAGCTAAAATTATGTTAAGCTGCCCATAACGAGGGCATGGAGGTCCAGAGACAGAGCAAGTGAAACAGATGTTTGGAGAAAGAGACTGAACAGACCCAGAGATAGAAGAAGCAACTTCTTTATAACTATCTAAGAAAGCTGAGATCTTTTGCTAACGCCAAGAAACTCCTGAATGTGTTTTATCTGGGGATTATGGCCTGTGTGTTGTTCTGTGCCAGGGGTGCCCAAGTCCGGTTCTCGAGATCTACCATCCTGCAACTTTTAGATGCAACCCTTCTCCATCACACTTGTTCTATGCTGTACTGTGTTGGGGTGGGAGCATAACTGTTGAGTACAAAAGTAGAGTGAACAAACTGGTGAAAAAGGCCGGCTCAGTGGTTGGACTGAGTCTGGACTCAGTGGATATTATCATGAACAACCGGATGATGATGACTAACCTTAAATCTATCCTGTCATGGATGACCCCCCTCACAGTGTCTATAATGAACTCAGAAGCTTTTTAGTGGGCGACTGGTAATGGCCTGATGTTCAGCTGAACACCTTAGAAACTCTTTTATTCCTGCTGCTGTTCACTTTTTCAATAAGCACTATGTATGAATTTGGTGTTGCTAATTATCGTTGTATTTGTGGTATTTTAAAGTTATGTTGGGTCACTATTGTTGCAAAGGTCTTTAGCAGAGTCCAGTTTGAGTGTTTTTGTTTCTTTCTATTTGTATTGTATGTGAATGTCCACGTCAACCCAATTTCCCTTTTGGGGATTAATAAAGCTAAACCTTACCATTCTTCTACTAGAGGGGTCTGATTTAGGTAAAAGAAAAAGTCACAGGACCAGACATGATGCTGAACAGCTCCCCACAAGATAGTTTTGTTTCACAGAACAGAAAATTTATTAATTTCTGTGCTGATAATGAAGGTGAAAACAGACAAGAAAAGTTTGGAATTTATAAGAAGTAAATAAAAGTTTGATCCTTTTCTATACTTTGATCAGGTAAGATTAGAGTATGAGCTTTAAAATAACTTCAGGGTCTTTTTTATTCTACATGGCAGTGAAACTACGGAGTAAAATCATTTCCTGGTTGAATCTGTCTACAGAGCAGAGAGACATTGACCTGTGACAGGCTGCTCGGTGGTTAGTTGCATTTCTGCAAGAAGGCTGGTTCCTGGTTTAGTCTTGGCTGTGCATAAATTACTTTCTCCCACTGTCAAAAAAATAAAATAAAAATAAAATAATAAAAATGAATTTGTGATTCTGTATTGACTGTAAAATTGAATGTGAGTGATCCCAAATAGGATAATGTAGAAATAGGAATGGATAGATAAACAGACCTGCAAGTTATCTAGTAGGAAGTGGAATTAGGTATGGGGCTATTCTACAGTGATGGAAAAAGGTTTTCTATCACAGGTTTTACACAATCTTAAATATTATCATGGAATATTTTAAAATAAAGAATTTACGTTTTGAATGGCTTTTACGGATTTTTTTAGTATTTTGGCTATGACGACTAGGAAATTGTACTTAAAAACCTAAGAGTGAATCATAATGCAATATTTCACTAATGCAGGGTGTTTGAAAACTGTTTCCACCATTGTATTTCCAACACTTAGCATTTATATTATAATATCCAGAAGAACTTAGCAGGACTATGAGGTCATGGTACCCTCCCTCAACTTCCACACATCTTTTTCTGTCATTACCATAGACTGTATAAAAAAGATGGACAGAGCCTCCATGACGTCACCCGTAGGTTTCTGAAGAGCAAAAGTGAAGCTCGTTGGGGGTTCCAACCGTCACCATCTTGGTAGCATCACGTGTGTCGTTAGTCCAGGAAAATCCAAAAATGGGCAAAGAGGTGGAGCTGAGAGAGAGACTGTGAAGGTGGGGGTGGATGACTGACAACCATCAAACTCTGAGCTTCCTGTCTAACCGAGCTAACCCAGTGAAACGGTAGCTATCCCGCTAATGGAGGCAGGCGGGCTAAAGCTAAGGCACGGTGTTAGCCGGCTAAAAACCGTGGCTGTCCTGCACTCTCCCTTTTTTCCGCGGATATTGGATACCTGTCAATTAAAAAGGACACACACCTAATTATGCCGAATTTCACGAGTAAATAACATCCAAACGGATGAGTTACAAAAAAATTTACCACTTCACAGTTGTAATGAAGGTAAACTCGATCAGTTTAATCATAAAAGGGATTTTTGTACCAGGCTTTAAACATGTTTATTTCTGCTGTGAAGTTGGTCTTTTTAACATGGGAGTCTATGGGGATTTGCTCTGTTTTGGAGCCAGCGTCTGCGTGGGTTCGGTCACGGCACAGCTGATGCTAGTGAGTTTGCTCGAGCATAGGGGGTATGCATTGTTTTGGTGCCGTGTTGCAGTTTCTCCTCCTAATCTGAAGGTGGCAGCAGGAGTGGTATCAGCTGGTAAACTCACCAGGTTGGAGTTCTTTTGATGGTTCACTTCAGTTCGGTAGATATTTTCTGTTTTAAACAACGATGGCGTCCAGTATGGTTCAGTGTCTTTATTAGCTTGTTGAAGAAACAATTCATCAGCTTGATTCACTGGTTATTGTATTTAAAAACGGTGGTTACCACACAAATTCAGTGAGAAGATCCAGACATCTGGCAACACTTGATCCCAAACTGACCAGTCACAAGGGAGTACCTCCATGTTACCATCTGCAGGGGTGCACGTCAGGTCTGGAAGAGGTGTACATCGAGCCTCTGCAGACCTACATCATGCCTACGGCGGTGACGCAGACGCAGATGCCACATGAGTTTAAAGTCCCTCCCCTCGTCTTTAAATCCTAGGGATGTCCCTGGTGCTACCTGTGCTATGTTGTGTAAAGGGTTAACTGCTGTGTTCTGCACGAACCAATGAGAATGCTTGTGTTGAGCCAAGGCTCGGCAGTCAGTCTGGTGGCCAGGGCTTCCAGCTAACATCAGCCAGAAAGTTGAAAAATGTCCCACGCGTATAAAACAGAATGACACACAGAGACCCTACTCCTGTACCTGAGAGGCCATGGCAACATGTCGGTACAGACATGAAGATCACCTATCTGGTAGAGGTTGACTTTTTCTCCAGATCCATTGAGGTTGCCCCCCTCAATGTTGCGACAGCCAGTATTGCAGTCCTAAAGAACATCTTTGGCTGGCATGGCATCCCTGAACAGCTGATGTCTGACAATGACCCTCAGTATGCCTATTATCTCTTCAGCTTTGCCAACAAGTTGAATTTATTCACATAACTAGCAACCCAAGGTACCCACAGGCCAATGGTGAAGCAGAGTGAGCTGTGGTAACTGTCAAAGGCTTGTGGAAAGAAGGTGGGAATTATGCAAAAGCTCTGCTCAGTTACCCAGCCACCCCACTGGAGAATGGTTTCTTTCCACTCCTCATGGGAAGACAGATAAGAACATTGTTGCCTTAACTTCCCAAAGCTCTGTTCCCATGCTGGCCTAACCTCAAAGAGTTTCATGAGATGAAGACAAAAGAAAAGAAGAAACAAGAAAAACTCTATAACAAATGTCACAGAACGCATCATCAACCAGACTTGGATACAGGTCAGACTGTATGGATCACCACAGCAAACACACATGGGTCATACAACTGACGGGGGCCCCAAGGTCATATCTTGTGGGTTTACCCACACACACCTGAGAGCAACTCATCAGCCATCAACTGTTGCGGAGGCTTACACTTACACAGATGGTACAGACTTTGGTACTGATGTCAGTACTACAGGTGATGAGTGTTCCGCACAAACAACTCAACATGCTGCATTTGTCACAAGATCAGGCAGACTTTCACGTCTGCCTAAAAGAATGGACATGACTGGTCACTAACTTGAGTTTCATGCTGTTCTAGAGAAACAGAATATTATATATATTATATTTTGATTTTGTTTAAATTGAAAGGAATAAGAAAATACAGTTTATTTCTTTTTATTTAATAATTGTTATGAGTAAGACAAATTACATGCATGTTTTCTTATAGAACAACAACAAGTTTACTGCTAGTTACTTAAAAAGGGGAGATGGGGTTAACTGCTGTGTTCTGCAGCAACCAATGAGAAGGCTTGTTCTTGAGATGTGCGGACTGTTGTGGCTGACTGAATACGAAAGTAAAGAACACTGTTAAACAGTCTGCTTTGAACATAACATTCTATGCCTTCTGCGCATACACACACAAAACATGTCATAGCTATTTTAATTGAGGACACGCCCATAAATCCATGCTACCCTCAACTTCATGTTTGAACAGCTGGACCTACTTGTTAGCTGTGTCCCAAATCAAGGTCTACACATTTCAGTGTGCAGACTACGTAGGCTACAGAGTGTCCTACATGTTATGTCAGCTTACTGTTAGTGAAATGGGACAGCCTACTTAGCCGACAAATATTTCCCATAGCAGTAAAGTAGGACACTGAATCACTTAAACCTCTGAAATAATTACTAAATTGTGTCAGTGCACCTGTAACGTTTTTTCTTAAGACCATAGCTACAGTGTAGTACAGATCAACAAATAACCCTATAAATTCAGCTAGCTGTAGTACGTTTTAACAACAATGGCGATGAGCTGGAATACTTTAGTCCCAGTGTGTGTAATTAAGCGGCCTGTGAATATGCATTAGCTAATGTTAACCAAACATGTAGCTCTGCTTTGTGTCCATGCAGTGTTTTCTTTTCCAGTTTAGCAACGTTGGTTAGCATAGCTTGTTCCATCGCGCTGGCTGCCTCTTACAGGTTGCTTAGTGCTTGATAGCTTCAGAGGCGAATCAGTTTCCATTCATTCTGCCTAGAGCATGATTAACATGACTGTGATGTGCAACAAATCCCCCATATGAAAGAGGCTAATGGGACTCTAAAGTATACTGAAATGGAAAAACTGACATTTTTTTGAAAAAATCTCAGTTTTTACCAATAACTATTCTCCTAAAGAAGCACCCAAGAGAAAAAGCTTCCATGAATGATGTCTCTTAGATGTGTTTCTATCCTCTGTTCCGCTCTGATGTGGTTCTGACGATGTTACGTGGCTTTGCAGCGATATGGTGCCTGGAGCTGTGCGCGGTATTGATCGGTGGACAGGATGTACCTGAGCATCCCAGAGCTCCGGGCGGCTCTCGTTCTACGGCACTCGGCCTGTTTGTTTTTCTGGCTGAGAGCTTCCATTTGCTCCCACCACCCACTCCGACCCCATCCTCTCCCTACTCCGACCGTCCCTGCCTCACCACTCTGCTTCAGTAAGAATGTAAACACAAAGAAGATATGTTCATGTCTCCTGTATATGTTGGTTAAAGCATAAACAAATTTACACATAAGTGTTGATAATAACTGAGCGTTTTTAAAATGACTGAATATCTTTCTCCACATGCATTTAAATAAATTCTTTATTCTGGTTGTCATATTTTTTTGCCCCTTGGCTTTAAAATAACAAGACTGCTTAATGTCTTTACTGCATCTTCACACCCTGCCGCCTCCTTACTAAGAAGTGCTTGTACCCTTCATGTGAAAAATTGCCCAAAGCTCCCTCCCGGACGCAGTAGGTGCAGGCCTGCAGGCATCACAGACCCAAACAGTTTACAGACCGGAAGCACAACATGTTTAACCACGCACATAGCACCTGTCCTGCCTGCTAAACACTTTCTAACCCATTTGCAGGAGATCGTAAACATTTGCAGGGCTGTGTTTGCCTATTACGTGTAAGAACGGCATCTCCCTACATTAGCCAAAGAATCTGACCTGTGCTGAGGTGGTGGTGCAGGGAGGCAATTACACATAAATGTGCCTGACTTTTCACTTGAATTTCACTCCCTGAATTTGTGGCTGTTTGTGTAGGACAGAGGCTTGATTTATTTCTGTTAACAAGTTCATAACTGAGGGTCAGTTTGATTAGTGGAGAAGGAAAAGTTGTTACATAATTATGCTGCAACTTTAAGAATATTTGCACCTGTTTTTAAAGGTCAAAATAACTTTTTGAGGTAAAATCCCAAACTATCCTAAAAGAAACTGCAGCTCCAACATTAAAGAAAATTGTGCAGAGGGTCAGGGTTAGGAAATACTTATACAAATGACTTCCCCTGCAGTAAAACCTGATTTAAAGGTACAGTGTGTAACTGAAAGGTCAAAGACAAAATAAATAAATATATCTTTAAAAGCTGTTCCTACTGTTATCTAATCATGTTACTAAAATAACTTGTGTTTTTATTTTTTTAGTATGAGCTATTTATATCTATTTTCTGTGGGTCCACATACATGGCAGCTGACATATTCGCTTGTTGTCTTCCTTAATCCAATTAAGGGTCGCTGGGAAGCTGAAGCCTATCCCAGCAATGAACAGGCGAGCGGCAGGGTACACCCTGGACAGGTCGCCAGTCCGTCACAGGGCGGCAGCTGACATATTTGTACCAACACTTTTGCTACGGAGTCTCTGAATGGACAAACAAGTCTGAGTGTGAAGTGAGAACCCTCTGATCTTTAAAACTATAGCTTTATTTGATAGGAGTTTAGGATAAATAAAGCCTTAAAGAGGCGACAATGAACTTGTGCCTCCTACAGCTAATCCAGCATCCATCATGCATCCTACTTTCTCTAGCACTCTTACGTTGTCCTCTTCTCTCTTTCTCATCCTCTCTTCCTCTGATAATGTCTTCTTGCGTTTCTTTGCTGAATCAGCCACGATTCAGCAAACGTTAAAACGTCTGGTGTGTTTATGTTTGCTTGCTAGTGTTTGACGTAGTGTGAAAAGAAAAAGAAGAAGTTATATAGTGTGATTTCACAGCCTGTTGGGCAGCGAAGGCTCAAAAAATGTGCATAATAAATGTCACTCTGCCATTAAAGAGTCAGGAAAGCAGAGTTTTAAGGTTGGAAAGTTAAGTAGCGTGTCTTTAATCCCCACATAGAATTTCTGTTCTTGTATTGGTTGACCTCAATGCTGCCTTTGATATTGTGGACCATGGTAGAAAAAACAGAGCTCTGGGAGTTGATGTCATGCAATCCCGACATGCAGCAGTTTAAATCAACACTGCCATTTTGGCAGGAAGGCGTACTATTCAAATTACTGGTATTACAGGTATCTTGCTGCGTGCAGCTAAACTGGTAAATAAACTGTAAATGCCATAACAGCCGAGGACAAGCCAAGGCAAGAACATTTTGCTGAATTCCCAAAGATCCAGAACACAGAGAGCGATGGATAGGTGGGACCCCACAGGCAACGGATATAGCTTATGTAACAATAACTTCACATAAGGTACCGAATAAAACATTTCTTAAACTTTATATCTTATTTATTTTGCATTCTTTTATTACAGTTCCTAACGACCTACCTAGTTTTATTAAATGCATGTTAGATTAAACGTATTATGGCGTGGGTTTTGTGGGGCTTCCCGTTGCTCACACAGCAAAAAGCAAAGGCGACGTAAAAATGTTTCTAGAATCGTTGCAATCCTCCTTAAGAAAATAAACTCTCAATGCCCGTTATGTCTGCAAGCGTGCTGTTTACATGTCTGTTCTCAACACACAATTTAGTACTGACAGTGATTATAGCACTACACTGCCTGTTGCTCATGCAAACTTGATTAGGACAAAGTTGCACTTACCCTCAGGGCAATCCTTCACTGGAAGACTCCAGATCTGAATACTGTTGACAAAACCAGATCATGTCCATTAATATCACCTCCAGGATTTTGTAAGTTTTAAGGGATTCTTCGGAGAAGGACAACGGAAAATGTATTAAGTAGCTGGATATGTTGGGGTACCGCAGGCTGGGTAAAAAGTCCGCTCTGACCACCTCAAAAGTTTTAAAAAGTATACCAAGGACATGATAAGGGTCAGGGATATTGAATCTATCCAGTTTCCATGTATGTTAAACAGCGTTTTCAGTTTTAAAATGAGATGTAAACTCTGACAGCATAAATTCATGCGTGGATTTTCCTACAAATGGGATGTACACATAGAGAGTCACATGACGTCAGGAGCCCTATACTTTATTAATCCCAGAGGCAAAATTCCATATGGTATGGTATTCTTTTAAATAGACTTCATAGCTGAGCTGGTCTCTCTGGTATTGTTTTAAAATGGTTCAGGACGTATGTTACAAACTGACCTATTTTATTTACAACTCTCAACAGCTATAAAATTATGTATGGCATTCCCCAAGGCTCAATCTGTGATGCAATTTTTTTCAATGTGCACATGCTTCCACTCAGTAAGGTCATCAGGAGACATAGCATTAACTTCTATGGTTATGCTGATGATACAAAGGTTTATATTACTGTCTACTGATGGCACTAGCCTTATTGAACAGCAAAAAAAAAAAATTACAATCATAAATAAAATGAAGCATCTTTTAGATTACAATTCACTCCATACTCTATATTGCTTCTTCCATATTTCACCTGCTATATGATCTGGGGAAACAATTACAAAATGCACTTTATTCACTATCAGTATTGCAAAAAAAGGCTGTCCATATCAAACACAAAGTTAGGTATCTTGATCACACAAATTCTCTGTTTTTACAATCAAAGTTACCTAAACTGCAGGGCTTGGTTTATTATCATACAGCACAGATCATGTATAAAGTTAGTAAGCATTTACTACTACTCGACATCCAAAAACTTTTCAGCCAGAGAGATGAGGGTCATAATTTAAGGAGAAATGCAAAATTCAAAATGCACTTGGTGAGCATCACAAGGAAGAGCTTTTGTGTATCTGTATGTGGGGTTAAACTGTGGAATGTGCTGGGCGACAAACACAGGCAATGTCCAAATAGACACTTATTTAAATCATCATATAAGAGCATGGTCATCCAAAACACCACTTCCATGCTGGGTTTTGTTGCTATGGTTCTTCTTCTTTGTTTTTGTTAGATCATGGTTAAACACGTGAGGTTTCTGGCTCGGAGGACTAGATTCTAGATCAGCTATGGGACTGAATCCTTAGCTGTGTAGTGTTCAGCTCAGTTCCTTTCTTGTCCCTTAAGAGGAAATTTAGTTTGCAGTGCAGTACAACATACATGCGACAATCAAGACAATCAAGACAATAAAATCAACAATCACAACCACAATACAGTGGCTGATAGGTAAAACGGTAAGATCAAGACATCAATAAACAAACAAATTTCAGAAGTGTCTGACAATAACAGTATGTAAATAAAGTGCAACTCAAGTCCAAGTCCCAGACTCGATTTCCAAACTCTAGTTCATTTTTACATAAAAATCATTCAGCAGTATCTAATTTAAAATAGATGGTTGGATGGTATTGAAAGCAAATGAGAAGTCCACAAATAAAAGTCTGGCATGTGTCCCAGGGCTTTCAAGATGTTTCATCAGGAGGTGAAATAAAAAGTGATGGAAGCATCCTCCACTCCCCCCCTGGGTCTATACACAAACTGCATCGGGTCTAAAATACCCTGCACCTGGTTTAGAAGTTCAGCTTTCACCAGTTTCAGAGGACTTCATCACCAGAGAAGTGGGGCCACTGATCTAAAGTTATTCAGAGAACTACATTTGTCTATGGGAACAATGACAGACTCTTTGCACAGCTTAAGGACTCTCATCCGCTCTCATCCATGACGTGCTGAATATGTCCAGAAACACGTGGCCAAGTTACTCTGCACAGTATTTAACAGTCTTTCTTTGATGTCATCTGGTCCAGGACTCACCTTTTCACCTTTACTTTACAACATGTGTCTCAATTTTAAACTGGACAGCAGACCGACAGACAGGCCTTTATACATTTTTCAGGAGTATCAAGTGTTTAATAAAATCCATTTAGAGCGTCAGCCAGTTATTTATCTGTGTTATTATCTTTCAACACAGTTAGTTTATAATCAGTTTTGGCCATACCTGTCATGTTTTTCATACCATTCCATACTACCCAAAGATAATATCTGCTCTTTTTTTCTTCCAGCTTATCATAATATCTGAGTTTAGCCTCCCTAGTTTCTGCTCTGACTTCTCTGCATGAATCTCTTATGTCTCCTTCATCTTCCAAAAAGCTGTGCTTTTCCGTGTCTCTTCCCTGTCTGTTTCCCTGTCTTCGTGGTTTCTGGCTAGTCTTTGGTTACATTTTGCCAGTGCCCTCACCGCTAGAGGTAACATGAGGTGGTGTCTGCAACCCACAGAAGTTGCACAGGTAGTGTAGCTCATCCAGGATGACACATCCATGTGCTGTGGCAAGAAGGTTTGCTGTGTCTCCAAGCACTGTGTCAAGAGCATGTAGAACATACCAGGAGACAGGCCAGTATACCAAAAGACGTGGAGGGGGCCATAGGAGGACAACACCCAGCTTCAGGACCGCTATCTGCTCCTTTGTGCAAGGAGGAACAGGAGGAGCACTGCCAGAGCCCTACAAAACAACCTCCAACAGGCCACTAATGTGCATGTTTTTGCTCAAACTGTCAGAAAAAGACTCCATGAGGGTTGTATGAGGGGCCCCACGTCCACAAGTGGGTCCTGTACTCACAGCCCAAAACTGTGTAACCCAATTGGCCTAATAGGGAATACCAGGATTGGCACATTCCCCACTGGTGCCTTGTGCTCATCACAGATGAGAGCAGGTTCATATTAAGCACGCGAGATAGATGTGAGGGAGTCTGGTGACACTGTGGAGAATGTTCTGCTGCCTGCAGCATCCTCCAGTATGACTGGTTTGTCAGTGGGTTGGTGATGGTCTGGACAAGCATATCCTTGGTGGGCTGCACAAACCTCCATGTACTATCCAGAGGTACCCTGACAGGCATCGGGTAGTGGATGAGAACCTCAGACCCCTTGTCAGACCATGAGCTGTTGCAGTGGGACCTGGATTCCTTCTGATGCAGGACAACGCTGTGTCAACGTGTGTCAGCAGTTCCTGCATCACAAAGCAATAATGCTGTGGACTGGCCCGCCCTCTCACCTGACCTGAATCATTGGTGATGGCGATGAAGCTAATACTGATAATAATAATAATAAAACAATAATAAAATAAATAATAATAATAATAATAAATTTTATCTGTATAGCACTTTATATTGTAGGGAATCTCAAAGTGTTTACAGAAAACAGGAAACTAAAATTAAGTAACTAAAAAAATCTAAATAATGAGATGAAATACGCACTGCATTATCTGAATGGATTTAACATTTAGAACTATTCTCTTTAGGTTCATTTCAGTTAATTTGAGAATACTGATTCTTCAGCTTTTCATTTAACAGTTTAAATGTTCATACTTTACTACGTGAACATCAGTGTTTATTTTTTATAATGAGGCTTTGATAAATGTAAGCTCATTTGACTCAAAATTAACCTTAGAAAAGGTTATATCAGATCAGTTATCTTTAGCCTTTTTCCTTCTTTCTCGACGGGTTTAAATCCATCTCAGCGACACCCTGAGGCCACGAGTCTACCTTTAAACTGCTTTACTGCCATTTAAACCTTTTTCAAATTACAATAAAACAGTTTGATTTATGTATTTTCCCTTTGCTCTGAGCATCATCTTCACTGTGAGGATATATGGCCCTGCACAGCTGAATATTGTAATGCTTACAGAGCTGGAAGAAATTAAATTTCATCGTTGTTTTTTTCAGTCACAGATAATAGCCTGGCTGGCACACACCGGGGTCCAGAAAGAATGATATTCCTTTTTTTTTTTTCCTACCAAGGATTCTGTCACATCCATATTACAAAGACATTTGAAAGGTTTATATCATGAAACATAATTTCTGTTCCACATGAGGCATCACTGAGGTTTAATTCCTGCTCTCCAGGGCAGATAAGCATGTTTCATCTGCACACACTCCTTTTGCTTTTGTCTTCAGATAATCTTGCCTCTCACTTTTCACTGGCAGTTAGGAGGATTTATGGATTTTTAAAGAAAAAATCATACAGTTAATATGAGACTAGTTGAGTTGCATTATTATGTGTTCAACCTTGAAGAAAATGACTGATGGTTTGAAGCTGCAGGCCTGTGTATTTTTTCATTGAATTAAAGTACTATATCAGTGGAGCACCGTATCACAGACAAAGTTAAAGGTCACATTGCAAAGACAAAAAAACTTGTATCAGCTTCAAGATCAATGTATTGCTTTACTTACATTACTCATTAAACTGTGGCATATGTCTTTGCAACACCTTTTTATTCCCACACACACATTGATGCTTGGTCAAGTCAGCATTACGTCTTAGCTTTTTACATCGCTTCCTAACCCATTCAGCCTTTCACAAATATGCACTTACAGCTTCATATTTCCAGTTATCTCATTGCAACAAGAGCTGATGCACCGACTGTGGACATCCTGTACTGACCATATTACAGTCCAGCTGTCACACTGCTTATTTTCACTTCTTTTTGTTTGGTCCTTATTTTTATTTTGTTTGGTCTACTACTTTACTGCTGAGTAATGAATTTAAAGTACTAGATTTTTGGAAAACATTATGGTTAGGGGTGTGTTTTTTTTTATAGACCAGGGATTCACACGCCCAGAAACTGGTATAGTCTCTGTGCAGAAATCCTACACACCAACATTTTCTCCATTGTCATGGTAACACATCCTCCACATCCTGCCACTGTCACCTGAGCAACTTGGGAGACCCTGCACGATCCAAAATGGCTTTTTCCAAAAGTAAAAAATGATGAATATTTCTAAATAACAGAAAGAAGCTTTGAAGAAATGGATTAAACTAAAGCTGGTTTGCATCAATACATGAATGAAGCTTTTAAAACAACACATTAGATTTTGATGAATGAAAATATTTATTCATGACATAGTGGAATGTGTTGAAAACAAAATAACGTAAGATTGACCAACGAAATCAAAATCATCATGGTCTCCAAGACTCTCCCACATCGGTCTCATGTGCTTAATGTGAACCTGCTCTCTTCTGTTAAGAGTCCAGGTTGCCAGTGAAGAATCTGCCAATCCTGGTGTTCACTGGAAAATGCTAGGTGGGTTGTACAGTGTTGGCCTGAGTACAGGTCTGACTTGTGGACATGGAGCCTTCATACAACCCTCATGAGGCCTTTTTCTGACAGTTTGAGTAAAAACATGCACATTAGTGGCGTGTTGGAGGTTGTTTTGTCGGGCTCTGGCAGTGCTCCTCCTGTTCCTCCTTGCACAAAGGAGCAGATAGCGGTCCTGAAGCTAGGTTGTTGTTCTCCCATGGCCCCCTCCAAGTTTCTTGGTATACTGGCCAGTCATGTTTATATGAACATACCTCATATATATATATATATATATACATATATACACTACTGTTCAAAAGTTTGGGGTCACTTCCCTATTAAATCCCATGGCAAAGTGACCCCAAACTTTTGAACAGTAGTATGTATATATATATATATATATATATATATATATATATATATATATATATATATATATATACATATAGATTTAAGTATGCTATTGAATCATTGAATAGATGAATCAAGGTGCTTTAACTGAGCCATATAAAGAAATGAGATTGAGAATTAAGAATTAATAAAAAAAAAAAGACAAAACCTGAGTTATGTTCTTAGTGAATTATATATTTTAATAATATATGAATATTAAAAGTTTTGTCTGAGAATATTTAGTGGCAGAGGTTTGATTCAGAGACTGAGGCTTGTGCTGGCACCTCTGTCCTCTGCTTCCTATTTTCTTCCCTGTGTTTGGTTTCAGTGGTGTTAGTTTACACTTAACATCCCCATTAATGTCAGAGATGCAGGGTGATGCCCAGATACTGAGTGAAACAGCTAAACAGAGGGAAAGGCTTGTCTATCCCAACAGGTGGTGTTTATTGGCGTGTGAATGCATATATTAGGATGTGAGTGGTTCTTTGTACATTAGAAGGGGCTTGTTTCCCTCTGCATGATCAGCTTCCCTGAACAACAGTCAGTGCAGTTACATAGATGGCTCCCACCAGACCTTATCTTGATTGGTTAGGGATGATGGGGTGGGAGAGGCAATCTGAACATGAAGATCTCAGTTGCTCTCAGTTGTGAGTCTGTAGGGAATGCAGACAGATCCACCTCCTTCACATCCTGGGACTTCTTCATGGATAAACATGGACTGCTGTGGCTGTAAAAATCATCCAAATCTGCCACTGACTGATCATCAGGTAGATTGGAGTTTTTGAAGATTACTTGAATCAAGAAGATTTTGAGGAATAAAAAAGAAAACCAGTTAAAGTGGTTTCAATAAGCATCACGGCTTTATTTGAACATCTTTCAGTCCTAAAAGATTTCTTTTCAGAGTTAACTGAGATCAGGCTCAGCTACACCTGACCTTCTGATGGGTGGAAAGAAGCAAAGCCAGAGGAAAAGGCTCCGGGAGTGAGAGGAAGAGATGTGAAGAGCCCAGAAAGAGACCAGAAATCTGCTATTTTTAATGTGAACGCAGCATCATGAAAACCCTGCTGCCAAACTGGCACGAGAGCATCAGACTGCTGCTCCTCTTTAATGTCTTCAACCACCAGGTAGGTTTGACAGTTCTTTCAAAAGTTTTAAAAAATCCTTTTGGACTCTTCTGTGTAGGATGTGTCTGATTTAAACTTAGTTTAAGACTCTATAGACAGGTTATTTGTTCAGAACTAATTAATACAGAATACAGAACATTCATTTAATCATATATTTATATTTTTTATTTATTTCTTGTTGGCCACTTTAAGTTGCATTTATATGCACTTGTAGAGCCTAGAAATACTTGTTGAGTGAGATTTATTTTCTACTACATAGGATCTGTTTTAAAACAAATGTAAAAGAAAAAAGAAAGAAAGGGAATTAATTATTATTTAAATATATATATATATATTTATTTCTTATTTCTATATATGTTTTACAACTGTTAATGACTTCTTATTACCAGAAAGTAAACAAATAAATATGTATTTATGTATAGCATAAATAAATGAATAAATACATTTATTTAATTGATTTATTTGTTACTTACAATAAATAATTACTTACTTTAATATTATAATTTTGCTTTGGGGATTGATAAAGTGCGTTTACAGCTCATTTTCATTTAATTTTGTTTCAACACACACTGAAACAGGATGACAGCAGTTTTAGATTTTTTTCCTCTGGGAAGGTTGTTCTGGATGACTTCTTGCCAATATGATCCCACTGAATATAAATGGTCATCAAATAAATTTTTGTAGCGCAGGTGGCAGGATGAGCCTCGACAGAAGATATAGACCATGCAAAGTTCAGTTGCTGACCTCACAGCATGGATTTGACTGAGCTGCTATCATACGTTTTGTTATTGGACCAAAGGGGTTTATGTTCATATTATATATCTATGAAGCTGGCATGAATGCAGTGAACTGAGCTGATAAACTGTCTGGATTAATTGTAGATTACATTAAGGTGAAAAGGTTCCCTGAGCAGCAAAAGTTGCTTCTGGTAACATACTGCCACCAAGTGGACAAATATTGACACTACAACATCAAATTATCACTCGCTTCCATCCACAGGCAGCATGCACTCAATAGTCATATTATCAGGCTCACCTTTCAATTACTTGTTAACACAAATATCTAATTAACCAATCACATGGCAGCAACTCAACACACGTAGCCATGTAGACATGGGGAAGATGACTTGCTGAAGTTCAAACTGAGCATCAAAATGAGGAAGAAACAGGATTTAAGTGTCGAACGTGGCATGGTTGTTGGTCTGAGTACTTACTAGAATTTTCACACACAACCATCTCCAGGGTTTACAGAGAATGGTCTGAAGAAGAGAAAATATCCAGTGAGCAGCAGTTGTCTGGACCAGAATGTCTTGTTGATGTCAGAGGTCAGAGGAGAATGGGCAGACTGGTTGGAGATGATAGAAAGACAACAGGAAGTCCAATCAGCACTGGTTCCAACCAAGGAGAAGATGCAGAAACGTTGCTGGTCTGATGAGTCTCCATTTCAGCTCCACATTCAGATGCTAGGCTCAGAATCTGCTGGAAACATGAAAACATGGATCCATCCTGCCCTGAATCAATGCTTCAGGCTGCTGCTGGTGTAATGGTGGGGGGAGATTTTCTTGGTCCACTTTGGGCCCCTTAGTACCAACATGGCCTGGTTTAACCAGCACAGCCTACCTGAGTATTGTTGCTGACCATGTCCATCCCTTTATGACCACAGTGGAGCATCTTCTGATGCTACTTCCAGCAGGATAATGCACCATGTCACAAAGCTCAGATCATCTCCACCTGCTTTCTAGAACATGACGATGAGTTCACTGGACTCCAACCTCCTCCACAGCCACCAGATCTCAGTCCAGTAGAGCAGCTTTGTGATGTGGTGGAACGGGAGATTCTCATCATGGATGCAGCCGACAAACCTGCAGCAGCAGTGTGATGCTGTCATGTCAATATGGAGAAAACCTCTGAGGAAGGTTTCTACCACCTTGTTAAATCTACTCCGGAATAAGGGGGGTCCAACCCGGTACTAGAAGGTGGACTTGATAAAGTGGTTGAGTGTATAATGTTCAGGACTCGATGCACCATAAAATCTGACGGCCATTTTCAAAAAAACAAGCACACCATCATCATTAAGTCAGTGATGTAGTTAAGACATTTATATTTATGAGAAATGATGTGAATGGAGTTGCTCATAGCAACGGGATTGTTGGTACGATGCTGAAACATTTGGGACTTCGTCCAGCTCAGAAACGTTTGGATTTTCTTAATACAGCTTTATTATGTCGAGCTGTTAACATCTAAATAACTAAAAAAATGTTATTATATTTAGGCTGTTTTTTATTACATGAAATCAAAATAATGATTCAGTACACTGACGAGAGTCAATCTCTTTTAGATTAATAATGTTTGTAATTTGTTTTGTCCCAGTTTCTGTTCCTGGGGCAAATGTAGCTTTTGAATTGGGACTGTATTAATACTTAAAATGTTCATCATCTTCTTCATTTATCTATACTTGTTTGGTCCAATGCAGGGTGACGGTGGGGCAGCTGGAGCATATCCCAGCTGCTGCAATGACAGTCTCTTAAATATAAACTGCTGCTATAGAGAAATGCAGGAATTCAGCTTGTAAAGTAAAAACCTTTCTCTCTCTGAATCCTTGTGAAAGGCCACCAGCTCGCTGCTTGAAAGTCTCATTTCTAAGCGCTCTGAGTACTCGGAGAACTGCAGCAAAACCCTGACAACAGATGCATTTCCAAAAAATGGTGAGCTTCTGTCTGGACGATGATTATCTTTGTTTTTAAGTCCTACAGCAAATGCTCAGATTAACATCTTTCATTGCAGGAAACTTCTGTAAAGGATCCTTTGACATGTTTGTTTGCTGGCCTCATTCCCCTCCTGGTAACGTGTCCGTTCCCTGTCCTTCTTTCTTACCGTGGATCCGTGAAGGTAACATGTTTTATCTCTTGTCTGATGTCAAAAATCATTAAAAACTGCTATAGCAAGTCAGCTGATTCATTTTTAGAAGTTCAATTGAACACTTTAGAGCAGGGATATCAAACCCTGGTCCTTGAAAAAAAACAAAAAAAACAAAAAGAAGAACCAAGCCCAGCCAGTCTCAGCTTCCATAGAGAAAACTGTGGTAATGTGAACATTACACGGTATCCTGGGCACAATGACAAAAAAATTGTTCTCCTTTTTGTGAGATGTTGTGAATTAAAAAAAACAAAAAGTTTTGCATCTGAATTTAAAATATGTGCAACCCCAATCCCTGTCTGTTTGGGCCACTAATCACTATTCTTTTAAGACTTTCTTATCTCACAACAAAACCAAATATGATTTTGAGCAGTTTAACTGAGAATTCAGCCATATTAAAAGAAATTATTGTAGAATGTAATATAATGTATATAATGTATAATATAATCTTATATATAATATAATGTGAAACATACACTCCGCAGTGTTTAACAGGCTTTAATGATATTTAATAGCTTTTGTTGTTGCTTTAGTGGCTTTCTAGTGAAAAAAATACCTGTTGTTGGGTCACTTGTAAGAATATAGACAGTTGTCATTGTATAGTTTTTCTTTTTTTTAAATAAGCATTTGAATCCCAAAAACCTAAGATCTTCCAGTTGATGGAGTTTGACAACCATTTGCCAAAATGGCCGTTTGGGAGACCTCCTGAACTCAACTATAACATCTTTTATAATCCTGTAAAAGCTGATCACTAGAAAACTGATCACTATTTTAAACACTGAAAAAGGTGTGAAAAGTAGCCGCTTTCTCCCTGTTTGCAATTTGTGTGGGAATGAATGAAAAGCGAATAAATCAATCATTCAGCTAGCTTCTCTTTTTAACTGCACTGGTGGAGGAAGCGTTTACATCAGCGTGTCTTCCATGCACCTGCAGATGATACCAGGATGGTGCATCGCGAATGCTTGGAAAACGGCAGCTGGCGACTGCTGCGGAACTCCTCCGAGCCCTGGCGGGATAAGTCTGAGTGTGTGAAGGAGGATCACTTCAAAGACAAGGTGAGGAGGACTGAGAGCTTTTGGCCTAGATGCATAAATGATTCTATAAACACCATCGTGCAGAGTTTGTTTAACAGTCAGAAACAACTAAGCTGGGTTATGTTTTCCTCATGTGTTTCCAGGAGGATGAAATGCTTCGTCAGACAGCACTGAGGCTCATCTCCATCATCGGTTATTCCCTGTCCCTGTTCTCCCTCACTCTGGCCACGCTCCTCATGGGCATGCTGAGGTCAGTTCTTAACAGGAAAATATTCTCAGTCTTCATTCTTTAGCACCAATCTCAGCTTTGTAACCTTGGTTATCCTTTTTCTTAGATGTTAATGTGCTTGACTTAAGAAAATAAAAAGCTGAGATCTGGTATATATTAACATATAGTAGTATTTTAAAGGGAAATGTAGTATAGATGGAGAAATAAGTCTGGATAGAGTGATGTACAAATTCATGTCCTCATGTTTTGATTCCAAGCAGTCAAACTTTCCTGTTTTCTTTTGAGGTTCCCAGACTTTCTGAAGGTATTTCAGAGTTTGTCTTTGGACTTTTCCTCCATTTTCAGTCCAGACTTGTGACTCATTCAGGCGTGAAAAAATCGGTGTTGTGGCTACGTAACATAACAGGCAGTTCAGAAAAGAAAAGACTTTAAGCTGGTACCAGTAGGCTGTTGCAAAGACACATAATCTGTTTCATTCATTCATTCATTGCATCTACAATAGTATACAAAGATATATAAAAGCTAACACTCTTTATATCTTGGGAGACTTGATGGAAATTTATGAGTATGTCAGAGTTCAGCTAGACAATAGACTAGACTGGAAATGCAACACAGAGGCATCTAGAAGAAGAGACAGAGCAGACTCTACTTCTTAAGGAAGCTGAGATCACTCAGTGTCTTCACCAAGATGTTTCATATCATCTACAAGTTGTTGTGAAAGTGCAGTCAGCTCTGCAGCATCTGTTGAAGCAGCAGCATCAGAACCAGAGACTTAAAGAGATTAAACAAAATGATCAAGAAGGCAGGTTCTGTGCTGGGGATAACTCTGGTTCTGGTTCTACGCTGGAGATAACTCTGGTTCTGGTTCTGTGCTGGGGATAGCTTTTGTTCCGGTTCTATGCTGAGGATAATCTGGTTCTGGTTCTATGCTGGATATAGCTCTGGCTCTGGTTCTATGCTGGGGATAGCTCTGGCTCTGGTTCTGTGCTGGGAATAACTCTGGTTGTGGTTCTGTGCTAGGGATAGCTCTGGTTCGGGTTCTGTGCTGGGGATAGCTCTGGTTCTGGTTCTACACTGGAGATAACTCTGGTTGTGGTTCTGTGCTGGGGATAGCTCTGGTTCTGGTTCTGGTTCTACGCTGGGGATGACTCTGGTTGTGGTTCTGTGCTGGGGATAGCTCTGGTTCTAGTTCTGTGCTGGGGATAGCTCTGGTTCTGGTTCTACGCTGGAGATAACTCTGGTTCTCGTTCTGTGCTGGGGAAAGCTCTGGCTCTGGTTCTGTGCTGGGAATAACTCTGGTTGTGGTTCTGTGCTGGGGATAGCTTTTGTTCCAGTTCTATGCTGAGGATAATCTGGTTCTGGTTCTATGCTGGATATAGCTCTGGCTCTGGTTCTATGCTGGGGATAGCTTTTGTTCCGGTTCTATGCTGAGGATAATCTGGTTCTGGTTCTATGCCGGATATAGCTCTGGCTCTGGTTCTATGCTGGGGATAGCTCTGGCTCTGGTTCTGTGCTGGGAATAACTCTGGTTGTGGTTCTGTGCTAGGGATAGCTCTGGTTCGGGTTCTACGCTGGAGATAACTCTGGTTGTGGTTCTGTGCTGGGGATAGCTCTGGTTCTAGTTCTGTGCTGGGGATAGCTCTGGTTCTGGTTCTACACTGGAGATAACTCTGGTTGTGGTTCTGTGCTGGGGATAGCTCTGGTTCTGGTTCTGGTTCTACGCTGGGGATGACTCTGGTTGTGGTTCTGTGCTGGGGATAGCTCTGGTTCTAGTTCTGTGCTGGGGATAGCTCTGGTTCTGGTTCTACGCTGGAGATAACTCTGGTTCTCGTTCTGTGCTGGGGAAAGCTCTGGCTCTGGTTCTGTGCTGGGAATAACTGGTTGTGGTTCTGTGCTGGGGATAGCTTTTGTTCCAGTTCTATGCTGAGGATAATCTGGTTCTGGTTCTATGCTGGATATAGCTCTGGCTCTGGTTCTATGCTGGGGATAGCTCTGGCTCTGGTTCTGTGCTGGGAATAACTCTGGTTGTGGTTCTGTGCTGGGGATAGCTCTGGTTCTAGTTCTGTGCTGGGGATAGCTCTGGTTCTGGTTCTACGCTGGAGATAACTCTGGTTGTTGTTCTGTGCTGGGGATAGCTCTGGTTCTGGTTCTATGCTGATGATAACTATGGTTCTCATTCTATGCTGGGGATAGCTCTGGCTCTGGTTCTGTGCTGGGAATAACTCAGGTTGTGGTTCTGTGCTGGGGATAGCTCTGGTTCTGGTTCTATGCTGAGGACAACTCTGGTTGTGGTTCTATGCTGGGGATATCTCTGGCTCTGGTTCTATGCTGGGGATAACTCTGGTTATCATCTCAGACATCACCTTTAGGAACAAGTCTTTGAGCTATTAGCTGGAAGACTAAAACAAAAACTATCTACAGCAGATGAACAGGATCTGAAACAAGAACAAGTCCGGCAAAGATCTGAACCAGGATCTGAAAGATGCATCTGGACCTTCAGCTGATCCATCTACTGCTGGCTGAAGCCTCATCAGAAATAGTCTTCATGGAAGGGTGGCTTTCTAGAAGCCATTCTTAAGGAAGGGAAACAGTAGAAAAGCCTGAGATATTTGGTGTGAAGTCATTGGCAAAATTTAATGCAGTAGCAGTAGACAGAAACCTTTCGACAACCAACATAAGAAAATGGTTCAACAATAACACGAAAAAAGGAACATGTGTCAGGTTTCACGCTGCAAGAATCAACCACTTCCAGCAGTGTGGATGATTCCAGCAATGTGACGAGACCTAGCAAGGTAGTAACCATAGCAACCACAGGTGTGTGTTCTCGTCCTCTTCCTCTGGCATGGTCTGCAGCTGGATTAAACTCAGTCCGACTCACAATTACATTTTTACTGACAGAATTTTAGCATGTTGGGTTTTGTCTGCTGTAGATGTTTCCTTGATGTTTTACAGAGCTGAAGTAAGTTTCACAAAATTAAACAGGATTAATTTAGTTGAGCTCTAGTCGCCTTTCTCTAACATGTACCTGTACAGGTTAGTTACTGAGCGTTCCTCCACGGTTTCCCTTTGGCTGGATGCAGAAGTTTGTTGAGTGGTAAGAGCCTAATGAAAACATCTGTGTAAAATATGATCTATGGTGTTGAACGTATCTCATAATATCTCTGTTTAGGTTTTCTAATTGATCTCGGGCCTCATACTTTCATTTAATTATAAAGTCTGATTATTGGTTGAAATTACAAAACTGACTTTGTTATTCATGAATGAAATGTTAAATTTTCTGTGATACTTGTTATCGCTAATAACAGCTTGATCCAATTTTTAGGCTAAGTGTTGGTGTTTTTCCAGTCAGTCACAGAATAGATTTTAAACCCTTCTGCTTGTTTACAAATCCCAGAATGGTTTAAGCCCAGAATACATCTGTGATATGTTCAGAGAATATAAACCTAGCAGAGCTCTTAGATCCAAAGACTCTGGTCAACTAGTCCAGACCAGAGTCCAGACTAAACATAGAGAAGCAGCATTTAGCTGTTATGCTGCAAACAAATGGAACAAACTGCCAGTGGAGATGAAACTTTCCCCAAATGTAAACATTTTTAAATCCAGGTTAAAAACATTTCTTTTCTCATGTGCCTATGCATGAAATCTGCACGGTAACTTTTTAACTTATCTTGCTTTTAATAATTTTAATGTAATTTATTATTTTATTGTGATTATGTGTTGATTATGTGTTGATGCCTTTTACTATTTCTAAATATCTGTAATGTCTTTGTTTTATGTAAAGCACTTTGAATTGTCCTGTACATGAAATGTGCTCCACAAATAAACTGCCTTGCCTTGCCTTAATAGCAAAGAAAAATACTATAATATATTTTATGCCTAATTTTCTTTAATATGGGACATATTGAAATTTTAATTTAGAATTTGGCCTTTTATCATTTAAAACTTCCCTTATAAATTGGGCCCGCATACAGTGATCAGCTGCCCGACCTGGTCCTGGCCCTGGGACAGGGCATGCCACATGACACAAGAACTGGACTGAAGATCAGTGGCAACAGGTCTGATGGAGGGATGGGTCCTCCCCAGAACCCAGACTTCAACATTATTGAAACTGTCCAGTTCTCTGGACAGAGAACAGAACACAAGGCAGAAACATCTAAAGAGAAGCTTTGGAAAGAACTTCAAGAAGTCTGGATAGATATTCCTAAATACTACCTAAAACATATATACACTATTTCCACTTATGTTTGTACAATTTTAATGACACTACATCTGTTGTCATTTTTCTGCAACATATAAAGAAATGAGCTCTGCCTCCTGACTTACAGTAAGTTGTTAGTTTCCACTTTCTTTCTTTATAAGTTTTACACAATTTTAATATATTTAAAAAATGAATGTATGTACATCTCCTTAAGACAAAGTAAACATGTTGAATGGATTCCCTCCATCACCACATTGATGGCAGTTGCACAGAACAGCTGATTCCCAAAAAAAAACAATTTTTTTTACCATTCTGTCAATATGATCAGTCACTAATCATATTAAAAACCATAAGCCCACATCTCCATGTTATTTGATCATTTTTCATTTCCTCTTACCTTACAATATGTATCCCTGTAATGCTTTTAAAGCTGCAGAGGAAGCACAGATCAATGCCTTCCTCAGACCGCTCCTGTATCTGCTTACCAGGAAGCTCCACTGCACCAGAAATTACATCCACATGAATTTGTTCATGTCGTTCATCCTGAGGGCCGTGGCTGTCATTTCCAAAGAAACCATGCAGCACATCTGGTATTCCAACCTACCCGACGACAGCCCAGGATGGAACTCCTACTCCAGCTCTGCGGTATGCTCAGTGGTTACCATGGTGATGGATTTGTCCACTGTATGCAATTTTAAAGATGTGTCCATCTAAAACCTTACTCTTCAACAGATTCTGATGTGCAAGCTCTCCAACGTGTGCATGGAGTATTTTGTGGCCTGCAACTACTTCTGGCTCTTGGTGGAGGCCATTTTCCTTCACACGCTGCTGTTCACTGCTGTGCTGACCAAGAGGTGTCTGCTAAAGAAGTACATGCTCCTGGGATGGGGTAAGTCCAGGAGTAACAGGAGCACATGGGGGTTTGGGATAATGTTTATGGTGTAGCTCTGGTGGCTGATTTGAATTTGCAACATGACACTTGTTGCATCTTTTCAGGGGCTCCTGTCTTGTTTGTGACACCTTGGACTGTGGTCAAGATCCTGTATGAAAACACAGGGTAAGTGTGTGGGAGAAATTATTGAGCTTTTAAATCTATAAAGTCTATAAAGAAATCTGTGGAAATAAACCTGCCAGTGACATGTCTACCACGTGGTTTGGGTATGTAATGTAAAAAGTTAAGCGATTGGACTTGATGCCCATATTTGATATGTCAGGCTTTACCGGGTTAAAGATGCCCTGATAAGTCAAACCTACTTCGTAGTTTAGGACCCAGATTAAGCAAGGAAGACGTGATGGGATGATTCAGATGACTGAAGAAAACAATGTCCATACTCATTGATGATGGTGTTGATGTCAGGTAAAGGACCAGAGGAGATGGGAGTCTTTACCTTTACAGTAAATACAAAGGTGGACATGAAAAAGTTTGACCCTTTTCTCTTTCCGTCAGTTGAAAGTAGGTCTGATGATGATGATGTCCATTGTCAGGATGATAGTACTGTACATCTTGCTTCAAAGCAAAGAGTATTTAAACTTTTCAGAAGATCAGCTCAGTCAGGAAAGTCCTATTATAGGTTTAGAGTGAAAATGAAACAAAGAAAAGATCCATGACAGGGCTCCATCCTACAACCTGATCTGTCAGCTGCTAAATAATAAAGTTAGGACCTGACTGATGAGGAATATGTGGCATTGTTTTGTTTTTTCGTTCATAGTTTAGTAAATCCTCACATTTATACTTATTAATGTGTTCAGTAACTGTCTGGCACATGATATTACTTTCATACATGGCTTTTCTTTTGTACAGTATTTATAACTGCTCTTTTTCTCCCTTACACTGTTATCTTTGGTTTGTATATATGTAAATATAGATGTGTGTTTTTTCTGTTTTGGTTCTGTGCATACTGTGCATACTGTATACAGCTGTCTGCGACACCAAATTTCCCCAGTGACGGATGAATAAAGGTCTATCTAATCTAATCTTGTAAATAACCTATTCCATCATTTCTTCCTGCACTTGAACTGTCATTTGATTTATATATTATTTGCTTCACATTAACTAATGTTAATGAAATGGATTAAAATGTTCTCCATTGGTTAACTTGTAGTGTTTGTTTCCCTCTTAAGATGCTGGCCAGTAATGAACATATGGTTCTGGTGGATAATAAGAGGCCCGATTACTTTATCAGTGCTGGTAAGAGAAGTTGCTCCGTCATACATCTAATATCACTGTGCAGTCAAGTTAGTTCCAGTTGCATCATGTAGTTTTGTGGTGGAACAGAACACGAGTATTTCATACTGGGGTTGGTGGTTCCAGCCTTGTGCAGGCATGTGATGATGTGGTGAAGCTGCTGCAGTCACAAGACTGACAGAGGTTTCTGTAGATGTATTAAAAAATGAATGGATAGTATTTTTACTTGAAATGTGCCCTGGATGTGTGTTGCAGGTTATTTTCTTCATATTCATCAAGATTCTGATGCTGCTGCTGTCAAAGCTGAAAGCAGACCAGGTGAAATTTACTGACTACAGATACAGGTATTCAGGACTGTAAATTAACATCAATGTCAAACTTGTTTTCTCATGTTTGGATGTGGAGACAGAAACAAGGTTTTATCTCTAAAAATGGAAGTTAAATGTTCTAAATTCACTAGAAAATAATAAGAAGCTGTTTTTTCTGAAATAATGAGATAATTAATTTTTCAGTTTTTCTGTTTTGACTAGATCAGAGTTTTACCTTCAGGAAGAAAAAACACTAATAAGCTAGCTAGCTAAATTTGTGTTATTAATACTCTTGTTCATAGAAAAACAGATAATGTCCTGACAGAAAATTACCAGGACATTTTACTGTTAACTTTATGGACACTTAATCCAAAGAAGGAAATGAAACTTAAGAAAGAAATGAAGGAAATTAAATGTGAACAAAGTTCTTTGTTCTTGTGGAATATGTGAAGTCCTTAAAGTAGCACTACATTACTTTCCAATCTTAAAACTCCATGCACCTGACTTGTTTTGATGGCACAATGAAATTTATTATCCACATTTCTGTAGCCGTCATCTCCCTGTAGGCTGTAGAGGTAGAGAAACCACACGTCAAAGTTTATATCACTGTATAGCAACACCTCACATGCTAGCAACTGGACATCAACACACTGGCTATTTTTAACACACTGTCACTGATTCATCAAAGAAACAAAAGAGGACATTATTGGAGAAAGAGAGGAAAGAGAGAAAGTGGCAGAGCAAGAGATAAGACAAGACTTTTACTGGCTAGAGAGATCTCAGGGAAGAGACAGGATGAAGATGGATGCCAAGCAGCTTAAAAATTCAGTATTTATTTTTTGTGAAAAATGATCCTCTGAATTTATCGGAGCAGAAATTACTTTTTATGTAAAATCATCTAATTATGTCACTGTTTTAAGTTAATAAAAATGTAACTCTCATCAGTTCTGACTGTAAATGTCACCAGATTAGAGACATCCATGCATGCAGTTAAAAAACTTTCTCTCTTCTTTCATTTGCTTTTTGAATTATGTTTAACTCATAATTTTTTTCCTGGCAAAGGACACACTATAAAATTTTTTCTCTCTCATGTTTCATTCGTCCGCATCAGCTTAGCCAGAGCAACACTGGTGCTGATTCCCCTGCTGGGAATCCATGAAGTGGTCTTCACAGTGCTGATAGATGAATGTGTGGAGGGCAGCAGCCGCTATGCTCGGAACTTTGTCAACCTCACCCTCAGCTCTATCCAGGTGAAAAAATACGAACTACATGTCTGATAATAGCTTGTCTAAAATCACCTTAATGTTATAAAATTGGCTGTTTTCATTTTCAGGGGCTCTTGGTTGCTGTGCTGTACTGTTTTGCTAACGGAGAGGTACATCACCCCCCCCCCCCCACACCCCCAACTTTGTTGTCATACACAGTAAATCAAGGAGACAAGTACTGTATGTTTTATAGTTGCTATTTTCAATAAAAAAGCAACTAATACAGTTTATTCTGCCAAATCACTGTGTAAAAATGGACAAAAATCCACCAAAGATAACAGATTTAACTAATGTTAGCTAAGTCAAAGAGACCGTCGCATATATTTCATGTCATTCGACAAATAAAACATGAAGCAGAACATTCATTTGTTCACCCTAAAAATATGATTAATATCTAATTTAATCAACTTTGTCCTTGTAACATTCATTTTCAGATCACAGCTGCCCTGGTCAATAATTTAATTGCATTTCCTTGTATTCGTTTTCTTAGTAGCACTCCTCTTGTTTCAGGGCTACTCACTAAATAGAAAGACATAAATTAATTAAACACTCCATATAATTAAATGATGCTGTTACTATTTTATCCAAATAAATCATCACTACAGTAATCAGCACATTAGTCAGTTGGAATAATTGTTTATGTTGCAGTACCTCTGAAATTATTACATTAAAAGTTTAAGCCCAAAAAGACCAAAATGACAACGGCTGATGGAAACATCTGGAAAATCTAAAGATTATTAAATCATCTTTAGATCGTGATTGTTTTAGATTATCACAATTATTTTTAGTAATTGTTACAATATCTTTTTTCACCTCTATAGAAACACTTTAGTGAAACAGAGCATTGATGTAATTTCCGCCTTTTTTTGCTGCTATTTAAATCAGTCGCACACTGGCGAATTTTTAATTACATCATCTCTGTGCACCCATCTTCTGCAGCAAGACAGGAGTTTTTATTGCCACTAAACTTTTATTTCAAGTCACTCCATGTGCATTACTGCAAATGCAAGCTTTTTTTGACATTAATGTTATGGACTCAATTCCAAAGTTTAGCACCTCAGCGAGTGTTTGATTTTAAGCCAAAATAATTTGTACTTGAAGCTTTTGAGCAACTTATTACATAAAAAAATGATAGTATCCAAAGGCAAACTTTCCCCTTTTAACTGTTTAATGCTTTATAAATGGAAAAAAAAACTATTATGTTAATGTTGCAGAGGGTTAATAAAAAACACATACATCTCACAAAACACCAACTTGTACAACACAAAAATGTAAATGAAACAGCTGTTAAAAAGTCCTTGAGAAAGCTGTAAATGTCTTAATGTGTTACTCGTAGATGAAATGGTAAAACTGGGAACTCTTGTTTATTTAGGTCCAAGCTGAACTGAAAAAACACTGGCAACTTTACTTGTTCACCAACCACTTCAAGGTCAGATCCTGCTTTCGAGGAGCACCCCTGAAGCACCTGTGGAAATGTACTCGAGGGCAGCACCCTCAGTGCTCTCGTCGGTGTAACTCCTACGACGAGGGTGGCGCTTCCACCGCTCACCCCCGCCTGCTTCAGGTGGCTGTGCATGAAGGTGAAGCACTTGGAATCGGAGAAATTAAAGGTCAGAGGCTGAAGGGCTATCAAGCACCAGGGCTGGACTTTCTCACCAGGAAAAGTCTCTCCAGCAGCGATGGTGAGATGACACTCGGAGAGACCATGGAGGAGATTCTGGAGGAGAGCCAGTTCTGATCTCATAAAACACAAAATGATTGTTTGATTTTAGTACACTCTGTGAACTTCCAACACCAGATTACCAGCTTGGTAAACTGGCACCAGGACTCTCAGGGGGCCTTGACATATATATGAGTCAGACGGTGTAAAAAATGAGGCTCCTCTGGTTCGTCTTAATGCTTCAAATGTGACGAGCAAGAATCAACCAGAGTGAAGTCAGACAGAGTCTTTAACTACTGCAAGTTACTGCTTCTTCTCTAGTTGCCATGGTTATATACCTGGGCATATAGAACAGTCTCCTCTGAAGGAGATTAGAGCCAAAGCACAGCAGAGAGGGAGGGGAAGGGGTGTCGAAGGTTACAAAGCTCTCCCATCAGTGAAATATTAACTTCCCATGCACTTTTTTACCCATGCAATCTTTTTAAATTCTTCTTGTACTATAGATGGGTTCTGTTTAAAAATCTACACATTTACTACATACATACTCTTTATTTAATTCCACAAATATTCACAAATATTCAAACTAGCTTACCAGCAAAAAAACTTTGTTGGTGGTTTTGCTGGCATGATGACTCCAGAAGGGCTAGTGTTGAATCAGTATGTGTCAAATGTTGTGACTGCAGTCCTACACACGTTTTACTTTTCTCAGTCACTAATTGATCACTTCACTTTAAGAAATACAAAAGCATCCACACAGAAGAGTGATCCTGCATTGGAGAGGATTGTGGCTGACTGTCATGGATAAATTGATAAAATGACAGAACTGAACAGCAGTTGATAACTGAAATCTAAAATATATTGTAAAACAGAAATATAACAGTTTTGTAATTTTATAAAGGAAATGTATTTAGGGCTTTTTATGCTGAATATTAAATTTGCATGCTAACAGAGCCTTCTGTCTGTCCTCTGAGAGCTTGTGGATGTGTAACCGAATGCAACAAAAGAAGCAGGAACACTGGAAATGGTGGAGGTAGTATTGCATTGTATAGCTCACAGGGAATGAAGAAGAAGTAATGTATTTAATGGCAGCACAGATCGCCGCCATCTTTCACGCTGCCTCCTTCTAAGTCTCTTTCTGAGAAAAAAACATGCTCTCGTCCACCATCAACATGTGGAATTCAGAAGTAAAATCTGAACTGTGCACTGCCCTCTAGTGGATGTACTACCTAACAACCATGTCAATGTACAGACAGTTTATGTAAATAAAATGAGCATAAATGAGCCCTTAGATGTCTTACCGAATCGTACTTCTCCCAGAAAGATAACTGGGTAACATTTCTAACTGAGATGAACAGAAACATTACATTAGCTCAACATTTCTCAACCACTAGCTGGTAGTTCCTGACAAATATACAGTTGTCAAGGAAATGTCATCTTATGGCATCTTATCTCAGTTTATTTTGCAGCAGAGCCTTGTGATAAAGATTAACTATACATTCTGTGAGTAGTAAAAACTCTCTTCTGAATGTACTACAACAGTATACCAACTTCGACCCTCCTGTAATCGTGATTAAAATGGAGCATCAGGAGGTGGTCAATGCAGTCCTTAGTCTCCACCACAAGCTGTCAAAAGTCAGGCTGTTTCAAGCAAGCAAAATTCAATTCATAGAAAAGAGCTTCTTGAAAGGGTGCAAATGCCCAAAAGCAAAGGCCTGGCAAAACCTCCTGTGTGCATTGAAAGGTTTTGCGTGCTCACTGTGAAGACCTTGCATGTGGTAGGCTGTTCTTTCTCATACAAAGCCAGATTTCTATCACCTTATAAATGTTTTGTGCAAGAGGGCTGCCTGTTTCTTCAGCTGCTAGAGGTAAATCAGTGCATGAGAATAGCATAACCTGCACTTGTGCTCTTGAGAGTTGCAACAAATGTAATGTCATTGGCTAGTTAGTAAAACTACTGTGGCTTGTGGGCTAATATCTAACATACTCCTGTTATATTGTCATGAAACCCCTCTGTGATTTCTGTTCTCAGGGTTATACGCGTCTATAATTGGACAAAAAAGTGCTAGAAATTTTGTTGGACTTTTTAAACTATCAGCAATGAGGGTGCAACTGCAAGAGCTCTGTTTAAAGTTCCAATGAAATGGACTGTATGGAAGCTTGGAAACAGCAGAGGAGATGAAGACTGCACAGTGGGAGAGAGATTTTAGTGTATGGAGCAAGAGCTCTGGAGCTCTAACTGGTTAATATAGCTGAACATTTGTTCCACTGATAGTGCAACTGATTCATTATGCGAGGTACACTCATGATGTGTGGAACTGGGATTGCTGGCAGAATTCCTTGGGAATGTAAAACATTTAAAGAGAATAAGATGTTTTGTGCAGTATATTATACAAATTTGTGTGCATATCGAAAAGAAGAAATAAATGTTTGCTGTAAATTAATAATAAATCCATAACACACAACTGTATAGCCTCCAGATCTGAAAAGTGAAGCCAATCCAGAAATCACTTGAACTTTCATTCTTTTTAATAGTCTCCTTGGTGCCCACTCTGTATTTATTCCATTACAGTCTTAGACCAGTGGGTTATGCTTCAGGGCACATTTGCATTGAAATGGCCATTGTGTGCTTGATAAGTGGCCTTATATTCACTTTCAGATGTAATCCTTCGATATGTGGAAGTTTAGAAACAGTAACCCATAACAGCATTCTATAGTCCAGAGTAAGAAATATGCAATATACCATTTCCTACTGTAAATGACGTTAACATGTTTGTTTTTCTGTTATAATCCAGTCCAATCTCAATACTGTCCAACAAAATGTGTCACAGCTAAGTCGGTAAATAGTGCAAAAGAAAAGGTTAAATAAAAGACTAATATGTAAAAGATTATTGCCCTTTCCAGATCACTAAGATGTTATATACCCACCTCTGCCATTTAAACATAATACACCCACATTTAGCATTACATGAAATAGTCAAACGTGCTCAAATTGTAAAATTATTACATTTTCAAGGTTCCAAATAACCTTACACACTCATGTTTTCTTTAAAGATTGTTCAGTGCTTGCATTTTGAATTATATTTTCAAAGCTCATAAATGATTTAGTAATAGTTTTTATGTAGTTACAGTGATTTAGAGTAAACTGCAGACAGCTGAATGCATGTTACGATTATCTTTTGTATTTTAACTCACATTTCTTACTATGACTGGCCAGTTACACATATCCAAATGACACAATATCTAGACTGAAATGTCAAATAAATACAATATGAATAATACTGAATGCAAAGGGCCTATGTGCAGCAGGTCTAATGGCCTTTTCTTATTTTTATTCTTGTGAAGCTTATGATGTATTAAATGCACTGCTGTACAGATTAAAACTATCCAATGTTTATACATGTAGACTAACAACAACGTATGTGCACAAATAAAACAACAGTTAAAATATCATTTACTGTCTCCTTCAGTCTCATCTTCAATCTGGATCTGAATCTGAGATTGTAGTTTTTTTATCTGAACACAGACTACTGAACAGGTCTCTGAAGAGTTATGGGAGCCTGGTCCTGGCACCATCTAGGAAATGACTGACAATATTTACGTTTGGAACATAGTTTTTTTCATGTCAACAAATTGACTTGTATGGCTGTGTATGGGCAGGGGGCAAACTGGGATTTTATTTTGCTACATGGTGTTCTGACACATGGTGCCACACAGGGTGCCAAAGAGCGAATAATTACCATAATTACCAAAATAATTAACTTATTCAAATCTTTAATGATTAATCACAGGCTAGCTGTGGATTAATCACGTTTCAAATGTAAACGCTTAGCTAGCAGTCTGCCGAAAGCTAGGTGTCAAACCTGCAAATGCAGCCTCAACAAAAGCATGCTCGATGTTGAGAGAGGTCCTTCCGTGAAACAAAAACTCTGTTCTGTTCTGTCTGCAAAACAGCACTTTTATTGTTTGCTCCATCTTTTTGTTTTATTCTTTAATTTCCCTTCAGAAAGGCAACAGGTTTTTCAGGTTGATATGTCTTCTTCTTCTTCTTCTTCTTCTTCTTCTTCTTCTTCTTCTTCTTCTTCTTCTTCTTCTTCTTCTTCTTCTTCTTCTTCTTCTTCTTCTTCTTCTTCTTCTTCTTCTTCTTCTTGGTAGTGGTCACACAGTGATTTGGTGCATCACTGCCACCAACTGGTGAGGAGTCAGAATGTCAGAGGTGACAACTGAGTGGTTAATTGTGGGGATACTGTATTGGGATGGACATCAAGCATCAGCATCTGGGCTGAGCTGCTCTGACATGAGCTGGTTATTCGGTTGTGTTTTTTTCCACCTCTAGTTTTGTCGAATCTCTGCTCTCCCTACATGTGGAAAGAAGTGCACTTTAGTTTAAAACTAGTTCCCGACGTATTGCCATTGTTTCAGAGTTTTTATGGAAAGTGTCAAGCTCAACAATTCTCTCCTTTTACAGCAAACAGTGATTAAACAGACTTTTCCTCACAATCTAGAGGTTTTATTCCTGCTGTATGTCTCTTCCAGCAGGGAAACACACCAGATGGCTAGAAAATAATCAGAAATTGTTCCATCTGTGTTCTATTCTATTCTTTTGTAGTTTTTGTAAGTCATTTTGTTTAAATACAAGATCACGATTTCTTAACACAATAACATCTTGGGCATCAGTGCAGGCAGCTTATTCAGTACTTGGTTGAGCCAAAGAGCTGGACAAATCTTTCCAAGTCATTCTGTTGAGTAGAAGAGTTAAGCTAAGTGCATAAATGCTTCACACAGCTATCATTTAATTAATAAATCCTGAACTTTCATCTTTCTTATTGTTGGTGGCGTACATCTGTCTTTCACCTACACAACTCAAAAAGTTATGGACAGATTTTGAGTCAATTTCAGGAAGTCTCCTAAATAGAATAAGAAACAAGTGATCATATGTTAGAGGTGATCTGGATCTCCACCTGGATCCAGGAGTTTTGTAAAGGATTCTATACTAAGGAGAGATGGGGATAATTTTGCCATTAGAGTTTCTAACTCAAAAAATATGCCCAAAATCATTGATGAAAATAAAATAGCAATGGTTTGGTGGAGGTCTGCGCAGTCTGAGTGCTTCTTGTTCTGTTTGTTGTTGTTCTTGTTGTTTTTGTTTTTGTTTTGTTTTTTGTTTTTATTCATTAATTAATACATAATTTCAGATTTAAAACAACGCAACTTTTATTACTACTGTATAAAAGGAAAAGCAGTTTATTTGTTTAGGTTGCTGGTATTTTTTTCCATGTAGCAGCACTTTGAAAAGAAAAGCATGCATCACATCACACATAACAATCGCAGAAAATCATGCAAATTTATCACAAATCAAAATTTCAATTATCTGTTGCAGCAAATCTGTTAATTAATGATAGTAAAAAGATAATGAATAAGGATAGTAAAAAGAAAAATCTATATTTTTTCCTAAACTTTCGAAAGAAGCTGCAAACACATAAAATTCCTCACTGTACATCTATTTTTTACACAAACGGAGCCTCATACATTTTCACCTTGCATTGATGTTTTGGGTGCACACTTAGTAACAATGGGAGGTTATATGCATCATGTTCTGATATCTGTTTCTTTGATTTTGGAGTTACTGTTGTGGGGTGAGCTCCTTTCCTGGTGGAGCTACAGCATGTGCCACTGGATTATGAGGCGGTTTCTCAGGTTAATTAGTTTGAGTCTTAGTTTAGTTGTTGTTAGCCATTAGGTTACCCTCCAGTGTCACTGTGTTCGGTGGTTTTCCTCAGTTTAATTTGATTTATTTAAGCTACACTTTTGAGTGTCGCTATATTTAAATTTGAATTAGATTTGAGCTGGCTTGTTCATATTTTTTATTCATTCTGGAATATGTGATTAAAAAAAAAAGAACTTCCTGTGCTGCTGTCAGCCACCATCATATTTAACTCTTTCACATATAAATCAGAGTAAATGTACAAACTGCCTCCTCCAGCTACTAATAAAAACTGTGAATATGTTTTCAGATGTCAGATAAATATAATGTATTGTGGGATATCCGGCTCTTAATCACCCTGCTTTCAGCACAAAATCCATTTTACACCCAATTTTATTCAGCAGCTATTCCTCTGGAATTATTACTGCATCATCATCATCATCATCATCATCTCAGTGGCTTCATATTTCCCAGTTTCCTTCAATTACAATGATTTATTGTGCTCTACAGCCTCACCTCCACCTTCCTCACTGCAGAGCCTGAAATGTACTTTCAGCTAGCCAACAGGATTTTTCCACTGAGCTCACAGCACACGTTCAAGTCAGTTTATACAGAAAAACAAAACCAAGAAACACCAAGTTCTGTAGGCTGAAGGTAGAGATGCCCATCTCATTTAAATAAGTAGCACTGAGCATGTTTTATGTCTTTTTTTTATTACTGGCAAAAATCAAATCAATTTTCATTTAAATAGCAATTTTCATACCAAAGAGCAGAACAAGGTGCTTTACATAACAATGATTAAATATAAAATTTATTTACTTCAACATCAATTTAAAAAAATAAAAATAAGCCTTCACATACGCAAGCATATGACCAAATTAAAAACACACAACTAAGCATCATTATCTCTCACACACTCATACAGATGAAGCACACAAAACACCACCACCCACCACTATTCCCATTTTACACAATAAACTCCAGTCCCTGGCATCAGGCTTGATGCTGCTGTAAGGAAGCAATATCTTGCAAGTCCGTTCACACCTAGAGCCACCCCATCCATGACTATCGAGTCCGCCACCACAGGAGCCACCCCAGTCATGGCCGGCCCGGTCCCACATCGCAGCCATCAGGCTGCAGTGCAGGAACCCACCATCCCAGCAGCCCTGCACACTGAGGAGGCATAGCCTGCGGCGTAGAGGATCCCAATGAGGAAAAGTAAACAGTGACAATACAGTTTAAATCGAACTTAGCTTGTAATCTTGCATTGCATATCTTTAGATGGTTTTCTGTTTCTTACACAGATCAGTCCTTAGACCCAGACACCACTTTGTAACCAGATCCTGCAGGAACAATGAAGGAAAGAGGGAAGCTGCTCATTTAAAAACATTAATGTTAAAGAAGCATTAATGGCTCTTGTAACAACGGTATCATTGTGAGGACCTTTACTTTGCTTTTATAGCATTAGAATAGCATCAGAAATCAGAATTTAGCTAATTTCTGATATGAGAAATAACACATGTTGGAAATAGATGCTACAAATCATGAAGAAAATCTGCCTTATTTGTCCTTATATGAAGTAAAAAGTACTTAATTTATCCCAGAGGGAAATTGTAAATATATAGTTACACTTGAAGAAAGAAAATGATAACTTTGGCTTGTCAGGATGGTTTCCTTGAAGATACTGCTGATACTAGCCCGTGCAGTTTGTACCACATAAAGACCAGTATCACACCTCTGATCTACCCTAAGTAGACAAACGTCTGCCATGCGTTCTGTTTTTATAACATTTTACATGTGTGCCCCAACTTTTTGGAATTGAGGTTGTAAAACTTAAAAAATAATTCAGTTTGTTTCCCACATTTCTCTGTTAGATTACAGTCAAATACTCAGAACTGGGACAAACTCAGGACAGATTAGGCGACCTTTGAGCTGCAGAGCTGCAGGACACAAGTAAGACCGGCTCACCAAGGTCAGCACAGTGTGGGACAGGCCATTCAGCAAAACATCGACACAGGGGCAAAAAAACAGTCAGCAAGACTAAACTTAGAACAAAACTTCAACAAATATTAGTGACTTATTAGCACAGAGACAGACCACCAACATCTGTAGTATTTCATGTTTTAGCACAAGGATAATAGGTCAGGAAATAAGGACGCACAGCTGAAAAGAGAAATCCTAATTTCTGCTGGACATCTACTGGTGACTCTCACATGACAACCAGAGGGCCTCAAAACTGACATGTGAACTTTAAGTGTAAATCAACCATGAAAACCAGTGTAACCAGCAGCACAAGTCGGCTTTAGAAAAGGCCAACTGTATGCAACTTAGTTAAATGGTGAGCTGTAGACATTAAAACTACTTTTCTTCTCTGCATTGAGAGAACATTTGAGAGATTTTGCACTTGCATTCATCAGCTTTCATTTTTTTACGCATTAACAGGAAAACAGAAAATTTCTGCAGTGATTTCATCTTAATATACAGAATATGAAGCTTGAAAGTCAATATTTGGTCTCAGCAGCTTTATTCTTTATCACATTCTGAACCCTCTTAGAAAAGATTTCTGACTTTTTTTTTCTTTAAGAACAGTTCTCCAGACTTCATGAAGGACTTTTTAAAGCTCTTCTTCAGATGTTTCTGCCTTTTGTTTCGTTCTCTGTCCAGATGATCCCACACTGCTTCAACAATGTTGAGGTCCGGGTTCTGGGGAGGATCCATCCCTCCATCAGACCTGATGCCACTGATCTTCAGTCCAGTTCTTGTGCAATGTGGCATTCTTCATCCTTTTCTGCCCGTTTCCCATCCTTAAGAATGGCTTCTTGACAGCCACGTTTCCATAGAGACCATTTCTGACGAGGCTTCGGCCAACAGATCAGCTGAAGGTCCAGACGCATCTCTCAGGTCCTGTTTCAGGTCTTTGCTGGATTTGTTTCTGTTTCAGATCATTTTCCTCTGCCCTAGATAATTGTTTTTACGTCTTCTTTCATCCAGCACTTGTCTAACATCTTTTTTAGACTCACCCTAAAGGTTAAAAAATCTGTCAAACTCTGGTTCATCATTTAGGAGTTAGGTGCTTATTTCATGCTTAAACGATTCATGGGTGCTTTTAAAAGGGTCGGATACAAGGACTGAAAAAAGTGAAAAAACTTCCAATTTCCAAAGAAGTTTAAAAGAACTACAAAAAGCCTGTGAAAGCCATTTTAAATGATTGAAGATTGAAGCTAAATATAGAGAAATGAGGGCTAGATTGAGATATTTGTGCCAAACAGAGTATCAGCCTTATCAAAAAGATCCCATAACTTGTAGTAGTAGTTAAGGAAGTATTTAAATACTTAACTTTAGCAGTAATGTAACACTGGAATAAAATCTCTATTACATGAAAAAGTAGTGCAATGAAAATTTTGCTTCAATCTGCAGGGAATGTACTTTATTTACTCTGTATGTATTATGTAGTAAAATATCTCCTGGTCCCTGTAATGTTAAATGAAATTGTGATTAGATTATACTGATACATGAATGTTAGCAGTATTTTACTGCCCCTGGAGATAATGTCCATGAATGATCTGCTGATCAGTCATGAATCAGCTGAAGGTATCTTTTGTAGAGTCTGAAAATGCATACAGTTGTTTTAAAGTTCAAATAAGATGAAAAAGTATAGACAGTTTTGTGGAAATTCTTCCTAGAGCCATTGGTGAGAAATAAACCCGAAAAACTCCAGTTGTCTTATGTCATTTATTATGCTGCAGCAGGAAAACAGATTCAGTCTACAGAAGTTGGTTTAATCTATCCAAAACCCTCCCATACCCACACCTCTCAGCCAGTCCCTGTGGGCACAAGGAGGGTGCATGCATGAAAACAGTCTAAGCTGCCTCTCAGCCCAATCTGACTGCAGCCTAAACTGACTACTCCGGGCAAACACCAGAAGCAGACCGTCCGCCATTGCTGAGGTGGCATTTCTGTGCATGTCAAAACAGAACAGATGAGAATCGAACTACTTTCTTAGCAGTGTCAAGGAAATCTGAGCGGACTTGGAGAGCAGGAGAAATGACGTGCTGTCATGGCAGAGGACACTGGATTTTATTCCCAAGAACAAAAACATGCAAAATTTTTGTCATCGATCTGACACTAAATTAGGGCTGGGCGATACGGCCTCAAATCAATATCACAACATGTTGCCTCGATTACAATTAATTACCAAATATTTTAGTAATGTTTTATTTTTATAAGAAGTGAAAGGAAGTGCTCATAGTTTAACTATGGTCATTTAATTAACATTTAAGAGATTATTTAAATAACTAACATGAGCAAGATTACATTGATTATTGGTTCTGAATGTCAGTTTTGATTAATGGCCCAGCCCCACATTAAATTAGATGTATCACTATCTATGTATACATGGAGCACTTTTCATCCCATCAAACCTCCAGTGAGAATAAAAATGCCTCATGTAAACATGTCAGCTGATCCAATCAGCCGCGATTGGAAAGATATTTCAATTCAATCGAGGGGAGTGCTTTAAACCTTTTCACAATCGCATCGGTTGTTTATGCTTAAACTACGTGGGGGTTATGTGATGTAATGAGTTTCAGGGAAGATTTAAACATGGGGGCAGCAGAACAGAACGGGACTGTGGCGGATACAACGCTCTTGTTAGAAATTGAACGAGTTAGGGATTATTGTGCATTTCGGTGTTCAAAATAAAAAAAGAAAAAAAAAAACACTTCTTTTTCCCAACTAGTAGGCACTGCGAATATCAAAAGCAACTTTGTGACCAGAAAATAAAAACATTCAGTCAGTAACACAAACAGATGACAGACATGGTGTCCTGCAGCCTGAACTAGTTATAACACAACTATGTCAAATATCTGTCAAAATAGAAGATTAACAACCTTTGCAAAAGTTTGAAACTACTCTTTTACCAACCAATGATAACTTATTATTATGAGATTTGAGTTATATATTCCAGTGTGGATTGTCAGTTATTGAAATCAGTTCTTGTGAGATGAATCATAGCTTACACTGATTAACTGATGTCTGACTAATATGGAAAAACAGGATACCTTTAAGAAGTCCAGATAACATACCCTTATCAATAACCGTAGACCTCTGTCTAACGTTGTTAGTCCAGATAACCATGCTGCTGTCCATCTCGGCAGATACAAGGTAATTAGGACTCGTCACCTCAGTAATGGCGGCGCCGCAAGAGGCAACACACAAAACAGCCGTTGGATTTGTCTGCAGTCGGGCTGGGATCTGCAAAGTCTGAACAAAGCATGTTACACTGCTCTCAGATATAGCTTAATAAATAAGCATTAATAAATCATTGCATCACTATAAATATAGAAGCTTGAAAATGATGAGAATATAAGATTTCCTTAACAACAACAAACCAAATTACTTTTTTTTTTTAATAAATGCTGATTAATTTGCTTCAAATTAGATCACTTGTGCCTGTTATTTAGCCTGGATCGATGTGTAATTATTTTAAAACAAAATTAATATAGTAAAAAAAACAACATAAATTAAACATAAATAATTAAACAAATAAATAAATAAAGCTGAAGCAGTTTATCAAAGTACATAATAGTACACCCCCTTAAATTCAAAGTATGTACTGGTGATAGATAGATAGATAGATAGATAGATAGATAGATAGATAGATAGATAGATAGATAGATAGATAGATAGATAGATAGATAGATAGATAGATAGATGGATGGATGGATGGATGGATGGATGGATGGATGGATAGCTAGCTAGATAGATAGATAGATAGATAGATAGATAGATAGATGGATGGATGGATGGATGGATGGATGGAGAGCTAGCTAGCTAGCTAGCTAGCTAGCTAGCTAGCTAGCTAGATAGATAGATAGATAGATAGATAGATAGATAGATAGATAGATAATAGTGCAAAAGTTGTCATTTCTTCTTTTCTTTTTCAAAATCTTCTGAGTTTTATCAGATTTTCTCCAGCTTGAGTTAAAATATGGGAGAAAACCAGAAGAAACCACACTGAAGACATACAATCAACAGAGGACCTTTTCCAATGTTTAATTCAGCCTGAAGCTTTTTCCTGCGCGTGTGGGACATGTGACCTGTAGTTACGCCCTGATTCGAGCCAATCGCGAACCGCGTGATTCACTGGAGGCGGAGCTTTGGTAGTAGCCTGATGGTTTTAAATCGTGTCTGTTTAGCATCAGCGGTTTATTCTTCATCCCTTCTTTGCTTCTTTTTTATTGACCATGACCGATTCCTCTATGAGTAACAACGCAGCGGAGCGCGTGGGATACATCACCCGAGTCCAGAGCTTCAGCGCCTGTCACCGACTCCACAGGTACCTCACCGTCCGCCTGGTGCTTGATGAGAGGCGGAGAACTTACTGAACAGACGCGGTTGTGGTTTACGCCGAAAGGAGCTAACAGCCGCCTAGCAGCGGGAGATGAAATTAAACAGCGTGCTTGCAGTCGTTTCCATCACGAAAATGTGAATATAAATTAAATGTGGTGGGTTTTACGTGGAAGCTCGCGCTGCACCGAACAGAAGTCAACGACGAACAGGAACCGCAGCGTAAACAATCCAAAACAGCAATGAAGCGAGGTGGAAAACCTAGTCTATGCTACTATTTTACACTTAAATAGACTAATACTAGTAATTTAATCTTAAGTTTTGTGAGATTTTTAGTTTGTCGGAGGTTTACATCAGCCACAATCTAATGCTGCTTTCACGTGCACTCGAAATAATTACCGAAAACAGGAAATGCCAACGAAAAAGTAAAAAGCAAACAAACAACAAAAAGAAAAAAAGACGTAATTAATTTAGCTTACCAAATTTGACCGTGTTGATAATATCCAATATAAATTTGAGTTTCTAGTTTAACTTCTTACAATGTTGAACTCTTTACTTTAACTTAATTCTTATAGTCTGTTAATCTGGGCTAATTATTATTACAGTATTTGCCATTTTATTTAAAAAAAAAAAAGAACTGTAACCACAACTTAATCCTTAAATTTAGTCACCAAAATAGTTTTCATTAGTATGTTTAGGTTTGTTTGTAGGAGTGAACAGCCAAGCTGCATCATTAATATCTGCTGAAAGTTTTGTACGAGACGTGCCTGAAGGCAACATCGGTCAATAAACCCCTGGCTCTTTTTTTTTTTTTTTTTTTTTTTTTGTATGTTTGATTTGTAAAATCAGGGATTCAGAAATTATATAAGTAGTGGGAGAGACAAAGTACACAAGGTTTCAATGGCTGTTGTTTTTCATGTTTCAGTATTCACCTGAGTGATGAGGAGAATAAGAAAGTCTACGGGAAATGCAACAACCCCAACGGTCATGGACACAACTACACAGGTTTGTTCTGCTAATTCCACATTACTAATGTTGAACTGTGACGCTTCTGTTTCTGAGGTCTCTTATTCAGTCTGTGTTCTCATTTCATTTTACAGTGGAGGTAACTGTACGAGGAAAGGTGAGTATCAGGTCATTCTTATTCGTCAAGGAAAACGTTGTCCCAGATGACCTGACCTACATTAGTTGTACTTTAATCCTTGTAATCCTATATGTACATTTGCAGATTGATCGTGTAACGGGTATGGTTATGAACCTGACAGACTTAAAGAAGTGTATAGAGGTAAGAGTATCCTAAACTTGCTGTCTTTTTATAAATTTGAGGAAAAGTATTTTATTTCTGCTAGCACTCAGTAAACATAACCTTTTTAGCTGCCTAATACCCACTATGTTCATAAGCTCTTTTCAGATGTTGAAGGGGCTCAACTGGCCAGCACTGTGTGCTATAAAACACATTCAGGTTAATTTTTGATGAATTCTAAAACTGAAAGTTCCACAGACAACAGCACAATGGTAGTTATTAACTTCGTATAGCTGCACCATCCTATCCAGTCAGTTCTGTTGGAGGATGAGTCCAACTACGCTATTTGACTTTCACCAAGAAACTTCAGCGGGAGGATGTTCTGATGCAGCCAAAAACAGACACAATTAAAGCCGTTATTTTAAGATTCACAACTAAGATTAATTATTCTCATTTAGCCTTTCAAAATCATCCCTGAACTGTGAAAGATTTCCTTATTGAAGCAGCCGTAAAGTTTGAGTCGGCTGCCTGAACCAGCTTGTAGGTGTTATTTAGCTGATTCTCTGGCCTTTAGCAACGTTAGGATGTTAAAATGTGTGCTAGTTTAAAATGCACGTAAACTCTGTAAATTAACGGTACTAAATACTCTCTGTGGCAAAAAATAAAATAAAATGTACATCAAGGTTAAGTTAATTTTTAAAGCACATTTAAACAACACAACTTTCTCAAAGTGCAGTCTGATAGTATAAAAACTAATAAAATAAGAATAAATGTTGGATTAAAAGTACAACAGATGCGTAGTATCTGGAGCTGTTGTGTTTAAGACCCGACCAGAGGCTCTCATGAGAAGCAGAATCATTAACATCATCAGACCTGGCAAAGAACTGGTTAGCCTCATTTACATGAACTACTGCACCAGCCAGAGTTACTGTTCCCATACTCGGTAATAGTTCTCATTCCTTCCCATAAACCTTTAATGTTGCTGTTAGACATCTGACCTTCAACCTTTTCCTTATATTTCCGTTTTCCTTAAAAATATCATTTTTAAGGCAAAAAGCTAAATATCTAATATCTATACAAAGTTTGTCTTAACAGAGATGAATGCTTTGTTAAAAAAGTAGGAAAATACATTCATGAGTAGTTTGGAGAGCTTTAAATGTTGCTTCTACTCACTGATTCCCCCTCACACAGGAAGTAATCATGATTCCTCTGGACCATAAAAACCTGGATAAGGACGTCCCGTACTTCTCCAGTGTTGTCAGGTGTGTAGCGTTCCAGACTGCTTCTTTTCTTCTGACAGCGCTCGTCTTCACGGTTTCTTCTCTTTGCTTTCCAGTACAACAGAAAACGTGGCTGTTTACATTTGGGACAACATGGTGAAGATCCTTCCCGCCAACCTGCTCTACGAGATCAGGATTCATGAGACCGATAAAAACATTGTTGTGTATCGAGGGGAGTAAACGTGCAAGAGCTGAATGTGTGTTTGCGGTAGTTACTCAGGAAGTGCCGTTAATCGCTGTTTATATACCTTCAGGTAACTCCGGTTACTCAGATTCAACACATTAAAACTAAGATCACTTTATTACTCTTTCATTCCAAGGTTTATATACGAAATCCATGTGACGTTATCAACCCTTACAACAATGCAGGCATCGCTGCTGGAGGTGGAAGGTTGAAATGGTTTGAATGGATAATATGTAATTACAGTTGGACATGGCAACCATCTCAGATGCCTTTCGTCTACTAGCTGGCAGCCAATAGCTTTTTGTGTGGCTGGGATTCAATCATGTGATGGCATTGATCCGTAAGTTATCCAACAAAAGAAAAACCCGTCAGTTCAGTTCCCCGATGTGGTGCATCTACACGGCCAAGTAGATGAAACCGGTTTTAGTGTTTCTAAATGTTCTAAATGTCCTTACAAGATCTAGACGACTGGAGTTGGTCCAGCGCAAGTCCGGTCCTTGAGATCTACTATCCTGCAACTTTTTCCTGTGCACCTGACACGCTCCTGGTGTGGATTGATACGGTGGCTGACAGGTGCAAATACAAATACAACCATTGTCCTGTGTAGAAGAATTATTCGTACAAATAGATATAAATTGCTCTTGTTCTGGAAACAACACAGTGGCTTATTTACCAAAGTTGTTACATAATAAAAAGTTCTTTTCTAATGTTATTTGTTTCTAATTTAAATCTGTTTAAAATATTTTAAATTAAAACATTTAAAAAAATCTTGGAACTTCTTGGGAATGGTTCAGAGCCACATCTCAGCCCCGTCACGTGCTCTTTATCCATGTTTCCTGGGTCTGAACCACAGAAATCCTGATGTGTTGTTTATTATGTTAGACATCTTTGTGCAGCAGTGGAGAAATTGTGGATTTATTTCCAATAAAGTCTTTTTAGAAGTCAGTGGATAATCTTTCATTGGTTTTGAGTGTCCGTTTAAAGATTCAACATGACTTTCTTCCAGATTGGATTTCAGGCTTCATCCAACTCTTGCTGGTCTGTTGTGAATGTAGATAACGTTTTAAAGTTTATTTCCCTGCTGTTACTGACTTGTATAAAAATATCCACTTCATATTCAAGTAGGATTTTCATTTCTGACCTGATATTTGAAGCTGCTGTCCACAGGAATCCCTCATCCTCATCAGCTGTTGATAAGTGGTGGTTGGTGCTGCGGTGCCGTATGTCCAGCTCTCTAAAATTCCTCTGGATTGTAGAGGGAGAAATATGCAAATTTTCTTCCAATCTTTTGAGGATCATGGGCCTCGTTTATTAGTATCTTCTTAGAAAATTCTCTGGAAAACTGAACTGTTCCTCTTTGGTCTTGACTGGTGACTGATGGTTTCCTCCTCAGCTGAGAAGATGTGTGAGCTCCATAATTTCCTGGTAATGATCCAAAGATATCCATAAAAGGGTTGAATCATTGTGTATGACTCCAGATGATCACAAAGGTCCATGAGAACCACTCTTGGTAGACTAAAGCATCAAATAGGTAGTCATCACCCAGACAGCAGATAATGTTTATCTGCAGTTCTGTTTGGCCCATATTTGGCTCTGACATGGCGTTCAGGCTCCATATGTTTGCTAGACTTCTGTCCAGGCCAACTGACTTCACGCCGCACGTTGCAGGGCCGTAACTAAGCCAAACATAGCCTGGATTAGGCCCAAATGTGCCTTCTATCAGGGTAGTTTTTGCAAATAAATCTACCCTCATTTACCACAGAAAAAGGGTGGAAATATTATCTGATGCCACAATTTTCGATGAACTCCATGTGCATTAACATGTGTACTCAATTTATAACTAATTTATTATATTATGATAAGCTGAACATCAGATAAATGTTCGTTTATTCCAACATGTCAGGACTGAGGTGTTCATGAGTTCTCCTGAGTTTATTGAGAAAACATTCAAGTGCAGAAGTAAAGCTTATTTGTTGGACTGAGGTCCAATGTTTTCTCACACATTTGTTGGAAAACTGGAGACCCTGTTCCTACTTTGCACCTCTAAGACTGACTTAATGGGTTCTTTTGAGCCAAATCTTGAATACAATCATCTGTTTAAAATAACAAAACAGGATATAGGTTTAGTTCTCACTGTCTGCTCTGAAATAGAAGTCAGTGTAAATGTAAGTGGGATTTTTTTATGAATATTCCACACTATGTACACTTTTTTCTGACTTGGGGTTATATTCTAGTATTGTTTGTGCCTTTCTTTCCCTCTATCCCAACTTTTTTTGAGTGTGTTGCAGGAATCAAATATCAAATGTTAATTTTTTACCTGAACAGAGTTAAATTAGTCAGTGAATACACTGAAAATAATTTAATTTGCATTTGCAACCTTCATTCTCATGAAAATCATATCTAGAGATCTACATGGTGGATTCAAACCTGAGGCATTGGTTGTATTTAACCACTAGAGGGCGACATCACTTCTGAAGAACAAGGATTCAGGTGCAGGATTTAGGCACAATCTGCATTAAAAAAAATTAAATGGACACACAAGCTAGGCAGAGTTATTTATGTCATAGTTTGGCCTCATAAATAAAAATGTGTTCTTCAGATCACCACCACTCAACATATTTCTCAGCTGTTAATACACATAAATCCCATCCTGAGGAAACAGATTGTGTGATATATGAAGTCCGTTTTCTCTGCTACAGTACGTAAAGCTGCTGTAGCTCCACAGCAGCAGGCAGACGCTCTGTCTTCCTGACACAGCTAAACATATTTCATTTATTTTACTGGAAACACCTTGCCTGGTCTGACGAGTCTTCAGCTCCACATTGATAGGCTCAGAATTTGAAAACAATGGACTTTTCTGCAGGTTTCTCTGATTGTGAAGCTTTAAAAAGTTTCTGACCTGATTTTATTTGCCTGTCCAGTCTGCCCAGCTTCTATTTTGTATCTCTCTTTCTTCGTGTTTTTACTGGATTCCACTGGATGCAGCTGCACCACACTCTGGCTTTGACATTTCGTTCCATCTTTAATGCAGATTTATGTCTGCGAGCGTTTCAGAAGCAGCCTGTCTGTAGGAGTTGGTTTCAGCCTGACAAAACCATGTAAATCAGTGGGATTTTAAAACGCCATCGTCTCTTAAATCTCCAGCAGTTCGTGTCCATGCACCATCCTCTCATTTTCGTATTAGAAAATTACAAGTGGTGTCATACAAGACTTTATTTTCCAGCTCGTCATGCATTCTTATATCAAGGTTAGTGAAGTAATTAGTGATTACAAGCCTGCACAAAAAACTAGAATAACATGTTTTATTGCAAAACTGACTGGATTTTTTCTCCTGTGTCTTACCTCCAATCTCAATCTGCCCCGAAGCTTCCACCAACAAAAGACCAGGACCCGCATTTATCACCCCTTCACAGAAATTGCTCTAAATTCCATCTTACTCATAAAATTTACAATGTTCTTAAGTACAAAAACTATATATATTTATCAAACGAATGCAGGCCAGTCGTACTTATGTTAGTAAGAATGAAATGTTGATAAATCCCTCATGAGCCAAAGCACCAAGCTTATGCATTCAAGTCTTTTCCATTGAGAAACAGCCTCAACACACATATACACATATGACAACAACACATATAACAAGTCCCCTTTTCTAGCTAAATAACCTTAAAATTGTGCTGTTGTAACTGGTTACAAACTGATGCAGTATGTAGGACCAATTAGCCTAGCTTTAAGCTAACTGGTGCTATGTATTTCACACACAAGGGGTGTGCTTTTAACAAATTCTGATAAGCTTCCTCAACCTTGTTCTTTAACCTTAATGTTTCTGTTTGCTGAGCAGCTTTTCATGCAACCGTTTTAATGCCTCTGAATTTAGACCACAGAATGAGGGAAATGTCACCGGCTGCACATACATGGTTTATAACAAGGGCCCCTTCTGTGTGTACAAGAGTTGTAATCTTTATGTCAAGATTCAGCTGCCAGCTCAGACCTTTAATTAATCAAATTCCATAAACATGTGTCATGCACGGGCAGACGACCTGCCACGAACAAGCCGGTGCAAGACAGAGACTGCTGAAGCATCACCTCCTAACTGAGATACTAGATCAGAAAATCTGTTTTTCCTCCCCCAGTACTGATTAGCTGATCCCAGATCTGTGAGTAAGTCAGCCAACAGATGAATTATAAAAGCAGTGAGTTGATACACAACAAATCAAACTATAATTGCACTGTGACAACAAAAAAGTATCTGGATGACTACCATTACCAGATAAAAGCCAGTCATTATGTTGCTGCATCATGGAAAAGTGTTTTTTACTGGTGTTTATGATCCTAAATTAAGTTTGCTTTTATGTGGTGACAGGAGCAGTCAGAACTGTGTTTTTAGCCTGCAGCAATACAGATAAATTTAATCTCTGGTTTTTATGCAGAATGTAACCACAAATATAACTGTACATGAATGTTTGCTGGCTCCTCAGCTCTAAAAATGTGCAGTTAGTAAGTTTTCCTGACTGTTTACCCACAACAGATAGAATTTGAGTTTGGAATCATTGGCATATTACCAAGCTATGTCCCAGTTTGAGTGCATTTTCCACAACTCTAGATTCATTTCACCACAAAGGGGATGGTGAAAAGTGCTAACCCACAGACCTTCATATAAAGCAAATATCACTGGTGCACTATTTATTTATTTATATACACTACCGTTCAAAAGTTTGGGGTCACTTTGCCATGGGATTCAATAGGGAAGTGACCCCAAACTTTTGAACGGTAGTGTATATATATATATTTTTACTGTTTCCGTCATACAGCCATCTCACATGAACAATGACCTAAATAAAAGAAAAACCGTAGGGATACACTGTCTTTTACTACATTTTGGACATGTCAACAAACTTATTTGGCCTTTTTTTAAATTTTTTTATATGGCATTCTAGCAAATTCTACAGCAGCATAAAATGGTGAAACTTAGGAATTTCTCTTGTGCCTAGAAAAGCTTTCACCAAAACAAACTCACAGCTTACTTTTAAAAACACATACATGATTGTCATGGCTGCCTTGTGCATTTTGCCTTTACTTGAAGCGTAGTTTGTGCACATCCTCAGAAATTAAAGCTATGCGTTTGTACTAATGATGGAAGACACAGCATGCTTAGTTTAAGCCTTAAATACATCTACGATACAGCTGCTTTTTTCTGCTGTGATTCAGAAGGAAGTAAATACTGACCTCCTATATTGTCGCCATTCTTGTCATTTTATTTACACTCTTCAAATTTATGGTAATATTTTTGATAAACTCCACAAATTTGGCAACTCATGTCTGAAACCAGGTACCAAGGTGGATCGGTTTGAAACCTCTACCGTCTGTGGTACTGTGAGGACAGCGTAACTGCACCACTAGAGGATATGACATCAGTGTGATGAACACACACCAAACATGGCGTCCGTGACCAGCCGTGTTGTGGTGCTGCTCCAGACAGTCCTGGCTTGTATACAGCTTTAGCACCAAGATGCACGGCTGTTACAACACAGTAATACACTACTGTACCATCAACAGCAGGAGCAAGCAGATATGTCATTATCTGCACATGCGCTACATCTTGTTCTAGCTCTGGAGTGTTACGCTTTAATCATCGTAGCGCCTCCCACAGCCTTGTAGTAGGTACTACAGCGGTTTCATGGGGATGTTGAAGCCTTTCTCCTACTTTTCACCACCGTTTTCACATCTGAACCGGCTTTGGTGCCATGTGGACAAAACCTTAATCTAATGAGTTTTTTTTGTTTTGTTTTGTTTTGTTTTTTCTTTCACCAGGATGTCCTTACAAACTCTATGAAGAAAACAACATAGACTTGGCTCCTATGAAGAGTACACATATAACAACAACCTTTTAAAAACACCAAAATACGTACTTACGTGATGGTACACAGTACTGGATTTGTCTTAATCTAAATGTTTTTATGAACTCACATCTAGAATGTATAAATACTCTGACAACTTCTTGTCACTTCATATGCTGGAAGTACATGAATCTACAGAAATCACGTGATTAAAATAAGCAAATAAACATAATATTCATCTTGTGGAGGATTAAAAATCATCTGTAATACTTTCTGCTTTTAGAGTGGGTCATTGCTTTGTGTTGTGAGAAAAACTGGCAGGAAATCAGTGATCATGGGTGAGAAGACCAATTTGGCTAATATGCACAGCTTCAGAGCCCAAACAAAAAAAAGAAGGTCTAAAGCTTTCTTTCTGCACACAACAATACAAAATCTCAGTTGATAAAATCCTTAGACAATATTTGCTGAAACTATCAATGTTTGTGGTACAATAATGTCTAATAAGAGGATTAAAGTCATCTATCACATCTTTGGCTTGATGACGACCTCAGAGTGAATCACAGCTGTGAGCCATAATATAAAAAAAAGAGGAAAAAGTCAGAAGCTATGCTCCGAGATTGCTGTAATTTTATTTGATCCCACTAATTTAAGCCTAAACTCCAAATGAAACTTGAGTTACAGCCTACAGTGCACTGTATATTCAGGTGAAGCATAAATTGACTTTGACATACAGTACATTTTTCATGAGCAAGAGGTCAAATTCTTGAACTCTGCACACATGCTGACATCCGCTCAACTTGCCGCTCTGCAAAACACGAGCCAGAAACAGACTGTCATCTGATCCTGTCAAACAATAAGCCGGTAAAACCCAAAGTTTCCACTGCCAGACTAATTAAATACTTCAATAACCTGCTGCTTTCATACCCACAGGATGAAACAAGATAAATTACCCTCTACCATCATTTTTCATTTGTAGCAAGGTAAACATACCATTTTGTGCATGATTTCCTCTTGTCTCCAGAAAGGATGCCACAGTTCTTCAGCAGCAGTGAGATTAGGTCCTGAATGATGGGTTTGAAGTACCTCATTATTTGATTTAGCCTCATTGAGAACTGTTAATTCCACATGAATAGCTATAGCTAAAAAAAAAAAATGAAGTTGTGCAACCAAAACATTGGTTGCACAATGATATTTTATTACTTTGACTTTATCTGATTTACACGATAACTGTTATATATAAAACTTTTTCACTTCTCTAAGGCCACTATAGTCAATCAAATGCACAAAATTTTTGGAAAAAGATGCTGTTTTTTCATGTTAAGAGCTTGTATACCTAATGTTTTCTGCTTATTTGCAAAGGCTAGCACGGTAACACAAGGTAACAAGACTTCAAGCTATTTCTCTCACGACCATCTCCACCTCACCTCTCTCCATACAGCTTCACTTTGCTCCTAAAAACATACAGCACCAGTCAAAAGTTTGGACACACGTACACATTCAGATATAATGACTTGGTGTTCCCATCACGTACACCATTTCTTAGGTTTAGACATTCAGGCCTGAATTTATACGCACACACATAAACACACATACATATATATATATATATATATATATATGTATATATATATATATATACATATATATATATACATTCATTCATTCATTCTCTTCTGAACCACTTGGTCCATTACGGGTCGCGGGTAAGCTGGAGCCTATCCCAGCATTACCAGGTGAGAGGCAGGTACACCCTGGACAGGTCACCAGTCCATCACAGGGCCAACACATAGGGGACAAACAACCATTCACACACACACACACACACACACACACACACACACTTGTAGGGAGAATTTAGAGTAATAAATTAACCTAACATGCATGTCTTTGGGAGGTGGGAGGAAGCCGGAGTACATTTTTAGAAATGGGGTTGTACTTTCACTTCTGGGAATTGTGACTAAATTGTTGTTGGACAGTTTCTTCTGTCATAATCTTTATTTTATGTGCTGTTTATATTATGCAAGCCTTACTAGATATTTTAGATTAAATCCATTCTTTTTTCAAAAACAGTTGGTGAAAATATCTTTGCTGCTGATCCCATTCAAAGCAGTACATAATATTACATGTTTGTCATGTTAGCCGTATTTGTGATGGCAATGTTGCCCAGTTCAGCGTGTTGTTAAACTACACAATAAGGTCCTGTGATCCGGGCCGGCTGATGGGGCCCTGTACAAAGCTGAGGACTGTTCAGTGGCCCCCAGACTCTGGAATCTCTTCCTTTGGACTTGTGATTGGTGGACTCTGTGGTCGCTTTTAAAAGCCAGTTAAAAACACATCTTTTAAAATCTGCTTTTATTAATTTCTTTTGTTTTTATGCATTGTTGGCTCTTGTGAAGCACTTTGTGGTTTTATATCTTAAGAGGTGCTATGTGAATAAAGTTTTACTTACTTAATTACATAGTGGAAGTTGAGGCGAGTTACGTGTTGTTTTGTAGGCTTGCTTGTCACCTCCCTCTCTCCCTCCATCCCTCCCTCCCTCTATCTCTTCTCAGGGTCAGGTAGCAGGCATAACACACTCTCTCTCACACACACACACACACTCCCAAACCTCCGATCAGCCTCAAGAGAGCACCCACACTCGCACATGCTTCACTTCCCTCCCGGAGCCCGTTTGGGTGAAGACAGCATGGGAGGCTGTGAGCTGTGAGGATGGACAAGAGAGTGTGTGTGATCCAGACTGACTTCCACCAGTACAGACCCACCATTGCTCTGCACAGCAGACTCCTGGCACATGTAAGAAACCAACTCTTCTTCTCCTGACACTATATTATCCTTTTATTCTCCTTCAGTTGATCCTCTTGCAGTAGCAGCTTTTGTCAGAGTGTGCTTGTGCCTTTGCCTTCAGGCATGTTGCAGGGCTCCTCCTCTCTGCAGGCCTTTAGAAAGCAGGAGTTATTGATTCAGCAGGGGGCGTCAGAGTGTACTGGATCTGTAATGATATCAGTGTATCTGTATTTCTTGATTTGTTGCTTCTTTTTTGACATTTTCTACATTTCTTGATTACTATAGTTACTGTTGCAGCTGGTAATGAACTGGTTTTAAGTCATTGCTAATGCCAGACGTCTTTCCACACATTAATGCTTTCACACACATTGCTGAGAAATACAAACATAGACAAGCATCAGAGATTGTGAAGACTCCCCCACAGTGGATTTCATATGCTGGCATGTTTAGGTTCAGATGAGAAAAAGCCAAATGTGTCCAAAATGTGGTACATCGTGAGTTATTTATTTCATTTAAAGGTTTGGTTTTTTCCAACATATTTACTGTTCTTTACTAAGTAGACGACGATATACAACCTGAGAGCTCACACTAGCACATGCTAAACCAAGCTCAGACCACCACACCAAACTGGTAGACTGGTAGACTGGATGACTGGATGACTGCTGGTATTGGATCTCTTTAGGTTCAGTCTCTCCATGACTTGTGATGAATTAGCCACGTTTGGTAAAACAGCACCTCACAGATTCTTAAACCAGTCAACTGGTTTGATTAACCTCACTCTTCACTGTTGTTTGTTTTGTTTAGGCTTTTAGAGGCACATCTAAAGAATGGCTGCTTACATGGACTTCTTTTGTGATGGTGGAGGGTGGTACATTTCATGTCAAACCATAAATCCGAATTTCCATTTTCAGATTGGAGAAAAAGTCATTAACCCCTTAAAATCCTGCAATTTTTGGCTAAATTGTTTTTTAGAATAAAATACATAAACCAGCAAATACAGCAACCTTATCTGCAGGGGAAATGACCACTGTTTTTAGTGGTCATTGTAGTGAGAGATTAAAGGTTCCATATTATGGAAATTTCACTTTCTAAATGTTTTCTAACAGTCATCTGTGTCCTCATAGCCTGTATATGAGGCACAAAAATGAGAAAATTCTGTCTCCTCTCTCACCTACTTACTCCACTTTTTAGTAAATGTGTGCTCAAACGGGTGAGTCTGAGATCTTTCCCTTTGTGACCTCACAAAGGTAAATAACCGCTCTACCCGGTAGTGGATACTGTCATTAAACCTGGCTCCATGACTATCTGAGCCTGCCCTCTAAAATTACCGAGCGGGTGCCAGCGAAAGCCAGATCCTCTCCCAGATAGGGGTGTGGACAGGCACCACTCATGAACATTTAAAGGTTCAGACACAGAAACATCCTGGTCTCAGTAGAGCTCACTTAGGCTACTTTGTGAATGGCTGAAAATAAGGGCCAAGGCTGGATTGGGGGTAATACCCTTTGAATACAATGTTGTTGGACCTCTGACACCTGTATGAAATTGTTGAAGAAATGTATAATATGGGACCTTTAAGCTTGTTGAGCAGGTTGAATATGTAACACAGGTAAGCAAGTTTTGTGACCCATCCTGCGGTATTGAAATGTGTTGCCAGTGATGACTGTGTGAAAGAAATCTCTGGAGTGGCTCTTGTAAATAAAAACTCTAGCCAGCGATCTGCCTTTGGGAAGCCATCTCACTTCTGTGTACAGAAGATGTTCTGCATCCATCTCCCCACAGTTCAGCTCGATCAGGCGTGAGTTTGGGGCATATGCTTTGATGTGGTTATGACTTTAACCACATCTTGCAGAACACACAGTGACATTTTTCGGCTTGCCAGCATTTCACTAACAATAAAACAGTGCGTGGACTCACATTCGGAAGCAACCTCCTTGATCCGCGTTGTGATCCCAGAAAGCCGTCCGGTCATGGCATCCGCTCCATCCATGCACGCCCCAACAAATCCACCAGTGAAGTCTTCCTGATATGTAATCATTCAAAGACTTGAATAATTCTGCAGCTGTGGTGTTGGCTGGCAGAAACAGCGCATATAACAAATCCTCATAAACATCTTCCTAAAAAATACATCGCACAAAGACGAGCACCGTTGCCTTGTTTTTAACATCGGTAGTGTAGCACAGTGACTCATTAATCATTTCTAACAACTATGCCGCCATGTCCTCTGCTATTTCATCACTTCATCTTGTTATGGTGCTAGCTGAAAGAAGAATGTTTGATACCTTTTTTGGTTTCTCCAAAAATTTCACTGCAACTGTCCTTAACAGCAGGTAAAATCAACTCTTCACCAACAGCAAAGGGCTTCTTGGCTTTAGCAATGCGGTTAGCTACTAAGAAAGATGCTTTGAGTCCAGACACACTTGTAGAAGTAGTGGTTTTTATAATTGTTTCTCTCCTTCATATTCACATTCTTTTCCTTTCAAAAAATGCCAAGGGCTTGTCTTTTAATGCAGGGTTCTTGGTCTCCATGTGGCGAATAAGTTTTGAAGCTCCATGGCTCCACTAGCTAGCAGGTCGCCACATATTACACAGAGAGTGTGTGGAGTGTGTGAGTCACTTATTGCGATGAACCCGTATTTTAAATAGTCTTGATATTTTCTCTTAAATGCAGCTTTCGTTTTGCTGGAACTCTGATCCTTTTGGTGTCTCAACTTTGGCTTTTTCTCCCTGTTCATGGAAGCTCTGAAGCAACATTTGAACTGTCCTCGGCCCGGTGGTTGGGTATCTCTGCCTTAGACCACCACATTCTGCATGGGTCCCCAAAAGACTCGGGCTGCCCCATGTTAGCTCCAATTACAGCTACATTAGAGCTTCACTGTTATTTAGAGTGTCACAGAATGCAGCTGAATTATTAATTTCTGGAGAACAGTGTGCAGTAAGCCAGGATGAGCTAGATGCTCCTGGATGGTTGATTTTTGTCCTTTATGCAATTTAAACCAGAATTTACTTTTCTGATGACATAATCTTTTTTTTTTTCTTTTTTTTTTTTGTCAGCACCTTTTAAGACCCTCAAGGACATTTTACAACAATAACAACAATTTAAAGACAGTGATGAAGTGTTAAGAAGCTACAACATGTAGGTTTAAAGTTGCCTGTGGAGCTAAATAATAATTACATCTCGAGTAGTGTAATGTCACACTTTTGTTGATAATCAGTGTTAATAACTAAGTTAACTAACTTGTTCATCACTGATAAAATGATGACGTTTGCCACATCGACTTTTTCAGCAGATAAAAGCCAATCTGATGTCTGTATTTTCTCACCTGCACACACCTGCAGGACTCACAATAAACAGCTGGATCCACTAGGAAAGATGAAAAGCTGTATGGTTTCCATCTTTGATAAAACTCCATGTGGGCCGTCAGGGTCTGAGGGAATTCTTTGTGCCTCTATGTGCTTTTCACACAGAATGGGGTGGAATCAGGTTCATATCCAGATAATACCATGTTTTGGTCTTCTCACTTCAATGTAACTGCAGCTAATGCTCCCTTTAATCCTCCTGAAGCTGCGATCCAGCCATCTCAGTTATTTCAATCAGTCCCAACAAGCCGATAATAACTGGCAGTGAAGACAGCAAACCCAGTGCTTTATCATTTCAGTTCATATCAACAGTTATCTGTCCAGTGTAATTACATGACATCAGTCAAATCATTGATATGATTTATGAGCTGGTATGAAAGGAGCTGACCCAGAGTCAGCCGACCACATAAGTGTGGGTGAACTGTGAGGTGCTACAGTGATCAAAGGCTGACGGTGCCTTCCTCCATGACCTGGATCTAGAGTTCAGCCAGAGGCCAGGGCTTCACCCTGCAGGCCCTACATCTGGGAGCAGTTTGCAGACAAATGGAAAAGAAGCAGGGAGAATACACGTGAGTGATTCATGAGATACCCAAAACCAGATCCAGGGTTGGTTCCTACAGACCAGAACAGTTCAACCTGCTCCGTGACAGGTGAGGAAAGAAACAGCAGCTGTTTCAATAAGTTTTCAATTCAACACACCATATAGGTCATGTGTTCATACCCGTAAATACAACTCATAATGTTGGAAGTAATGCCCTACAAGAAAAGGGAGATACAGGTGATTTGAGCCTTTCCGCTTCCGAGCAAACTTCCTTCTCCAAAGTTTTCTTTAGTCAGCCACAAAATGTTTGCATGGAGGCTGGAAGGGGGTACATGCAACTCCTGTGTTGTAACTTCATTCACATGTTCAAGACCAACATGAAAACGGCTTTTTATGATTCCTGAGGCATGTCCAGTAAACAAGATTAAAAAACTCTTTTGCTACTTTCTGGTTGGGTCTGAACGTTAACTTCACTTGATTAATCCAGTTGAAACAAATCCACAGTAATCCAGTTTATAATAACTGTGTTCATACAAGAAAATTTATTTAAAAAAAAACACAGTGGAGCATCTTCTGATGCTACTTCCAGCAGGATGATGCACCATGTCACAAAGCTCAGATCATCTCCACCTGCTTTCTAGAGCATGACGATGAGTTCACTGGACTCCAACGGCCTCCACAGCCACCAGATCTCAGTCCAGTAGAGCAGCTTTGGGATGTGGTGGAACCGGAGATTCTCATCATGGATGCAGCCGACAAACCTGCAGCAACTGTGTGATGCTGTCATGTCAATATGGAGAAAACCTCTGACCAAGAATTAAAGTACTTCTGGAGAAAAAAGGGGTTCAACCCAGTACTAAAAAGGTTGTCCTGATAAAGTGGACGGTGAGTGAACATCTGTTTGGTTAAATTTAAAAAAAAAAAAAAAAAAAAAAAAAAGCCATCAAACAATTGTAATTAGTTTTTGTTAGATAACACAAAAGAGATGGAAGCAATAAGAAAGATATTAATATTGTGTGTTTTTTTATTTATTACTGTGGCACCAATTTTCAAAATACCCAATGAATAACCAAGCAAAAACCAAGTTAACTGAAGTTTCCAATGGCTTTTTCCCTGATCACTGAAACTAAAAGACCATCTTTCATATTCTGCACTCCCAGCTGGCCAGCACACTAAACCAAACTGGAAATCTCTCACCCTCTAACTTTTATACACTCCAAGCAGTGTGAGGATTTCTTTCTCCACAGCAGGACTGCTTTGGACAGAAACATACATTTTCCTGGTCCCAAGCCTTAAGGCAGATTCCAGATGTTGGAATTATGTTTTCAGTTCTTTTTTCTATAGTAATTTGGCTTATTCAATGTTTGAGCCCAGAGAAATTCGACTGCAATCATATGCAGGCTGCAACCAGAAGCTTTTCAATAGATGTGAATGGTGACAAAATGGTGAACAGCTGTTAAAATAAACAAGGCTTCAGAGGTTGTGGCGTTGATATCCCGGTTACCTTCACTGAGACTAGCTATGTCAGGAGTTGGGGAAAAAAAGTGTCTTGTATTTACTGTTTTGAACAGATGTGTGATTAGCAACAGCTTTTCTTCAGCGCTGTGAGTCAGGCAGACTGGTTGTAAGTTGGTTTTACTGGGACAAGAGATGCAGGAACACCTCTGAGTTTCAAGTCAAAACAAGCGTAACATGCATTCATCAGGAATATGAAGACTGCGCTGTGACAAATTTTAAAAAAAGAGCACAAGAGCCCTGTGATCACACTAAAGGTGAACCATTGAAGTGTCACGCCGATCTTCCTCTGGTGTTTCTTTTTTATTTTTTAGCATTAGCATGCAGATTGATGTTGAATGTGCTGGTAAATCCTGCACTGACAGGCTAATGCATTGTGTGTTCAAACAAGGAAAAGGAAGTTCAGGTGTGTCAGCTGGCTAATGCTCATGACACCCATGTCCTAAATCTTATTTAGACAACACAACAATTACAGGCACACACTTCAGGAACATGATAGCACGTTTCCTCGTGCGGCTGGGTTTGTCAGCTTTAGGAGATAAGCATTAGCTCCCCTTTCTGGGCTGTCAGGGCCCAGAAAGGGGAGCTAATGACAGGTCTTTTCCAGAGATCAGCGCTCAAGCTGCAACAGGTTTTTCTTTGTGTATTTTGTACGTCTGCAATGCTGCTTTCCCTTTTAAACCCTTCTTCAAATCTCTCCATGGAAAATAAGCTCACAACTATTTTTCCAGATCCACTTTTTTTTGTTTTCTCACTTTGAATGTTATGCCAAAACTTCTTGTAAGATCTTGTTGGGAGTGGATTGAATATAAAGGAGGTTTTGGCTTGAAATGTAAGTTCATGCTGTTGTGCAGCTGGGATGTGCACCACATATCCAATGGGTTTGAAAGTACTACCTAAAATGTATCTGAACAGCTTAGTAAGGTACGTTGACTTCTGTTTTCAGTTAAAAAAAAACATCTTTTAATCTGGTTTGATCATTGCTGCGAACCCAATCTGCCCTAGAGGAGACTACATCCAGTATGGAGTCTAAATCAGGTGCAAAAATAATCACCTTTTATTCTTTCCTCGTGAGAGAGATAGAAAGACAGACGCTAAAACAGAACTAGATACAGACTTCTGCAAAAGTCCTGAATGATTGCAGGATGTTGGCTTAAACCCTCTCATCCAACCCGTTTTCCATTCACAGAAATTACACCAATAATCTTGTTTTAGAGTGATGCTTTATTTTTAATCTTATTAGGCTTTAATTTATTTTATTTTGTTATTTTTTGCTATTCTATAAAAATGCTCTAACAATTTTATGTAAAATATTCTATTAAAAAGGTTGAATTATTTACTAACTTGGTAATAAACCTGCAGCAACTGTGTGATGCTGTCATGTCAATATTTCCACCACCTTGTTGGATCTATCAGACCAAAAATTAAGGCAGTTCTGGGGGGGAAAGGGGGTCCAACCCGGTACTAGCAAGGTGGATCTGATAAAGTTGCCAAATGTCTTTAAATCAAGCTTGTTGTGTTTTGTTATCATTTTGTTGCTGTTTCAAGTGCTAAAGAGGACTGTATTTGTATTACCGCACAGCAGATCACACACACAGATTCAAGATGTGTGGATGCAGAGTGACGTGGATGTGACTGTATTCACTGCAAATTCCAAAGCGGCCCTTTTTATTTAACTCTGAGTCATTTTATAAGCTTTCAAGGTAAAAACTGCTGGTGTTGCCTGCCTGAGTAGCAGCTGTTGCTAACAGGAAACTACATTAAGCAGTAAACTGAGCAGGACATGTACATTAGCTCCATAGAAACCTTGTATTTTTGTGCAAATACTAATGTGTTTGTAAGATACTTTTAACCTGATTTGGCTCAAAAACCAGCACACTTCATCCTTTGTCTTCTTAACACAAAGTTTTAGTTCATGTGTTCAGCTAGTTTGCTTCCAGATGTGATCCAACAGATTAATAAGACGCATGAAATGGTGTGAAAAGATGGAAAAATCTTGTATGATTTTACTGGAATAACCAAGTAAATGTAGAGATAACCTAAAGCAAGCACTTTCTGATGGAAAAACAGGGTAGATTGATCTCCAGGAGTCGACAAAGGTCTGTTCAGACCCGGTTCAGTGAGGTCTGGACAGCTGACATGCTGCTGATAGGTGGAATGACTCAGACTACAAATAAAGTGCCGCCAACATACCAGCAACATCTCGGCTTCTGGCTGAACTCTACCTTTGACCTCCGGCCTTCGTACCATGCAGTGATCAGGTCTGAGTCAAAGACTGGTCGCTTTAACGGCCTTGATGAGAGAGAGGAATTAAACCACACAAAGAGCTCTGAACCTGGTGAGAGTTTTGTAGATCTAAGGCTCCCTTTAATACTTAAAGCTGCACCACTGAACTTTGGCAGATTCTCTAACAACAGCTAACCCTTGCATCCTTTCTCTTCTCTAGGATCTCCCCAGCCAGTAAAAGTCAGTCTGATGTTAACTCTTGTTTTATCTTATGCTCTGTCCCTTTCTCTCTTTCTTTTCCTTTAGTCCAAACTTTTGACAGGGTGTATATTATTTTTAGGAGCAAAGTAAAGCTGTATGGAGAGAGATGAAGTGGAGATGTCCGTTCAGACTGCAGACAGAAGAGAAGAAAAGTGGGAGAGACTCAGTCAGTCAGAGAGCCGGCTGGCTGAGCTGAAAAATAAGTGTGTGTGTGAATCTATGCATGTGTGTGAGTGCTGATGCAGCTCAGATCTCAGTCGTTGCCTCGCGCTCAAACAGAGGAGGCAGGGATGAGGGAGAGAGAGGAGCTGAAGAAAGCCATAGAGCAGAGTGACCAGCTCCTGTCCAGGGTCCGGGAGCTGGAAGAGCAGAATGGCCAGCTCACCAAGGAAAACAATGAGGTGGCCACTAAATACCGAGCTGTAAGTCTGCTGCATCTCCACCTTTTATGATTCTCCTCCGTTCTATTCTTCCTTTAAGTTTTTAAAAAAAGATAAAACAAAAAATAGGGCACTTTAGGAACTCATTTAGTTGGAGATTAAGCCTGAGATTCTGCTTGATAAGGAATTTTGAACCGGATTGTTACAGGTGAGGAGAAAATTAAGTGGATAATGACACCCTAGCAGAGAGGAAGATGCTGGCTCTGAGGCAGGAGCTGGGTTTGAGCTTGTTTTGATGGGTTTTCACTGCTGTGTTGACCATTTGCCATCGTTTTATTGAGCGAGCAAGTAGAGACTGTTTTTTATTCACTGTGCTGTGAGGCACCATGCTGTTTCCTGGCTTTAGGGTAAATGTATAAATGTTTGACTTTGGGAAGAGTCTATATGAGTGGCATGTTCCTTTCCAGAGGAGGAAGAAAGTTTTTTTTTTTTTTTCTTTCTTTCTTTTTTTTTTTTAAATATACAGACTATAATTCCATTATGTAAATTTGATTACCAAAAGATCTTGTGATCAGTTACCTCTCCAATCCAAAAAAGTTATGACGCTGTGTAAATGGTAATAAAAATAAAATGCAATGATTTCCAAATCTCATCAACTCATATTTTATTTTCAATAAAACATAAACAACATATCAGATGATGAAACTGAGACATTTTATCATTTTATGGAAAATATGAGGTGATAGTCAATCAAATGGCAGCAAGACATCTGTAAAAAGTAGTTCCAGGGTGGTGTTCAGCACAGTGTAAAAAGTAGTTCCAGGGTGACGTTCAGCACGGTGTAAAAAGTAGTTCCAGGGTGACGTTCAGCATGGTGTAAAAAGTAGTTCCATGGTGATGTTCAGCACAGTGTAAAAAGTAGTTCCAGGGTGACGTTCAGCACGGTGTAAAAAGTAATTCCGGGATGACGTTCAGCATGGTGTAAAAAGTAATTCCGGGATGACGTTCAGCACGGTGTAAAAAGTAATTCCGGGATGACGTTCAGCACAGTGTAAAAAGTAGTTCCGGGGTGGTATTCAGCATGGTGTAAAAAGTAGTTCCAGGGTGATGTTCAGCACAGTGTAAAAAGTAGTTCCAGGGTGGTATTCAGCATGGTGTAAAAAGTAGTTCCAGGGTGATGTTCAGCACAGTGTAAAAAGTAGTTCCAGGGTGGTATTCAGCATGGTGTAAAAAGTAGTTCCGGGGTGATGTTCAGCACAGTGTAAAAAGTAGTTCCAGGGTGGTATTCAGCATGGTGTAAAAAGTAGTTCCAGGGTGACGTTCAGCACAGTGTAAAAAGTAGTTCCGGGATGACGTTCAGCACAGTGTAAAAAGTAGTTCCGGGGTGACGTTCAGCATGGTGTAAAAAAGTAGTTCCGGGATGACGTTCAGCACGGTGTCAAAAAGTAGTTCCAGGGTGGTATTCAGCACGGTGTAAAAAGTAGTTCCAGGGTGATGTTCAGCATGGTGTAAAAAGTAGTTCCAGGATGACATTCAGCACGGTGTAAAAAAGTAGTTCCAGGGTGATGTTCAGCACGGTGTAAAAAGTAATTCTGGGATGACGTTCAGCACGGTGTAAAAAAGTAGTTCCAGGGTGATGTTCAGCACGGTGTAAAAAGTAATTCTGGGATGACGTTCAGCACGGTGTAAAAAGTAGTTCCAGGGTGATGTTCAGTATGGTGTAAAAAGTAGTTCCGGGGTGATGTTCAGCATGGTGTAAAAAGTAGTTCCAGGGTGATGTTCAGCATGGTGTAAAAAGTAGTTCCAGGGTAATGTTCAGCATGGTGTAAAAAGTAGTTCCAGGGTGATGTTCAGTATGGTGTAAAAAGTAGTTCCGGGGTGATGTTCAGCATGGTGTAAAAAGTAGTTCCAGGGTAATGTTCAGCATGGTGTAAAAAGTAGTTCCAGGGTGATGTTCAGCATGGTGTAAAAAGTAGTTCCAGGATGACATTCAGCATGGTGTAAAAAAGTAGTTCCAGGGTGATGTTCAACATGGTGTAAAAAGTAGTTCCAGGGTGATGTTCAGCATGGTGTAGCATCCCCTCTTCTTCTAACATGTCTGGAAACATCTGGGAAGTGAGGAAATTAGTTGCTGGAGTTTTAGGAGGGGAATGTTGTCCCATTCAGGTCTGATGCAGGATTCTAGCCGCTCTAAAGTCCTGGACCTTTGTTGCTGGATTTCTGCTTCCATGATGCTCCAGATGTTGTGTACTGGTGAAAGGTCTGGACCTCAGGCAGGCCAGTTCAGTAGCCGGACTCTTCTCCTGTGAAGCCATGCTGCTGTGATGGATGCAGGATGTGGTTCAGCATCATCTTGCTGAAACCTGCAAGACCTTCCCTGAAAGAGACGTCGTCTGGATGGAAGCAGATGTTGCTCTAAAACCTTCATGTACTTTTCTTTTTTTTTTTTAACTTTGTTTTTATTAACCTTTTCTCTTTAAAACAATATAAAATACAAGAAACATTAGAGATTCTTGGGAAACCATTTTCTCAAAACAGAAAAATACAAAACAAAAGCCTTTGTGATTAACAATCCTAAATCTATGATGTTGAAGCAAAGACACGGTTCTTCTTGTGTCCTTAGTCTGTGTGCCAGGATCTCCATCTCAAATATTCCTTTTACAATTCGTAGCCAGTCTTTAATGGTAGGTGGTTCTGATCTGTACCATTTTTTACAGGTTGCTAATAATATTTTTAGTAAATATATCTCATTTTTATCAACATTATTTCCCATACAACCAAAGTACATCACCAGACATGTTTTAGAAATTGCATAGCCTAATATCCTGTCAATTACTGAGTGAACATCGTTCCAAAATGACACAAGTTTAGGGCATAACCAGGAAACATGAGCATGAGTCACATCTCCACATTCTCTCCAGCAGGGTTGGACTTTGAATACATATTTAGCTGTGATTTTTGAAGTTCTGAAAAATCGAATTATGTTTTTCCAGCAATGTTTCCCTGTGGTTGAATGCTGTGTCCTCCAAACATTCATCCACTCCTCTTCTGAAACATTAATTCCTAGTTCTGTTTCCCATTTCTGTTTCAAGTCTATAGTATTATGGGTTCTCTTAGCTATTAAATGTTTTTAAAGGCAAGATAAAACTCTGTACTTCTCAGAATGATATATTTCAATAATCATTTTTACTAATTTTTTTAATATTAAGATCAATATTACTTTTTAGTTTTTTATTATAAAAGTCTCTTAATTGAAAGCAGTGGAATTGGTCTTGGTTTCTCAAGTCAAACTCTTTCTTTAGTTCTTGAAAATTTTTAAAACATCCATCCTTAGTACACGCCTAGCTGTTATACCTTAGTTAATCCACTGTTTATATGTCAAATCCTGTGTACCTGGGATAAATATCTTATTATGAGCAGGCGACTGAAGTAATTGTAGTTCCTTTTCTAATTTGTATTTCCTCATCACCCAAAGTAAAATGTGTTTCTTTACTTACTTGGTTGAGTTTGTTTTTAATCATGTCTGTCTAAGCAGTAATAGCTACTTGAGATCTAATTTTTCTTCTTTTATGCGATCTATAATATGCAGACTCCTAGTATTATCCTTGGTTTGGCGACCCTTTTGATACAACTATTTGATCTTCCCCAATTATATCTCCAACAAACTGTTCATATCTTTTAGCTATAACTGAAGTATAGATCTTATAATCTACATATGGATATCGGCCTATAATCTGAACACATCTCACTTTTCTTCCTTTTGGGAACGACTGTTATAATCGCTTCTCTCCAGGAGGGGGGAAGAATTCCTTGCTCTGATGTGTGATTAAATAATGTTTCCTTCACTGGTTTGAGTTTGACGTGAAATGATTTATACGATTCTGATGGAGGTCCATCACTACCAGGAGTCTTATTTGTTTTGAGTCTACCAATCGCCTTCTCTATTTCATTTCTTGTTATAGGAGATATTAGTAGATCATTTTGTTTATTTGCAATAGAGAGAAGATCAAGGCTCTGTCTACTAGCTTTGGGCCCCATTTCATAATAAGATTGTCTAAGAAATTTAGCTTTCTTTGCTACTTCTAAAGTTAATAATTTATCAGTTCCATCTCTTATTTCTTTTCTTTTTGGTAACAGAATCGGATTTAAAGTATTTTTATGTTCCTTTGTGTGGAAGAAATTTTACTTATTATGCTCTATATATAATATTATAGTCACACCTATAATTACTTCCTTTACTATATTCATTTATAGCTTGTATTTACACTGATTGTTACTATATTACACTTTTTACATTGTACAATTTTACTCATCACACTTTAATTCCCTTTTAAGGTTTATGCTCTTCATACACATGCTTTGTTAAAAGTTCACTACAAGGGTAAGATGACCTTATCTGGTCCTGCCCCAGACCCTTAGACTGGTTCTGGTGGAGACACAACTATGTGAGGTTGTTTTGACGCCAACTCTTGGAGTTGTGTGTCCACCCAAGGTCTTCAGGAAGGAGAAATGTAGAACTATTGTTTTTCCTCTTGCCTCCCAGAGTCTCTCTCGACTTCACGTGAGTCGGGACGACCACTCTCATTACTTGCAAGTAATTCTGTATTCAACACTTCTCCTGTAAATAAACTTTATATACTTTTACTCGTTCCAGACTCTTGGTAATTTTTATACAACACTTTTCCAGTTCACCTGGTTTTCTTTTTTCTTTTTCATAAATTTCTGTCTTGGCTCTTTTGAGTCCATAAACTTTTCAGCATTGATGGAGCTTCATAGATGTGGAAGCTGCCCACGCCATAGGCACTAATGCAGCCCCATCCCATCAGAGATGCAGCTTTTCACCTGTCCACTGATAACAAGCTGGATGCTCCCTCTCCTCTTTAGTCTGCAGGACACACATTTTCATTCATCTGACCACAGAACAGTTTTCCACTCAGAACATTTTAAATGAGCTTTGGTCCAGAGAAGATCCTGAAGATTTCTGGATCCTGTTCACATACGGCTTCTTCTTTGCACGATGGAGCTGCATTTTATGGATTTCAGGGTGAACAGACAGTGGTTTCTGGAAGTCTTCTTGAGTCCATGCAGTGATTTCCAGTAGAGAATCGTGTCTGGTTTTAATACAGAAGATCACCATCATCCGGTTTTAACTTTCAGCCTTGTCAAATGCACACAGAGATTCCTCCTGATTCTCTGATTCTTTTGATGATATTATACACTGTAGATGGTGTGATCTTCAAAGTCTGGAGACAAGTTTTTTAGACCCAGTTTGTCTCAGATTGGTGAACCTCTGTCCATCTTGCTATCTGAGATACTCTGCTTCTCTGAAACGTTCCTTTTATACCCAGTCATGTTACTGACCTGCTGCCAGTTAACTTAAATAATTGTCTAATGCCCCTCCAATTGCTTTAGATTTGTACCAATTACTTTTCCAGCCTTTTGTTGCTCCTGTTTCAACTTTTTACAGACGTGTTGCTGCCATCAGATTCACAATCAGCTCATATTTTCCATGAACTGGTGAAAATGAGTGAAGTAAATAAATGAGGAAGAAAGAGATTTAAGTGACTTTGAATGTGGCATGGTTGTTGGTCTGAATGTTTACTGAGATTTTCACACACAACCATCTCTGGGGTTTCCAGAGAATGGTCTGAAGAAGAGAAAATAACCAGTGAGCAAAAGTTGTCTGGACCAGAATGTCTTGTTAATGTCAGAGGTCAGAGGAGAATGGGCAGACTGGTTGGAGATGATAGAAAGACAACAGGAAGTCCAATAAGCTCTGGTTCCAACCAAGGTCTGCAGAACAGCATCTCTGAACACACAACACGTCCAACCTTGAAGCAGATGGACTACAGCAGCAGAAGACCACACCGGGTTCCTCCTGTCAGCTAAGAACAGGAAACTGAGGCTACAATTCACACACACTCACCAACACTGGACAATAGAAGATGGAGAAACGTTGCTGGTCTGATGAGTCTCCATTTCAGCTCCACATTCAGATGCTCGGCTCAGAATCTGCTGGAAACATCATGAAAACATGGATCCATCCTGCCTTGGATCAACGCTTCAGGCTGCTGCTGGTGTAATGATCAAAGTTGAGTTTCTATTGTTTGTATTCTGTATGTCAAAGTTTCACTTCTAGAGTTTTCTTCTATGAAAAGATATTCTAAAATATTTGCAAAAATGTGAGGGGTGTACTCACTTCTGTGAGATACTGTATACAGTGAGAATCTCACTTTTGAAAGCCTAAAACCAAGCATGGTTTCAGCACAGGGTAGAGCTGGGGGTCCATGGCATTTTAGTATATGCAGAAGATAGGGTTCATCTGATAGAGTGTGTGAGATAATCTCTCTGAGATGCAGCAGATTCAGTGGGAGTGTGGAACGGCACTGCCGTTTTCAGTGTTTATGGAAAACACTCCCGGCCCATGAGATTCAATCATTACTAAAGCTGAGCCGCTTAGCAGACGATTTAGAAACCCTTATTACTTATTGAAATGATTACAAGGTCTAACATTAAAGAAAATGTAGTTTCCTTTCCAAACCACACACTGAACAGCAGCAGCACAGTGCTTCATCTATAACTTCCTTCTGCTTTTTATTACCATTGTGCAGAAAGACATAACTTTTCTCTGGAAATCACCAGGTGTGCATTGGCTCCCACATTGCCTTTTCTTCACTGCTTAGATTAGCCAACCATAAATAATGGTGTTAATCTGTGGAGGGGACAGAGCAGCGAGTATAATTCATACTGGGGAGCCCTCCTGATCTGACTGCAAGTAGAAATGTGACCACTTGTCAGAGCTGTTTAGTGCTGCTCTGGCCTGTGAGGAAGTTTTCCAGTTTTCCAGGAACATTTTGTCCTGTTCGTCATTATACACATCATCTGCTCAAGCTTGTGGGGGTGTGACGCCTCACACATCTTTCATCTGATGTTTCTGATGAATTCCTGCTTGTTAATCAACCTTAATGCACTTCATCACTTCTACCCTGTTAGGTCAACACCAGCATGACAGTCTGAGATTCTTTTGATTCATAACTACATACAAAATCATTTTTATCCACCAAGTTATGAAGAAGTGAAAGAAAAGAAAATTTATTCTTATTTGTGGTTCTAAACATCGAAGGTTTATACTTCTGTATTTCTTTGGTTCATTGAAAACCACTTAGAAATCCAATTTTCCGTGAATGAGAAGTGTGTAGTAAGTGTGTAAAAAGGGCTGTTTGGATGGTGGTCTGTAGCTGAATGTCCACCACAGGAACCTGTCGTTGAACCTCATTTATGCACTACGGTATTACACAGATGGAGCCTTCTGTCCTTCTTCTGCATCCTTTTCGTCGGTGATTCCCAAATTAGGGGGGCCCAGAGTTATGACTGTTTTTGCATGATAAGTAAACCATAAACAAATTTGTGAAAGTACCAGTGATCAATCAGCAAAAGACACTGAAACAATGAAAAAAAAAACAGACAAGAAAGCATGACAAGGCATAGCTTGCTCTGGTCTTGAGCTGGTAATAGTCAAGTAATGGTCAACGATGGTTAATGAAGAGAGACCACAGTATGTCTCAAAATATTAGCATCAGACAGTATGAACCCAACAAACAAGCTATGTCACTTGGGGACTCCTCATCCTGAACACAAACAGAAGCTTGTTGATTACTTCAGAAATAAACTAGTCAGCTGTTGTAAACAGCAGAGCTGTTTTGAATTAAACTACTTTTATTACTTTTCTACAATTGGTAGCGGTGTTGGGATGGGGGAGGGGCTTGACATTATTGTTGTCGACTAAAGAATCTGGGAACCACTGCTTCATGTGCATATTTCAGTATATTGTCAGAGCTTGCAGATGCGTACCCAGATACAGCAAGCAGAGCAGTACCACTGGAAACCATGGGGGCAGCATAGTTGAGTTTACCACATGTTTGACCAGCAAATAAAAAGCAAAGACAAAGAAGCTGCATGTATTAATTATGTGCACAGACCACCGCTGTCTACTGTGCTGTACTCTACCCTTTTTTTTAGTGAAGAAGTAATTCTGAGATCATCCGGAGGCTTGCAGAGCTGAACATTTGTGATTGAGATCCAGACTGCATGAAGAGACAGAGCTCAGATGGCTACGGTTTAATCACTGCAATAAAACTCATTGTTTCACAGCGGTTATGCTCCGAGGCAGAAAATAAAAACATATGAAAGTCTGTGAAAGTGTTCAACGTTAACAGATTTTATGTGAATGGAGCTGATGTGAAGACACAGGGAGGTGATCTGGTAGTTACTGAATGAGAAGTTGCACCACTATGGCAAGGAGGCAGTGAAGTCAGGGCAGTAAAATGTTCATGTCTGATCCTTTCACAGTGGTTATACACACAAATAAAAACACCCTCAACCCGATACATGTATATAAAATGGTCAGATGATGGTGAGTGTGAATTATGTAATATGACAGACAGGAAATTGAAACCTACAGGACTTTTTATCTGTGAAACAATGTTAAATGTATTTTAGTCTGGATTAAAGTGACTGATTTTACCATGCCAAAAAAAATGTGCCACAGAAAGAAAAATCTTAAATCCAGAGGAAAAACATAGCAGTGCCAGCCAACTATCACAAATACACAAATACTACAAAGTGCTGCCACTGCAAGAAAAACAGTACAAAATATTTAGCTTCTTTCTCTTCCAACCAGCGTTGGTGCAAATAAACAGAGTAAAGTCCATTTTTTACCCTTGAATTACTCCTAATGGGAAATAAATGTGGATTTCTGCAGACCTGTCCAGATGCTCAAGTTCTGCATGTGGAAGAAGTTGTAGTCTGTACGTTAGTTTCTGCAGCCTGAGGCAATCTGTGGGATAAAAGACTGGCAGGGACAGATGGATGAGGGTGTAGAGGAGAAGAGAGAGGAGGTGAGAGGTGAGAGGAGTGGAAGACTAACCTGATGTTGAAGGGTGAGGGGAATGAAGCTAACTGATAAAATGCATGTCAAATGAGTACCTGTCCAGGCTTAAAAAACCTTTCCAAAAAAAAAAAAAAAAAAATTATGACATTTTGAAAGGTGAATGTTTCGTGTAGGGTAGCATTGCACGAACTGTTTGTTTAATGGTCAGGGGTTTAATCCTACCCAACATATCAGCATTGGGTAGGATTGGGTGCCAGACGTGGTTTGGGACCCACAAGGTTGCATCCCTACTTTTTGCATAGACGTGGTTCTGTTAGCTTCTTCAAACCACGATCTTCAGCATGATGAAAGTGCTTCATTGAAAGAGGAAAAGAGTGCTCTCCTGAGTTGGGACTCGGTCTTTAATATCCGAGTTTAATATCTTGGAATCTTGTTTGCAAGTAACGGTAGGATGGAGCGAGAGGTGGACGGGCGGACTGACGCTTCATCATCAGTAATGAAGTCATTGTACTGGTCCGTTGTTGTGTTGTGGTTGTGGTGAGAGAGTGAAGCTGAAAGGCAAAGCTCTTTGCTTTTTACTTTACTTGTCTATCTCTAGTCCAGTCCTCACCTATGAGGTTTGAGTAGTGGCACAAAAAGTGAGATTGCAGACACAAGCAGCTCAAATGAGCTTCCTTCAGAAGGTGGTCAGGTTCAGCCTGAATGATCAGGGGAGGAGCTCACACATCTGGAGGGAGTTTGGTGTGGAGTCGCTGCTTCTCCAAACCGCTAGGAGTCAGCTGAGGTGGTCCGGGCCTCCTAGTTGTCTGCACTTGGAGGTTTTCCAGGCCCGTTCTATGGGAAGAGACCCCAGGGAAGCCTTAGGACTTATTTGAGGGATAAAATAACCCTTTGGGCCTGAGAACACCTTAAGATTGCTGGGGAGAGGGGTGTCTGGGTCTCTCTCCTGTTGTACCAGCAATCCTGCATAAGACAGATGGTCCTCCACATTCAGATTTATGGTCAGTCATACTATCTAGTAAGAGTATGCATGAGACAGTGGTGGTGACATTAAAAAGTATTGTTTACGACAAGCACGAGGTCCTATCTCCAGAAAGAGGGCTGAAACCTGTTACAACTTTCTACCACTAAATGGCCGACATGAATCGTTAATTTAATACAACTGAGAGCAGAGGGCAGGGAAGGGTGGGGGATTTATTCAAAGTTTGAGGAAATCTTGTTTGAAAGACACCTTATGGAGCAGATGAGGAAACACTCATAGTCGGTGATGCAGAGTAGATTCCAGTGAAATCACGCAACGTATTAAAAAGATTTTTCGCTGATAATAAATCTCTTTTACAGCTATAAGTCATCTCTGATTCTGGAGGGAATATTTGTCTCCTGAGGGTGACGATTGTTCATCTAGAGACAGAAAGTGATGCTTCTTTTGGAATCACAGTGCATCCATCTATAATAATAACAAACCTGAAGCATCACATGTGGGACAGGAGAACTCTGAGGCTTTACCTAACAGAGGTTGGGGAGGCAGAATTATATAATATTTAAGGAGAATTTCTGGATGTGGTCGAGGCAGCACAGTGTATATATCACACTTCATAGTGAAAGTTATGGAATCTAATACAGCTGTAAGGACCTGGGAAACTCGAACTTGAAATGAGCCAAGCTTGGACTGAACAGTTCAAAGTTTTATTTCACAGTGATGAGAGAATGGAACAACCTGCCTTCCTGGAGAGGCAGTCCAGCTGAGAGTGTGGTGCATCAGTAAGTGGCAAGATGGTGAGGAAGACTGAGGGCTAGATGAAGGGGCAAGGTCGAGGACAGCAAGGCTCAAGATGAAGACGGCAGAATTCCAGATGGACAAGGGCCAAGGCACGAATCTGTCGGGGAGAAAAGTAAAAAAAAATAAAACACTGTGGTAAACAGCTATAGCAGAGAAGGTGTCAGACAACCTGGCTCTGGAGAGCGAGCATAGGGAGTTATATGTCATGTGAAACAGGTGAGCAGCATGAGCAGAGGTGGAAACAGTCAGGGACCTGGTCAGCAGAGCACCAATCAGACCATGACAACCTCTGATGCTGCAGCATGAAATTAGATGAGTCATTTTTCCGCTGTCAGGTATTTTACAGGGTTGCTCAGGGGATGGTGCGCACCTAATCATAATCAATTTTCTAAAACAGGGCTGATTAAGAGGATATGGAGGACAGTTTCTTTTCTTTTGCTCTGTCCCTCAAATGCACACCTGTACATTGTTTGTCAGCCGCCAATAAACTGCAGAAAAACACATTTTACTGCCATCATAAACTCTGTTCATATTTAACATTTTTTCTCATTTACAGTTTAAAAACTTTATAAACTTGGAAAAAAAATTATTAGTATTGAACTTCATTAATACATCACTCTAAATATAACTGTTCCTTTAATGAAAATGACTTTTTACAGTAGGTAAAGTGACATTCTACACCATCTTTCCTCATATAATTATGTTTTTGTTTTTTGTTTTTTTATTAGTTTTTTTTCCCCCTAAACTCTAAATTCTGATATAATTCATAAAAAACACTAGCGACACAATGACAATAACCAATTTAAATTCATGTGCATTAGAGTCATATTTTCCCTATAATTACAACAACTCTGAAGTCTGGGCTTATTGTAGGACTGTAGTGGATCCAGTACGAACCGCCTCAGGGACTAATGCTGGAGTCAGTAAAGTGGAGCTTTCCACTCTCTCACCAGCAGCTGTGTTGTGGATCCTGATTTATTACCACACTCAGCATAACTGCCCATTAGGGATGTTGCAATGAGGACAATGTCATTAATATTCTGGTTGTTGATAGGTTAATAGGTTAGTAAGGATGTCTTCTGGTGGATCATCACCTTCCTGTTTTGTCCAATAAAACAGGTATTTTTAGTATAAAAAATAGCACATTAAATACTACGAAGAGATTCTGTCCAGAAGAAAGAGCATTTCCTACACTGCTCCCAATCACCAGCTAAGCTAGATCCACCTTCTCTTGACTGCCCTGCAGGTGTTGCTATTAAAGCATTTCATCAGAATGTCAGTAATTGATTTTATGATCCAGGACCTGAGTAAAATCTCTGGAACATCAGTGGATGAGAGGATGAGCTACCATAGCAACAGATATACCTGAGTATTTACTACTGAGAGTTGCTGCTATCAGCTGTTTTTTCCCACCTGTTTGCTGCCTTTCACTTAGGGCTGGGCAATATATCGAGATTTTCAAATATATCGAGACATAATCAGACGTAATATAGAATGAGGGAATATCTTTTATATCGATCTTGTTTTGAGTTACAAACATCTTTTCGTTTACATTTTGCACTGCTGTATTTTTATTATGGTCATTGAAAAGTGTTTTTCATTTAGTTTGTTTTAGGGGCATTTAATTTAATGTAAGCCTACTTTAATTTTAGTCAACTGTTTTAATGCACGTGTGCTGCTGATCCTTAAAAAAAAGTGTATTTAGCACTGAAGGCTGTAAATTAGAACGTCTCTTTGGTTACATGACAAAAAAAAAATATTGAGATTTATATCGTATATCATGATTCAGGTAAAAAATATCGAGACATAAGATTTGGGTCATATCGCCCAGCCCTACTTCCACTTGCTGCTTGCTAAAAGGAGCTTCAACCACTATTTTTGACAATCTAAAAAGAAAACAGCAGTTTTCAAAGTGTACTTCTTGTATTATGTTTGCACTCCAGACAGACGATTATTGCCCCCCACCCCCGTCCCTCACTCACATTTCCAGTGGGTGCGTGTGCACCCTGTTATGGCCTCTGCTGCTATTCGCGGTCGTTTTAGTCGATGGTTTGGTCCACACCGTGTGCGCTAGGTGGACTGCACTCACGGGGACTCCGCACCTGACATGCTCCCGGTGTGGATTGATGCACCCCAGAGGTCGGAACAAAACCATGGTGTATCTGGACCAGGGCGCACACGAACATGTGTGTTCCCGTGTGTGCTTTTAGTTGGCATGGTTAGGCTATATTTCAGTGAAGAGTTCAGAGTTCCCTTCAAAGTTCTGATGGTACTGCTCCCTTTATCTGCTCCACTTGTGTGTTTCAATCCTGGTCCTCGGGGACTCCTGCCCTGCATGCTTTAAGGCCCATTTATGCTCAACACAGAATAAGGAAATGCAGATTCGTCCGTCTTCTGCAACAAGGACAACAACTGTAGAAATTGTATGAGCTTTTGAAAAAAGGATATGTGAGTGTTGAGAGCGTGTTGGGCAGTTGAAAACAACTTCGTACCGGTCCATTGCTGAAATACAAACTAAATGAATGCCGAGGATGGGCAGACAGCTATGTCTCAAAGTTTGTGCATATTTAACATTAAATGAGTCCTTAAGGATCTTCTAGATCAATGTCTATGTTGACCTGTGTAGTCGCAGCCAGTCAGTGTCCTCCATCCACTCTCTTATTAGACAAAAGACTAAAACCATGTACATAAGCATACAAATAAGTTGATAACCCCATGTTCTTCCATGTGTTTGTCCATGTCATTATTTACAAACACAGTTTTTGGCCAATAAAACTGAACATTTTGGAAAACGCCCTCCAGGAGGAAGAATTTTACTGACTCCGATGGTATCATTTATGCATGCTACATTCACACTACAGCTAACTTCAGATTTTTTTGCCCATATGTGACTCATATCAGATTATTTAATGACAGCCTGAACAGCACAAATCCAATTTCTCTTAATCCGACCCAGGCCACTTTCATATGTGGTCCTGAATTGGATGCATATCCAATCTGCATTAAAGCGACCTCAGTCTTAACGGTAATGCCACTGACGTCACAGAAATGAGACAAACATCACAATTCTGCGCCGGTGGAAGGTGAATCAAAATCAAATCAGGGTGGATAATGCAGCTAATGAATGGAAATAAAGTGAAGTTTTGGACTAGATTAATATTTGAGGTGACATTTCTAGTGTTACTTCCATAAACATACTGCATGATGTCGTGTTTTCTTCTGCACAATGTGTCACTGCAGGGCCACGTACCGTTCACACTTTAAATGATAACATGAATGACCACACAAAAAATCTGATTTCGGTAAAAGAAAATCTGATTTGAGCATTAAGATGTGCAGTTTGAATGTAGGCTTTAAAACTAGGGGTTTTGGATTATAATCACAAATATGTGACAATCTACACAAACTTAGCTAAAGACAACACAGGAGCTAACCTTGCTAACAGGACTTTTTACGTGTTTGCACATAAATGTTCAGTGATGAGTTGGCTACATAGAAGAACGGCAGAATAAGAAGGTGTTAAAGGGGCAAAAAGAGACATTATTCCACCGCAAGGTTTGCTGTTGTTTCTGCCTGTAGACCAAATCAAAGTGTGTAATGAGCCACATCTTCCTCCACCTCTTCCCCCCACTCGCCTTGTTTGCAAACGAAAGTGCAAACACACTGAGCAAGATAATGTCATCATTTTGTAAAACATGTCAAAGTAACTTAGAACATTTATGTTGTTACTTACTGTCCAGAAGAGCTAACTACAAGTCAAACTGTAGCTTCTTTAGCTCTCGCAGCGCTTTGCTCTTTGAAAATACAAGGCCAATGTTAATCCAGGTTCTGTCCCTTTCTCTATCCAACAACCTCTTCGCTAGCAACTGTTGGTTTTTTTATTGAGGTAATGTCGGTTCCTGGTCATCTTCAGTGCGCTGCCTTTGCTCACTGGCTGAAGCCTTGTATAGGGAGGGAGGACCGAGGGCTCCGAGAGAAGGGAGGAGGCGACCATTCACATGAACGTACGTGAACGCGTGGCTTGGCCGGCTGGTAAACACGAGACTGGAGATCAGAGAGACGGTGTGTGACGTCATGGTGAAATTATTCCTCTAGTTCTTCACATTTTTTATTATTCCAATCTAGAAATGAGAAATTTTCAATCACTGTCCTTTTAAGGCAGGGGTAAGCAACTCTGGTCATCGAGAGCTGCAGCCCCACAAGTTTTAGATGTTTCCCTGTTTCATCACACCTGATTCAAATTAATGAGTCACTGAGCAGAAGTTGAGAAGCTGTTGGATCCATTTAATTGGAATCAGGTGTGTTAGGGAAACATCTAAAACCTGCAGGACAACAGCTCACAAGGAGCAGAGTTGTTTTCCCCTGTGTTAAAAAGTACACTGCTACATACAACAACACTGATACACAACCTAAAACCTCAACGTCACCAGTTTTGGACCAAATCTGGTCAAACCTGATGTAGTTGGCGGAATAACTTTCAGAACAAGAAGAAAAGTTACATTTGACTATGTCGCTTCATACAACAGAAGAAGGAAAACATTTTTTAAAACTGTATTTGTGTGTACTTTGCATGAAATGCTTACAGGTGTTTTTAAACAAATAATCTTTCTACTGAAACCCCTCAATTCAGAGAACCACCGATTCAGAACCTGTTGTTTTAACTAGCATCCCGTCTTCTAAAATTAATTGAGTAAAAGTAAGAAAAATTTTATTTCTGTAGTGCATCAAGACAAAAATCACAAAGTGCTTCACAAAGAAATGCAAGAAACAATAAAATATAAAACACCACAAACAAAACTAAACAAAAGCAACTGAGTCCACAGATCTCAAGCTCAGAGTAGGAACAACTGCTGCAAAGCCTCGCCTTTCGCTTTTAACCCTGTTTGCTGCACGGCCAGCAGATCCTGATCACATGACCCCAGGGACCTGTCGAGGACGTATGGCTGAGGACAGTCTGGTATAAGCTGGTGCTTTACCATGTGATGCTCTTAAAGTTAAAACCAACATTTAAAATGAACTCTGTAGGAAGGGGAGCGAGTGCAACTTGAATGAACAATGAGGTGACATGAGGATGCTTTGATGATTTTGTTAAGAGCCTTGCAGCGTTCTGAACAACGTGTAGACAGTCCAGGTATTTTTTACAGTAAAGAGCAGATTGCAGAAATCTAGACATGATGGAATAAAAGCAAGCAGGATCATTTCCAACTCATGCCGAGACACGTTGTGACTTACGTTAACATAAGCATCCAGAGACCAGGTCGAGTCCAGAGTTACACCGAGGTTTCTAAGTGAAGGTTTGACTTTAGAGACAAGTGGGCTGAGAGATGCTATCTAATCTATCTAAGGCAGAAATCTATCAGGGACACAGACAAGGACTTCAGTTTTCAGAAAATTTTCAATCATCCAGTTCTCATGTCAGGTTTACTGCTGTGAACTTTCACCCACTAAAGAAGTGCATGCCATAATTCCAACTGACAGCCAATCAAACATCAGCATCCAATAAGATCAAAGCATCACCAGCATAAAGTCAAATTTAACAGAATTGTTAGAATGATGATCCAGACTCTGTTTTTCTTTACAAGACTCAGTAGTAAATATCTTGGGTTGAAAGCATCCGACAGCAGAATCCGCTCTTCTTTCCTCTGGTGGCATCATTCATCTCATCTTGAGGATGTTGAAAGGTTGCTGGCAGGTAAATTCCACGCTTTCTGCCATGTAAAGGCAATATTTTAAAATCCTGAGACATTACATGAATATAAGCTTGAAGCACCAAGCAGCTGAAGAGCATCGGTGATCATCGGTGTGACAGACGGCTAGAGTTAAATCACCTCAGAGCAAATGAGTGAAATGACTGCAATATTAAGCAGGTTATTTTCCCGTTCACAGCAGGTCAATGGGAAAATTGATTCAGATCATAATGTGTCCCTTTGAGCCTTATGCAGATTTAAATGGGCTGCATTCCTGCAAATGATTCTCTGGCAGCCTCTCAGATATGACGTTGGACACGATGCTGTCTGCAGACCAGGGTCTGAAGCTTATGAATGCTGACGTGGGAGTAACAGAAGTCGCTGCGCCGCCTCCACAGTCAAGAACCCAGACCACATTGGTATTATACAATAATCTGAATTCTCAGAAATCCAGTGTTTTTCTTTTTTCTTTTTTCTTGCTTTTTTCAGAGGTGTTGGCTGCCTCTGGGCATTGGTGCTCATGCAGCATTTCTAGGTTTAGGTCCTTTTAAAGGCTGCAGTCTATGGTTTTGGATCAAAGCTACTGCTGTAGAGTGAATGGGGATGAATTTGTCTCATGTTAACATGTTAACATGTTAACATGTTAACGTGACGCTGACATCGCTGCTGTATATATGTTTTGAAATTGTTTCCACAAATTCCCTCCAGTTCCTGAAATCATAACCGAATACCATGTATTTTCATATTTTCACATTTCATCTTGAATCCAGTTGCAGTGCAGATGTGTTTGGCTCATTTGGTTGAACTGCAAATATTTGTTCTTTTGGCAGAGACTGGCTAAAATTAGTTTTGTTGTTTGTGTTTCACATTTTCTTTCTTTTCTGACTTAAATAGTGTTAGATTACTTAATAGAGCTAAAATGAAGGCCATGAGATGTAGCTGAAAGCTCCTAGAAAGAGGTACTTTATTCAAGTTGATTTTCCAAAAAAGAATTCCTAAACATGCTAACAATAACGAACAGTTTCAGATGCATTTTAAGAGTTTTCTTTTTTTTCATTTGAAGTGAAATTATGTTATGAACAGTCAGACCACTCAGATTAAAATAAAAGCAAGTAGAGCTAAAAGCTACTTAGAAGTGGGCCATTCCCCATCTAATACAAAAAATAAATAAATGAAATCAGGATTTGAGAAAACAATATACTGGCTTTTTGTCCTGGGTCCAGGTAACACCATTCACGTCTGCATTCCAGTAAATATGGTGACAAGCTCAACAACTGATGTAGAAGTAGCACGACGGTGTAAAAATCAGCAGTGTTGCTTTAACATCTACATCAGGGCTATGCAGTTCAGTCCTACTAGGTCCGCAATCCAGCAGGTTTTCCATGTATCCCTGCTTCAACACACCTGCATCAAATTAAACGATCTAACAGCCAATCAAGTTCTGCACAGTGACTCATTGATTTGAGTCAGGTGTGTTGAAGCAGGGATACATGAAAAACCTGCTGGATTGCGGACCTTGTAGGACCGAACTGAATAACCCTGATCTACATGACAGCTGAACAAACAGAAAACCATGTGATCTGGGCAAATGCTTCATGATTACTACTGGTGGATTAGACAACTGTCTCTCATCTTTTTCTTTGATTGCCAGTTAAAATTCCAAAGCTGTTAAAGTTAAAGTTGTCACTCTTTAGTTTGTGTTGGCACCTTTTTGGTTCATGGACAATTAAATTGAAGCAAATGATAGTTTTGATGGTGAAATTTTCCCATCGAATATTAATCACCATCCCATCTCGTGGTCCTGGCTAATGTTGACTCTAGATAAGGACATGCTTCGTCTAGTTTTTGTTCTCATTGACGAAAACCAGCCATACTTGAGTGGAAGCACAATATGTCTCCTTGTTCCTGCTAAGATGAATGCCAGGGCATTGTGGGGTGCAGTGGGGGGGGGGGGGGGGGACCATGTGGGCGTCTGCGCACAAGACATTTAAATCAATTATAACTGAGGGAAGAAAAGGCATTCTTAGTCTGGAACACTGCCCTTGTTTTGTTGTCTGTGGCTTTGATGGTACAGCTGAGGGCTGACTTTCTGTGGTAGCACTGCACAATGTTTGAGGTTTTTCCCCTGACCTGACATCCTATACCAGCCACCTCCCTTGTGGGACACCTTAGGAGCCCCCCACTGTAAACAGGAGAGAGCCACCTGTTTCTGGAGGAGGGGTAAGAAGACAGTAGAGGTGGTTGTTTTAGTGAAACACTCTAAAGAAAGACCGAGCCGTGGCTACTGTCTGTGTTACCGCCAGCTGGACTTGAGTGGAGAGGAATGCTTGGATTTCAGCATTGTACCAGCACACCCAGAAATGAAATGCAGATGAAAGACTGAGTGAAAGCAAGAGAAGAAGAAAAGGAAAAGGAGGAAGAGAGGGCTGACAGATTAAAGCAAAGAAAGGTGAGCAGAGGAGCGCGTCGTGAGAGAGAGAACCAGACCAGAGCACCATCAGGGAATTACTACCATTCCTCCTTTTCAGACTCACCTGGAACATTCAGAACAGCTGCATGCCATTCATAAGACGAGAAAAAGAGGAGCTTAAGCCTGTTTGCAGTTGCACAGTTACACTGTCGGGCGAGCTGCCGCATTGTGAAACAGGTGAGGTCTGCAAAGCAAGGCAGTAACAAACTGGAGGAAGTATCGCTGAGATGATGTCTGTGAGACGAAGTCAGCGTCGCCACTCCCTCTCTGATGACTCTGAGGAAACCAATGGGAACCATGCAGGTCCTGGACCAGAAGCAGAACCTGAGGAACTGGACTGGGATGGATACAGCACCACACTGGAGCAGAGATTAGCAGGAGTGGGTAACATGCGATGTAGCTGGTGGATTCTGGGCTAGCTATACATTATCTGTTGGGTTATAAACAATGGAAACATTAGTAAATGTAATGTTAGATTAAATGTTAAAGTTTTTTCTTTTTTTTCCTCATAAAGTTAACCTAGGTTAACTTTATGTTTCTCCATTTAATTATGGCTCTGTAACCATAGTAACACAGCCAAAAATTACAAACTACCTAAGCAGTAATTAACAATAAGTTGACAAAATGCCAAATTTTGAATATGAGTTAAGTAAAAAGATTCAAATCACAATCAAAAATCTAACTAACTTGACCTTTATTTACTGTATTATTATTTGGGAATTTGTAAATGAAAAATTTTCTAGCACAATTGCTAAATTTGTTCACTCTCTAGAGGAAAATCTGGAGCACAAGTAAAAAAATCCAGTGTGAAACCCAGAGAAATGTTTGGCTGGAGCCACACAGTCATATAAATACTGCATACACAGAATTCTATTGCAGTCAATTTAAGATGTACTGTATGTAAAGGTACTTTCCTCTCATCTGCAACACACAATATTAACCCTTTCGTGTCCACTACAGATGTTTTTTAGTCTATACATGGGTGAGGATGGAATGTCTGCATATTAGCCGCTAATAAACTCCACTCCACTTTAACTCAATACATAATAAATAAATATATCATATAATAATAATAGTAACATAGATTGTAATGACCAAATGATAAACAGGGAAAGAAAACAGTGGAGCTATATTGTTATAGGATAGATTTATTAATATCCTATAATATTATTTAATAAATATTTTTATACAAAAGATAAAAATAAATTAAAAAAAAAGCATCCATGTGCATGTTTATAGAAGTGAATTATTATATGTGGGAAAATGGGGCAATATTTTTTTTTTAAATTTGAACTCTACAGGATTAATTTTATATGGAATCTGTAAATTGACTTCATTCAATATTTATGCCTTTTTTAAGTATAAATAATGACATTTATGTAATATTGACCATTACAAGCAGTAATGGATTAATGGTAAACATTTAGATTACCAGTATTCAGAGAGTAATGGTTAAATTATTACTTTTGGAAAGTTTAGAGCATAAACTATGAATCATGGAAACAGCAGCTGAACAATGATTTAAATAGTTTGTCAAAGGTAATAATTTAATGGCTGAAGCTGCTCGACACGTATTGATTACACAGAACGTTCAAATTTAATATTACAAACACTCGTTTTCTCAAATACACTGCAGCTGTTTCAGTTTGAAAAAGTTTTAAGTCTTGTGTGATAAGGTGTAAACGATCAGTTTAAAATCTAGTGAAATTAGCCTACTTGGAACATGACAGAGGCATGATTACTGCATACATTTGTATTTGTTTTATGGTTGAATCCACGTGCATGAACATATGTGCAGGCGTGAGCAACTGTGTGCACATATCCTTTGTTTGTTGAATGGGCTTGTACTCTATTCACACCTGCGAACAGCTATTCAGTGTCACTGGGTGCACGACGACTAGCACAAATAAAAGAATAATACAAGGCTTTAAAGAGGCGTGGTAAGAACCCAAACTAAGTGCTTTTATGGAAATGAATGCAGATGGAAATGTGGTTGCATGATCATTTCTCAGATATTTGGGTATGCTGTTAGCTCATTCTCGATGCCTTGCCCCATGAGAAAGTAACAGTAACCAGAGTTCGCTCCCACAATCAGGTCCTTTCATTCCTGTAATGGATGGCAGTTGACTAAGTGATCTGGTGTTTAGGAGAACTTGCTTATCTGGTCAAAGCTGCACGTCATTGTGTCGCCTCTCAGCTCTGCTATATGAAGGCAAGTGCAAGCTAACAAAGAGAAGGTTTTTCTTCTGACTTATGTGGGGATAAGTTTCATCTTGTGCTATACCCTGCGGTAAGATCTTCGGATGAACGGTCTGGATTTTTTTCTTCAGCTCCTTTTATTTAGTTAATCCATTCAGATTAGCCTTTTATCCACAATTCTTTTATTAACTGTTCTGTTTTTGTTCTTTGACCCTTTCCTTCTTTAGGCACCAACTAGTTTGTCTACTCTCCAAATCTTCAGTATATCTGTTGTATACCTGCAAATTGGTGTCCTAGAGTCCATGACCTGAAAGGAGCATATAGTTGCAGTAATACTGGACAAGACAACTAAATAACATATAACAAGACAGAAAGAAATGACCCTGTATGCACATTAAAGTCTCATTCTTGCTAAACTTCAGGAACAGGAGAGCGCCCAGGTGTCTGAGCAACGCTGTGTCCGACTGGAGAAGGCTAGGCGTGAAATGGAGCGGCAGCTGTCCGGCCTCTCAGATCGTCTGGAGGAGGAGGAGGTCTGCTCAGCCCAGCTGGCCCTGCACAGGGACAGACTGGAGGTAGAGTGTAGCAGCCTCAGACAAGACCTTGATGATCTGGAGAGCGCCCTGACCGTGGCGGAGCAGGACAAACAGGTACACTTTGAAACTGCAACACAAGATATTTTGTTTGAAGCACTGAAGACTTTAAAGCAGGTGAAGGCAATTATTCTTTTACTATAGAATTAATTGAAACTAATAAAACTTAGTAAAACTAAGGAATTTTGTGTTTTCTTTATTATTTCTGATCTTTCATAAACTTACGACCCGTTTCCATTGAGTGGTTTGGTTTGGGCTGGTGCGGTCCAGTATGCTATTTTATGTGTGTCATTATAAAAGAGGCCCATACAACTGAACCATACCGTACCATTTATGGACCCCCTTCAGTTGTTGGTCCACAGAAAAATGGTACTGTACGGTTAGGGTGGGGCTACTGGCATCTAACAATAAAATCCACTGATTGGCGGACAGAAACACATCACTGCTCACGCACAAAACAGACACCATGTTGCCCTTCAGCTCATGGTTCAGTTGGACGTTGGAATGAGAAAAGGATGCCTGCAAACAACAATAAGGTCTGGTCGTACAATGCAGCATGTATCGTTCGTACAAAGAACCAAAAGCCAAGCAGAACAAAATAGAGCTGCTGATTGGCCTCCATTGTTGGTTGTAGCGTCGTCATCCAAACCGTACTGGCCCAAACCAAATTGCTCAGTAGAAACGAGGCTTTATGTTGTATAACACATCATTGGAAAGCTTGATTAGGCACAAATGAGACTCTGGTCCTCATGGGCCACCGTCCTGCAGGTCTTAGATGTTTCCCTGCTTTATCAGACCTGACTCAAATTAATGAATCACTGTGTAGAACTTGACTACGAGCTGTTGGATTACTTTAACCCATTAAGACCCGGCCCATGAAAAAATGATAAGAAAAGTCCAATTTTTTTTTAAATATGAGGTCTTTATTTGGCCCTTTAACAAAATGTAACAAAAAAATTTACCTTTTTTTGGGAGGGATATCTACCATTTATTACCATGTGATATATTAAAAATATTATAAGGTTTTCTGCTTATCTATTAGGGGACGGACGACAAGTATCAGATTGTGATCAACAGGATTTTGAGCAAAGTTTATACCATAAATTGAAGCAAAATGTCTCAGAAACTGTATGTAACAAAGATGTCACGTTGGGCTCTTATGGGTTATATATATATATATATATGTATATATATATATATATATATATATATACATATACATATACATATACAGACATGGACAAAATTGTTGGTACCCTTTGGTTAATGAAAGAAAAACTCACAATGGTCACAGAAATAACTTGAATCTGACAAAAGTAATAATAAATAAAAATTCTATGAAATTTAACCAATGAAAATCAGGCACTGCTTTTCAACCATGTTTCAACAGAATTATTTAAAAAAATAAACTCATGAAACAGGCCTGGACAAAAATGATGGTACCCTTAACTTAATATTTTGTTGCACAACCTTTTGAGGCAATCACTGCAATCAAACAATTCCTGTAACTGTCAGTGAGACTTCTGCACCTCTCAGCAGGTATTTTGGTCCACTCATAAGCAAACTGCTCCAGTTGTCTCAGGTTTGAAGGAAGCCTTTTCCAGACGGCATGTTTCAGCTCCTCCCAAAGATGCTCAATACGATTTAGGTCAGGGCTCATAGAAGGCCACTTTAGAATAGTCCAATGTTTCGTTCTTAGCCATTCTTGGGTGATTTTAGCTGTGTTTTGGGTCATTGTCCTGTTGCAAGACCCATAACCTGCGACTGAGACCAAGCTTTCTGACACTGGCCAGCACATTTCTCTCTAGAATCTCTTGATAGTCTTGAGATTTCATTGTACCGGCACAGATTCAAGACACCCTGTGCCAGATGCAGCAAAGCAGCCCCAGAACATAACAGAGCCTCCTCCATGTTCCACAGTAGGGACGGTGTTCTTTCTTCATATGCTTCATTTTTCCATCTGTAAACATAGAGCTGATGAGCCTTGGCAAAAAGTTCCATTTTTGTCTCATCTGTCCATAGGACATTCTCCCAGAAGCTTTGTGGCTTGTCAACATGTAGTTTGGCTTTTTTATGATTTGTTTTCAACAATGGTGTCCTCCTTGGTCGTCTCCCATTAAGTCCACTTTGGCTCAAACGACGACGGATGGTGCGATCTGACACTGATGTTCCTTGAGCTTGAAGTTGACCTTTATTCTCTTTAAAAGTTTTTCTGGGCTCTTTTGTTACCGTTCGTATTATCCGTCTGTTTGATTTGTCATCAGTTTTCCTCCTGCGGCCACGTCCAGGGAGGTTGGCTACAGTCCCATGGATCTTAAATTTCTGAATAATATGTGCAACTGTAGACACAGGAACATCAAGCTGCTTGGAGATGGTCTTATATCCTTTACCTTTAACATGCTTGTCTATAATTTTCTTTCTAATCTCCTGAGACAACTCTTTCCTTTGCTTCCTCTGGTCCATATTGAGTGTGGTACACACCATGTCACCAAACAGCACAGTGACTACCTGTAGCTTATATATAGGCCCATTGACTGGTTACAAGATCGTAGACACCTGTAATGCTAATTAGTGGACACACCTTGGATTAACACGTCCCTTTGGTCACATTATTTTCAGTCTTTTGTAGGGGTACCATCATTTTTGTCCAGGCCTGTTTCATGAGTTTATTTTTTTAAATAATTCTGTTGAAACATGGTTGAAAAGCAATGTCTGACTTTCATTGGTTAAATTTCATAGAATTTTTATTTATTATTACTTTTGTGAGATTCAAGTTATTTCTGTGACCATTGTGATATTTTCTTTCATTAACCGAAGGGTACCAACAATTTTGTCCATGAGTGTATATGTGTGTGTGTGTGTGTGTGTGTGTGTGTGTGTGTGTGTGTGTGTGTGTGTGTGTGTGTGTGTGTGTGTGTGTGTCAGGAATGAGGTGAGGACAAGTTTTATTTTCAAACCACGGGACAGGGAACCACACACGACAGGGATAAACCAAATAAAGATCTGACAAGGAGTAACTGAAAACCCAGAGCTTAAATACACAGACTGATAAATTAAACACAGGTGACGTGTATGAGTAATCAGACAAGGTGCACTAAAAAACAGAAACCAAAGAAACACAAAACTAAGCCCTGAACACCAAAAAAACCAAGAACAAAAACTAGAAACATGACCAAAACTAAACACAGTCAGAACCCGAAACCATAAACCATGACAGTCCAAGGAAAAACTAAAGCAAACAGACCAACCAGGGCGGGCGGAGGCGGTCCAGAGGAGGGACCAGACTCAGGCAGAAAAATCCAGGCAACAAAGGTCAGGGGGGCAGCCCGGAGGCCGCGCAGACAACTGGAAGCTCTGGAGGACAGGCAGGCTTGGACCGGAGCTCTGGCGGACGGGCAAGCTTGGACCGGAGCTCTGGCAGCAGACCCGGACGACAAGCAGACTGGATCTCCGGCGGCTGAGCAGGCTGGACCTCTGCTGGCCGAGCCTCAGTAAGGCGGGCTGACAGGGGCTGGACCTTAGAAAGGTGTACTGACTGGGGCTGACTTTCCGGAGGGCTCAATAGGCACCATAACATGACGAGCCATGAAACCAGAGAACATAGAATAGTCAAATCGTCAACCACAGGCGGAGGAGGAAGAGCAACCCCCTCGGCAATGCAGCCCACAGGGATCGACGGAGGAGCATCTCTACAGAGAACTCCCCCAGGAACAGGAGCAAGGAGAGGCGTCCTGACCAGGGACCCCCTCAAGAACAAGGTCATGAAGAGAAGTGTCCCCACCAAGGACCTTCTCAGGGACACGGACATGAAGCGAAGCGTCCCCACCAGGGACCTCCTCAGGGACAGGGACATGAGGAGAAGGCTGGCGTCGGACGCCCTGAACACCAAGAACAAAAAGTAGAAACATGACCAAATCTAAACACAGTCAGAACCCGAAACCCTAAACCATGACATATATATCATATATATATATTATATATATATATATATATATATATATATATATATATATATATTTTTTTTTTTTTTTTTTTTTGCTGAAGGAGAGTGATCATCCAATCCACCAAGAAACTCATGTGTTTTGAGGGAGCATCACCTGCATATTTAACTGTGTTTGTCATTCTACTGAAGCAGGACCCATACAAGTTATAACTTGTTGTGAAGGTGATCAGGCTGTGGCGGAGCTAGACTTTTATACATGATCGTGTTGGGGAAACGATCGTCTTCCTCTCTCTAACACCGCTGTAATAACTGTGATCATGTTAGAGAAACATGAGAAATAAAACATCTTTACATTAATAATCTGGATCACCTTGGCAACAAGTTTGAAAAGGTCGATAGGAAGGTTAGGTTAGGTAACTGTCTGGTGGTGGTGGTAGACTGGATCCTTGGGTCTGACCACAATGACTTATGTAGCTAGCTGCTGATACTGGGACTGGGGGCCTGTCTGATCTGTGTTCTTCCTCTTTTAAAAAAGTCAGAAATATCTCACTTTCTCTTCATTCTTATGTCTTCTTATAAAAATTCAGATGGGTTACAGGATATTTTTTCACATTTTCATTCTGTAGATACTTTAAAAATCAACTAGACTGGATCATGTAGCGCTAGCTTAGTCAGCAATAAATAACGCTTTGAGCATCTTTATTATTTTTATTTTCTCAAATGCGAAAGTTTTGAAGAACTACACTCACTGAAAACTAAATAGTTAGTTTCCCCACATTAACTTAAAATGAATCTAGTAATCTATTAAACTAATCTACCATATAACTAGAGTAGCAGTGCTACATAGATTCCTGCAAACATCCAGTTAATTACATAACATTAGTACCTGTGCTTGCACAATGACAAAGTCTCTTCTAGAAATGTGCAGACAAATGATAATATTTATTTAGTTTTAGGTTTTTGGACAAACTGGACTAACACAGTAAGTGTCATGTAAACGTGTTTACAGAATGTCATAACTTCAGAAACCATAAACACACACACTAATGGCAAATCCCCAGAGTCAGACAGCAGCCTCTGCACATTATGCTAAATTAATTTTGAACTTGAGTTTTTTGTTGTAGTGAAAATCAATTAATACTTTTTCTTATGTTTATAAAATTGCTTTAAATCACTTAAAGGTTAGAAATTAGTTAGCACAGCTTGAATTTATTAACTGTCTCTACATCCTCCAGATGATAGCTGTAAAATCAATAAAAGAAAGTATTTACACCTCATTCAGAACATGTTTAGTAAACTTATCAGATGACCGAAACACGAACTTCAACAATGCAAAAGTATGTTTGGTGCATCTGGTTCCTTTTCTTTTGTTTTGCTATGTTTGCCAGATGCTAATGTTAGCATCCTGTTTCAGCTTGATTTTATTCCTGACTCATCACATGCCGCCACTTTGTGAGGACCCGCTGGGGTCAGCCTGGAATACACAAGGTTCTTAAGCCTCACAATGATTGTTTCCCAATGCTAATCAGGTTAGATACTTTTGGTTAGAGTTGGGAAAAGCTGAACCTTTTCTGTTGTGCAGCCAGACCATTTTGACAAAATAAAAAAGGAATGGGAACCGCCATCTCTATAGTGTCATTTATTTGATAACCATTGTTGGGGTTTCATGGAACTGGTGCAGAAAGGAACTTCGTACATACAGCACATCAGTGGTGCGTGTGTTTGTGCTGCTTCTTATTAATATGAAACTGGAGCTATTAGACCAATGTATAATGTGTCCGAAGCTATAAGGCCCATATAAGACCTGGATTAGCCTGAATTCTCACAAATTAACCGAAATTTCTGACTTGATAAATTCCATTTGTGAGCCAAAGATAAGATTTGGAAATATGTTTTATTATAAATAATGGTTTAGCTAGTTTATTAATAACCCATCATGAAGCCAAGAATAATGTGTTAAATGTAGAACTGTTAAATGCAAGATGCTAAGCAGGTCTGGCAGACTGATTTTTAGCCCCTACACCAGATTTGTCCAAACCCCACTTTGGTTATTATTTTAGACATATGGGACACTATTTATTGCTATAGTTAGCTGTTCCTTTCAGGTTTTTTTTACCTTTTACCATGTGCATCTGTTTCACAAGTAGCAACTTCATCATGCTAATGTTTGGGTTCAGTGTGTTTAAATTGAAATAACAGAGTTTTTACCCCTGATTCCCTTTTTGGTTGATTTTGTTGCAACGAGATATGAGAATAAAACACTCAACATTGAATATAAAGACTGATTTTTCCAGCCTAAATGCAGATAATCCTGCAATCTTTAATCTGATGTCTCCAGATTTTCAGCTCTATGCGCCTTTTCCTTGTTTCTGCTTGCATGAACCCTCAAACGCTACCAAACTGTACTACAGTCTGCACCTGTTTAACTTCAGAGCACAGTATAAATGTCTTGCTGCCAATTTCCACTTGGACTCTTAAAGTTTTTCTGCTTCATAATGAAGCACCGTCTCGTCTGTGCAGACACCAACAAGCAGCTTCTCTGGCAGCGCTATTACACCCCCCACCACCTCCTCACCAAACCCTTTATCTGCTCCTCCAGGTGTATTAAGGGATTAAGATGCTATCTTTTGCTCAGGAATGTCACAAGAATGTACTATGCTCTTAAAACTGTATGTGAAGGTGGTCCAAGAGATCTCAGTGGAGCAGGGAGGTGTTGACTTAGCCTTTAAATCTTTACTCAGTTCAGTTAAATCCAGGTTGAGATGTTAAGAACGGTTATATGAAGGTTTTCTTGCCTAAGTGGTCTTCTATGTGGTAAAAATACGGCGGATGTAATGACACCAAACCTGCTTTATGTCAGAGCTGACACAATGCTTTGAAAAATCAAAAGCCCTTGTAGGATGTTTGTGGTATGCTCTCATCATAGCTCTATCTGGGCATGATTTGTTTGATTCAAAGGAGCAGAGGATTGAAGTCATCTGTCTGAAATTCACCATAAAACATGTGTCCCCATCTCCTGGATATATCTACGTCTCCTATCATGCTTTCCTCATTAGGCCCTTGTGTCTTCAAATGGAGCCATGTAAAGAGAAAGCTTTGATGTGCGTTAGAAAGAAGCAAAACAATGACATCTGTTTCTGTCTAGAAAGGGGATAATTGTTTTCACGGTGCCGCTGCAGAGCCGGAGCCTGCAGACTGAAACCACAGTGTTCACAACTGTAATGGCTTATGTTACCCATAAGGAAAAAAATCAGTAACCAGAGAAGAAGCTTTTATGGTAGTGAGTTTACTGCAAAGTTTTAAGCAGAGGAATGTTATTCAGGATGAGAATTTCTACTGATTTAAAATCATACATTAAGTTATCTAATACGATATGAAGTCTCACAAGTAATGACTTTTCAAAGGTGACTAAAATATGACTTTTTCTTGCATTATAGCTGTCAGACAGTGAGGTGAGGAGGCTGTCAGAGCAACTTCTCCAAAGAGACGAAGCACTTCAGAAACTTCAGAGGGAGAAAGAACATATCATGGAGATCAGCCAGGTAAGCATGCAGCTGGTGAGGATGAGGTTGAATTACTGAATTCCTTGAACAAAGGGCTCAGACTTGATTAATTTAAAAATCACCAGTTCACAGCAAATGTCATCTCAAGACACTTTAAAAGAGAAAGTAAACAAGTCCAGTTAGTTACAGTCCAGTTTACCCAATTCAGTCCAAGTCATAGTCTATTACAAATCATTAAATTCCAATTCAGTCCTATTAATTCAAATCCAGTTCATTATAAATTGATCAATATAATGCTTGACCTTCACTGCTATACTTTGATTCATAATAAAGAAAATAATTCATACAGCGCAAACCTACTGGAGAGTTTAAATTACGTAACTCACAGATAAAGAGATGGAATGAGATACGAGAGTTAGAGAAGGAAGTTTCTAGAACAGGGCATTGTGGGTAATGATGACCACTTTAACCCATAGCAAACCAAACTTTACAGGCATTAGTTTCCCTGACTTTTCCACATTTACTGAATGTAAATAGTCAGTGTCCCCACCAGGTTGAGGCAGATAGTCGCCCTCCGTAAGCCGAGTTCTGCCAGAGGTTTTATTTTCCTGCTTAAAGGGAGTTTTTTCCTTTTCACTGTCACCCGCCACTCCATGGCCAAGAAGTGAGACTGAATAGAAGACAAGATTTAATGAATCCGTTGGTTTTCCTTAGCTAGGTTACTATTTTTATAAATTTGCAGATTACTGGTTGGGCGTCTGTAGGTCAGGAGGAAGAGCGTCATCTGCCGAACCTGAAAGTCAGTAGATTAATTCTATGCATCTCCTGAATACAAAGTGCCAAAGACACTAAACCCCTAGTTGTCTTCCAATGTGTCAGTCGGGGTATGTATGTGTTATAGCAAAAGCACTTAGTAAACAACCACTGACGTGCTGTTTGAGTGAGTGTGCGAATGGGTGAGATGTTCACAAGACCAAGTCAAGTCACAAGTCACTTTAAGTTGCAATGAGTAATCTGCCATGCAGTGCCTGTTGTCTGGCCTGCTTAGAAGATGCATAATAATATCCAAGGAATTTAAAATCCATACTCACCCTTTATCTACCAGCATTTAGTAACAGTGCTGATCTGTAGCTTAAACTGAAAAACTCTGTCTCTCTCCTCCTTTTCTAATAAACAGACCCAATAAAACCACATTCTTTACAGTGGGTTTGATCCCTGTTTAAAATGATCACGGCAAAGTCACAGTTTATGGAAACTGTTCAGTAAATGTCTTATTCTTCTTCTGAACACAATCAGTAGAGCCATTCTGATGGAGTTAACATTATTTTTGTACAAAGCTATTAACAAACTAACATTTATGCTGGCTCTAAGCTTGTAGCTAACATAGATGCTAACATTAAGCTTTCATTAGAGTGACTAACCTCACCAGGTGTGTTTTAAGGTGTTTGAAGGTGGATGTGGTGGATCTAGCGTCTTGGGTTTTATACAACTAAAGTCCCAGTTTTCTGCTCTTACACTGGTCGCTTTTTATTAAGTTTTTAATATCCAAAAGTTACAACAGTGGAGCAGCAACAGCTGCGTTCACCGGTGCAGTCAATGTTTTGATTGCGCGTGGACTGCAGGCGGTCTGTGTGACGTCATATCAGTGTTACATCTGGGGGAAACAACAGCAGACAGGAGATCAGAAGGAGAGAAGATCATCAACAAAAATAACATTGTTCATGAGTCTAAAATCGCGAGTCCAAGTCAAGTCTAAAATCTTTTGAGTGTGAGTCCAAGTCGAGTTTCAAGTCCTTGGAAATGCAACTTAAGTGTGACTCGAGTCTGAGTCCCAGACTCAAGTCCTCATTTCTAATGAATGTGACATGTAGTGTAAAGTGCTTTGAGTGGTCAACACGACTAAAAAAGTGCCTTATAAGTACAGTCCATTTACCATTTATTATAAACTGGACTAATGTGGATTTATTTTATTTGGATCACAGTGAATTAGCTTGATAGGATTTTGATTGCAATGTTGAAGACAAACTCTTACAAGTGATGTAATCAAGGATTTTTATTCTGCATATTTATGATTGTAACAAATATTTAGCATTGCGTGTGTTTGGCCGTTCAATCACCACATTTATTCCAATTTAGGGTTGTGGAGCTGGAGCTAATCCAAGCACTTATCATCTTAGGTTTCAAATAAGAACCGGGTTTAGGCTGCAGCACTGGGCAGCCTGCACTCGATGCATTGCACAGTACCGAAAGCTAAGTATTCCCTTTTTGCAGAGCATCTTTGTTCTCTGTAGATCAAATCCTTCACATGGTACCTTTTATTTAAATATCTTTAATCTTCAGACAATACATAACAGTTGAAATAATACGTGATGTTTCTCTGTGCAGCTTGGCTTGATCATCAGCAGCACATCATCACTTCTTTCCACTGTTCCACTGTTTCATAGAGTTAGTACAAATCCACACTGCCTCATTACTCAGTTGTTATTAGAGTCACGGCTGTGGTTTGGGGCAGAGATAGTTTCAGAGTTCTGAATCCTGTCTGGACCGAATATGAGCCAACAACTCCTGAACTTAATGTAGATCACAAACAAACCTCTTGACTTTGAAGGGCTCTTATTTCTGGTTGTTTCATGCTAATGAAATTTAGATTAAATTCGTTTATAACCAACAGCTTTCTCTCTATCTGGCTAGCTAATTTTTAGCTACTCTTATTGCAGAGTTGGTAGCGATTTTAACTAGTTATCTTTAATTCTAGGAGCTCATCAAGTTGATTAACCTTCAACTTACTTTAAAAGAAAAAACTGCTGCAATCCCACATTTATATGAAATATAATGACATGACACATTTAAATGTGGTGGTAAAAAAAGAAAAAAAAACTTAATTTATTTATTTATTTTTACTGATAGATTAATATAGTCAACATCTACTTTAACTGTTCCTTTAAGATCTGTTAGCAAGGTTAGCATCAGCGCTGTCTTCCAGGTTAATGTTAACAGAGGGGAGAGTAAACCAAGGTACCCAATATGATGTTTTGCTCCAAAAGCCCTCTTTTTCCAATCCACACATCAACATTACACTCAGGGTTTATGAAAATCTTTGTTTTGTTAAATGACTGGTTTTAATTCTCAAAAGCTGTGTTAGCATGTGAATAATGGGCACAAATACAACATAAAATAGTCTTTAATAATCAAAATACCAGTATTTGTGCACATATGGCCTCCAAATTCCTCAGGACAACCTCAAAACGCTAAATATTTTAAATAAAATCATGTTATAGCAGGACAATATTGATCCCAAAATACATCTTAACCTGCTGAGGAGCTGACAAAGCAGGGAAACGTTAAGGTTTGGGGATTACCTTATTAAAGTTTGTGTATTATTTTGATCGAAAGAAGGATTTTACTGAAAGGTTTGGTCGGGATGGAAACCCATCACTTAGACTGAAAACCGCTAGTTCAACCAAGTGTAGTGTATATGCATCCAGAATACTGCCAGGAGTTGGTTGAAAGTCAAAGTGCAATTTGCTTTTATTCAACAAATGACAACAGAACAATTGTGATAGGGATGGACATTCTCAAACAATTTAATGTGAGGCCCAAGTGTAAACATACCTTCACTTAGGCAGTACTAGCTTTATTTGTGATTGTTTCCTTGTGACTTGTTCCATTCTCTGAGTTTATAGAGATGCTCCACTTGCTGCTTGACTGAAAAAGAAACATGAGTTAAGGAAAACAGAACCATGTGGGCCACAGACCTGCCAAAAGTGGCACTCATGATAAATGCTCCCTTCCAGCCACACTGCACTCTGTCAGTTTTTACAGATCCCATCACCCTGTATGGCAGCCATAGAGGCCCTGTTCCTAAATCCCTCCCAGATGTCTTGAGCAGCAGCAGCAGCCATCTTCATTGTGTAATCAGTGGGGAAAACATTATATCAGGCCTTATTATGTTCCTACATCTCATGTTAGGATTTACCGTGGAATGAAGCAGCCTGGGAAAGAAGAGAAGATTATTTATACTTGTATTAATGAGCCTAGGACTTACATTTGACTGAGTTTTTCATTTGTTTCTTTTTTTAATCACTTATTAGAACAAACTGGAGAAAAATTCTGCAATTTTCTGCACAAACAAGCCACTTGTTTTCCAAAGCTACTGTGTTGCAGATAGATGGATGGGAAGCTAAATGATGGATGACGTCCCGTGGGAGGGACATGACAAATAAATATATTTACTTAGTCTACCTTCCAAGTACCTATACATGTTATACACCACTGGAAAGTTAAGATTCCTGAGATGTAAATGATGTACCATTCCAGGATACATTACTGCAGACTCAGTGAACACTTTTTTCAGATCAGTCGCAAATTCAGTTTATCCTTGAAACCATATGGTGCTCCAGTAGCAGATGATACCACAACAAAAACCCTCCTGTTACATCAGCAAGGGTCCAGTCTCTTTTATCCATAAAAACCTCTTTCAGGCAAAAATTGCAGGATTCTAAGGGGTTAAGGACATGTGTGATGAAGACTAAGACATCTGGTTTCATGCTAACAGCAGGCCATCGAGGACCTGCAGACGGAAGAGGAGAAAGTAAACCTGTTGACCAAAGAGAAAACCAAGCTGCAGATGCAAGCTGAAGATGTAAGTGCATATTCTTCACATTACAGTCCAGTAGTTTATAAGAATGGAAAATCCATGTCTGCTGGATGCCTACATGAAGAACAGTGTTAACAAGCTCATAAAAGATAGCTTTACAATCACCTGTCACTTTGTCAAGAATATCTTTTCAATTACTTGTTTACACAAATACTTAAAATTGAGCATCATAATTTATCCTTTTATTATAAACAGGATTCTTATTCCTTTTAAAAGAATGCTAGTTTTAATAAGAGAAATAGACGGTGCAACAGACTCCAGAGCTTCTTAAAAAGGTGTGTGAGACAGACGTTCAAAGGACAGTTGGTAGATTTTGTGTGAAAAATTGTGTCCACAATTTGGGACAAAGAAACAAGCTTAAAATCCCTGAAAGCAAGAAGCAGAGCAAGTAGAAACTGAGGGGGGATTGTCAGACTGGTTAAATGTTGGATTGTATAAGATCAAGCTTAGAGGAGAAGTTTTGGAAACCCTCACAATGTCAGGGGTTGGCTCAGGACAGACTGTGGTAGTAGGTACCAAACAGCATCGATAGTCGGAAAAAGAATTTTAGACCTGTAATCATTTTTAGAAAAGATGGAGGCAAAGTATTCGACTTTTGTAGCTTTTATAGCCTGCTAATAATTTATAAAACAGCTTTTAGAGATCTCATTAGAGATCTGAAGGTTATCTTTCTTCCAACGTTGTTCAGCTCTTCTACTTTACGTTAATAAAAAAGGTACGTCCGTTTCAAACGTCACTGCTCTCATACTTCCATGAATCCTTTACGTTGGCATGGTTGTTAGCCAACACATCCACCAGAGGGCAGTGCAGAGTTCCCCTCTGAGTTCCAACGTCAGTTTTAGTCAACAGTAAACATGGTGAAGGTGGAGGAGATCATGGTGATGGACACAGTGTTCATTAAAAGAACTATCACAGCTTCCTCTTTGTTCTTTTTGCCGGCTGTAAATCAGCTAAATAGCTCAACACTGCCCCCATGGTTTCTGGTGGTATTACTCTGTTTGCGCCATCACAGTATGGATCCGCAAAGGCCCTAAAAACCGACTAAACTATGCATGTAAACGACGTAGAAGACAAGTAAAATGCTCCATGCTCATTTGCGTTAAACAATGGGCCTTTAGAGCATGAGTGTCACTGTTCAGCCAGGACGCCGGGACCCACAGCATCCAGGATATCTCTGCAGGTTGAACTAAACTCAGTGATTAGCTGGTTATTTAAAGGGGAAGAAATTTATCAGTGCTATTAGAGAAGGAAGAGGCTCTATAGGTTTTAGAGGCAAGAGGCTAGTAGCTGAGACTGGGGGCACTGAGTAGTAGACATCCTGATTCATGGATGCTCTGACACATCTAGAGACGTGACATTCAGCCCTAATTTTAATAGCAAATCCAGAGTTTGCCAGTCAAATCATGTCAACATGGACCTGAGGAATGTTTTCTATGACATAAAGAATTTAGGCAGTTCTGGAGGAAAAAGGGGTCCAACCAGTACTAGCAGGGTAAATCTGAAAAAGTGACAGGTTAGTGTGTTTACGGAGGAGCTATGACTGAAAACTTTTCAGTGGCCACTTTTTAATCACATTGAGGAACCACAAAGCACACCGTGATTGACCACTAAATGGGACCATAACTTACAAAATAATAATCACCAGCATGACGATGTTGAACTAAAGATCATTAAATCAGCGACGGCTGTGCACACATTTTATCCAGTTTTGAGTCAACACGGCTTACATGAACTGAGCCAACCAGATCCAGAGCTACACAAACCTTAAGTGAAGTATTGAATCTGCTTTGCTCTCTACAAATGCCTGAGGAAAATTTGTGGCTCAAGCTGGTTGCTAACCTCATCTGTTATTTGTGAAGGATCTTTCACAAGAATGTGATCTATCAGTGATGTATTGTGCTGCTGTTTGACGCATAAAAAATTGTATATATTATAATTTATTTGAACCGCAGCTAAATCTTAAAAACACAGCATGTGGTTAACAGCACAGACTCAAAGAAATAAACACTTTATTCTGCAGGATCCAGCAACTAAATAACTTTCTGATGTTAGATGTAAACTATGCTGAATCCGCCATTACTTCAGTCTGTCCTTTGCATCCAACAAAAGCACATGGTACACTAAATACTGGAGATGTGAGGTTTTGAACCAACTATTTGACAATTTGAGGAGTGGAAACTTAAAGTTGGCAAATGGCTGGTGGATCTGGAGAAACACTGCAGTTCTCTGCACTAAGAAGATATTAGTTACTAGCAGAAGAGTAGTTAGGACAACTAAATAAGGCAGTTTTATTTAGCCCTCAAAACCACAGGTTACCTGGAGGCATTAAAAACTAAAGTTTGCAAGACAAAAAAGATTGAATGTGTGATGCTCTGCCTGTTCTGTGACTTTCCTGGTTCCCAGTTGGAGTTCCAGTTGGAGCACCTTCAGCGGGGCGAGCTGGAGAAGAGCAAGAGGAAGATGGACGGTGACAGCAGATCTACTCAGGACAGTCTGGGAGAGATGGAAAAGATGAGGAGTGCTCTGGAAGAGCTTATTAAAAGGTAAGTTAAACAAAGATTTTATTCTTATTAAAGAATTTTACTGTTTTATGTAGAAAAAAAAACAATGTAAAGATTTTTTAGCCCAACTGCTCCATCCTGACTTAAGTATTTTACATCTCGTGCATGGACCATGTTGAGTAGAATTTCTTGGCCTCTAGAGCAGAGGTCCCTAACCCAGATCCTCAAAGCCCACTATCCTGCAGGTCTTAGATGTCTCCCTGCTGCAACACACCAGACTCAGATTAATGGCTCATTAGCAGACTTGTGCAGAGCTTGTCAGTTCCAACCAAGATATGCAGAACAGCATCTCTGAACACACAACACGTCCAGCCTTGAAGCAGATGGGCTACAGCAGCAGAAGACCACACCGGGTGCCTCCTGCCAGCTAAGAACAGGAAACTGAGGCTACAATTCACACACACTCACCAACACTGGACAATAGAAGATGGAGAAACGTTGCTGGTCTGATGAGTCTCCATTTCAGCTCCACATTCAGATGCTAGGCTCAGAATTTGCTGGAAACATCATGAAAACATGGATCCATCCTGCCTTGGATCAACGCTTCAGGCTGCTGGTGGTGTAATGGTGGGGGGAGATTATCTTGTCCCACTTTGGGCCAAGTGTGTGTATGACCGCAGTGCAAGATGAAGCAAGAAAATGCTTCATGTCATAAAACCCAAACCATCTCCAACTGGCTGTATGGCTACAGGTTTCCAGTCATAACTTGAGTTCTTTTTGCTTTGATCTTTTATTTTCCTCTTGAATGATAACAGATTGGTTTGTAAGCACCGACCTGTTTTGACCAGTTTACGGAATTTCCTTTGTCATCGCTGTGGAATTTTCTAAAACATTTAATTAGCCATAAAAAGCTGGGAGAAAGGTTAGAAGTTCACCTTTCAGTCAACTTTTATAAAGAAACCACCATCATTATCATAAGCTTTAAAAGAAATAAAAATCTCACGTTCATGCCAGCTATGATATATTGTGTAAAGCCTCCCCATAAACACTTACAGGCCAGCATCAAAAAGCAAACATATGATTCTTGTGAGATTTACGGTGAACAGGCAAGTGACACCAGGTCTGTCTTAATACGCTGTTCAGCTAAAAACTGTGATGACTTTGTAGTGAATCCGTCCTGATGGACTTCAATAACGTCCCGAGGTGGCCGAACCTGGACCCTGTGAGACAATACTGTACCTGCAATCATTACCATGTTCATATCTGCCATCAGTGAAATGACGGTGAAAGGAATCACCTGGCAGCAACAATAACCTGAAAGACAGCTGTCAGAAAAGACACAACCTTCTCTTTAATATCTGTGACCTTCAACATTCAGGGAAACAGTGACTCACCTTTGGTTTTTCAACAGTTCTTACTGGGAGATGAAATCTGTCAGTCTAGCTCAGTTTCCAGTTCAATGAAGCTTTATTAGCACAATGATGTCACTTATTCACAACGATACACATTTAGAGTAGGACATTTTGTCCCCGTCTTCCTGGCAGATTATCAGATGAAATAAGAATTTTCCATAAACAGTTTTTAGGGTTTCAGTATGAGCTTTGACAGGGTGAGAGTACGATACGGGTCGTTTTTTTTGTGTTTCCACTGGCCAAAACTGGTAAGGGTACCAAAATATCCAACCCGAACCATACCACATTTTTGGGACCCTTCCCTTGGGGTCCCAGTCTTACCGATTCAAACCTAAAGGGTGGAGCTTGACACACTGCAATCCACTGATTGGTCGAAAGAATCATGACTTCCAGTGTGTCTCAGCGATAAGAACAAAGCAGAAACATCTCCATGTTTAAACATAAGGTGGATTTATTGTTGTTTAAAGCACATGTCAAGAAGCAATTATGTTTTAATCCTGTTTTTAATCATGTAATACATGTTTATCATGGCTGCCTTGCATATTTTGTCTTTGAAGTGACGTTTGTGCCTTTCCTGAGAAATTAATGCTGCAATATGTGAGTAACCAGTAGGTGGCAGTGTAGGGGACAGTTTGACCAGATGCATGGTCACGGGGTCGACAGTGGTAGAAATGATGGAAAGGATGCTCCGTTTAAGGGCCTTACACACATTTTAATACCACCGCTGTAGATGTTAGCCTCAAAATGCTAACCTCCTTTATTGTCGCCATGTTTATTGTTTTATTTACATCCTACAAATTAAGAAACTTTATATGGACTGAGAGATTTGATGCAGCACCTAGTGGAATCTTCTGGTAACAAGTGTAGTACACAAGCAAGTATGTGTGCAAGTACACGTGTGAACATGTAGTTTAAAAGTGGGAGGTCAGCTCTCGATGTGCTTTGGCAGCCAAAAGTCTTATCATCATCTCATACCTCCTCACAGACATGTAGTCAAACCAACCATGTCATATGTGTACTACATCACTCAGAGACATCAAGCATCCCTGTTATCATGCAGAGACGTAGCTAGACGTAGAGCGTCTGGGTCAACACTCACCATGTGTAATCTGTCTGCAGGAAGATTAAAAGGAAAACAGTCACTGTACTTTTTTTCTATAAAACTGTGAAATGTGGACATTTTGGGGCTATTACCCATGAAATCGGACTGTTCCTGTAGGTCTAAAGAATTTAATCCCTGCAAAGGACTCTTAGAATGATCGATTGGCCCCTGGTCATCTGACCGAGGACTGACTTGTTGAGTTGTTTAGTCTGGTAGCTCCTATTTTTCTAATTGTAGCTTTTTATGATCCTATGATCCAAGGGTATCCAAAGCTGTCCAACTGGTCTAGATTTTCTACTGTCTTTCTCTTTGAAGGAAGGACTTGGAGATAAGCAGTACCAGCACCAAGCTGGAAGAAGAAGAGGCGATTAACACCGGACTGCAGAGGAACAACAAGGAGCTGCAGGTAGGGCCTTTCTGACTCATCATTACACCTGAGCGGACCGCTCTTTAAACGTGTATAGAGTGGGTTATTTAGTTTGCTTCACCTGGACTGGTTGAAACTTTGTTGATCAGCTGGTTCTGGTTGGTGGTGCTGAATGTGTTGTCCTGGCAACATGAATAAAAAGGTGACTAGATGAAAAAAATATCCACCTGTGTCTTGCTGGTTGAGGCAGATAGCCGTCCTTCCTGGTTCTGATGGAGGTTTTCCTTCCTGGTTCTGGTTCTGATGGAGTTTTTCCTTCCTGGTTCTGGTTCTGATGGAGGTTTTCCTCTTCGTTGTCTCCTTTTGCAGCTCAGGATGGAGGACTGAATCAAAGATCTGATCCAGTCTGTTGGTTCCCTGGAAATTATTTTTCTAAATGGGTTTTTATTAACACAGTAAGCTGGACTAATGTGGATTACATAATAGATTTGTTTCAACTGGATTATAATTGGACTATAATGAATTGGACTGAAAGGACATTGTTGTAAACTGATGCTACGAAAATTAAGATGACTTGAAGTGAATTGAAATGAATTGTTTTGCAACGTTAATTACAAAAATATGAAATGATTAAAGATAAATGCAGAATTATTTGGGTAAAGTTTTGGTTCTCCTTGAATCAATCTGAGAGATTTATGGTGATGTTGATCCCATTAAATCATTTAACGTGCTGCAGCTCATCGTCTTGTTGAGCTGAAGCTGTCATTAAATTTTAATGCACTCTTTAGCCTTTAACTAAATTTATTTCCAATTCCAGTCTTTCCAGGAATTCAATACAAATTCAGCCAATCGTCGTGAATTCTGCCCGTTCTTGGAATTTTATCCAGTCACCACAACTTAAACGCAGCTCTGACAAATCGTAGAGCTCCTCTGCAATTACCTCATAAAAAAACACGACTGCACAGTGGTGTGGTGGTTAGCACCGTACCTGCCTCTCATCCTGCTGAGATATGCTCCAGCTTACCCGTGACCCGTATGGACTAAGCGGTACAGATAATGAATAAACACAAAAAAAATGCAAATTTGCAACTCCAGCCATCAAGGGCTTAAAAATGCCAGTAAAACAAACCTGATCACATTAAGTTTACATAGGACGGAGGAGAAGTCCAACTTTAGTAAATAGAAATCAATAAATAGTGAAATGATTGCGTTTGTAGATGTCAGAGATTTCAGCGATCTGGTGGAAATATTCAGACACTGAAAAGAGTCCCCTGATGAACTGATTACAAATCAGCACAAATGAGCACTTTTAGTTCCTCTGAAGCGATCCTCTTCTTCTTCTGTGGTAGAAACAGATGCAGTAGCTGATTAAAATTTGGTTGAATGACGGTGTGTTGCATTCAGTGTTGCAGGACTGAATATTGATTTTTGTTGCAAAGACAGACGCAGAGCTGAGCTGTTGCTCACACTGCAATAAAAACATAACTGAACATACCAGCCTGTCAACAGAGCTGCTGTCGTCTGCTCCGTGACTGGAGGTATCAACCATGTCCTGCTTCCCTGCCATGGTGTGACTATGAGCAGTTTTAAGTAGTAAAAAGCATCAGTTCCTTGTATTTAGGAACTGTGTTGAGAGTCTAGCTGACCAGAAGTCTAGCTACTGTGTTGAGACCAGTTTCCCCGTTGAGAGCCGGTCCCCCTGTGAGAACCATTCTTCCTTCTAAACACAGAGGAACAGTATCTGACTGAATTTCCATCCATCAGATGTTTTCCTCCTGACCAGCTACGATCCAGAGGAAACTTCTTAACCTGAGTGCGTTACGTTTGAAATACAGTAACTGTGTTACTGGTTAATACTTCTGGATTTGTTTCATGATAGTCACATATGTGTACTGGATCTGTGAAGTAAACAGAAGTAGGTGAACTGCGTTGGTGTGAATATGGCAGCGGTGAAGAAAGTTAACGTTCAACATCGGAAGTGAGTCTTTGTGTGTAACAGAGATACACTATGAATTATCGGATGACGGGCCTTCCTCAGTGTTGTCAAGGCTTTTTGAGACACGCCGGCTAGAAAGCACCGTACGTGAGAATGAGATACACGACTCCAACGTTAGAGGGAAGTAATTCTTACTTTCTGTCCTGAGTGGGTTTTTTCATCACAGCATTTCTGGCTGTAAATCTGGGGAAACACTGTATTGTTATGGTATTTCAGAAATGCACGTAGATGTATCAGATCAGATTATTACATTAATCTGATTACTCCCACTTATACCATGGTCTGGGTGAATACTTGATTCTGATTGACTGGAGGGTGTCCATTAAAAAGTGATAATGGATACCTATAAAAGAAGTTCCGGCCAAATAGTCTTATTGCCTCCAACAGCCCAGAGGCCCCCCCCATAGGCAGAGAACCCACACCACGCCCAGGAGCACCAGGCCCCCCCCAAACAACCACCCGGCATGGACCAGCACCCACCCCAGTGTTCCACTTACACACCGCGGGAACCAGGGCACCATCTCCCACTCCCCCCATCCTCCTACATGTCAGACGTCAGTCTGTCTCGCTGCAGACATTCGGGCTTGTTGTCCCCCCCCCCCCCCCCCCCCCGTGAAATTTAACACAGTTTTTATCTTTTCTGTAAAAGTTTGGTCCTTTTAGTCACATATTCTGTCTACTACAAACAAATGAGCACAGAGCTTGTCCTCTCTAAAGACCCTTTAGGTCCAAACTGACCTAGATTAACTCTTAAATCCTTGTTCTCAGATTTATGGATCCGCTCATGCTGGATCAATCACCATCTGTAGAAACTTGACCACCTGAGGTCAGCTGCACCCAATCCATTACACCATAATGTTGGCCGGGCGGTCAGAGGTGAAGCACTTCAGGCAGAAAAATTTGTTCAATTGATGCAGTTTGCTTCATTTGCTTCATTTACTTATTTTACATAGTAAATCAGTTCAAACTGTGACAATTATGCCTTTAAGATCACAAGGTGATCTAAATGTTGAAATATTTTGCTTTGGGTTTGGCTCTTGTAATAACCACAAACTTACAGTCACCTTGCTAGTACAAGGTTGGACCCGGTATTCCTTCCAAACTGCCTTAATTCTTGGTTTCTATAGTATTTAGCTTTGTCAACCCCCTGGCATTCCTGCAGTCTTGCAGAAACACCCATAGCGTCCCACCTGCAATCCACTGGAATGCCAAACTTTTCTCCTACTTTTGTATAATTGTACAAGGAAATGAAGAGTAATGTTGTATACCCAGCTACTGAGCCACCTTCCCTCACTGCTGGGTCTATTTTCTCTGTTTTCTCCTCAAGCTCTACCGAGACTGGATGATGTTTTAATGCAGCTTCAATGAGGACAGCTGCTACATGTGGCTGTGTTAGCAACCAAGAAAAACAAGCCTGTGTCACCTCCATAATAGCTGCTGTTGGCCAGCAGTCTGATGCAGAAAAAATAGCCAATATTTGCATTTTTTTTTTACCTAGATTTCATGTTTGTGTGGCTCTTAAACATCCAGACCTCCAGAGTCATTTTTACCAGGGACTGGATGCCATTCGTTGCTTTTTCCAATGAAGATAAAATCCAGATGTCAGAGGGTGTTAGTGGGTTTTATATTTCATGTGACAGGACTGCTTAAAGTAGTTAGCAAGTAAGTCAAGCTTGCAAACAGTTTATGTCAAAGCAAACAGGCACCTTAGATCTCTTACTTTTGAAGGGAAGGAGATAATTGGAAGCACACTAAGCATAAATCTTAGCAGAACCAGAGTTTCAAAATGTCTATGACTTGCATATTGACTGGAACTGCTGTGGCCTTGACAGTGGCACAGGAAAACTCAAATAGCAACCAAACTGAGGAGAAATTAGTGGGTACTATTATAAACTGATTATAAACTGCTGAGCAGAGCGGAAAACCTCCAGAGATACTGCCATTGAAATCACTATCTTGCAGTATTCCAGCTCTGAAAGACTTTAATCGTAGCATATAATCATTCTGTCATTAGGACTGGAGCAGCATCGTTTGTTTGGATTATACGACTCAGAGTTTGTGAAGTTTATACTATGGCTTTTCCTGTGCATCTCACTGTGCCATCCAGATAAAATCGAGCAAGTCTGAGAGCTTTTTATCTGCGTCACTGATGCATGTTGCAGATAATGTGTTTTGTCTGAGTCCACAGACTGTTCTGCAGGTTTTCTGGAGTTTCAAGTGGTGCTTCTTTGCCAAGGTTTCCTCCAGAGTTTTGTCAGCAAAGGGATGAAAAGCATCTTTGTGCCTTTAGGTAGCAGTGAAAAGTGATCCATGCATCTTTGATGGTGGACATGTTTTCGCATTTACTGTAGCTTTACTTTCCCCCTGTCTCACAATGAGGCTTTATGCTTGTGTGTGTACACTCCTACTGATAGAGATGCAGGTGGACAGGCCGGCCAGCTGCCTGTCGCCCACTGACGTCTGGTCCGTGACGTAAAGTTTGCACCAAATGTATCAGCAAAGTGGAGGCTTTGTCTGTTGTGAATGATGAAGCCGCCTCTCTCTCTCTTTGCTGGTCATAATTCAAAGCAGTTGGCTTAAAGGGAGTGCAGGCCCGCGGTCCTGATTCCTTACAACAGACTCAGGCTCTTTAGTGCTTTTATTAGACGGTCGTAAAGCAGTTACCCTGAGTCTCAGTGCTGTAAGGGGTCATCACAATCTGAGAAGATAAAGCTGATCCTGACCCTGCAGCAGATGTTTTGCTGGAGGTCATAAAACTCTGCCACACACAGGCATCCAATAATCCTCTTTATATGTTCTCTGTTGGGTTGAGCCATGTTGGCTTGCTCTTATGTTTCAATGCAGTCACTATAACACTAATAAATCATTAGTCATATAATTTCATTTCAGCAAGAAATTCAGCAACAGTATCTTTGATGAACAATCTTTACTGTTAGCATTAAGTAGTTGTTTTTACGGGAGTGTTTTTACTCAGTCAGGCCAATATGGTATTAAAAATATCTAAGGTTTTGCCCTTTGTTTGTGCACAAGAAAATAAAAGCTGGTTTTTGGTCAATGCTCAAAAGTTTTTGCAAATCAATCACCCGTTCAGCTTGTTTGCATTAAATATCTAACCAGCCAATCAAATGGCAGCAACTAGAGATGCACCAATACCACATTTTTACAAACCAAGTACAAGTACTTACATTTCAGTACTTGCCAAAACCGAGTACCGTCATCCTGCAGCACCCTCTAAATCAGTGTTTCTCAATGCTGGTCCTCAGGAACCCCTGCTCTGCATGTTTTTTCCAACTCCTGCACACCTGAGATTAATTGAACTGCTCGTCAAGTTCTTTGCAAGCCTGCTAATGAGCCATTAATTTGAGTCAGGTGTGTTCAAGAGGAATACCTCTAAAACGTGCAGGGCAGTGGTCCCCGAGGAGCAGGATTGAGAAACACTGCTCTAAATGTAAGGCTGGAAAACTGTCAGAATCTTCAGAAATAAGGAGGATAATGTCCTTTTTTTTTGGTGGATTCTGTTCACCGCTGTCACAAAGCACCTACATGCCCAAAAGAAGGTTCTTTTACGGAGATAATACCAAATTTGGATTTGAATGTGGTAATAACTGTGTTAAATAGAATTAAATAAAAATGTTAGGTAGAGAAAAATATAAATAAAATAAAAAATAAAAAAGGAGAATATTAATAATGACTGCGGTTAACACTTAAATATAAGGTAGCTATTATTACACATAACAAACACTGATCATCTTCAGGTCCGATTATATTTTTAACCACAGAACTGATCAAGTAAACATTCAGGAGGTTCTACCACATCCTTGGATGAACTTTTTTGCCTCAGTCACTGACAAGGGAGACGTCCAGCTGGGTGATGCGAAGCCTGGCGGGGTACAGGTGAGAGGCTTCAGTCCCATATTATAAAGGGACAACATCACTTTCTTATATTTCTTCCTCTGGTCAAACACCTCTGAGGAGTAGTCTTCATAAACTCTGAATGAATTATCCTGGTTAAGCATCTTACCTCTCCTCCAAGCCTCCCGGACCAGCCTTTCTCTTGTCTGGAAGTGGTGGAAGCAGAGGATAACAAGTCCTGGTTTGAGGGTCGACCTTCATTCCCTCGGGGGACTCAATCTGCCGAACGTTGCAGTATATGTTTCTCCTCTCCAGGTCAATTAGCTTAGCCTTTAGCTTCCTGTTATCAGTTTGAAGCTGAGTCCATAAAGTTTCTAGCTCCTCCAGCTGCTGGTGAACAGTATCAGGTTTTTCTTCTAGGGATGACGGTCTGCTGTGATGGCTATCGATGCTTGCTTGGACTCTGTCCACTTTGTTGTTAAGTTTTTGGGAGGACGTGTTGAGCTTGGAGAGCAGGGCTGATCTGTGATCAGCTAGTAGTGCTAAAATGTTGTGTTTGCTAACATGGGCGTCAGCCTTGGACTTTTCACCTGATTTAGTGGTCTTTAATGGTATATGTGTTAATGCATGTAAAAATGTGCATCAGTTCCACAGATTAATCTCTTTGCATTAACGAGTTAAGTTTGACAGCACTGGTTTTTTCACATTGGCATGGTATAGTTTTGTAGTATCAGAGCACTTTTATGAATACAGGAGTACACGCACATGGTATCGGATCGACAAATCTACCAACAGTGGTGTGTGTACCACAACATGAAACATCCGTGTGTCATAAACTTGCCATGAGCTATTTGTCATGTTGGTCTGATCATGTCTAAATGTGAAGAGGATGATGAAGAGGACTGTTCAGGTACAAGTTGTCACTGAACCAGAACATTTAGGCTTCTATTCATGGTTCAGACTCTTCCTTTGTGGTTAATCATCTTGCTAGAGAACATCATGTTCTGCGGCACTTAAACACTGAAAAGTTTTACATGTGCTTTCAAAAGTTTAGATAAAGTCTATTTAAGTTCACCTGTAAAGGTTGTTGATTATTATAGGTTCATTATGATATCATACAAAGAAGCCTAACTTTTGTGAGTGGTGTTCATTGTTCGTTGCTATTCTTGACGTTTTCTTTGTTTGGAGAAGAGTTGTGTTTCATTGTGCAGAGCTGTTTACAGCCTTGTGTTACTGGGAGTGTCTGACAGGTAGCACAGGTCTGAGTCAGAGCTGGGTGTTGGAGCAGAATAAGTGTTGCTAAATAAAAACGGCTTGTTTAGTAGCAAATGTCCAGTTTCTGCTACAAGCTTCAGCTATAAATGCTGCAGCTCCACTGGTTACAGCAGAGTCTTGAGTCTGCCTCACCACTGCTGGGTAAAGTAAAGGGAGTTCACCCCGAAGCTAGCTGCAGCTTCAGCCCAGGAGGAATCACCTCGCCTCACAACCTCAGTTTAGAGCCAGAAGCAGGAAAGTTTAACAGCTGTTTCTGTCGCAGTCTTCACTGATAGTGGAAGTAACAGAGCAGCACGGTTACTAAACTGTTACAGAAATGCTGCTCCAGGAGGAAAAACACCAGACGGAAAATGAAAAATAGCTGGTTTTGTTGTAGCTAAACTGGTCTTAACCAGTTTAATCCCACTTGGTGCCAGACATTTGTTTGTTTGTTTTTTTTTAACTTCTGGAAGCTCTGAAAGGCTTGTTTTGGGCAGCTAATGTAAGTTTAAAATAAAGAATAAGTTGTCTCATCTAAATAAATTACTTTCATGTAATTTGTGTGAATGATTACATGACCGGGTGTCTTCCTACACCTCTGGAAGGAGATGTTTGCTTCAAATGTGTAAAAGACAAAGTTAGTAAAATACCTTAATTAACAGATATAACTAAGGTATTTTGTATATGTATTCTCCTAGAGGTTTACTACTGAAATATAATGAGAAAAATATGATTGCATGCATCTTTTGATCATCAGAAGAGTAAATGTAATCATGGCAACATTAGGTTCCACTAGTATAACGCATAGTTTCAGTTATGCTAGGTGTCAAAGGTTTTGGGATTTAGGATCTCGTGGGATTATTTTTCTACAAAATTTAAAACTGTCAAAGGTTTTGGAACTTTTAAACTTAAACGAACCCAACTATGAGGTGCAAATAAGAGTGACTACTGCTCAGATAAAGGGGCGGCGTGGCTCAGCAAGGTAGAGTGCTCATCTTGTAACCCGAGGGTTGCCGGTCCTCGGCCAAGTCGGGTTCATGTCGAGGTGTTCTTGGGCAAGACACCGAACCCCTAATTGCTTCTGATGGGTCGTGGTTGAGCGCCTTGCATGGCAGCTTCCGCCATCAGTGTGTGAATATGATGTAAAGCGCTTTGGGTATTGTTCCAGGCACAGTAAAGTGCTATAAAAATACGGACCATTTACCATTTACCAAGGTGAAACAAGCCATTTACCTGCTAGAGTTGAGATGATCTATCTGGAGGATGAGGATGATTTTTCCCACTTTGTTTTGCATTTTTTATGACTTTTTGCATGTCTTGAAAAGTGTTCTATAAATGAAATGTATCATTATTATTATGTACAAGATGCACCTGCTCTGAACACGGATCAACTCATGACTTCACCAACATTACCTGCAGTTCAGGACCAGCTCCACCCGATCTGTCACAGAACATACAGCTTGATGTGCAGCTTGACCTGCTGCTATGTCATGTGTATGTGGTGATACACGTGGGCAGGGTGCTGAAATGCTGCACCTTCTAACCACTGTGTTTTAGGGATCCCACCGGATATACCGCCCACGCTGCTGAACGTGCCCTCTAACACAAGCTAGAACACATCAGCAATGAGGCCACATCTGACTGCAATTTATCAATAATTATTACGGTTTCAGAGTGCTGCTGCAGGGGAAAAAAGGAAATCTTACGCATGTACAATAATGGAGATCCAACCAAACAACTTGGTTATTTCCTTCCAAGTCACCCAATGAAAGCTCAAAACCAATGTATAAAGTCTCAGACTCAGTAATACTGTTATTTTAGGTCCACAGTCTTCATCAGGCTGGTCTGACTCTGTGGAAAGTAGGAATTTAACAAGAAGCAGATATGTGAGAGAGGAGCTGTCAGAGACATGAAGAGGCAGTGCATGCTCAAGGGGGTGTGGACGGTAACATGCCGAAGGGGTTCGGCGTGGAAGCTGTGTGTGTGTGTGTGTGTGTGTGTGTGGTGGGGCGGGGGGGGTGGGGGGTGGCAGTTAAGTCAGTCAAGTCATTCAGTCAGTCGGGCTGCTGCTGCCTCACCATGGCTGCTCTCTCTGCAGAGACGCTCCGCTGGCATGTGAGTTTTCATTCATAACTCTGGGCTTCAGTTTGCCTTTTCTCCTTTTGTGGCTAGAAACTGAAAACAAATGTAAAGGATCAAAGATGGTACAAATTGGTGTTTATTTATAAGGCGTGAGAGTTTGTTTTTGTGTGGCATGTAGCTGGCTTCCAGCACATCCGTGAGGTGGAGGTGTTATTGCTGCGAGTGGCCCTGGGCTACACGCCATGTCAGACACAACTTCCTGACACCGAGACGTAGATAGACACTGAAGATAGCACAGAACATGACACGACTTGGTAGGATGCAGCCGTGCTGGGAAGCAAGCAATAAATTTTTATCAGCAGTATAAACTACAGCTTTGGCAGGAGTTTAGTGGAAGAGAAATTCTCTGCAGGGTGATTATCATGTCAGATTTATATTATGTTAAAGAATTCTGACTGAGGAGAATCCAGGAAGATAATAGTAGGAGTGCATAATCATTAGACAGATTTTCATTAGTGGTGTTAGAAATATAAAGTTATTAAAATGCTCAAAATGTGCCAAAATGCTGTTTATTCACATGTGGCATCATGGGGTTGTTTGTGTGGAGCTATTTCCCTGAGGAGTCTCCAAAGGGATTAATAAAGTATTTCTATTCTATTCTATTCTATTCTATTCTATTCTATTCTATGTGGATGCAGTTTAAAGCTGGAAGAAAACAAAGTATAAATCTAGACAGTAATCATGAATAACATGGCCGTAACAACTGTTTTTATTAAGAGATGAGTCTGTTTTACTGCTATATTTTGCCATTTGTTTCAAATTTGTGCAATTTTTTGAGGTCTTTAGCAAATGTTTTTGACAAAATGCTATTTCTCATTCAAAATGCCACAGAAATGCAGTTGTAAAGCTCCCTTTTAAATCATGAATTTACAACTCTTTTCACAGCAGCTGGATCCAAGCCACGAGTTTATGGTTGTTTACACAACAGTAAATAACAGAGTTAAATGATCATGTCTAGTTTTTATTTGTAAACAGCATCATGGTTTGGCTAGATTGGAGCTAAAATGAGTTGTTGGATTGTAAAATACATAATAGTGTGTTATTTTAATGGGTTTAATGTGTGTAAAATTTTAACTTGTCATGTAAACCAGTTACTGTCCCAGTTAGCCTGATTGTATATAATAAAATTCACATGCACTTTTTCCAGCTTGGATGGAAACACAGAGACACAATTCATTTCTGTAACTGGAAGTGATGCGTTTTTTTACATGAATGAGTAAGATACATGTTATGTTTTAATCTATCTTTTCATTTAGAAGAACTGACCTCTCCACTCTCATCCGCCTCCTCGTGCAGCTCAGGATGGAAGATTTGATGCAATCTGTTGGCTTAGACAGAAAAAGATCTTTTATGATTTAGTTGATGTGGATCATATAATAGATTTGTTTTATTTGGATTATAATGCTATGACAATGAATTGGACTGAATCTCTTTAAAAGTGCCATGAGATTATTTATTGATCAATTGGATTCATATGAAAAAGAGTTTTGTGTTGAGGGAGTCAAAATTATTTATTATTATGATTTTATATATATTATTTTATTTTTTATGATATAATATGATGCAGTTTAAAGCAGAAAAGGAATAAACTGTAAATGAAAATCCTACATAGTATATTTAGTTTAAGGATGTTTAAAGCCATGTAAAGGAGGTGTATTTTGCTCTTTTTGCACAAATTCATGCTCTTTCTTAAGGTCCTTATCAAATGTCTGTGACTAAATGCTTCATCACATAATCAGAATACCAGAAAGATTCAGTTATATTTTATATAACTGATTATATTTTTACCATTATGTGTTTTCATAGCAGCTGAGCTCAGGGTGCAAAATGAGACTCTTAACCTGCACTCCCCACTTTGTTTTCTACAGGATGTGTCTTTAGATGCAAGTGAACGTGCATATGTAAATATGGCCACAAACTCCACTTAATAACCCTTAAACTAAACTTTTACCCTCTGACAAAGCATATGGTCCCCAGACTAACAGCTCAGACTACTACACACCAAACTGAGTTTATGCTCAAACATTAGTTTGTCAGATTGCTGGTACTGATTCCTCTTTTAGGTATGGTTTGCTTTTGAGTTATTAAACTAATCCAGGTTGTTGAAACGCCACCCTGCAGATGGTGTACCATAATGACCAAAACACCAGATAATAATTCCTCAGGAATTCCTCCATCATATGGTTTTAGTTTTAAAAGGCTAATATCAACTTTTGCTAAAATGGAAATTGTTTTACCCAGTTTGTTTTTGTACTGGAAGGTTCGGGATAGTGCTGCATTCAGGAACAAATAGGATATTCAAACTTTAAGCTGCCAACTGGAAAAAAATTGATTAGATTCCAAAACAGCATATAAAACATATAACATGGTGCAGATCAAACATTATTAGCTCATTTCATTAAGATAACATCTTTTTTTAAATTCCCATTTTTAGGGGAAACATATGCAGAATCAAATCAATCGCCTTTATTATCACTGTTGAACAATGATGTGAAGGTGAAGTTGGGAGAGATAAATGAATGAATGAAATGAATGAATGAATGAAAAATACTTTATTAATCCCAAAGGGAAATTCAATATTGTAGTAGTAGTAATCTTTTTTTTTTTTTTTTTTTTTTTTTTTTTTTTTTTTTTTTTTTTTTTTTAGTAAAGTAAAACAATCACATTAATTAATTAAGGGCTTTGTTCTTCAGCCTGATAGCTGCTGGAAGGAAGGATCTTCTGTATCTCTCTGTCTTGCATCGGACTTGAACAAGCCTCCCACTGAACACACTCTGTTGTTTCGTCACGGCGTTGTGTAGAGGGTGTGAAGGATCTTCCATTATCTTCGTCAGCTTGTACAGAATTCTTTTTTTGATGATCAACTCCAGCGGCTCCAGAGTTACTCCAAGCACAGAACCGGCTTTCTTGATCAGTTTGTTAATTCTTTTCAAGTCTCTGGTTCTGATGCCGCTGCCCCAGCAGATTGCTGCAAAGCTGATTGCACTTTCAACAACAGACCTGTAGAACATTTGCAACATTTTGGTGCAGACGTTAAAAGATCTCAGCTTCCTTAAGAAGTAGAGTCTGCTCTGACCTTTCTTGTAAATGTACTCAGTGTTGCTTTTCCACTCAAGTCTGTTGTCCAGCTGAACTCCAAGGTACTTGTATTCCTCCACCACCTCCACCTCCTCTCCCATGATGTAAACACTTCTATGTGTGTTCTTGTTCCTCCTGAAGTCAACAATCATCTCCTTTGTTTTCTTGGTATTCAAGATGAGATGATTGTCACCGCACCATTTCACAAACTGACCGACCAGTTCTCTGTACTCTGCTTCTTGTCCATCACTGATACACCCAACAACTGCTGAGTCATCAGAGTATTTCTGCAGATGACAGAACTCAGAGTTGTACTGGAAGTCTGAGGTGTACAGCGTGAATAGAAATGGTGAAAGTACAGTCCCTTGTGGTGTTCCAGTGCAGCTGACCACCATCTCAGACACACAACCTTTCAGTCTCACAAACTGTGGTCTGTTTGTGAGGTAGTCGTAAATCCAGGTGGTTGTGGAGGGATCCACCTGGAATTTCTGCAGCTTCTCACACAGCAGAGCAGGCTGAATCGTATTAAAAGCACTTGAGAAATCAAAGAACATGACCCTCAAAGTGCTGCCTGACTGGTCCAGATGAGAGTGGGCTCTCTGAAGCAGGTATATGATGGCATCTTCAACCCCAAGCCCATTACGGTATGCAAACTGTAATGGGTCCTGAAAGGTGTTCACCTGCTTGCTGAGGTGAGCCAGTAAGAGTCTCTCCAGGACTTTCATGACGTAAAGTTGATATTGCATGATATTATTTCCTGCCTCTTGAATCCAAATCCTTCATTCCACCTCTAAAATACATTTCTTTTCCTTCACTGTTAAACTTTTATTTACTGGTTTTTAAATCTCTGACCCTGATGCATCACTGACTTCCAGCAAGGCCTCTAAAACCAAAAACCATGTTACAAAAACAGGAGACAAATTCCTCGAATGTCATGAAAATGGCAGCGATGCTTTCTGGTCTCTCTGACCGGATGCAGCACACCCAGACTTGGGTCAGAATACAGATAATGACCGTGGCCAAAGGACATTCTTTCTGTAAATTGCTACCTGAGGGAAAAAGCCTGAGCTGTGCCAGCTCTCCAGAGAAAGCAGAGCGTCTGAGGCAGCGCTAACCACACACAGACTCTGCCCTGAAATAGCAAACAGCCTGTGGAGGTGTCGCCACTTTTGTTCTCTGTCGTAATGATACGGTCGTTGTGAAAGCACAGCGTAATATTCTGCTCACAGTTTGGTGCATTCAAATCCATTCCCATCTCTCTGTCTGCAGGCTCGCATTGAGGAGCTGGAGGAGGAGCTGGAGGCTGAGCGGGCCATGAGAGCAAAGGTACAGTATCAGTACAGAAATGTAAGGCAGTGTGTTGCATCTTGTCTTTCTTCAAAGATGGGATGAGCCTCAAATCCGTCATGCTGCAGGGCAGATTAAGCCGAGCTGTTCATCCTGACCTCATGTGTTGACTAAAATTTTGTGGACTGGAGAGAAACCAGAAGAGGAGGAAGGGTGGGGAATGTGTTGGCAGCCGGTGGGGTGTTTGTGCTGGTACCTCAAACTATCTGCACCTGTGATAATAAACCGGGCCTGGGGGAGACCCTGTGTTTTTGATTAAGAAACGGGGCAACCCCAGGGGCACAGAGGGAGCTCTGATATCCTTTCCCCTCTTTCCTTTTTCTTAATTTTTCCTGATATCTCTATTCCTGACACACCCTCTGTCTTCTAATCCACATAGAAGCAGTTTTTTTTATTTCTAAACACAAAAAGTGTCCAAACATTGTTAAAAAGTTTCCAGAAGAGCATGTCTGCATCACATACACTGTAAAATCACTGTAAAATATAAGACTGGCTTTAATAGAATATATTTAATACATACTACTTCATTTTAATCCAGTTATTAACACTCATCTTACAGAAATCAGGCGTTCTTTGGAGTACTAAAGGTTGAATAAATTGATATACATAAGTTGGATCAGTGTAAATAAGATGAGTAGTTTTCTTTCTTATTTTTGTTCCTCACTGTGGTAATGATAAAAACTGAGAAAGAATGAAATGCAAATAATGCATTTAATGTCACCCTTGATGAACTCTACCTCCAAATCTCCTGGTGAGGAAACCAGTTCTCAGTTAAACAGAAATGAAAACGTGTTCTGGTCTCTATTATGACTTCCTATCAGTAATAATCCACCTTTCACCGTTTTTTCAGTGTGGCGACAACATGTTCTAGACATAAAAATACACATTACCTACTAGAATGATGATGATGATGAAGATTAAAATAATGATTTTCAGTTACTTGTGTCATGTGACTGCTCTCCAGTTACTGCTGAACAACTTTCATGCCTTTATTTTTCAAGATATGTAAACAACTGATCCTATTAACCTGTACTAATGGTCATTATTTTCAGCACTGTTTTTAAACATAATTGTAGAGGCAGCATAACAGAGAGGTCCGTGGTGGTCTGACATTCGTTTAGCAAAGATTAAGTCCACACCGAGTTTCTGCTGCAAAGAAAAACTACTTGGGTTAATTGTTTAAGGTAAACATCATCATGTGAAGCATCACCTCTAACCCCTCTGTTCCACCGAACGCAGAAGCCACAGAGAGGTTGTTCAGCAGCTTCGCAGCTGCTCACAGCAGCTCTAGTCAGTGACAATGCTTCCACCAGGCATGCCACACAGTGTTTCTGAAGCGTTTCTGAAGCATTTCTGAAGCGTTTCTGAAGCATTTCTGAAGAGTTTCCGAAGCATTTCTGAAGTGTTTCTGAAGCATTTCTGAAGCGTTTCTGAAGCATTTCTGAAGGACTGTGATGCTCCACTTCTATAAAAATATCTATTTTTGCTGCTTGGAAACTACGTCAGTCAATGAAAAGCATGTTGATACGGTAGATTTTAAAAATAAAACACTAGGTTCAGATTTTGAGTCTCGTTTTACTCTGAAACATTAACATTACGTCTGGTGGCACAGGCATGAAGCCATCTGGTAAGAGAGGTTCTCACAGGACACTTGACACCATGGACGACATGAACGTTTACCTTGGAGGTGGGAAATCACACAATTTTCTGCAACACCACACATCCCTACTATAAAGAAGTAAAGAACAAGCATGTGAGACCCGTTCGGACTGGCCAAATAACCTTATTGTTTTTCTTTAAATGGCCATAAGTGCATCAATTATTGCTCGATGTCGCAATCCTTTATTCAAATCCTAGTCCGTGTCGTGACAAGTCCGCTTCCTTTGAGTAATTGTGAATATGTAAATGAACTCTGATTCAAAAAAGCGGATCTACAAACGTGGATCTTGGTGCACTTCAAGTGGACCAGATACATAAACAGAGTACATTGTGGGTTCAGCGCATGTCATTGTGGGTAAACACAACCAAAACATACTCCGATGGGACAATAGGTGGCTTTCGACAGGACAAATGGCTCACGGTCAGACGTGGAAGAACTCTATAAAAGTTCGGATAGAAACCTGATCCCCCAAGACCGTTAGGATCTGATGCAGCTCCATGTTTATTTGTTATGTGGTGGAAACAAAAGTTGCTCTGCATTAACCAATAAATGAGAAAGTTTCCTTTATCATTGATTGGCTCGTCTTCTTCTTGACGATTTCTAGGTGCAATTATGGCTTTAACAAGGTGTGAAACACGTTATTTAAAGGGTCCAGTTCACTTGAATAGTGCAGTGTAAACACAATCTCAGTCTGAAAGAATGTTGCACCCCCCCCCCAAATGAACCAAGTCCCCATTCGTATCGAGTCTAGCGGACTATCCACATGTGAATGCAGCCTAATTTAGGTCCTGTTTACACCACAACGCCGAGACAGTAAAATGCAAAAGCTTTGCTGTGTTCTGGCATCTTGTTTCCACGGTAATAGAGTTTTGGGTGGATAAAACCGCAAAGATTTGACAATGGCCTCCAGAGTGAAATGTTCTCACAGGGCGAGTCCTGTCAGTGTAATCTGGACGTGTAATCGTTTGGTAAAGATGACGTCTTTCACGTCATCTTCTACTTGTGTACTCAGACCTTGCAAAAACAACAATAGTGATCCTCCGTGTTTGTGCTGCTAAACTTTTTTGATTTTATGGTCTGTTGAAGCAAAACTTGTTTCTGATAGAGTATTGATGCCGTCACCTGAGACGCATAGGTTACATACGCCAGATAACTAGCGGTTGACATAACGCTTTGGTTGTGATATGTTTTGTCCCATGAGCATGCGCTGCACACCTGGGTGTGTCGTTGCAAAGTTTCAACGCCCACCAAAGGCCTAGGATGTGTACCACATCATTTCTGGTCCTCTACGACAGCAGTTCCCAACCCATTTTCCTTGAGGACCCCCCTCATGCTAATACAGAAAAGCCAAGGACCCCCTGCCCCACCTCGTGCTGAAACCATTCTTGGTTTTATGCTTTCAAAAGTGAGAGTTTCACCATTAATAATATATTCTGACTGAGTCCTATCCTTCAGTAAAGCCAAAGTTTTTTCTTAAAATAGTGTGAACATTAATCACAAATGGCTCTGAATGGTCAACGCCTCAGGGACCCGCAGTGCTCTTAGGAGGACCCCTCTGGGGGGTCCCAGACCCCAGGTTGGGAACCACTGCTCTACGACATTGTTTTTATTCCACTGTTGTGTAAATGCAAAGGAAAATTATTCACATTTTGCATGGAGACAGTGTCGTCTAAACAGGGCTTTACATGGATATGTACAAACTCATATTGTCCCAATCAGTTTAGCTCAGTCCAGTTCTAAAACTTCACTTTTTTGGGGTCAAAGTTTGCTTTATCTGTTTTTGGTAAAACCATCTTGCTAGAGTTTACAGTGTAAAGCTTTTCTTTCAAGGTGGGCACTTTAAGTGCTTCTTAGTTCAAACAAGAAACTCTTAAACTTTGTGTGTGTTTAAGTCTTCCCCTCTTAAGAAACGACTAGTTTCCATGTTACAGTAAGTAAAGGCAGAAATGCAGAGGAACATATTTCACCCCGAGTGTTGAATAGAGTGACGGCAGGCCTGAGGGTGTGTTTTCCACACTTCTCCCCACTCTGGGTGGTATCTTAATGGTGCTACTCCATCCTCCCACCCCCCCTCAGAGCTGCGGAGCGGTGAGAGAGGCAGGCAGAGACCTGCAGGTCTTTATCTGTTCAGCAGCTCAGATGCAACATACCTCTGCTTTAGACAAGCCCGCCATTGTTGGGCTCTGCTCCTCAGGTCACAGTGGGGGGAGATCGCATCAGGAGATAGACGGTGACAGACAGCACTGTTTTCCATTGGATCCTCTCCAAACTGGAATGCCAGACACACCAACATTTTCCCCATGTGTACATTAGAGCGGGTTTCTCACTGAGGAGCACACACACATAAAGCAACATTCAACCAGTTTTCTAACCTACTCATTCTTTTTTTTTTTTAGTGGTTTGACTGGTTTATGTATATTTGCACTAAGGGTTTCCCAGAAAAAAGGTGCAGTTTCTGCTTTTTTAGGAGCCTTAAAGTGAATATTTGGTCTGAGCAACTTCATTCTTCATCGAAGTCTGAACCCTTTTAGACAAAAACTCCTTTCTTTAGGTTGTCTTTGGAAGTAGTTCTCCAGGCTGCTTGAAGGGTTTTCTGTGGCTCCTCTTTGGATGTTTTCCACCTGTTGTTCTGTTCTCTGTCCAGATGATCCCGCTCTGCTGCAGTAATGTTGAGGTCCAGGTTCTGGGGAGGATCCGTCCCTCCATCAGACCTGTTTCCACTGATCTTCAGTCCAGTTCTTGTGTCATGTGACATATCTCAGACTTTTGTCCTGTTTCCCTTCATTAAGAATGGCTTCTTGAGAGCCACGTTTCCATGGAGACCATTTCTTCATCCAACAGCAGATGTCTCAGCTGAAGCTCCCAATGTATCTCTCAGGTCCTGGTTCAGGTCTTTGCTGGATTTCTTTCAGATCCTGTTTATCAATAGTTTCTTAGTCCTGACATTTATTTTGTCCTCCATTTGTTCAGTTGACACACTGAACACCAGGCTGAGATTTGCCTGGTTTTCAGGAATCACGCTGTAGGTAAAATGTTTGTCTGTCTTTTTAAATATTTTTAAATAACTAAATACATATTTTTAAGTATTAAACTAAAGAAATGGAGCAGATGATGCTTCTTTCATACAGACTTAGACAGCACTGGTTCATCTCTTGAGCTAAATGTTTTTTTAATGATTAAATGATAAATAGGCCAGTGATACGTGGTTTAAAATATAAAGGAAAGAATTACATTTATTGCATTGGACTGACTGAATGAAAATAGAGCATACAAGGCAAAAACCAAATAACTCATTAGTTACAAGCTTGAAAGTCAATATTTAGTCTGAGCTGCTCTATTACACCTTTCAATCAACTTGTTTCCAACACATCAAAACAATTTAACATAAATTTGTGTTATGTGTTTTATAATAAATCTGATTTACATTAAATTATACCTCATTATGGAGTAAAAGAAAGTGTGTATTTTGAATAATTTTGAGTTCTAGTTCTGACCATAAGAAATATGTAGATGCATTATGATATATAGTCACGCTTGTTTTCCTCCCGGGTCTAACTGACCTGCGTAGTTCCACTGTCTATAAAGGCTGAAGTATAAATGGTCACAACATTCTGTGTCACATAAATTTAACTTTATTCCAATCTATTACCACATATTTTATACTTCTTTCACACTTCTCATTACTTTGTTATGCTTAATTTATTAACAATAAACCTAAATTACATGACATGACACAATGTTTTTCAATACAGAAAGCATAAATTATTAGTTATTTTGGATAATGACGACTGATATGTAGAAAATGAGCTTGTCCAGGTCACAGTCGGCAAAATAGGCAGCTCAGAACATACATAATTCAACCAGAGTTGAGTCATAAATTAACAAGCAAAGAGCATAAAAATCCATGTAGGGTAGTTTTTTAGATAATTATGTGACAACCAAACTTATGGTATATTAACTTTTGAAAACGGGTCAAATTGACCCAAAGACTAAGAAAGTAAAACAGTAAATAAATAAAAATAACTCAAATTATACAAAAAAAAGAAAAAAAAACTTTTAAACCTTCAGTAATCTATTGAACTATTGATTATAAGACAGCAAGACGATGTGCCAGCTTGAAATCAAATATTTAAACGAAGAGGGGTGTCTCAAGACTTTTGCACCTTCTTGTTTGTACGTTTAAGAGAAAATAATTTAAGTTAAGCTTGTGCTTTAGTTGACCTAAAGTCTGGAGATCTGGAAAGCACTTGTGCAAACACACCTCAGCATGTTTGTACACTCTTACTCCTTCACGCTCTTCTACAGAACAAGATGAACCCCCTCGTCTCCTCCAGCGGGACTCTTACAGGGCGCTGACCGCTGTTAACACGGGAAAGGGAGCGAGCCGGTTCAGGAGGCGTTGATCCCGAGGAGCTGGTGACTCAGTCAGCAGAGCAGAGCAATGAGAACAGAATCAGGCTGTGGATACAGGAAACAGGGCTCAGTCTTTAGGAGATTTGTTGTGGGGGTGGGGGAGTGAGAATAGTCTGTTTTCCTCTCAGATGTATAGAGGGCTGTGACTCATTGCTGCCATCAGGGAGGCCTGAGACTCCAGCTTTTGCAGACTAGTCTCAACATCTACATCTGTTTGTGAAGCAGCTGTAAAAGATGGAGTTTTTACTGCAGAGGGCTGGCTGTCCTGCATGTAGAGGCCCAACACTTTACCCTCTCTCCATGTGTGCTCTGCAGTGTTGAGAGACTGTTCAACATTAATTACCTTTTTATTTCACTATTTTATGCTAAATCTTTCTTTTCTTTTATGTAAGTTGCCATATGTTATGTTTTCATGGTGGCATCAAGTTTTATTACACCAGAGGAGAGAGTTGGAGATGATCTGAACTTTGTGACATGGTGCATTATCCTGCTGGAAGTAGCATCAGAAGATGCTCCACTGTGGTCATTAAAGTATGGACATGGTCAGCAACATTACTCAGGTAGACTGTGCTGGTTAAACCAGGCACCCAGTGTGTCTTCTGCTGCTGTAGCCCATCTGCTTCAAGGTTGGACATGTTGTGTGTTCAGTGATGCTGTTCTGCAGACCTTGGTTGGAACCAGTGCTTATTGGACTTCCTGTTGTCTTTCTATCATCTCCAACCAGTCTGTCCATTCTCCTCTGACCTCTGACATCCTGGTCCAGACAACTGCTGCTCACTGGATATGTTCCGTTTCTGGCTGATTAGCTATTTGTGTTAGGTGATTGATCAGGTGTTTGATTGATCAGGTGTACCTAATAAAGTGGTCGTTCAGTGTACACTTGTGTTATGGTAGCATTATAGATGTATTTTAAAGCAACTTGTTTTGCTTTCAAGATCACACTTTGCTTCCAGGGATGTTTGATCAATTTTTTAGTGAAACAATAATAAAACCACAAAGACAAGGTTGAGGGAGAGGATGGGAGGTTTTGTTTGGCCTCTTTGGAGGATTTTTGGAAAAGTTTTTAAAAAATAAAGTCCATAGAAGATGTCATTCTGCTGAATGCTCTAAAACATGTTTGCAGTACAAACCTGAAACTTGTCATTATTCAATCAAATGTGAAGGAAAGGCAGTAATAAAAAGTGATTAAAAAAAGCTTTTTGGGGGAATGTGTGCAAATGTAGCAATGAAATAAGTCAATTAAATGTAAGAATTACTCATTTTATTTACTTTCTTTTTATTTTCCAAACTGTCTCCACTTTTTTCTCTTTTTTTATTTATTTAATACTGTGTCCAATAAAGCCATAAAAATAATCACTAGCTGTCAAACCTGTTCATATGTGGTTTGCTGTGAAATCCTGACCCAAACAGCAGGATGGAAACTTTATTAGTGCAGTAACTGGCAAATATAGAGTAGCATTAATCAGATAGATCATTTTTCACTAGCTGGTAGAGATGAAAAACGGAGCAAAAAGAAAGAAAAGCTTTGTTTTTTTGAGTAGCCCAATCAGATTAATACTTACATATCAGTTAATCAGTCAGACTTTATTTTTATAGCACATTTCATACAAAACTGGATCATTTAAAGCACAAGATGCTTTATAAAATAATTATGCACAAATAAAAAATAATAAAAACATGTATGAAGAAACAACTAATCCCACCCTGTTCTATCCTCTCTCTAATTTACTAAAATTATAAAGATATTATAAAGATATTCTAAACTACATTCAGAGCGTATAAGTGTTTACATGATGAAGCATTGATGAAAAATCCCAGAAATTTCTTTAAAAAAAAAAAAAAAAAACAGGTAGAAAAGTAGATGTACTGTAATGTTTGAAGATAATTAAATTATTAAAAAAAATAGGGAAATAAAATAATAAAATGATGACTAACAAGTAAAAGATCTGGCTAAAACCGCAATGAAACTAATTTCTTTTATAGTTGTTTTTTTTAGTTAAATTTAATTAAATGGTCACTTCCAGGAGACCTTGATGTTTTTTAGGCTTGCAGGGTAAAAGGAAATCTAAAAAGTAGGCCAGTGGTGGCCAGTGCATTCTTGCATGGGACTCAACATTGTGTTGATTCTGTTGTGTGGCGTGTTACACTGACCCCATGTGTGTAATATGTCTTTCATTATTTGTTTTGTTTTTTGTTTTGTTGGTGTATTTCTCTGTGGAACGAAGTCCAGCATCACATCAAAAATCTCAACAAGAAGCAGCACGGCTCCTTCTTATAGGAGGTTTAGTGATAAAAAGGAGTATGTGCAGGAAACAGGAGCTTAAAGATAATATTTGGACTGTGTGGCAGCAGGTTACCCCCTGCAGATTGGAGACCACTTTACTGACCTTAAACCTCAGTAAACAACGCTTCCTTTTGTGGGCTGTCAATCATGTTGATTCCCCGCTGGTTAAATATCCTGTCTGTTCTGGTGGGACAGTTTTAGTGGCTAACCTGAATGGCTGAAACGCAGAAGAACTTCCACCCATTAAGTATTAAGTTCTGCACAATAAGTTTTTATGTCACCTTTTGACGTGGTGTGTTTGACAGGTGGAGAAGCAGAGAGCAGACCTCACCAGAGAACTGGACGATCTCACAGACCGGCTTGAGGAGGCAGGAGGGGTCACGGCTTCACAGGTTAACTATCTATACGCACACTCCAAACAAACTGAGTATCCTGAAAATCGGTAGATTAAAACAAGCATCAGCAGCTTCTGTGTCATGAGCAGATGGAGGTGAACAAGAAGCGAGAAGCCGAGCTCCAGCGTCTGAGACGAGACCTGGAGGAGTTCTCCATCCAGTCTGAAGCGCTGGCTTCGTCGTTGAGGAAGAGGCACAGCGAGGTGGTGGCAGACTTGAGTGAACAGTGTGAGGCTCTTCAGAGGACCAGGGTCAAGCTGGAGAAGGAGAAGCAGAGCCTGAGGATGGAGGTGGATGACCTGGCTGCATCACTGGACTGTCTGCAGAAGGCCAAGGTCAGAAAGTTCGCCCACCTGCACAGTTTGTAGCTTCTTTCCTTTTAAACAAGCTAACAACTTTTCTGTATTTCATGTGCCACAGATGTCATCAGACACCCAGATGAAGAAAATGGAGGAGCAACTGGTTGAGGCCAACAGGAGAGGAGACGAGCTGCAGAGGACACTTACTGAACTCAGTGTAGCAAAGAACAGACTCACAGGTACACCGATGTTTTATCTCAGTCTCAGCACCTCTCATTTTCTGAAATCCTGGGGCCCTTTGCTGCATGTCATTCTCGTGTTTTCTGACCCCCTTTCCTGTCAAACTACTGTCAAATAAAGTCACTAGAGCCTGACAATCCTAAAGAAAAAATAAACTGTCTCAGCACAGCCTAAAATATAAGCCCTGTTTCCACTAATGGGTGCAGGTTGGGGCGGGGCAGGCCAGGGCAGGGAGGGGCGGGCTGGGTCGGGTCAGGTCGGGTCAGGACGCAGTTTTTTTGCATTTCCACATGCAAAAACTGGTAAGGGTACCATGATATCCAACCAAATCCAACCTACTTTTTTTGGGACCCTTCCGTTGGGGACAAATCTAATCAGTCCATCCCAAAAGGGTGGAGCTTGACACACTGCAATCCTTTCAGCCTTTCATAAAAACAAAGTAAGAACGGCTCATTGTTAAGAACAGAATATTTTCTTTTTGTTGATTAAATCTCCATTTAAAATGGCGTTAGGAAAGCACTGCCAAGAAGAGAGAACCGTTGGATGATCGTCATTCTCCTCCTTTGTTTTGTTTTGGTTATACTTTAAGGACCATGCTGTTATGTAGCCGAGGCATCTATCGCTATCAAAATGATACTCCACCTCTCAAATAAGCTTACGGTTGGCTGTGGGAACGCAACGAGATTACAGTTTACAAACCCTATCTGCACCCTAACCGCCCCAACCCAACCCACACCCGTTGTTGGAACAAAGGCCATAATGTAATCTCATCCTTCCATGTGTTTATACCTACAGATTTGTCCCCTAATGGTTACTGGATTGATTCTGGGCACCCAGAATCAATCAATCAGGCATTGACTTGATCGACTTGTTGTAGCTGGTGCACCCACATTTAACTCATTCAATTACCAACTACAGACAAGATTTAAGGCCAATTTAAGTTCTATGAGAAGATGGATATGCAGGTGCACACTTCTCCGTTTCCTGCGTCGTTTTCGCGCATAATTTGGTCTGTTATCAGGGACCTTGCAGATCCGTCGTTGGATGCAGCAAAACAATAAAACACCTGAACAATACCGCCAGAACCATGGGAGACAGTGTAGAGCAGTATAGCTGACATGCGACCAAGGAAAGGAATAAACCAGAGAAGAAAAGGAACAAGAAGAAGAAGATGTCAAGGACAGCAACTGTAGGGATGACAGGAGATTTTGAAGAAAGTCTGTATGAGTGTGTCAAGCATGTTGGGTAGCTGTAAACAATTTTATAGCAATGCATTACCACCTCCAAACGGGGTCTCTGAAACTGATGTCAGCTTGTGGAAGTGAACTCTGAACTTAGCACTGCCCACTAGTGGATGAATTGACTTAACCATGGAAAAGCTGCATGGAAGTATAAGGGTGGCGACATATGAGTGTCTGAAACGTAAGGGAGTATAAATGTGCTTAACATCCAACCAACTGACCAACCGTACCCACCCATGATGTTATTAATAACAGCAAGGTCAAGCACATCCCTTCATTCAGCTCCTAGGTCAGTTTATGCCTTTTCGCTTCATTGGAAATTACTTAAACATTTATGAAAAGATTAAAAAAGTACGTTAGTTTCCTAAAAACGCTCTCCTAAAAGTTATGGAGGACTTAGAAGGACTTCGAGGGTTAGGTCAACCATGTGTATGGCTTTTTATATGCAAGATCTATCCCATAATGCAACCCAGTAATATCTTATAGATGCACTACATAACTTTTGTATATTTTCTCAGTGATGTCTCTCCTAACGACGGCTAATCTAGCATCCAACTTGCATCCTGTACTGTACTGTGAGCTCTCTCCAGCCAGTAAAAGTGTCTTATCTTGACTCTTGTCTTATCTCTTGTGTTGTCCTTTTCTCTCTTTCTTTTCCTCTCATCCTTCAATAATGTCTTCTTAAGTTTCTTTGCTGAATCAGCCATGGTGTATTTTCAAAGTGGCCGTTGTGTTACTAGCGTATGTGTTTGCTAGCGTATGATGCGGTGCATAAAGTGAAACTCAGCTACAACATCACGAAGCGTCACACCCATTTATCACTTGTAAAAAAACAAAAACAACACGGTAATAAATGTTAGTGTGCAAAATATAAACCTTAGTAAAGTGATATGAGTAAATGACTGTTTTTCCAGCAGAAGGTAGGACACTGGCCAGTGTCACTACAGAAGCTCATCCCGAGTCTCTGCGTTCGCCTTAATGAGCCTTCAGTGCCGGGCAGAGCGCAGCCACTCGAACAGACCCTCTGTTAGGATGGTCTCTCATGATCCTGATCGCTCTGGCTGTTCTCCTCATTAAGATGTCCTGGAGGGTGGGGAGTGTTGTACACTCTGCAGACCTCAGCACCCTTAGCAGGGCCCGCCAGTCATGACCAGCACTGTTACCTTACCACTGGGAGATGTTACCAGTCAGAACACTCTCCACCACTTCTGTGTAGTGTCCTCATGGTTTTTTTAGAAAGAGTCTATAGTGTGGTTTTACAGGCTCAGGATGCTGCTGGGCAGCAACATGTCCAGAAATGCACATAATACATGTCACTGTGCCATCAAACAAGTCAGACACGCAGAGTTTTAGGGTTAGAAAATTGTGTATTGCATCTTTAAGGGGAGCTGGGATCATGCTAAGAGTTTGCAAACAAAGTTTTCTCTCAAATTGTTTTTTTCTAAGAAGACTGAGCTACTTTGTTCCACTTTGTGAGACAGTGCATGTTCATTCTTGACAGAAACAATGAAAGACACACAGATATGACAGCAATTTACTGGAAGATGATTCAGTTCCCCTAAGATAACGTCCTCAGATGTCCTTGCTATTTAATACCTCATATCAATGTACTGTACATGACCCAGACCACATCTGCTCCTTTTGTAGCTAATTAATCACATTGCTTGTTTTTCTACTGCTGCATGCTACAGAGTATCGCTAATCAGTGCTGCTGTGTGTCCTGTAATGCTAGCTGATAATGCGGACGTGAGCCGGCAGATGGAGGAGGCAGGGACCAGAGTGAGCCATCTGACTCGCTCCAAGACTCTGCTCCAGTCCCAGCTGGAGGAACTGAAAAAGCAGCTGGATGAGGAAGTTAAGGTTGGTGTTTTAAATATGAAACAATGCATGGTCCAGGTGGTTTTATCAAACAAAGTAAATATATTGACTTGTGTGTGTATGGGAATGACGGCAGTCTAAGCAGGCCATCAGCAACAGTCTGAGCTCAGCGCAGCAGGAGTGTGATGTGCTGAAGGAACAGCTGGAGGAGGAGCAGGAGAGCAAACAGGAAATGCAGCGCCTTGTTTCCAAACTCAACAGCGAGGCGACGCACTGGAGGACCAAACATGAGGCAGAGGCCATCCAGCACGCAGATGAACTGGAGGAGGCAAAGTGTGTGGTGTTGATACTGAACTGTGTGCCTCATTTGACATGATGCAATGCATTGAAAAGGTTTATGATGCTGACTCAACAATGTGTGTGTCACAGGAAGAAGCTGGCAGTCAGGCTTCAGGAGGCTGAGGAGGCCACAGAGGCCACCCAGGCCAAATGCTCCTCACTGGAAAAAACCAAGCAGAGGCTGCAGGGAGAGGTGGAGGAGCTCTGCGTGGACCTAGAGAAGGTAGAGTAGGAGACTCTCTATAAAATGTATATTACCTTGACATAAGCTGCATCCCTGTAGTCATAGCACGTTACCTGCTTCAGGCCAGTAGCTGTGGTCAGGCTCTCGATAAGAAGCAGCGAGTCCTGGAGAAGCAGCTTGGAGACTGGAAGCAGAAGTGTGAGGAGCTGGTGGCTGAGGTGGAGGGCTGCCAGAAGGAGAGCCGGCTACATGCTGGAGAACTCTTCAAACTCAAAACGGCTCATGAAGAGTCTTTGGAGCAACTGGAGGCTTTACGAAGGGAGAACAAGGCCTTCCAGGGTATGACAACACATACAAGTCTTTTACACTTCATCGTAGCAACTCAGATACTCTCAGCTGGCACACCTCTGCGACAGCAGCAGACACACACATTATAGAAGTTATTTGTAGACTTTATTTTAACCCAGCTGACATGTTTAGTGGATAACGATCAGCCCTGGCTGTCCTCCTCCAGGGCAGCACAGCCGGCCGATTGTTCAAAAAATTGAATCTGCATAAAAGCTATCCGGATTTGGGAATCCCATTTTTCAGGAACAGGGCTGTTCACAAGATGATGATATGTTTTATTCTTGCTGTACTATGCTGAAAGGCTTAATAGGTAGCCTATGCCAATTTTATCTACTTTATCCCTAAAACAGTTAAACAAGTCAGGTGCAACATATAAATATTAGCATATGCACCGACTAAAAAGATACTAGTATTTGTTAAAATCTATGTCAAATAGGAATCTCTACATAACGTCACTCTCAGCTCTTCATGCAAAGCGTCTGTGGTTGTGTTATGATCCATTGCTGCAAGCTACAACAACACATCTCTACCATCACCACCCTGTGATTTACTATTTGGGAGTAATTATTATGAGCACACCATCATGCATGCTGGGATTTTCTTGTCAGAGGTGATTTTTTTTGGCTGTCTTACAGCTGCAATCCATGCCATACAATGCCTTTTTCTTCCATGTAGGAAACGATAGCAACACATTTGTTGACATGTTTAGCTTTGCCGTCGTCAGAACGACTATGACAGCAGCTTCTTCGCATATTGCTATTTTTCCAAAAGTTAAATAAAGAAGTAACGTTGGTGCTCACAGTAAGACATTTTAGTAAAGAAATGAGAAAGATCCAGTTTCGTGCTGCTTTTACCCACAATGCTTAGCGCCTCTCACTTGCGAGCTCTATAAAAATCCTTACTGCTTCTTCTTCTCCTGCTGCTTTTTATGCGGTTTATGAGGATTTTCAACTAGCTTAGAGGTGCATCACTGCCTCCTGCAGGTCTGGAGTTGATCCTTAGAATTACTTTCAGTCATAAGACCATAAAGGTTAACAGTAGCCATGACTCAGCTAGCTTCTATGTCCCACAGAGGAGGTAGCTGACCTAACGGACCAGCTCTCAGATGGAGGGAAGAGTGTCCATGAGCTCCAGAAAGCCAAAAAGAAGATCGAGATGGAGAAAGAAGAGCTGCAGGCCTCACTGGAGGAATCTGAGGCAGCTTTGGAGGTACACAGCATGACTTTAGTAGACATGTTTATTTGTTGTCATATATGAAGCAAAGTGTGCATTTAGTTTTTTTACTCACACCCAGATTTTCTTGTTTTTATTCTTTCTCTTTTTGTCTTTTCCTTGCACCTCTTTTGCCAGGCAGAGGAGACCAAGGTGCTGAGGCTGCAGCTGGAGTTATCTCAGGCTAAAGGAGACCTGGAGCGCAGACTTCAAGAGAAGGAGGAAGAGATGGAAGCTGCCAGGTAACTCATCCTCAAGAGAACTCACTGTCCACCACCAATCTTTGCAAAGTTACAGGACGATGATAAACAGTTACCTGACAGTGGGTGGCAGGTGGTCAACTTCTCCCAGCAGCAGGTTGTTTAATGCTGTCTCAGTCTTTTAACCTTGTTTTAAAGGAATATGTAGACAAGTTCAGTGTAATTCTGCATCCATCAGCTTTTCCAGCTGCTTAAACAACTTCAAGAGAATGAGTGAAGGAATGACGCCTAGATTATATATAGAGAAATACGAATATATTTTCCTGGTAATCTTTTTAATTTATTACCACACAGTTTAACTGCTAAATTTATTCACCTGATCTTAAGTTACGGTAAGTTACGCTGGTGACCATTTGGAGAAAACCAGTTCGGAGAACTTCAGCTACAACTAACCCAAGTTCATGACCACAGGCAAAGACAGCAATGTAGACTTCTGACTAACATCATGACATGAACACTGTCAATGTCAACACTTTTGCTTATTACCAAGTTTGACATACTGAGGACGGGACAGAAGATTATTTAAAATCCAAGCAGTAGTTTTATTATGGAGTTTAAAATCTATTAGCTTACTGGCTAAAATATGTGGCTGAATGGTATTAAAAGTGCTGGAAAAATTAGAAAACAGAATTCTCACTGAGCTAGCAGAGGTTTCAAGATGCTTGTAGAAGTTGTGAAGCAATGCATCGTCCACTCCCACCCCTTTCCTACAAGCAAACTGCAACGGATCTAAAAATCTGAGACTTGACTATTAAGATGACCCAGAACAAGTCTTTCCAAGCATTTCATAATGTGCGAGGTCAGAGCTATGGGTCTGAGGTTAGACAGAGAGCTTCTCATGTTGGTTCATTCAAACATGATGTTTTCCATACGGCTGGAATTTTAGATGTAGACAAGGACATAGAAAAGATATAATGCAGAATAGCTGACAGCTGATCAGCACAAACTTTTAGAGTGCGTGGGTGCACACCATCCGGGCCTGCTGATTTATTCGGATTGAGACATTTCAGCTGCCGTTGGACACCATCCACACTCAAGACAATAGCTGGACTTGTGTCATCGAGACAGTTCTGTCTAAGAGTCAACCAGTCATTCCTTTCCATAGACCTTTAATGTTGCTGTTAGACATCGACCCTCAACCTTTTCCTTATATTTCCGTTTCCCTACCCTAATGCTTGCTTTTAACTCCCTCTGAGCAGTTTTTATTTGGTCTCTGTCACCGCTAAGAAATGCCAGTATTTTCTGATTTATAGCAACCTGTTACCCAAGGCTTGTTGTTAGCATTCACACGCTTACAGGGATAACAGACTCAACACACAAATGTATGTAGCAGGTGACTACGTCAGTGATACTGTCTATATCATTACTGCTGTCCAAGAGTATAGTCCAGTCAGTACAATCAAAGCAGCCTCTTAAAGTTTCACATGCGTTTTCTGACCACACGCGGACAGATTTGGTTGTAATCGATTGCCTCCGAACAGTAGGAACATAACTCGAGGAAATGCTTATGAGGTTGTGATCCGATTGACCAAGTGGAGGGAGCCGCTTCACAATGACGTTTTTCCTAATGTTTGTATAAAATAAGTCAATGGTTTTATCGCCCCTCGTTGGACATTTCACCATTTGTTTGAAGGAAGGGAGGGTGGCGGAGAGAGAGCAGTGGTTGAAGTCCCTGTTAATGATAAACAGTGCATCAGGAGAAGAGCTCTGCAAGTCGTGTGTGACTTTAGAAATAATTTCTGTGGCAGTCTTTCTATCCCCCGATGGGGGAATGTACACCACTTGAACAATGACTCACGGGGAAGATAATAAGGTCTACAACTCACCGCAAGAAGTTCAATATTCGGATCACAAATTCTCTTCTTTACCGTAACATGAGAGGGATGACACCATCGCTCATTCACGAGTAGGCAGACACCTCCACCCACTTTCTTGCCGGTCTTCGCTGGATCCCTACCCGGCCTTTGACTGGAAATTCTTCTTCCTGCTCCTTTTCAAGCATGGTTGTGCCTTAAGATGTGTTTTTGATTTGTTTTTGTAAAATTTTGTGTTGCTTGTGCATAGCCATGTGAGAAATAAATAAATAAATTAAATGAAAATCCACCCAGTTTAATATGTGAATCTGGAATCTTCTCACTGAGTCAATTAGTGGTATTTCTATGATATTGGAGGCTAAAAACCTGAATGGAGAATTAATTAAATGAAAATATTTATGACTTTATCTCAACTGTCATAATGTTATTTATTTGTTGTGGTTCTGGGTTCAGTTGTTCACTTATCCATCCATCCATTTACAGCTGTATTAAATTAAATTAAATTAAATTAAATTAAATTAAATTAAATTAAATTAAATTAAATTAAATTAAATTAAATTAAATTCAATTAAAAATACATAAATATAATCATTTAATGAAAACACTGATAAAAAATAAAGATGACCAACACACAAAATCTTCATAATTTCAAAATTAGGCTAAAATCCAAATGATACTAAATGAAGAGCCATTTAGCCAGCTTCTATAAGGAAGCCAGAGCTTCCATCACTGTGATGAATAAAGCAAATTACTACATTTCCCATGAACACTCTTCTATGACATATCATCCATCCACTGGCTGGATGCTTGCTTTAGCGTATGTGGTGTCTTTTATGCACTAATGCCTGAACAAAGTGCAGCTGAAAGGGGAGTAAATGTAATAAGTGACGTGTAAAGGGAAAACAAACGTGGTTGGGTGGTGTAAAGAATGAGGCTGCTTAGTAAGTTACTTAGTTCATTCCTGAAGAAGAAAGTGTTGAGAGAAAGTTGTTATTGATTTTGTTTGGCCTTTTAATGAAAAATATAAATAAAATATATTTAAAGGAACATGTATGATTAATCCTTTAACACATAATGTATCATATTTGATACGTACAGTTTCTGAGACCTATTCCATCACTTTATGGTTGCTCAAAGCCCTGTTATATACAATTCGATACTTCTTTTGGTCCCTGGTGGATGCATTTTGTACTACAACAATTCTGACATATCACACAGTAATATGCAAGTAATGTGGAAGGGCAGTACATAAATACTTTTTCCTGGGTCAGACAGGGTAAAATGCATTCATTTGTACTTATAATCTAAATGAACCCCCCCTTGTGGAAATTCTGACTATAACCATCGGACTGAGAAGGATGTAGCTGTTGTAACCAACACAGAGAACTGCTACAGTAAATCTAAATATAACTTGATGGGATAAGAACGTTTCAGCGTAATTAGCTTATGAAATGTTGTTGATTCTGTTTGAAAGAGGAAAATGTCTTCACATCATCCACTCCATGCTGAGTTGACACCTCTACACATAACTAAAGTTTGCATGTTATTTCTTGTTTGTTTCATCTCCCAAACAAACAAAATGTTTAACATGTTAATATGTGGTTCTTATACTGTATTTATAATAACTTGCTTTTATAAATTGCTTTTCATGCTGCCCAACAAAGGGACTGCATAAAACTCTTAAAGGTAAAACAGGAGCTGCTGTTCCTTTCAAATTAAGGTGCACTGCCTGTCCAAAAGAAGTCACCCTAATATTTAGTTTGACCTCCTTTAGCCGGATTCCAGCACCAGTTGCTGTGTCATTGTTTCAATAAGCTTTTGCAATGTCACAAGATTTATTTCTATCCAGAGTTGCATTAATTCTAGTCCAAGATCTTATATTGATGATGGGAGTCCGACCACTGTGCAAAGCCTTCTCCATCACATCCCAAAGATTCTCCATGGGGTTCAGGTCTGGACTCTGTGTGGCCAATCCATGTGTGAAAATGAGGTCTCCTGTTCCCTGAACCACTCTTTCACAATCTGAGCCCATTGAATCCTGGTGTTGTTATCTTGTAATATGGCCGTGCCATCAGGGAAGATGGAATAACCTGCTCTTTCAGTATATCCAGGTAGTTAGCTGATGTCAATCTTTGGGTACTTGATGTTGCTGAACCTAGACCTGACCAACTGCAGCAACCCCAGATCATAGACTAGATCTGGACTCATCAGACCACATGACCTTCTTCCATTGCTCCAGAGTCCAGTCTTTATGCTCCCTAGCAAACTGAAACATTTTTCTCCAGTTAGTCTCACTGATTAGTGGTTTTCTCATGGCTGCACAGCTGATCAGTCCCAATCCCCTGAGTTTCCTTCACATTGTTCTTGTGGAAATGTTCTTACTTTCACTATTAAACGTAGGCCTGTGTTCCACTGGTGGGTCACGATCATTCAGGGTTTTTTCCGGCCATATTTGTTCCTGGAAGGCAATGGTTCCTGACTATCCTTCCCGTTTTCAATAGTGTGCTGGACAGTTCTTAACCCAGACTTAGCAGTTTCTGCTTCTCCTTAGTTGTTTTCTTTGCTTGATGCCGATGATCTGACTCTTCTTAAACAGACTAACATTTTAATATGGTTGTTTAAGAAATAAAAAGCTAATAATTTCATTAGTTGGGGTTAATTAACATGTTGCAGCTGAAAGACAATGACCAATGCAGTAATTAACCAATGGGAGGCTCCTACCTATTTGCTTAGTTAAATTCAAGTGGTGACTTTTTTTTTTGGATGGGCAATGTATAATGTTGGTCGTGAAATGTCCTTTCTTCACCATCTGTTCAGAAAAAGCCACCAGAGGGCGCTGGAGTCCCTGCAGGCCAGTCTGGATGTGGAGGTGAAAGGCAAAGCAGAGGGACTGAAGGTGAAGAAGAAACTGGAGGGTGACATCAACGAGCTGGAGCTGCAGGTGGACCTGCTCACTAAGAGCAATGCAGAGCTCAACAAGACCAGCAAGAAGTTGCAGCAGCAGATTAAGGTTCAGCTTGTTCAGCTCACAGTATATCAAACTAAAGCAGTTGAAACTCAGAGTGTGTGTCCTCTTCTGTCCCAGGAGCTGCAGGTTCAGCTGGAGGAGGAGTCGCGAGGCCATGAGGAGCGCAAGGAGGAGCAGGCGGCCCTGGAACGCCGCTGTGCTCTGTTGGTTAGCGAGGGCGAAGAAACCCGGTCGGCTCTGGAGAGCACAGAGAGGGCCCGGAAGGTCCTGGAGATGGAGCTGCAGGAGGCCAGTGAGAAGTACAGCGACCTGAACAACCAGGTACACACAGGGATCTAGTTTCTTCTTCTGTCATCCTCATCCAAACAGATTTCCCTAATGTTTGCTCCTGTGTGTTCAGTTCCAGTTGGCTCTGAGCGGGAGGAGGAAACTGGAGGTGGATCTCCAGACTCTGCAACAGGAGCATGAGGAGCTGCAGGCAGAGCTGAGAGGATGCACAGACAAGGCCAAGAAGGCGGGCTGTGAGGTGAAACACTCTTTACATGAATGAGAATCCTTTAAACGCTTTCACACACTTTAAATCAGGCTTGTGTTCTGTCAGCTGGCCAGAGTCGGAGAGGAGCTGCGCCTGGAGCAGGAGCACACACTCCACCTGGAGAGGGTGAAGAAAGGTCTGGAAGGCCAAATCAAAGAGATGAGCGGTCGGCTGGAGGAGGCTGAACAGATGGCTCTGAAAGGAGGAAAGAAGATCATCCAGAAGCTGGAGGGAAAGGTTAGGAGACAGGAAGTTATCTCGCTTATCAACATAGTAAATGAAGGATAGACATTATTCTGAATATTCTGGGATGAAAGGATTGATGTGGCCATTCTTAACTGCCCCAAACCATACGTTCCCGACCCAGTGCATGCTGGTCCTACACCCTGCATCTTATTTATAGATGTACTTCTCACAAATAGGTCACATAGCTAAACAAAAACAAAGAAATTTAGCAAAATAACAAAAGATTTTCTCCAAGTAAACAAACAGAAATAAACCAAGTTAAATAAATAACTAGCTGATATCTTATGCATATGCTTTTCCGTCCCGCTCTTGTTTTCTATAATAACAAATGCTTATTTTTAGTGCTGAGCAACAATTAAATTTTTTAATCGCGATTAATCGCATTGTTAGGCGCAAAATGTCTCTTTCCTTTAAAAAAAGGCTTACAGCTTTATAAAGAAAATGAAGTAAGTTTTGGTTTACAAACATCAGGGGTCTCCAGCCTGCAACTCTGGAGCCACAAGTGTCTCTCTGGACCTTCCACAATGTCTCTAAATATGTGGCTAAAATATTTTTTAAATCTATCTTTCTTGTCATTAGGGTTGGAAACCAGGGACTTTTTTTTTTTATTTACATAATTTTCCACAAATATCTGCATCCCTTTGAATAACTGTTGATCCTCTTTTTTTTTTATAAAGGTTTATGTTTTTCTTGATTTTAAAACCTAAAAATGGAAATAAAAACGTGGTTCTTCAAAAATAACAAATATACTATGGTGGCTCTTCATTAAAAATATATATTAAGTTGCCTTTTTGAAAAGTCTGGTAACATTTGCGTCTCTAAAGTAGTTTTATTTAGCTGGCTGGGGGAAAAATGGCTCTTTGGATTGAAAAGGCTGCAGACCCCTGCACTAAACACATAAACAGGTTTAGCAGCAGTTTTCTCTTTAAACAGTTAAAATATTTCTTCATATATATTTATAAAATCAAATATTTATGAGAAAGAAGGATGAACTGTTCAGGATTTACTAACTAAAAGGTAAAAAGTCAGCAGGATGAATTTAAAGCTGTGAAGCTGCTTCCTTCTAAACACAGAAGGAACAATATGTGATGAATATCAGCATCAGGTGAACAGACAGAAAGCAGGATGAGAATCTCACAGCTTCTAGATGGTGAGGAGAGAGAAATATTCACAATATGCACAATAACTTCCATCCATGCAGCTTCACTGGTTCATTATCCAGATTTTTGGCCTATAATTTCTCTAAACTTTAATTTTCAGCCTCCGCTACCGGGAGTTAAGGGGTTAACATCTCGTTTCCGGGTGTAACGTCAGGTCTGTAGATGTAACTATAAACATGTGTGGTATCCACAGAAAGTCTAGAATCTCAGCTACCAGCTCAGTAAAACCATTTCTATCACCAACAAACACAGTTAAGACAACAAATAATTCCAGGTACCAGGTACACAAAGTCCAAAAAATATGTAAACACAGATGATGTTTCCTCATGAACACGAACAAACGACTCCTCTACTGAAAGCTCACATCACATAGATTCCACAGCTGGAAGTTTCATGTCGCTATGACCAAGATTCACCGAACCAGAGACAGAAGACCCAATTTATGCTTTACGTTTGTAGAAGTCAGAAAGCATGTCTTACCTTTGCTGTCTTGCATAAATTAAAACCGTGTTTATTAAAAAATAAATAAATAAAAAGTTTCTCGTTGTCTTTTGGGAGCAGTTTCTCGTCCAAAAATCATGATGTTCTGTCCATCTGCATGGGTTTTGAGGTACAAAGAGAAACGTCGGTTCTTCTTCTTTCTTAAGTTCGGGACAGAAAACGTCTCTTCATTTTAATAAACCCGCTCTTTCCTGATTACATGGAGGCCATGTTTCTGTCATCAAAGCCAGCGGCCAGCAAAAAAAAAAAAAAACTTAATGCGCGATTAAAAGAATTAAAGGCGTTAATAAAGCGTTGCATTAATAAAGCTTTGCGTTAATAAAGCATTGCGTTAATAAAGCGATTAACGCGCCCAGCACTACTTATTTTATAAGTCTCTTTGAATGTTTTCATACATGTGTATTTTTTTTTATAAAATTCTGTGAACAAAGTAAAAGTAAATGGCTCCTACAAGGACCTCCGGCCATGAATATCTCCGGACAGCAGAGATCTTCCTCCTCCTGGTTGGTGGTGCATCACTTTCTTTTCTGGGTATTTTCTCTTCTTCAGACAGTTCTCTGGAAACCCTAGAGATGGCTGTGTGTGAAAATCCCAGTAAATACTCAGACCAGCAACCATGTCACATTCAAAGTCACTTAAATCCTCTTTCTTCCTCATTCTGATGCTCAGTTTGAACTTCAGTAAGTTACCTTCACCATGTTTACATGACCAGATGTGTTGAGTTGCTGCCCTGTGATTGGCTACTGATCTGCTCTGAAGGGCCATGTATATAAAACTAACTGGATTGTCAGCTACAATCATCCCTAAACTCCAGACCAGACCCTCTGATTCTGTCTCCATGGCTACCACTTGTGGGTTCAAACAGTCTGTAGTAGCTCTTAAACATTTGAGTTTCAGTAAAGTAATGTTTTAGCCTAAATGAACAAAAGGTAACAAGGTAAGCACAGTAACAGGTGACATGATCCAGGACTCCTGTCTACATAACCTAACATAGCTTTAGATTTCCTGAAGACGTCTTTATACTGATGAATGGTGATGAACAGAAAACTGCAGCATCACCCTCGTGAATCTTTGTCTGGTTTCATGTGAAGCCTCAGTCACGTTTGTTCGTGCAGGTGAAGGAGATGGAGCTGGAGCTGGACTCGGAGCAGAAGCGGCACGCCGAAACGGTGAAGACGCTGCGGAAGAACGAGCGCCGCCTGAAGGAGCTACTTTTCCAGTCCGAGGAGGACCAGAAGAACCAGCAGAGGATGCAGGAGCTGGTGGAGAGGCTGCAGAACAAGATGAAGGCCTACAAGAGACAAGTGGAGGAGGCTGTAGGTCACGCCGTCCTCTGCAGGTGTTTCACCAGCTGCAGGTAACTTCCTGTCTGTGCACTGACCGCTCGCTGCTGTCGCTGCAGGAGGAACAAGCCAACATGAACCTGGCCAAGTACAGGAAGACCGTCCACGAGCTGGATGATGCTGAGGAGCGGGCTGACATCGCTGAGTCAGCGCTCACTAAGATCAGGACCAAGAGCAGAGGCAGCTTCGGGAAAGGATACTCCTCCGTAAGTTACTTCTGTACAATCTTTATTTAACTTCATTACGTTCCTCTGCTGATTCACTTTGATTCAGCTTTACGTGTCAAGATCCAACACAGTAAGATGGAGCCGTCCATATTTACAGCTTCCTCTGGTGGTAAGTGGATGTTTTCTGAGTTCAGATGTAACAAGTCTCATTAGTTTTATTTCCTCCTGGATCAGCTGAGTTTGTTTGAGTTGAATCGGCTTTACGACCCCAAAACATAAACATAACGTTACTGACATATGACGGTGTGGTGTGTTAATCTCACACACAGCACAGAAAATAACACATGCAAACATTTACATATTAACTGTGCCTGACATTATTTCAGCATCTGAGTTTAAATTCAACCACTGTATTATAAATCCCACAATGTCAAGGAGGAAAGACATCAGCAATGATCCAAAAGGAGCCATTTTATCTGCTCATCATTCTGAGAAGGAATATAAAGTCATTCCTAAACTATTTGGAGTCCATCATTCTACAAAGAGAAAGTTGACTCATACGACAGCTGCCCGTCTCCCCAGTAGTGGACGTCCCAGCAAGTTCAGCCCAAGGTCAGACTATGAGAGGCTCAAAGAAACTGGAAAAAAGATCTACATCTCAGACTCTCCAGGCCTCAGTTAGCAGGTTAAATGCTAAATTTCAGGACGGTTCTGTTAGAAAAAGACTGAACCAGTATGCCTGGTTTGTTAGGGTTGCAGGAGAAAACCTCTTCTCTCCAGAAACAATATGGCAGCACGACTTAGGTTTGCAAAGCTGAACAAACTACAAGACTTCTGGGAAAATGTCCTTTAGACAGACCATGGTCTGCAAACCAAACGCAGCAAATCAGCACAAACCCCTCGTACCAGCCGTCAGCACGGTGGTGACGGGGCCATGATCTGGGCTACAGGACCTGGACACCGTGAAGTCATCAAGTGCACCAAGAACTGCTCTGGATACACGAGACCACCTGTCCAACATCTGAAGCAACAGGACGATGACCCCAAACACAGCAGCAACCATTTGTCCTTCTTTTATCATTGTAGTTTGTTTTTTACTGCTTCTCTGTTTTAGTTGTTTTTAAATAAATAATAATGACACTGAAATAAATCATATTGTTGTTCAGGTTTTTACAGTATTTAAACAAGGTTTAAGAAGGAACATGATTCATTTTTTAAACCTGAAACGTTAAACCCTCAAACTAAAGGTTTACAGTATTTATCCACCAATTTAACTCAGTTTATTATTTTTTCAAAGAAATAATTCCATAAATTAATCAAATACGTTCTTTTAGATGTAGAATAAATAAGTGATGAATGTAAAACACACTCCATACCCTCCCAGAAGTCCTGTTTATCCCTGTTTGTAGATGATGAAAGATGTGTGTTTTCCACCAGGGTTACAGCACTCCGTACCCGGGTCTGGTCAGGTCACCCAGCTCCGCGGGCTCGGAGGGACGAGGAGAGAAGATCCTTAACGACGACAACGAGTCGGTCAGCTCCCTCATCCCAGCTTATCTCAACTCCCTCAAGAAGCTCATGATCGATTAAAGAAGGCGGCCGTGATGCCTGCACGTGTCCTGCAGTGCGAAGTCTGAAACATCCCAAAGCCCCGGCGAGCAGCATCACATCCAGATGTGCATCACCTGTTTGTGTAAAAACTGTGTATTCCTGTCGAACTGTCTCCTCTTCTTCTTGTGAAAACATTCCAGCTTTCCTCCCCCTTTTTTATATCCAATCACACTGAAGTATTTGTACTTTAAAACAGATTGAATTTGAAAAAAGTTGCGTAGCATTTAAACACCAGCCACCTAAAACTCATTTACTAGTTCATTAGTTATTTATGACGGAGCGGAGGTGTTGGTCTGACTCACAACTTGTTATGTTTGGATCATTTTTGGAGATTTGTGAAGTAAAATTTGACACATCTGCAAATATCATCACACAGCTGCACTAAGGAGGATTAAACATTAATGTCTTCACCTCAATTAAAAGTCTTTCTCATACAACATGAACACGGTATTAAAGTGAAAGACCAGGCAAGCACATTAGTAAAGCTACGTTCGCGCTGCAGGTCTTAATGTTCAACTCTGATCATTTCCTGCCTCCACATCTACAAAGCTGAGAGGTGAAGAAGAGTCAGAATCAAGATGTGTGTTACTGTGCCAGAGTAAATTCAGATGGAACATACCAGAAAATGTAAATGGTTATCTCTTCCTTAAAGAAAACCACAATGCTTTCAGTGGAAACCAGATGATAGCAGCTTAGTTCATCTAGGAATAAGTAAAGTCATGTCTGATGAGGAACTGTGCTACATGAGAAGCTAAAAAAGTAAACCTGAGCAGTTTTCAAGGTGTTTTAATAGAGGTGTTACACAGGTGAATATCTCAGGAAGCCTTTGGCCGATGTTGATGATGGACGCCTCTATCAATGGTCAGAGTCAGGAGGGTCCAGAGATAGCCCCACATTCACCTTAGAAACACCATGAGGGTCCAGAAAGAAGTGAAGCCTGAGATAGTCTATGATAGGAAGAGTGAACCCTTCACTATAAAACCTCCTTCATCTCCATGGAAACCAGCAGGACCTTCATGATTCATTTCAAACAAGGCAGAGTCACAGGAGAACACGTTAGCAGAGATTTTAGAGCTGGAATCAAACTTTTCATCCCAGTTAGACATGATTTCTGATTCTGGCTGCTAGCTCTCAGAGTTTCTGTCCCACCGTGGTGAGACAGACGTCTTTGTAACCAGCAAAGTCTTTGCTGTCATATGACACCTTGTGAGGTTTTCTTGAAGTGGAAAAATCAGCAGAAGCTCTAAAGTGGGCATTTCTGTTGGTAGAGTCTTTTAGCCGAGTTTCTCCCCGTCATGTTGCTATGCTACACGTTAGCATTGATGCTTCCTGGTGTCTGCAAACATCTTCTGTACTCTAGCATCACATGCTGCCTCCTGTACAGGGGCTCTAGTCAAGATGAAGTTAAATGTGAACGCCATCAGTCTACGGTTCTAAAGTGACCCACATGCACATAAATGATGACGTCCGTCTCTTCAATGACGTAAAAGCTGGATAAAATGCGGCATGACTGAGGTTGCTTGGAAAACAGATATGGGTCACATATGGGCAAAAGAAAGTCAGATTTGGCTTTTACCTGCAGTGTGAATGTAGCCTGAAAGTAGGTTAGAAAGTTTGTTCTGGATGTTTTTAAACAGAACATTTCTGAAGAGAATTACATTTTCCAATCCCAACTTTAAAAAAATAAGTTTTTCTGTAGTTGTTACAGCACAAATACTGTGTTCCAGTATTATCTTTCTGTAAACGTGTGCAGACAAATACTATCAGAAACACAGTGAACTGGAGCGTTATCCGACACAAGCTGCATACAGAGCACATAAATGATTGATACATCATTAACTAACAGCTTATAAATGACTCATCAGTCTATACTAACATGTAACTAAGGTGCCATCAGTGTGAATTCAGTGTTTTATCTGAAACTATCTCTGTCTCCACTCGTTACCACACTTTCATTATCAGTACCTGAAAGTGTAACCAAGGCTTGAACGAATAATTCACTTTTACCATTTTTGTTAAAAGAAATAAACTCCTTTCTTTTAAATTTTTTTTGCATTGAATTCTTCCTCCTTTTTCTCTTTCTTACAGATGATGGAAAACAAACAAGGAAACAGCATCTAATGGCATAAGATGTACAATTTTATTAATGCAAACTGTGGATCTGCAGCTATTAATGTACAAAAAACATCTCAAAACTTTCCTTTTAGTGGTAAAGAAAGACTAAACAGTAATACTGGACAGGATGTTGTCGTAAAAGAGCATTTTTGTATTTTGTTCCTGCAGGCAGCAGCACAGACACCAAATTAAAGTGATGCAGTTCCTGTATAATGAAGCATATCGTAAGAGATGTTTCTGTTGTATAGAAAACATTTTTATATTTAAAATATCAGTACCACATGCCTTGTATTTTTACTGCGCTTTTCAGTACATTCTTTACTGCCTTTCTAAACAAAACAGACATTTCATATTTACATCAGGACCCCTGAACACAATTAAAAAGTTTATTTTTATTAGTAATAAAATGTATAACAAGGGATTTTTAGAGCACTTTTCATATGAACAGCAACTTAGTTTGTTCATTTTATATCATCAGGGTATAAAGTGCAAATAGCTGATTTTATTTATTTATTTATTTCATTGAGAATGATGCAAAACAGCTAGAAAATCAATCAGAATGTTTTTAAGATTTCCGTGAAGATTGGTGATTGGTGATTTTAGACCTCAGCGACTGACTGTTCGCTAAACCTCAACAGGTTTTAGCTACTGAAGCACTAATTTAAATTTCACAAAGGATTTCTAAACAGGCATGCATCGTAACCACAAAGTTTGGATGTGGGGTGTATCTGTAAACCGAAAGCATAAGCACTAATGTGTGAGGAATGTTTAAAATGCTAGCTCAGACTTAGCTAGGAAAGTTAGCATTCTAGCTAGCTAGATAAATAGCTAAACAATAAAATTGCTGTGATTTAATTTCTTTTAGCCAGTTAGAAGAAAGTCTTCCCAGTACTCAGATGTCTACTATCAGAGAATATATTAGCAGAAAGTTAGCCACTCCGTTGTGCTTTTTAATGTTTTGAGGAGGTTAACACCTGATTTCTGGCAGCTATTAAATTAATTCTCGGTCTTTGAACATCACATAGCCATCATGTGCATATTTATAAACTTTTACTATTTTCTTACTTCAAAACAAATGATCAAAAGTGAGTCTGACTTAGCATCTGCTGGTGTTAGCTAACACCCCGTAGTGCTGCTAACAGCTGCCATTACAGGCTCTTGGTTAGCCTGTTAATGTTAAACTCTTATTACAGTTTTTCTCTATTGCCAAAACACAAAACCCAGTACTCTAAACCAAATGACCAGTTGCCTAAACACATTTAGTAAAACTCCCCCCCTTTTGCCACAACCACAAACACAATTCACCTGTAGACACTGTTCACAAAACCCATCCCCTTTTTCTCAAAACTCAAAACAAAAATTGCCGTGCTAAAACACATTTTGCATATAACTCTGCTCCAATATGCATTGTGAAGCTCATGTGATGCAAAATGCTACCCACAATCAGCAAAACTTGAACACAATGAACATACCTGGTGCCAATCAGTAAACACAACGACTCATAATTGAAAACACCTATTGCAAATGATGTGACCACACCTATATAAGTCAGTGCAGTTTGCTGAAAGTTCAAAAACAAAAATGGATGATGAAGACAGAAGAAGAGGAGTTTGTGTCAGAGAAGGGAGAGGAGTTTGTGTCAGAGGAGGCAGAGGAGCGGGCCGAGGAGGGAGAGGAGCAGGTCAAGGAGGCAGAGGAGCGGGCCGAGGAGGGAGAGGAGCGGGCCGAGGAGGGAGAGGAGCAGGTCAAGGAGGGAGAGGAGCGGGCCGAGGAGTGGGCCAAGGAGGGCGAGAAGCAGTCCAAAGAGGAGCAGGCCAAGGAGCGAGAGGAGAAGGAGGGCAAGCAAGACAACGCATTTTCATTACAGATGAAATGAGAGCAACAGTCATTGACCACGTCATTGTCCACGGCATGACAATGACCGAAGAGGGACAACGAGTCCAACCAAACCTCAGCAGATTCTCAGTGAGCACCATTATTCGGGCCTTCAGAGAACACAACAGGTACTGTATGTAGTAGTTTTTTAGTCACTACACTAGATATTCACAGTATACAGTAGTATAGTGGAGTGCACCTACATACAGACAAGTGCAATCATGGTTACAGTAAAAGTGTGTACTGCAAGGACCATTTCTGACCAAATGACTATGTTTGTTTCTCTAGAGTTGAAAGATTGCCATTTGCAGGTGGGAGGGCTTCCAGATTCACACCAGCCCAAGAGGTCCTCATTGTGGATATGGTTCGGGAGAACAATGTGATCAGACTACGGGAGAGGATCATTGGTGACAATTTGAACTTTCCGACCATTGACAATGTCAGCCTGACAACCATAGACAGAGTCCTCAAGCGCCAGAGAGTAAGAATGAAGCAGGCCTATAGGGTACCCTTTGAGCGCAACTCTGGAAGAATAAAACACCTCCGTCACCAGTATGTGCAAGTAAGTACAGTACAATCCATGGCCTACAGTACTTTACATACAATACTATACTGTCGTACTGTAATGTGCTCTATTGACTGTCTTTCTGAACACCTGAAAACGCTATTTGTTTCCACAGAGGATGTTCCAGTTGGAGTCCATGGCCAGACCCCATGAATTTATATTTGTGGATGAGGCTGGCTTCAACCTCACAAAAAGGAGGAGGAGAGGCCGTAACATCATAGGACAGAGAGCTATCGTTGATGTGCCCGGCCAACGTGGAGGAAACATCACTCTCTGCGCTGCCATGAGTTCTAGAGGGCTTCTCCACCGGCATGCTGAACTTGGTGCCTACAACACTGAGCGTCTCCTCACCTTCCTAGGAGAGCTCAGATGTTTTGCATGACAATGACCACCTGAATGCTCGGCCAGCAGATCACCACGACCAGCAGATTCCTGGGCCAGCTGATCTTCCCATATACGTCATCCTCTGGGACAATGTTAGCTTCCATCGCAGCATCCAGGTCAGAGAGTGGTTTAACATCAATCAGCAATTCATTAATGTGTGTCTGCCACCCTACACTCCGTTCCTAAACTCAATAGAGGAGTTCTTCTCAGCATGGCGGTGGAAGGTCTATGACCGCCAACCTTACACTAGAGAGAACCTTCTCAGGGCTATGGACCTGGCCTGTGATGTGGCTGTGGAGGCGTTCCAAGGCTGGGTGCGGCATGCCAGGGCATTCTTCCCACGTTGTTTGGCTATGGACAATATTGCCTGTGACGTTGATGAGGTCCTGTGGCCCGACCCAGCCCGACGACGTGATGCCTCTCCATGATTTCGGTGTCAACATACAACATACTGTGTCAATTTTCAACGTACTGTAATAAAAGAAATCGCACCCTGAACATTGTGTTCTCAATTGTTACTGTACAGTATCTATTGTGTGTAATGGATCCTCCATGGAGTTTAGTACTCATTTTTGCATTGAGTTGTGATATTACTGCATTTTCTGCATTATGTAACTATTCCCATGAAATGCACAAATCTATAGAAAATGCCCAAAACATATTTGAGAATAAATAAGGGTTGCTCAAATGCATCCTGGCAGTTGTGAAACTGTAAAAAGAACAGTCTCACACTGTGAAAATTGTGCTTTCAATTTTTTTGGTAATGTGGTTAATGATGCTCAGTAGTGTTTACATTTTTGCAGGCCTTGAGTGGTATTTTGGTGTCAGAGTTTGTTTTTGAGCATATGAGCAACTGTTTTGGTGTGATGGGTTTGCTTTTGAGCATATGAGCAACTGTTTTGGTGTGATGGGTTGGTTTTGAAAAGAAACTGTGAGGTTTAGTGTACGTAGCTTTAGAAAAGTGTTTTGTGTTTAGAGTTTTGTGAAAAGTGAGGGCAGTATCGTGAAATGTGTTTAAGCAATAGAGAAAAACTGTATAACTGAATTTCCACTTATTGTGACTGTTTGGTCCATATTTCCATCGGATATTTAGGCTAATTCACGCCAGTGTTTGCTGAAGGGAAATTATTTTTAGAAAGATTAGCAGCAAAAGGAATGCTAATACTCACTGTTTTGCCAGTTTTGTGAAATGTGCTATTAGCCTCATAGCATAATTGCTATAAAAGTAATGTTTTAAGGTTTTATATGTAATGATGCGCAGTAATTCAGCTGTATTAGGAGAGTACAGTTAGACAGATATCACAATTTCGCCTAAATACGACTCAGGCAGTTATGCTATGAGGCTAACTATGTATTTATATAGCCATGGCAGAGCCACCCTAATAATGGAAAAAAAGGCATTTCATGTTCGCTAAATAAAATGATAAAGTTTTCAGATGTTCTGTTGAAATATCAGTTTGACTGTCGAGCTAATGCTTTGTTAGCATGTTCTCTTTCATTGATCCAACTTTCTGGCACACACTGCCGCCTTTGACACTGCAGAAGTTGAAATAGTTCAGCTTACTAGAAGTGAATCCTGAAGAAGTAAAATGGGCTTTTTGCTTATATGACGTCAAATCCACATCATTAGTTGTGGGTAACATTAAGTGTTGGTCAAAGCTAGCTCATTTTAGACCAGAATGTGTGCGTGTGTGGCACAAAATGTGTTTTGGATGTGGAAAATGCCTCATGTTTGTGTTGTTTCTGTTGTTCCACTGGTTCAAATTGTAAACGTGGTTACGGTTACTTCAGGGTTCCACATGAAGCCATAAAAAGTGAAATGAGCCAAGGATGGAGCTCAGAGAAGAGGAAGGATGCCAGACAGTTGGTGAACTAAGGCCCATTTATGTTCTACGCTAAAGATGGGTATGGAGCATTTCGTCTGAGAGGCACAGTTCAGCAGTGGGGCTTTGAAGCTGATGGGGTGATAAAAACCATTGTCGCTTTCTTGAAAATTGCTGTTTCATTTCATTTTCAAGAACTGTGGTAGTGGTAGCCTAGTGGTTACAGAGGTGAGTGAGGGTGTGGAGGACCGGGGTTTGAGTCCCTTGAGAGCAAACAGAGGTAAACAACTATGGACTCCTGAGCAAGGCCTTTAACCCCCCAACTGCTCCACTGAAACGTGGCAGCACACTCTAATGAAATCTACTAGAGATGGGTAAAATGCAGGGCAGAATTTTCCCATCAGGAATAATAAAGTTAAACTTATTACTATTATTGTGTTTCTCAGCAAGGATGTTGCGCTAAAGGTTTTAGCTTTCCAGGATTTCCCAGCAATCTTTCCGATGATGACAACATGGACTCGGCCACTACGAAGAGTCTATGACACAGTGAAGCAGTTGGTCCTGTAGCACTCAAAAAACCCAACTCATGTGCTTAGAGGAGCAGAAATATGCAGGATTCGTCATGATCTTATGGTCATAGTCCCACTTACTTTCACCCATTCATTTCTAGATTTTCAAGCTTGTCCATGTTTTTATCTGCTTGGTCTCGTAGAAGCTCATCTGAAGCACCAAGCAGTTCAACATATCGAGAACTAAACTGATGGATATTTCTCCAACTACAAACTTAAATCTTTGGATGACCTGTGAGTATCTGTGCCATCAAATAGCTTAATGTTTTTAATTTGCATGAACTCACAGTGAAAATAATGTCTCCACATTCCTGCACATTAGCCATTTTTGTTTGTTTGACACCACTTTGTCCACCAGAAGTACGTGAGCCTGCACAAATCGCGTGATTGTAATTTATCTGTAATTTATAGGAGCAGATGACTCATAAACACACATACATGTGGATGTTTTTCTTATTTTTTGTTTTTCGTGTCTTCTGCTTTGAAAGAAAACTGTTGCATCAGTAGCTAAAGGGTGTGGGGCTTAGCAAACAGTCAACACTTGTAGACAGACAGTAGTATTATGGTGCTTTATCCTTATTCTGCTACACAGTAACATAGCAACACTCATTGGTGTAACTGGATTTAGCTTAGCAGCATCTGTTAAATCATTGCAGTTTCTATGTATTACATTGCATTACACTGCTGCATGACGTAAAGCTATTCAACATTTAGACACGTTTAATAGTCACCTTTGCTACTACTTCATCATTCGCCTCACCCGAGTATCCTTTAGAAAAGAATTCACACTCACAGTTCCCACCTTTGTGTGCTGAGCATCATTTTATAAATACAAGACTACACCCGTCATCTTCATCCCTCAGAGTTCTCACAAAATCTCCCCCAAATACTGACGTGATCCTCGTCAGGTGGTTGTCAGGACGTCCACAACCAGTGAGCTCTTCGTCAGTCTGCTAGGACTCGTGGGGATCGGTGTGTGGAGGAGAAATTATCCCAACACAGACCTCATCTCTCAGTCATGTCCTTGGACTCGGGCCCACCTGGGTCACGGTGTCCAGGTGAGAGCTCAGATTGGTCAGATTTCGACATTTACGGGCCTGATCTCGCCAGTCTTATTCTCCCGTACCCACAGCTCTCTGTCTTTGGTCGGGTCCACACACTGCAGCAGCTGGTCCACCGGCTCCATAGTCTGAAAGAAGATTTAACAGCTGTCACTTTTGAGGATTTGTGAGGGTCAAACCTCATGTTTACTTCACTAAGAGGTGGCTCTTTGGCGCCCTCTGTTGGTGACTTGTGTATTTGTACAGAAACTTTTTAATATTACTAATACAGTAATAGTAAAACTTTATTTAAAACACTCTCTAATGCTAATCTGGAGACAGTACGTCTCTATCTCTGGCTCTCAGTGGTCGCGAGGAAGCATACCAGGTCAGTTAATCTAGATCGAGGACACTGAAGGATTTGTAGGTGATTAGGAATATTTAACATGAAATCTAACAGGAAGTCAGTGAAGGGAAACAGCACAGCAGTGATGTGAACATACTTTATAGAACCAGTAATGAGTCTTGAGGCAGCGCTTTGAATTAATTACACACCAGCAGCCCTGACTGATACAAGTACCGCGAGTTAGTGGAGTTAAGGCCAGAATAGACAAAAACATTTATAACTTTTTGTAAGTCAATCGAAAGAAACAAGCTGGTTTTAACTTTAAAAATAACACGACTGAACAATAGTACATGTTTGAACTGAGCTTTAAAACTAAGGTAAGAATGAAATATTACTCCTAGATTTCTAAAAGTTTGGGTAATATTATCTTAAAAAATGACCAAGACTAGAATGAACAGAAGAGACAGAAGCTGGGGGATCAAACAAAATGACCTCTGATTTGCTGTCATTAGATTTAAGGAAAGTTTGGGGCCACTCAGATTTTAATGTCAGAAAGAAAAGCATCAGACGTTACGGACTGCTGAGCCTCCTCTACAATCTACACTCTTTATAAATGTATTTTTTCTATAAAATGTGAAGACTTCAGTGTACGTTTGTTTGATAACAGTATAAAACATGTAACGCCAAAACTGCAGCGATGTAATTCTCCATTTCTCCACTAGGTGGGGGTGTTATCTCAGTTAAACTTCTAACCCTGGACTAGATGCTGAGCCATAGTTCTCAAACTGTGACTGAAGACTTTTCTGATATTAACCAATTGAAAAGTGATGCTCTGAGTAATCTGTAAATTACAGATCATGTTTTTATCACATTCAAACCATCATATCTCTTGTTTTTTTACAGTCCATCAACATCAGACAAAAAAACAGAGACAGTTTCAGATCTGAACTTTGAGTTCTCCAGGTTTCTCCAGGTTTTCTGTTGCGGTGTTGAGATGAAGACACATTATCTGGTCATGCCGGCGTGATCACAGATCAAAGGTGAATGTCTCTGAATAACCTGTAAACTGTAAGACTCTACAATGAAAAGGCTTCGCCTCACTTGCTGTTATAAAAAGGAAAAGAAGAATGGATGGAGAGTCAGTCTGAGACTGACTAACGTCTGCTGATCAGATATCAGGACTGTGTTCACAGAAGTAGGAGCATCCTTCTCATCAGGATCACTGGTACCAGTTTCTCCACTCACTGTCTAGCTGGTCAACTCTAACATGATTCTAAAGTAACCAGATACTTTCCAAATAAATGATTTGTCTATAAAATACTGTTACTTCCAATACTGTGTACGTGTAAACCTGGATTAATACTTGTGGGGTGTCTGCGTATGGTAGGGTTGGTGCAGCTGATGCCAGTGAATTGTGCTCACGCACTCGGGCGTAGGGTTACTGAAACTCTCCCAGTTTTTCTTTCACACTGATGGACCACATAAAACCAGAGATATAATAGCTGATTATAGCTGAAGTTGTTTTAGTTGAAGACTTCTCTTTGGTAAGACATAATTACGTTGCCAGATCATGAGAAAATGGGCTTCTGATCATAGTCAAAGCTCATTTTCTCCAGATTCACTGGTCTAACTGGTCTTTGAAGTATTGTTGGGGCGGCGTGGCTCAGTGGTTAGAGTGGTCGTCTTGTAGCCTGAGGGTTGCCTGTTCGATCCTCGGCTTGTCGGGCTCATGTCCCTGAGCAAGACAACGAACCCTGAATTGCTCCTGATGGGTCGTGGTCGAGTGCCTTGCATGGCAGCTTCTGCCATCAGTGTGTGAATGTGATGTAAAATGCTTCGGGTATCATTCCAGGTACAGTAAAAGAGCTAAATAAATACAGACTATTTACCATACTGTAACTACTGGTATGCTGTACCTGGAGCTACGTGATAGTTGGCTACAGTTGATTTGACTTTTTCTTTTACATATGTACATATTCCACACCATCAACACTTTTATATTCAATTTATCATTTGTTATGTAGGTGATTACATATTCAAACTAATTTCAGCAGTTATAGAATTTACATTTATTCTACAACCCGATTCCAAAAAAGTCAGAACTCTGTAAAATGCCAATAAAAATCAGAATGCAACGATTTCCAATCTCATCAACTCATGTTTTATTCCCAGTAGAAGAACATATCAGAGGTTGAAACTGAGACATTTTTACCATTTCATGGAAAATATGAGCTGATAGTGAATCTGTTGGCATCCCCGCTTCTTCTAACATGTCTGTAAACATCTGGGAAGTGAGGAGACCAGTTGCTGGAGGTTTAGGAGAGGAATGTTGTCCCATTCTGGTCTGATGCAGGATTCTAGCTGTCTCAGTTTTAACATCTGATATGTTGTTTATGTTCTACTGGTAAAAAAATATGTTTAGATGAGTTTTAGAAAACTTGTATTCTGTTTTTATTTGGTTTTTAGACAGCTTTTTAGGGATTATATTTTATAGTGTTTATGATCCATAAGACAAACTTGAACTATTAAACTCAGTCATGCCAAAGAGGAATAGTTTAAAAAAAACTGTTAAATGAAGATTAAATGCAATCAGGACATGTTAAGAGACATATATGTTGCAGCCTAAATGATGTTTTCTGTGTAGCTTCATGATGTCCTTCTTCCTGTTCAAGGTTTCAGGGACTCTGAAACCTTCACTTCATCCAGTTTGCATTTGCTGTGCAGCAGTCGTTGAATTTTTACTCACACTTTGGTTAAACATGTCCGTCTCGTGCCGAAGGGTTGTGTACTGACAGAGGTGCTGCCTGATCATCTCCACCCGCTCCATCTCCAGCCTCTCCAGCTCCTGAAGAGGACAGGAAGTCAGACAAATCTGCATTTGATCCTACACTTCCACATTAAACACACATACAGGTCCTTACCAAACTGGTGGTGACAATCTCCTCAAACCATTTGGACTGCGACTGATTATAAAGGTCAACGCAGCGCTTGAGATCGTCTCCTGACACAGAAAAGAAAAACAACAGGTTCAGGTATCTGTGCTGGCCGAACTGTAATACACAGTACGTCCAGCAGGTGGTGCAGCAACACAAGCATTTCACCATGGCAGACGTTTCCTACAATAATCAGCTGATGTGATTAACACAAAACAGAGGATCTGTAATGATGACTGTCATTATGATACATGATTGGAAAAGATTACAGTGTATTTTATTAATGCCTCAGTTTGTATCCTGCTGACAAGCAAACAAACACTAATCAAAAAGGGGATTAGATCAGAGAGGAAATTATGTTAATGAAACATGACAAACACACCTGCCTAATATGCTTGAGGTTTGAATTTTCCCAAAACACCTCAGTTGGGTCTAAATTAGTTTTTAACTCCATCTTCCATCAAATAGTAAGAAATCTGATCCTGAGAAAGTCTAAAATAAGGCCAAAACTTTAACTGAGTTCATGTTAATTCAACTAAAACTGAGAAAATGCAGAAGCAGTGTGTAAAAAAAACGCAAGCAGCTTGTGAAACCACCTTTAGCAGCAATAGTATTAGGTTATCATTTCCTGTATGACGTTCAGTCCCACGTGGATGTGGAGCAACGTTGCTTTAGGTCATTGAGGCTTGCAGCTCCCTGTAAGCAATTCAGTCAGGTTGAGGTCTGGACTGCCATGTTCCTTTTAGAGAGAAGAGGTTTTCTCCTGCAACTCTTCCAGACCAGCCATACTGGTTCAGTCTTTTTCTAGTTGTTCTTTCATGAACTTTAACATTTAACATGCTAAACAGGGCCTGGAGAGTCTGAGATGCAACTCTTGGCTTTTTTCTTTTTTTAATGAGATTATCTGAGCATTGCACAGTCTAATCTCAGCCTGAACTTGCTGGGACATCCAATCCTGGGAAGATTGGCAGCTATTGTGAATGTTTTCTTTCTCTCTAGTTTAGAAATAACCTTATAACCCTTCACAGATTGATGGTCAACAGATGTTTCTCTAAGATAATTGCTGATGTCTTTCCTCCTTGGCACTGTGTTAACACAGACCTGAATGCTGCAAACCAAAAACTGGCAAAACTTATGCTTTTCATGATCTGATGATGATCTTTCAAGCTTGTTACATACTCTGCAAGAAGCGAGAACTTTGTTATTGCTCTTAAGGCTGCAAGAAGAAGAAAAATGTTTGTTTTTGGTTCAGTCAATTCATACTCCACGAGAAGTTTCATCTGCAACGGGGTGGGTATTACGGCGGCAGGAGGGGGTGTCCGTGTTTTGTGTGCAGTGAACAGCTGACCCTGTGAGCTCGTACTAAACAAACTTCAAGGCACTTAAACATTTTGGATTTGGTCAAACCTTTTGTAAAAGGGTTAAATTGCTATACACTGACCCCAGTGCCGAGATACTTGCTAATATGATTTCAAAACCAATTGTGATACGTAAAGGATGTCAACAAGAATGCCCCTTGTCGTCACTTCTGTTCACTATTGCAATAGAACCTCTAGCCATAGCTGTACGATCTCACGCAGAAATCTCAGGTATATCTACAGTATAGGTCAAACAGAACACTGTATTGCTTTGTATGCAGATGATGTTTTTGTTTTTCTTAAAAATCTTAAGAAATCTATTCCAGCTCTATTAGAACTTATAAAGAAATTTGGAACATTCTCGGGATACAAAATAGTTCAAAATCTGCAATAACGGTGCTAAATCCTACAAACTGCTGTAACCCACAAGTTACCAAGTTTAAAGTTATCAATAAATCTGAGTAAAAAATATTACCAAAATATAAAAGAGGCTCTTAACATCTATCTAAAAAAATCAGGGGACCTTTTATTAATTTTCTTGAACACAGAAATCTGGAAAGTTTGTTGGATCGGGAGAATGTGACCAAAGAGTCCTGATGTATTTATATAAGTAGTAAGCTGTAGCCCCCCCCCCCCCCAAAAAAAGGAAGCAAACTTTGTGGCAGGGCAGCAGTGTCCTTGTCTTTGTATGCCACGTGTGTTGTGCAAATCTTTACACTATCTCACGACCTTGAAACTCACAACTTTGTATCAGTGGAAAGTGGACATCTTTCCACTTCATGCCTTTCACTGACCACGCCCACCTCAAATGTCCGACCAATCACACAATACTTCTCAAAATCCTACGTGAACAGTAAATGGTCCATATTTATATAGTACTTTACAACATACATCACATTCACACACTGAACATACTGATTAGCTGTTCCTAGCTGATACGTCCTATAATTCCTGTAGAAGTAGTAAAGGCGGACTTTTCTGCATTTGGGCTCAGTTTGTTGTAAAAAAAAATTCCTGGTCATGTGATGTTGTATTAAGAACTAGAAGGTGTTTTTTGTACATTACACTTTGTTTAAAGAGTTCTGTAGTGTTAACTGCAAATGTCTTAAAACTGTATTTTACTGACATTTACTCAAAACTCTGCCATGAACAATGAACATCTGGTATGTTTGCAAGCTAAAACTTCTCCAGTCATGTTTTGTATTCTGTGAGGGCAGCATTTGTTTAGTTAAAAGTAAAAATGAGAGTCGGGCCTGCATTGTAGGACATCAAAGTTGCAGCACAGTTTGCGGTAAACAGGGTCTTCTCACAGGTCAGCTCAGGATGTGCTTAGAAACTCAGGGGAGCTGCTGATGGTGTTGCAGCTCTTAATATGCACCAAGACGTTTTATTAAATACCTAAACTAACAAGCTTTCTAAAAGGATATTTACAGAATTCAATGGCTGGCATAAAATGTAAAGGAATCTCTGTGGTACAGAGATATAAAGTCTGTGTATATTCCACCAGGATTCGCAGTGATAATGAGACTTTGTTATGAGCAGACAGATGCTGTGCTTTAGTTGTTTTGGTATCAGCTTCCTCTCTGCACAATCAGCTACTACTGCTGCTGTTCTTTTATTTCTTCTGGTTGTGTAAGCAGCATGGAGGAGGGATGGCTGTGTTGGGATGGAGGGTTCGTACTGGTGTGTGACAGCATGTTCTGTCGACTTGTGATATCACACTTTGGCGGAGAGTTTACATCTGTTTGCTTTCAGCTGGCCACTTTCCTCAGGTTTTCACAACTATTAAAAGCCAACCAGCCGGACTGCTGCTGTTTTCCACTCCACCTCACTAACAAAACAAGTCTTCACTACTTTGTTTGGTTCTGTTTTGTTTTTTAAGCAGATTCTTGTTTATTCATTCAGTCTGACATCAGTCTGTTTTTTCCTGTTTGTGATCAGCAGCATGTTATCTGAAAAGGCTGAAAACCAAACCACTTTCTAAGCTGTTTAAAGAAATGACAACTTTATTTAAAAACAAATAAAGCTCTGTTTAGAATATTAGTTTAGTTGTGAGGAGCATTCAGTGAGATTATTTTTGCTGAGATTGTTCTCTCGACATGAGATTTGGTGTTTTTCAATGAATTTTGAGATTTTTGAGTGTCATCCACTGTATTTTAACTGTGTAAATTTTTTTTGTTACATTAAGACTGTAAACTTCAAGATTTGTACCACAGACTTCCAAATTAGAAGAGTCATCTATAGAAAATAGTGAAGAAATTTTGATCTTTCATAATTTTATTATGTAAGTAAAGAACTTGCAGTACTTGTTTTTCAAAGTAAGTTGTGTATCCAAATATTACACTGAAGTACTAACACATACACACTACTGTAACATCTGGGTATTAATCTCTTTTTTTTACATTTTTGAAAAACAGACAAATTTATTTATGCTAAACGGCAAAAAACAGTTAGAAATGTTAGGGATTAAACTGATAGGTCTTCTGTAACTGGCTTTGTATTTTTCATTTGAAGATAAATGATTGTGTCATCAGCATAGCAATTTATCTAATGGTTTAAAGCAGGTAAATAAACTTCAGGAAATTGAAACTAAAAAAACAGAAGACCCAACATGGAACCATGAGGTACACCAACAACTGGAGAAGGTTTTTAAATCTATGCAAACACATTAGTTTTAGTAAATTCTAGTTTTACTCATTGCATTTGAGGGAAACATTTGATTTTAGATTTTTAACTTAGTATTTAAGATCACATGGTATGTCATGGTGATCTATAAAATCATGTTATTCAAACATTCTCACTTTCAAAATCTTGTTTTCATGTTTTGCTTTTCTTATACTGTGTAGTGCTCAGGGCTCCAGACTGCAACGAAATGGTCGCATTTTGCGACTAAAATGTGAGTGAATTTTTCATCCACTCGCACAATGGCGACCAATATATTTGCCGGTCGTTTTCTTGTAGTAGTTATCATTTATTTTGTTGCTAACAAACTTCTGCTCCCCTCTTCAGCCCAGTACTTCACAGTAATGCACAAATTAGAATAGAATAGAAATACTTTATTAACCCCTTTGGAGAGTCCTCAGGGAAATTTGGGGTTTATTAGCTGCTGGTTTGTTGACACACTAACTTTAATACGAGAAAAGGAGACAAACACCAACAAAGAAGACGACAGCCGATGTGCGTGTGAGCGGGAACGAAAGAGCACTGTGATTGGCTTATTTGTGGAAAGAGGCGGGTCTTGGGGGAATTTATTATTCCAGATAAGGAGTATCAGTCCCTAAAGCTGTTTTTGCCAGGAACTACATAGACCAGTCATACCATGCCCTATGGGGGATGATGGTGACAAAGCTGCTGTTCTGCTTCGAATACAAAGTGAAAATCAAATCAAATCATCAAATCTGATCTGATTTGACAAGTTTTGAGGCTGCTTGTTTTGTATTAGCGCGGCCAGTAAGATTTTTTTTTAACTGCTGCCCAATAAAATGTGAATTGTAAACACTGTAATTTCTGAATTTATTGTTCAAGTATTTATCACTAATACAGTGAAAATGAGAGGAAATGTGAATATTTGCTTTGCAAGGCAATTTCAGTGTGTGCCACTAAATTTTCTGCTTTCGCTCCTAAAAATTTAAGTTAGGGGCCGCTGTGCTCCTCGTAAAAAATGTTAGTCTGGAGCCCTGGTGCTGCTGCCTCTTTTGTCCCCTTTTGTCTGAAGCACTTTGTTTTAGCCCGTCTCCTTAAAAGACTTTCAAAAAGGTCTGTTTTCTTTTGGTTATTTGATAAATCTAAACCTGTGGAGCGCCATGCAGCTGCACGTTGTGGGGATGTCATTAAGTAAAAAGATAAAAGCTTGAACAGGGGCTCTTCTGCAGAACTTTTAAGTGCTTCAATAGATTTACAACTCACTAAAGAAAAAAAGATAAACCTCCAAAATATATATTCATCTTAAGTGTTATAAAAGAAAAAAGACAACGACAACAAAAAAAAAACAAACAAAGGAATTCCTCAAATGATCTAAGGTCCATAATCCCCATGATATATTAAATGACTTTGTGGGATGGTATTTTCTGCAGTCAGGTTATTAATGAGCATGTGCAGAATGTAAGTGTCTCTCCACCCCAAGGGCAATGGAGTCAGTTTGCACCCACGCCTCTCAGTCTGGTGTGAAAACAGACTGATGGAGCAGAGAGTGTTTCTGTTTCTTTTCTTCCCTCTGCTGCTATCCTTTCTGCTTTAAAATGAATAAATAACTATAAGGTCCCAGTCTGGCTTGCAGCACTGATAAGGATTATGATGTAAAAAGACAAATAGTTTCTTGGTTCACAGGCAGTCTCTCCAGTAATAGCTCTAATGAAGAGCTGAAAAAGCTCTGGAGGAGGACTCAGACTGAATGTCCAGTAAGTTAAACCTTTACAGGTTCCTATGCTTACATGTGGTTAAAAAATACTGGGTACAGATTCAATTATGAAGCTTAGTTGTGTTATTGATCAAGCCTTTATGGTCTAACCAGTGGCCAAAAACTGAAATTTAAAATAATACAAAACTTAGATCATCTACAAAGACATTTTTGTGCCTACATAATGAAACGGAATATGTACTGAAATAACTGACTCATCAAACACCAGGAGTAGTTTTGCACATTCATCAGCGTATTCAATTGTTGCATCAGGTTTTTGCTCTTTCAGAGCAGGAAAGGGCACAGTGTTATTTTGCCACAGCCTCAACTTCCCGTCAGATTCCTTCACATGTGAGAGCAGACAGCTGATAAGCTGGTTGGGACCTTTCAGCTTGACATTCAGCTGTGACAGGTGCTTGGTAAAGTCCATCAAGAATGCCAGATCACAGAGCCACTGGTTATCACTGAGCCCCACAACAAGTTTCCCCGTTATCTCATGATTTTTTGTTTTACTTCCTCCCTCAGACTATAGAACCGTTCGAGCATGTTGGCATGACTCAGCCATCATATTTCACAATGGTACACCAGTTCTCTTTGCTCTGACTCCAGCTCGCTGAGCAGCTTCCTGAACTCGCGGCTGTTCAGTCCTCTGCTTTGATGACATTTACAGTGGAAACAACAGGTGTCATCCAACTGTTTATCTTCAAGGAACGATAACACAGATTCTCTTGATGCAAAAGACAGTGGCATATAACTAAATCACCGGGGTCGAGACCAAGGCGGCTCATCTCATTTTTGATTAATGCAGTCAACCCCTTTTGCGAGCAAATTGTTGCTGTTGCTCCATCAGTTGTGAGGTCGCTCACCTTTGAAATGGCAGTTTAAATTAACTCATTGTTTGGAGAATTAGATGGAACAAATCTTCACCTTTGGTTGTTCCATGCATTGCTAGAAAAGACACCCGCTCCTCTTTGGTTTCAAAGTTGGCCATAACCCCACGCACAAAAACTGCTAGTGATGTTGTCTCAACACAAGCCAGTGAAAAATACTCACAATCTCTTACAATGTCTTTCAGATTTTTTTAGATAATTTTGCCATACAAGTGATCCTGTCAGATCCTGTTCTTCTGGACAAACTGATGCTTTCAAATAATTTTAATTGCTGGGCGAGCAGCTCTGCAGCAGCGACACATTCCTTCACAAACCTGCCATCTGCGTGAGGATGAAAGTTATTTGCAGTCAGTTTGCTCACCTCAAAACCTGCTCTCATAACGTTTTCTCTGTTGTTCTGTGGTCTTGTAAACGCTGACTGTTTGTCAGCTTGTCGGACCAAACTCTGACAAGGCGTGGTGACTTAATCAGCCTGCATCTGGACTGATTGGACTCACTGCCAGCACCTCACCACAAACTAAACACACGGGCTTGTTTCTAACTTCTATAAAAAAATAATCGTCCAATTTGCCTGTAAAATGTGACATTCAGCATCCACTTTTCTTTTTATCACAGTCGCCATGATCTACACCTGCCGCCACACTGTCTTACCTCCCACTGACGTCGGACCGCTTATGTCCACTGTCAATATTTTTTTCCTTTCAAGTTTTTAATTTTTTTTAAATTGCCTAGCGGGCTGGATGAAAAAGGTTCTAAGGGCTGTATAAGCCACCCCGCGGGCCGGAGGTTCCCCATCCCTGTCCAGGTGAATGGCTGCTAACGGCTAGCACCTAAAGAACAACTACTATCACCTTGGACATGGTGGAATGGGGGAACGTCCCACAGAGGGACAGAAATTAGCTACTGTCACCTGCTTACGCACTCGGACCTGTCTGAATTTTTAGCTAGCTGTTTGGCTAGCTGTTAGGGGGTTGAGCGCTAACAGCTAGCCAAAGGTTAGCTTTTAGCTAAGATTTCTATAATTTTGTTCTTTAAATGCCATGTTTCCTGTTTGAGAAACACTATGTAGAGTGAGTTTTTCAGTGCAGTTCAAATCAGTTTCTGACTTTATTTTCAGTGCCAATAGATAACATATGTCAGCTCAGGGGACTTTAAACAGACTGAATGAGTCTGAGGTTTTTGTCAGGACAACTTTAAAGAAAATAATTTGTTCTGGCTGCAGAATAAATACCAGTCAGTTAAGATTAATCAGCATCAGTGGACGTCTCACACCCAAAGATCAGTGAGAGCTTGCAACATAAATAACTGGGCGGCGCTCTTTCTCCTCGCTGAAACAACAAACACCTGACTGAAACTGTGACCCGAGAAAGACCCTGCCCTTTGACCTCTGACCTGCTTGCGTGGATTTCCTGCGAGCCTTTTTGATGTCCTCTTCAATCTTGCTGTTGAGTTTCATCTCCAGCTGCTGAGACTTCAAATCCAGCTCTTTCTGTCTGTCAGCCAGAGCTTTACGAGCCTGTCACAGATGAGACACACAAAGAAAAGATCGTTTTCACAAAATTATCTGTTCTCCAAAGTGTTGGGAAGAAAACCTTTTCTTTGACGAATGAATCAGTTTTTTTTCAGTAAAGTGACGATCTAGTCTGAAGCAAACTCTCAAGCTGTCTTATGGCAGCCAATGTGGCCAATATCTTATCTCCTGTCCTGCTTCGTATGCTTGATTTCCCATCAGACGAGTTGGTTTCCTCTCAGGATGATAAATGATTTGTGAAAGATTAAAGCTTCCAAGAATTTTTTTTTTTTTTGTATTTTTAGAGAGACAAGAAACAGACGTCTAGATATGGAAGAGATGAGAGATTTTACTCAGGAATTAAATCCTGATGTTCCCAAATACACAGAGCTGAGGTACGATACCTTCTCCACAGCAGCATAGCGACTGATGAGCTGTTTCCGCAGGTCGGCAATATGGTGGTCGAACCTTTTCATGTCCTTCTTGAAGTTCTCTCTGAAAGTCAGAAAAGGTTTCTCCACTTCGCTCTGGAGCTGTGCAGAAAAACCAACATGAGATCAACACAATGACCAGCAGAGATGAATGCATGACCTGCAGCTTCTATAACAGGGAGGCTGGACACCACTGCGACTATTTGCTGTGATGCATTTATGTTGTTTGAAATGTGACAAGGCTACAGAACATTTATCAGAATTCCCAACTATGTTGATAAATAAATTATGATGGCATGTACAATAATATGTAGATTCATTGGTCACTTTATCAGGTCCACCTGTTCAACTGCTTGTTAACAAAAATTTGAAGCGTGGTCTGTGGTAATACAGACAAGTTTCTATCCGCCCAGGTCCCACAATTATTTGTCTCAGACCAGCAGCTATGTTCTGCCTGGTGTGAGCTGAAAAAAATTAGTCTGGAGACATTTCGTTTCCACATTAAAATCCACGTTATATTCGGCTCTATGGTGCCGGTGCGGTGGTGAAACATTGGACTGTAGCCACGTCCTTCACAACAACCTCACCACACTCATCATACGGGGGGGGGGACTCCACTAAACTGGTGACGAGATGGTAGTGATGCCGTTTGTCTAAAGTGTTAATGAGTTTCTTAAATCCCGGGTTGTTCACTGTGTTAACTTGGGCACTGGTCTGTGGCGAGAAAAAAAAATCTGTTTGTTTATAACATTTGTTATCGCTCTGTGTCTCCGGGAGCTGGTGGATTATTTAGTCGTGAATCACAAAAATTGAACATTTTTCTATTCTCTCATGTCGCGTTACAAGCAAGCCCCCATGTGCACGTCTACATGAACGGGCACAATGTTTCACATGCACGAATGTCGCCTGTCGCTTGGATGGAGGAGGGCAGAGATTCCATAGAAAATTATGGAGAAGGAGCGACATCGCCTCCCGTGTGTCCATCCCATAACTGGAGAGGTGTTTGTAACTCGAGTTGAATAAAACCAAAGCGGCGGGGTCTGTGGGAGGAGTCTGCAGCAGAGCGCTGCAAGTGGCGCTCAATTTGCAACTAAAAACAGCACAAGAGTAAACTGAGGAGCAAATAATCAGACAATCTCGTTTTTATGATCGTTGAAAACCCAGATCGTGATTGTGATTAAAATTCGATTAATCACCCAGCCCTAGAATGGGCAGACTGGTTGGAGATGATAGAAAGACAACAGGAAGTCCAATAAGCTCTGGTTCCAACCAAGGTCTGCAGAACAGCATCTCTGAACACACAACACGTCCAACCTTGAAGCAGATGGACTACAGCAGCAGAAGACACACAAGGTTCCTCCTGTCAGCTAAGAACAGGAAACTGAGGCTACAAATCCCACACACTCACCAACACTGGATAATAGAAGATGGAGAAACGTTGCTGAGTTTCCATTTCAGCTCCACATTCAGATGCTAGGCTCAGAATCTGCTGGAAACATCATGAAAACATGGATCCATCCTGCCTTGGATCAACGCTTCAGGCTGCTGCTGGTGTAATGGTGGGGGGAGATTTTCTTGGCCCACTTTGGGCTCCTTAGTACCAGCATGGCCTGGTTTAACCACCACAGCCTACCTGAGTATTGTTGCTGACCATGTCCATCCCTTTATGACCACAGTGGAGCATCTTCTGATGCTACTTCCAACAGGATAATGCACCATGTCACAGAGCTCAGATCATCTCCACCTGCTTTCTAGAACATGACGATAAGTTCACTGGACTCCAACGGCCTCCATAGTCACCAGATCTCAGTCCAGTAGAGCAGCTTTGGGATGTGGTGGAACGGGAGATTCTCATCATGGATGCAGCCAACAAACCTGCAGCAACTGTGTGATGCTATCATGTCAATATGGAGAAAACCTCTGAGGAAGGTTTCTGAAGCTCTTTCAAGGAACACAATCAGGCTAATTGCACAGACAACAGTCAGAGGAGACAAACAGTTCTTGATTATTTCAACATGTAATTTACGTTTTGAAAATTTTCAGTTAGTTGGAAAAAAATCTTTTCATCTCATCTACCTAGTGACGGGGACAATGTTCATAATTAGACTCAAATCTATACAATCATAAGAATCACAACAAAGTGTGAAGATAAAATAAAACTGAAAAACATGTCTTTCCCCAAAACATCACAATTTATCCTTAGATAAGGCTGTTGTATTGTATCCTAACAACAACTGAGATTGGCACGTTGGCAGGTAACACAGGTGAACACACAGCCAGCAGTTTAACATCAAGATCAGAGAGATGCTCCCACACAGTGATATGTCCATGACCACACCATCTCCTGTCACCAAGCACCACAACCCCTCCATCCCACCACTGTTACCTCAGTCTAACCTCCTGCACATCCCTCAGCTTTTTAAGTTTGCTCATTTTATCTACCAGGGATCAAACTTCCTCCTCCTTGCTCTCGACTTTGCTCCTGTTCTACGGCTGTGCCATCTCCTCTCTAATTCACCTGGACCAGGAATCTTATTCCAGGCGATGGTAAGATCACTCAGTTGCTATCACATGTAAATAACTTTCCCAGTAGCATGGCTAGTAGCCTCATAACAGAAAAGTACCTGAGTTACAACCAGTAATTATCCCAACATTGTCCAAAGCTGCGACACCATTTTCCACTTAGCTGTTAGTTTAGCTAACACAGCTTCAAAACCTCCAACTTAAATGTCAGCAAATATCAGCCACAGTATTTTTATATTTTTAACACTAGTGACATTAATTAGTATATCTCAAAAATATCTCATTCTCAATTACATATTTCCTGATCTCTCAGTAAATTTAAGCATCTTTTTTTTTTTTTTTACTACACGAGTTTAAAAATGAGGAAAACTGTGCATGTCAGCAAAAATGTACTGTCATCATTTAAGAGCATTTTATCTTTTTCATTCCTTTAAAGTGCTTTCCAAACAAGCACAGCAAATTTCCCATTTCCTCTAGAATAAACAAAGTATATTATATTTTATTTGTTTCCATTTTTCAACTCTACACATCCGGTCAGACATGTTATACATAAGGGGGATTGTGGGATTCAGTATTTAAACCCCCACTTTCTGCTAGGCATCTTCTGCCAAAGAAATGCATCCCATGCTAATACAGAGACCAACGTTGAAACTATATATTCTGATCCAAAAACATATTATGTAAAGAACTGGCTGAAAACAATGACTTCATCTTAAAAAAATCTCTGCACTTAAAAATACATTCATTCATGCTGAATGATATGAATAATTTTCTTAGCAAATTAAGCATTAATGATTAATGATGAGGGGAAATCGCTTTATTATTGCTCTGTATAAAAAACAAAAACTGTACGTAACTCAGTTTTTGCTCCCTACATGACATCCTCATCCTCCCTTAATGAGCTTGTTATGAAGCGAAATGGTTTGATTTTGCTCCTATTTCCATTCCTAAAAGCAAAAAAGAGCTTAAATAAACAGTCTAACTCGCAACTCCAAGAATGTGACAGGACCATTTTAGTTTTGAATGTGAGCAGCGAGCGCGTCGCCGGTTATATGATCGAACTAATCGCTGTGGAGCTCTGTCCCAGCTGTCAGTGATGAATGAGATCTGCAGCTCCCTCCTGCAGTCACACTCAAACCCATCATTCAAAGTTCCTTTTCCACGCAGATGCTTCCCTTTCTCCTCCAAGAAGCTGGAAGAATGCCGCACATCTGTGCATCTCTGGAGCATAACATCACCGACTCCATTTCCTCCATCGGTCCAGCTGTAATGCTGGCGTTTAACTTTCATCTGCTGTTTCTTCACAGGCACTTCATCTTCAGCTCAGGAGCAGTACTTCCTCCCGTTCACAGATTACGGCAGAGGTAGTTTGTGAAAATATTAGTTTTTTCAAAGGGGCAAGAAGTGAAATTGTTTCACCGTAAGCTTTGCTGTTGTGCTCTGCATGTAGACCAAAACAAAGTGGGATGAGCCACACTTCCCTCTACCCCACCCCCAAGTCACCTCGTCTGCAAACGAAAGTGCAAACACGCTGAGCAAAACTACATCAGCATTTATGTACGTATCAGGTGATCGTACACGATCGTACATGAACGTACATGATCGTACACAAACGTACACGAACGTACATGATCGTACGTGAACGTACATGATCGTACATGATCGTACATGATCGTACACAAACGTACATGATCGTACATGAACGTACATGATCGTACATGATCGTACATGATCGTACACAAACGTACATGATCGTACATGAACGTACATGAAAGTACGTGATCGTACATGATCGTACATGAGCGTACACGAACGCATGGCCGGACCAGCTGGTAAGCATATGACTGGAGATCAACACAGAGATGGTCATGCTATACTCTAGATGAAATTCCTTCTCTAGTTCTTTACAAAGCCATTTTTTAATTCCTTCAATCTAGAAATGATGAAATTCTGCTGACTGTCCCTTTAATTATATGCTAAGTGCTAAAAAAAAAAACAAGATTAACTGTTTTAAATAAATAAATAAATAAATAAAACAAAATAAAATAATTTGATTAAGACAATATATAAAAGTTTTATTAAATACAATAAAACTAAACAGAGTAAAATTGCATTTTAGAAGTTAAATCTTCAGCTTTCGTTCAATTATAACCTTTTTCTTCATGTTTATCAATTTTTGAAGATATTAATTTCCTGTGACATCAAGACACTAAATGGTCAGACTCAAAAGAAAAAGAATATTCATGAGTGCATGGAAATCATCTCCACAGCCTGAGGTTTTGGGTATTTTTCACTAACATTAAAATTATTTAAGATTATTTGAGAGATGAGACAGCTGGAAACAGCTGGATTCCTCTGGATCTGTTCAAGGCTACTCAAGATGGAGTTTGTGATACTTCGTTTAATCCGGCTGCCCAACATGTTCAGCCTACAAACTGAGTCTGACTTTTAGAAACCGTCACACAGCCTCATGCACAGTAACGATCATCACAATCCAGACAGAGAAATCCCAGCAAGGATGGAAATAAACTGTAATCTGGATGAAATACATTTTTCCTTCATTAAGTACGTCTTAAAAAATAACTACTGTACTGATATTTCTAACTGGATTAATACTACTTAGTGGTTGATTATTGAATTGATGTACTGATGTAAGTTAAGCCTGGTACACAAAACAATTTTTGGGCTGTTTTTGTCCCGATTTTGCCTCTTCCTGACCTCGGACAGCAAACGCCCGATCATCGTGAGATTTCCCTGTACAATCATCATTTGGTCTGAGGTGTGTTATGAGCCAGTTTGTCCTGATAACCCGCTCCGAAACAGGTCGTAGCCGACAATTGGGAATATTGAAAATGTTCAATATTTCAGCGCCGATTTCTGGGCAACGCCGACGACTCGTGCATTCTGACTGCGTGGATGGTGATCATAGGTGATCAGAGCGCGAGCTGGATGGGGAACAAGGAAGTAAATAAAGTTCGTGTTCACGTCGTCTCCACTCTGTTATTTTTTTCAGTTCCGGCTTTTTCTGTTAACAATAGTCCCAAGACCACCACGTCCTATAAATCCTCTTCCATGCTGTGTGTTCTGTTTTCCGATTGTTACTTTGTTCCTTCTTCTACGTTTGTTGCCGGTTGTTGCTATGGCTCTTCTTCTACGTTTCGACTCGGAGAACTAGATTGTAGGTGAGTTGTTGGACAGCATCGTCATGTGTGTGTTGTTCTGTGATTTTCAGAGCACACCACACACAGTACGATCAAAACAGATTTTTATCTTCACGTGTGAGGTCTTGACCAGATAAAAAATCTCTTAGGGGAGCCCAAGTCCAGTCCTGAAGATGTGCTATCCTGAAACTTTTAGATGCATCCCTTCTCCAGTACAACTGAATCAAATGGCTGAATCCCTCATCCACATGTCATTCAGCTCTACAGAGGCCTCGTAACGAACCACTCATTTGATTCAGGTGTGCTGAAGAAAGGATGCATCTAAAAGCTGCAGGATAGCAAATCTCCAGGACTGGACTTAGGCACCTCTGATGTAGATGGATGGATTGTTCCAGCTCTAAGCATCAGTGAGATGAATTACCTTTGAAGAGAACTTTAGGTGAACTTCAGCTTCATCCGCCAGGCTCTTCTTAAGCTGGGCCCAAGCCTCCCCCAAAGTCCTAAAACAGATAAGAATAAGGGAGGGGAGAGTTAGTCTTTAATCTCTTACACAAAGCAGGGCCACACATATTTGCAAGAAGACGTGCAGGAGAAGGTGTGACACACACACAGGCCGTCCACACACAGATGGGGCTCATGAAAAGTTCACGCACACACAAGCAAGTGGTAAATCAAGAGAGTCCAAAGACAGTTCAGCACATGATTAGGACAAAGAGGATGTGAGCTGCTTTTCAACACAGCTGGAGGCACCAACACACAGACGAGTGGCTTTGTTTAAAGATGCAAATCACCTGTCTGTTTCATCAGATACACACTTGGTGAGCAAGAGGAGAAAAAACTGGACGGCAGCTTCTTTTAGGACTGTAAAACACTCGCCCAGCAGAGGCACGAGGCTTCAGGGTCCAGGACGGACCGTCTTCATGGGTAAGCGGGTCACTTCAAAGGCTGGCTCTGAATAGAAGACATGTGTGGAATTCCCTCACACTGACATCCAAAACATTCCTGACGCTGTCTGAGGAAAGTCTGGCACCTGCAAAGCTGCGCCGTCAGAAAGCTCTCCGAGCTGTTAAAATCACAGCCAACACCACCGGCTGAAAACCTCAAGTTTCACTCTTCATGCTGACTACTTCATCTGTCCCATCAGGTTTACATGATGTTTGAGCTTATTTCATGCTTCATCTCTTCATTTATTTAAAATGATGCCAATATGTGACAACATACGTCAAAAGTTTAGCTTTTCATTCCATTTTAATCTAAAATCTGTGACTGATGTGTAAAAGTAAAAATGGCGCTGTTGCAGACATGTTACATGTTTCTTTCCTAGTGAGAAATCCTTTATGTAAATTAAATCACAAGCTTCCATTTGACGTGGACCTCTTCTCAGGGATATAAAAGCTGATCTGCCTTAATCTGCTGGTTTGTGTTTTACATGGAAGCCACTGTGGGTTGGTTCAAATGAAGACAGCTGGAAGCATAAACTGATTCATCTATAGCAGAAGAAAGTGAAGTAACTTCCTGTAAAAACACTAAACTTCTTAAACTCGTCAAGGTACCTTAAAATCACACAAAGAAAGAAAAAACAAATACATTTTTTTTAACCAGAACTGCCTTAATTCTTGGTGTGATAGATTCATCAAGGTGGTAGAAACCTTCCTCAGAGGTTTTCTCCATATCGACATGACAGCATCACTCAGTTGCTGCAGGTTTGTCAGCTGCATCCATGATGAGAATCTCCCGTTCCACCACATCCCAAAGCTGCTCTACTGGACTGAGATCTGGTGGCTGTGGAGGCCGTTGGAGTCCAGTGAACTCATCGTCATGTTCTAGAAAGCAGGTGGAGATGATCTGAGCTTTGTGACATGGTGCATTATCCTGCTGGAAGTAGCATTAGAAGATGCTCCACTGTGGTCATAAAGAGATGGACATGGTCAGCAACAATACTCAGGTAGGCTGTGCTGGTTAAACCAGGCCACGTTGGTACTAAGGAGCCCAAAATGGGCCAAGAAAATATCCCCCCACCATTACACCAGCAGCAGCCTGAAGCGTTGATCCACGGCAGGATGGATCCATGTTTTCATGATGTTTCCACCAAATTCTGAGCCTAACATCTGAATGTGGAGCTGAAATGGAAACTCATCAGACCAGCAACGTTTCTCCATCTTCTATTGTCCAGTGTTGGTGAGTGTGTGTGAATTGTAGCCTCAGTTTCCTGTTCTTAGCTGACAGGAGGCACCCGGTGTGGTCTTCTGCTGCTGTAGTCCATCTGCTTCAAGGTTGGACGTGTTGTGTGTTCAGAGATGTTGTTCTGCAGACCTTGGTTGGAACCAGTGCTTATTGGACTTCCTGTTACCTTTCTATCATCTCCAACCAGTCTGTCCATTCTCCTCTGACCTCTGACATTAACAAGACATTCTGGTCCAGACAACTGCTGCTCGCTGGTATTTTCTCTTCTTCAGACCATTCTCTGTAAACCCTAGAGATGGTTGTGTGTCAAAATCCCAGTAGATACTCAGACCAACAACCATGCCACATTCAAAGTTACTTAAATCTCTTTTCTTCCTCATTCTGATGCTCAGTTTGACTTTCAGAAAGTCGTCTTCAGCAACTTTACATGATTACATGAACTGAATTGCTGCCATGTGATTGGCTGATTTGTATCCAATAATTTTATGTAACCCTAAACCCTGGACAACACTGAACTGGTGACTGAAGGTACCGAGTGTTAATTGCAGCCCAGTCTTCAGTTAAGTTCAGCCTTGACAACACAACGGCCCATTTTCCACCACACACATGTTCAAATTACACCAACTGGAGTCCTTCAAATTGCAACCATCCCCCTAAATTCACATCCGTTTCTCTTCTTAGAGACCATATTGTGGATCCAACAGCACCCAGACCCTCATTTTCTACCACTGAACATTTCCACATTTTCTCCCACTCATTCCACCAATCTGATGCCTTCTCTCACCCAAATCCCTGCAGGGCAGTTTTGCGTACACAAACAGGCAAATGTCTGGCTTTATCTACACAAACAGCAAAATTTCATCTATTTACCTTATTTTTAACTAAGACAACATTTCCATTTATAAGCTACACCATGTAGTCAATCAGGCCAGCACGTTATGTCCTTTAATGCCACTGTAATGTTTACAAAGACAATGGAGGTTTGGTTTCATCATCATTATTACCATATTTGAAAAAACAGAGTAATATTCCGTATTCTCTCCGACCCTTAAAGTTTGTTTTGCTTTTACCTGTAGCCTTCCTGATCTGCACCAACTCTGCACTGAAGGCACGTCTCATATAGGATCAGAGTTTCTTTACAGATGTTAATAAAGCTGCTCTACTAAAATTCAGCTTAACTTGATCTTCGATTTCTCAGATTATTTTGGTAAAGTCAGTCAAGTTGCAGTTATTCTTGAATAACCCAGTGAACTGTTTGGTCTGATATGTCGGGAAATATCCAAAACTGTCACAATATCATACCAAATACAATTATATCACAAGTATGTGAAGATTAGTCCAAATCTAAATATAATTACCTAACTGTAAAGTAAGGCCAATAAAAAGGGGTAAAGTCTCACATTAGACCCAGAGTCATTAAATCTTTGCCATTCTTGTCAAAAAAAAAAAAACAACAACTTAAATATTAAAGGTATCAGTAACAACGCACTTTAACTGTCAGACTCCAGGTTTACTGGAGGTTCTAAAAGTGGAACGGGAGGCAGAACCTTCAGTCATCAGACCCTCTCTGTGGATCAGCTCCCAGTTTGGCTTCAGGAAGCAGACGGCCTCTCCTTTCAAATCAAACTCTCATTCAAACTCTCCTTTTTGATTATACTTATTGTTTCAGCTGGTCTTCATCATTATGGATCATATAATGGGTTTGTTTTAACTAGATAACTTTTGAAAATAATTTAAAGTAATTTAATTGATTAATATGGAGTGGCAGCCACAAAGGGGAAGATGGCCTAGTGATTATAGAGGTGGGCCTCAGTATGGAGGACCCGGATTCAAGTCCCTAGTGTGCTAGCAGTTTACATTATACACCACATTCACACACTAATGGTGGAAGCTGCCATGCAAGCTCATTGCTCTCTAGTATTAGAGACGGGCAGAATACATTTGGGATTAATAACATGAAAATGTATGTAAATTAGGAATGTCAAAGTTAACGTGTTGACGCAGAGATAAATTTGTGGAACTAACGTGTTAATTTTTTCTAACATATAAACAACAAAGTTATTACTCATGACATAAAAAAATCTAAATTCAGGCATTATCTCTGCGAGAGAGGCTGACATATATGTGCTTTGTCACAGCGGTGAACCTAATCCATCAAAAAACACTTTATCCTTCTTATTTATGAAGATTCTGACAGTTTTTAAGCCATATATTTAGAGGATGGCTGCAAGATGACTCATGATGTATCACACAATTAACCACTCTGTCATAGCATCTTGCATCCTGGTTCACACTTCTTACCAGGTGGTGGCGGTAAAGCACCAAAGCACTGAATGCCTGGTGCCAAAAAACAAAGAAGAAGTCATATCTACGCAACGTCTGATTGTGACCAGAGTGGGATGAAAGAATCCAAAAAACCCGTCGGCTCTTAAGGAAGTTTGAGAATTAAAAAAAAATCAATAGAAACGCTGTCATTTGCAGAAGGAGCAGAAAGGAGTTTTCATTTCACCGAAGCATCTTAATCAACATAAAGCACGCTTTTGTGGGGGCTACAATTTCAGGTTTAACACCTCGCTTACGGCAGACTGCCAGCTTGGTGTTTACATTTTGAAATGTGATTAATCCTGATTAATCGACAGGTAGCCTGTGATTAATCATTTGACAGCCCTAATTTAAATGAAATAAAATCTCATGCTTTCTGTGAAGTTGCTGAGGTAATACCTTTTCAGGTGGTTAAACAAATTAGTCTCCTACTTGGGTATTCACCAACTGATGACAAAGTTTGCACATCGTATTAATCTGTTCTTTATCATTTTTACTGAATCCAAACCACTTCCATTTTTTGACACAAATGAGTCTATAGCTCTGTCCCGATTCAGGGTCTACGCACTTCAAGTGCAGGTTTGTTGGTTACCTACGTCACAGTGGCGACAAGCACCGGTATTTTTCTTGTAGTAGTTATAACTGAATTTATTTTGTCGCTAACAAATTTCTGCTCCCCTCTTCAGCCCAGTAGTTCACAGTAATGTGAAAAGAAGCTGCTGCTGACTCAAACTAACTTAAATACAAGAAAAGGAGACGAACACCAACGAAGAAGACGACAACCAATGTGCTTGTGAGCGGGGGACGAACGACCACTGTGATTGGCTTATGTGTGGAAAGAGGCGGGTCTTGTGGGAATTTATTATTCCTGTGTTGCCAACTTAGTGACTTTTTCACTATATTTAGCAAGTTTCAAGACCCCTCTAGCATCTTAAAAGAAAAAAAAGCGACTAACGACAAATCTAGCGACTTTTTCTGGTATTATTGTAGACTTTTGGAGACTGACATGAATGAAGGTAGTTTATCTTCCCAAAGAGGAGCGGTGCTGTGCAGACCCTCTCATACGAGGCTTGGTCTTCTCGCAGCTGGAGGATGCTGCTCTGGCTTACCATCACAGTAATGTCTATTAATGAAGAGTGTGGACAAAAATATTTAAAAAGTTAGGTGTTGTGATGTTCCAGACTCCTAATTAAAAAACAAAATACACTTAAAAAACTTAACTAAAATATAAAGAAAATATTGACAGAATTATTTAATTTTATTTATTGTGAATTTTATTTTATTTATTTATTTTAGCTGACTTTTTAGCGACTTCTAGGACAGCCAATAGCTACTTTTCTTACTGAGGAGTCAGGAACCGTGGCTGGAGAGGAGCATCAGTTCCTGAAGCTGTGTATTGCCAGGAACTACATGGACCAGTCATACCATGCCCTGTGGGGGATGATGGTGACAAAGTTGCTGTTCTGCTTCAACTACAAAGTTAAAATCAAATCAAATCATCAAATCTGATTTGATTTGATTTGACAAGTTCTATGTTAGTGTGGCCAGTTTTTTTTTTTTTTTTGTCAGCTGCAAAAAAATGTGAATTATAAACATAATTTCTGAATTCATTGTTCAAGTATTTATCACTAATACAGTGAAAATGAGAGGAAATGTGAATATTTGCTTTGCAAGGGGATTTCATCGTGCGCCCCTAAATTTTCTTCTTGCGCTCCTAAAAATTTAAGTCAGGGGCCGCTCGTAAAAAAGTTAGTCTGGAGCCCTGAATTATGTCATTTCTACTGTTTCCTTCTTCAATCCACTGGCAGGTCACTGTATCAATGTTTTTATTTATTTATCTATATACTAAGTTATTCTCCCTTTTGGGTTTTCTTGGTGGTAAGCAGGGTCTGAAATTAACACTCGCCAGGCGCCAAATGCGAGTAAATGTTTCGTTCAGCGAGTAAATCTCAGAGGCCTCTCCGCCAAATGGCGAGTAAATGTTTGCACCAAATTAGTCATGTTTTTCAGTCTTCCTTTTGGTGGATTTCTTCTTTATGTTCCTCTGCTGTCTGCATGCACTGCACTGTTTCAGTTCTGTTTACGTTTAGCTCAGGCTAATTAAGTAGGTAAATATGTGGAGATTTTTAGCAGGAGCCGGCCAGCTTTCCAAAAGAAAGCACGGTGAACTGGAGGATAAATCAGCAGCACGTGGACGTGATGTTAGCCTGTTAGCTTAGCTTAGCTGTTTACAGCCTGATGGGTGACAACAGCTGCATAATGGGCTTGATGTGACTCCGCGAGACTATGAACAGCTGTCAACCGATTTAACTTATCAATTTCATAATACTGATACTTATTATTATTGTACTGATCAGTTATTAAGTTAATTATTATTATAAATCAGCTTTTATAATTATTGATAAGCTATTTATATTCAATATTACTGATGTGTCATGAATCAGATCAATAAGCTTTAAATGTATTTATTATCAATTTTTGTTAAGTTAATTTTTTAAACAATATAATAAAAAGCAAATATCAGGGAGTATGATCCCACCAAGGCTGTAATGTTGTGGCACAAGGACTGTTAGGAGCAGGAGGCCAGACTTCACGGACTGTGTTGAAGCACGAAGAGCAGAGAGGGACGAGTCTGATCAGGTTTTAGTTCATGAATTCAGACATTAACACTTTATCAAATAAAACCATTTTTCTTGTTGCTTTTGTTTAATGTTGCTGTGACTTCTACTTTCAGTTTTGGTAACAAAATAAAATAGTATTATAGAAAATAATGTGTGTGTAGAGGTGTGTGTGTGTAAAATTATTTAATAATTTGGCCAGTAAAAAATATGTTTGGCCGGTGGATTTTTTCATCTACCGGCCAACTTGGCCAGTGAGTCAAAAAGTTAATTTCAGACACTGGTGGTATGCAACCAGCGAATTACCGCCAACTAGTGGACTGTAGGATGCTGAGGGACGCACATCTGGCTCTGCAGATAGTTTGAGGTAGTTTTATAATCTGGTTCTGCCTTATGAGCAAAAAAAGGCATCCACCATTCACACGCTGCTGTTCCTCCTGGTGGATGAGTGCAACATCACTGTGTTTTTACTTGCTTCAAGTTGGCGTCACGGGATCAGCTGAGCAACAGCAGCTTAGTTACTGCAGAACTCTGCGATACCGACATGTGAAAACAGACACGAGGCAGCCCCTTTTGCCTCTTTTACTGCCTCACTTGCTGGCTCAGAGGTACGTCAATCCAGCTTAAAAGGTCCCTTAGAGAAAAAAGCTAGTGTTTGCTTTTGGTTTTGTTTTTTGTGTGTGTGAGAGCAGAAAAAAAAATGTGTGTTAAGATTGCCAACTGTAACTTACTAAAATAGTCATGAAGAATCTGAAAATGCAATTTGCTGAAGCAAGGCCGCACTAAAAGCTCACACAGTTGCAATATGTTAACCAAACACATGGGATGCAAGATCACAACCAAGATGCAAAAAACCTGCACCAGATCACATTTACAGCTGGTTAATCACATCTGTCTTCCTTTCCTCACTGACAGGGATTCACTTGTCAACCACATTCATACTCGATTTCAGGGAAAATTAATCTCTCTATAGTCAACAAATCTGTTACAGAGCAGGTTTGGTAGCTATAAAAAATTTGTCACATGCATCACAGCCACATCTCCACCAAACAAATGGTAAATTCAGGAATAAATAGATGGCTGGTTCTGGGCTGCGGCTGGTCAGATGCTAGGAACTGACCAACAAAACGGTGATTGTTCTGTTTGACAACAGAGCCGGCCTGAGGGACAGCATAATGAAAGTACTGTGCTGCACTTTTGTGGGTGTGGGCAGGCTGAGTGGGCTGGCATAATCTGGATTCTATATGTGGTAATTCCTACTGTCACCATGTTATAATGCGAGGAGGAGTGATCTTACATGTATGTACAGCAGACATCACAACGCAGGCTAAGCCTAGATAGACCCTCCACACTTCATTTGCAATTTTCTTTGTTTGATAACATGTTAAAAATGTTTAATAAAGCCTGTGAGCTCTGTAATGTATGACATACATCTGCCGAAGGAACTTCCTGCTGAATTAAGGACCTAGTTTATTTGGTTAGAGAAAGAGAGTTCAGTTTGCACCTTAGGGCCATGAGGGCTGCGGGACCGCGTAATCCAGGGGGGCCCAAAGTCGATCCTCGAGGGCCGCTGTCCTGCAGATTTTCCAATGTTTCCTGCTTCAACACACCTGACTCAAATGAAATATATCCAACAGCCTATTAAGTTTTGCACAATGACTCATCAATTTGAGTCAGGTGGTTTTGGAGCAGGGACACATCAAAAACCTGCAGGACTGTGGTCCTCGAGGACCAGAGCTGGACACCTCTGGCGTAACCTATCAGCTGAAGACACAAGAGATATCACTGTTATCCATGAGAAGCTGAGTTGCAAAGCAGATTCCCACCACTTGGTGGCGGTAATGTTAGTTGACTCAACTAGCCTCTAGGCTGATGTGAAAGATATGAAGAGTATTGAAAATGTGAAAATGACATTTTTATTCAAGCAGGCGTTTTAGTTAAACGAGGGTTTTTATGGCTGTGTGTTCTCGTGTTTTCTCGTTGTCTTTTTGTGTATTTTATTTTTATTATTCCCAATGTATTTTGTGGTTTTAATCTGTGAAAAGTGCTATATAAATAAAATTTCCTTGTTTCCGCCACTCAGTAAAACTGTCCTTCACCTCAGGACAAAGGGTTTTGTCTCAGCGTCATTTATGGAAAATTTGTCCCTAAATGCGACGTCACTTCACAGCTAAGTGAAGACGTCACATGACGTTTAAATGACTGTTGCACAAGCGAGACGACAGGAATCACGACTAGAGGAGTGGATTTTTAAAACCAAGGACGCTGCAGGTTTAAATGGATCAGCTAATTACTCCTTTATGCTAATTCCAAAGTTTTAAACTGTGATTTCAATATATAAAAGGTAAATTGTTCAACCACAACAAAAAAAGCAAGCAGTGATGGAAATAACTAACGGCATCACAATCCATACAGCCAAAGACCTGGTTCTGATAAGTTCTGTGGAGACAGACGAGTTCAGAGCTGTGATTTTAGACCACAAATAGTTCATTTTGCCACGTTGCTATGCACTGACAATGTTTCCTTGTGGTATTTCTTAATAAGTAGACATAAATAACAATGCCACAGTTTCCTCAGCCTCTTCTCTCCAACAGGTCAAGTTCTTCTAAGCTTTCAGTTACTTCTTCTCTCCTCCTTGGTGGATCAGACAAAGAGCTGCCCTCAGCTTGACATCCCCTCTGCTGTCAGGCTGCAAACTCCCTTACTCCCTGCTGGGATTCCCCACTCCACCTTCCTACTCCAACCGCCGGTTTCTCATTGGTGTGGATGTGTGTACATGCGTTTTCATCCTCTCCTCTGCACTCTCTTAATAGCCGGCGTATGCTGTGAGACGAAGAAGATCAAAGCACCCGGCAGTTAACAGGAAGGCCGAGCTATTTCATAACATCGTTGACGGGGCCTCCAGACCCAGGCTCACAGCAGGATCTCTCCACGGGTCGCCTGGCTGACCCAGTGACGAGATGTCCGTCTAATTTTATATTTAATGTAAAAAAACAAAAGCAAAAAAAAAGCAAAAAATCACTTTCAGGTACTTGAAGTAATTGTTTTCTGTATCGTGTTATCTGATGAGTATTGGTCCACTCTTTTTTAAAAGCTTAAGATTTGGAGCTCTCTTAAAGTCACCGGATCCATTTGATTGAGGTCTGGACCCTGGATCACATCAACACCTTGAATCTTTTTTTTTTTCATTCGTTCTGTTTTGGTTTCTATTTCCTTCCTGAAGAATGACCCAACTAAGTTCAGCTGTCAACCACATGGTCTCACACGTGCAAGGTGTCCAGGTCTGTAGCTGCAGAACAAGCCCACATCATCATCCCTCCACCACCATACCTTGATAGCTGGTATGGGTGTTTATACTGAAAATGTGTTTTTGAAAATGTACTGTTGTTCAGTACAAACCGTTCAGACCAAACTTCTCAAATTTGGTCTGGTCCATCTAAAGGACATTGTTCCAGAAGTCTTGTGGTTTGTTCAGTTGCAGCTTTGCAACCTGAACCGTGATGCTGTGTGTGAAGAGACTTTCTCCTACAACCCTTCCAGACAAGTCACACTGTATTTGTTCAATCTTTTTCCAAATGTACTGTCATGAACTTTAACATTTAACATGCTAACAGAGGTCGGGAGAGTCTGAGATGTAGTTCTTGGGAATTTTACAGTTTCTCTATATTTTGCATGGTCTGATCTTGGGCTGAACTTAATGTGATGTCCGCTGTTCTCATTTTAAATTATTTTATAACCCTTTTCAGATTGATGCACGGCAATAGTTGCTTCTCTATGATCATTGCTGATGTCTTTCCTCTTGAAATCTTAACACACCTGAATGCTGCAGAGCAACAAACTGACAAACCTTCTGCTTTTACAGAGGTCACCATACTAATCAGTTAATCAATGTACCAATCTGCAGCACCTGGCTGGTACTTACTTTACTCCAGTGAAAGCAGGGAGGGTCTACTTAATGCTTCAAACACTATTCCTGCATTGTAGCTGTTTTTGATCCAGAAATAATAAAAATGTAATTTATGTTGTTTATCTGAGGATGTATTTCATTTCAAGGCCTGGGAAGCACCAGAGGAGCGTATTTGCTAAAGGTTGGATGCAAAGTATTCCTTTTAAAAACCCAAAATAATGCATAATAGTGTTTTCTGTCACATATATGAGAAACTTGAGCTAGAATAGTTCAATGTAGTTTCTTGATAAATTACTAAAACTTTAAATTTCCTCTATGATTATCCCCATGCTTCTTTATACTGCATGCATAACTATGGCTCAATGAATTTAAAACAGCTCCATGTTTATCACAGAAGACGGAGCTTTAAAACACATCATTTACAGCCTCCACAACTCCAAAGTGACTGCATACTGGGAAACATGGCAGACTGCTTTTCATGTGTTGACGTGTGCTTCTTAGAAATAACATTGATTCATGCAGCCATGTGTGTGACAGGCTCCTCTGAGATGGATGGGTGTGTGTTGAGGATGGGGGAGTGGGCTCCCCTTCACACTCACCCTTCTTCCTGGCCAGCTAGAGGGATCTGGGAGAGTTTGGAGAGGTTCTTGGCGTACTCTTCTTCTATCTTTATTCTGAGAGGGAAGTAGAGTTTGATTACCACACAGCTTTTCTGCAACTCAGTTTCCATGTGTATTTCCTGTGTTGTGCAACACGAGTGATGTGCATGAAAGTAGAAACAAAAAGGGGAAATGGTTTGTTTTAATTGAAACTGTATGGTTTTCATGGTAACCTGAGGTGAAGTGATAAAAAAAGAGAAAAAAAGTGATGGCAGATTAAAAAGCAGACACCTTTCTCGTACGAACTCAGCCATCTCTTTCTGCATCTGTTTCCCTTTCAGCTGTTTCTGCAGCAAGACCTCAAATCCAGTGATGCAGCCGTTGCCCTGGGGATCCTTCTTGTCACCCTAAGAGAAAAACACAGAAAGCATGCGAGAGAAGCATCAATGAAAAAAACAGAACTAAAGTAAAACACAGCATGAAGGTTTAAATATACAGATAACTGAAAGGTGAATTTCTGGTCACAAAAAAAAACGTTTAAAAACACATTTAAGAGCTCAGTTCTACACTTCAAACTATAGTAGGAAGTGTTGACACCTCAGTATCTTTATTTAAAACACAATATGAGGCTGCATTTGACTCCTTCAGTGTAACAGTAAACAGGCTACAAGGGCTGCTAGAAAAATAAATTTTATTTTTTTCAAACCAAATCTAGGTAGATAGATAGGTAGGCAGCTCAGCTGACTGCAGTCATTTCTCCCACTCGGCAGCAGGTCCACTGAGGTGCTGAAATAAATTGATTGTTTTTACATCTTTGGTAGAAACAGGTTTTAAACTAATTCTGTAATGTGTTGTTACTAGTTCAGTCTGAGGCTGCAAAAAACCGAACCAGTCCCTAATACCTGACAACTCTGTACCTGTTTGTCCTTGTTTGACCTTGCTAGCTAACGTGTTTACGTTAGCTTTGAGTGTGTGCACGTTAGCTCTCCGTTAACTACGGAAGCCCAAGGAGGATGTTTTTGGTGCAGATTAAAGGGGGAGAAAATCCAGATTTTCATCTAAATAAATCCCCATAAACAGCAAATTCAAATCAATCAATAAAATCAATTTATCGCCCAGCCCTACCGGTTACTCAGATTTACAGCTGATAAACTCACACTTCCTGACTCTGCTGTCCACTACTGAGCTGTTACCAGTGTGTCTATGCCTGAAGTGTGTTAGCACTCAAAGAGCACCTGGTAGAGATTACGCTGCGGGGGTGAGAGATGTCCAAACAGAGCAGCCAAGGCCAGCTGGCCCGCTGAGCTCCACCCGCTTATATGTACTGTATTATCCTGCAGAGCTGTGTGTGAGCTGGATCTTATCAAAGTCAGTGCTGATGCTCATTTTGCAGGCGACTCTGGAAAAGATCTGGTGATTTTCTGCATACTTTTGTTTTACTTTACTACCTAAATGTGCCTTTTAATGTTAATTTTGTTGGTTTTTATCTTAAAGATCTCTAATTAAAGAGATCTTTATTTAAAGGTGTCCTATTAAAAATATTATCTAAAAAAATTAAAGAGTTCTAGATTTAGAATAACTGGCTTTGTGAGATGAGAGTGATCTCCAGACAAACAGAAGGCAAAAACAAACAAAAAAAAAAAAAGTGTTGGACCACCACATGCTGCCAGAACAGCTTTGACACATCCCTCCACGCAGAAATCTGCTGGAGGTGTGAACCACAGTTCCTACACAAAATATCACTGATAACATTGAATGAGGATGAGTTTAATGATGTCAAGGGTCACTGCATTTGGATAATTTGGCCTTTTGTGGCCTGAAGGTAAAAAATTCTTATCCTGTACGATAACAGCTTAATTCACTCTGTTTGTGATTAATGAGTTTTCCCCCTGAAGTATGCATATAGTAATACTTTAGATAAGTAAATTAAAATAGCAACACTGCTATTATTAATTAATGGCTATAGTCTCATACATCCATTCAGCATTGTTTCCCAATGTTGCCGAAAACTTTTCATGTTTTATAACAACAAAATCAACACACATGGCTCCAAATTTTACATGGTATGCTACTAGGCTAAAAGAACAAAGCGTTTACAACCTGTTTGGGTAAACTTACCCAGAAGTAGTCGCAGTAGCTCCATTCGTTTGGTTTCAGCAGCTGTTGCTCCGGCATGCAGGCCGGTGACGGGAACGTCACAGAGTTAATCTGCACAGGAATATTTGGTTAATGTCACATGACCATGATGACCAACTTCATGACTCTGATGCTACTTTACATATAAATGTTAGAACTCCATGCATAGTTGTTGGTCTGAGTATTTACTGGGATTTTCACACACAACCATCTCTAGAAGAATGGGCGGACTGGTTGGAGATGATAGAAAGGCAACAGGAAGTCTAAGGTCTGCAGAATCTCTGAACACACATCACGTCCAGCCTTGAAGCAGATGGGCTCCAGCAGCCGCAGACCACACCGGGGGCCTCCTGTCAGCAAAGGACAGGAAACTGAATCCTGTCACAAAAAGGGGGTCTAACCCGGTACCAACAAGGAAGACCTGATAGAGTGATCGGTGAAGGTAGTCTGCATGCTGTTGCTTTAGCAACATTATTTCATCTCTGCAGCCAAAACAGAAAACAACAAAGTAAACATTTCCAATCAAGCTCAGATTGTTCCTTCCCTTTCCTCTGTCCTTAGGGACAGCTTAGACAACAGAGATTTTGTGGTTCTTAGCTTTTTGATGGGAGTTTCACATTCAGAGCTCCAGCACAACTCTACATTCACTTCGAGCAATCAGCAAAATGGATTCACAAATACTGCTTTTAATTATCCTGGTGCAGTTAATTGCCAACAGAAGTGATGCTAAATGTGCCGCCTGAAAGCCTTCCTGCTGGTAAGCTCAAGTGGACAGTACAGATCAGATTACACTTTAGTACGACTGTATGTCCTCTTGTGGGCTTTCCTGAAACTTTCACTCTGGTGATGAAGTAACTAAGCCAGCCGGCTTCAAATCATCTGAGATATGGGAATCTCACTGCTGCGTCCATAAGTCTCTACCTCCACATTTTAGCATAACAAATGCTCCTTTTCGGTGCTAATTCAAACCTTTACCTACTAAAGTTAATGCACATTTCACAATTTTAAAGCACAGACATTTAATTTAATTCAATGTTTATGAAATCTGGTTGGCTACTTTTTGCACAAACAAACAAACCTTCAACTTAACTTCTGCCTCGGTAAAGAAATAAAGAAGAATCAAGTCTTCAGTAACATTCATTCCAATTAACCTCTGGTGAGAAACAGCCTGCAAGGAAATATCACCAGTTTCTATTCAACTCTTCAGTGGGAACGGTGTCTAAAACCAAGTCCTCTCTTTTCAGGGTGAATTGATGAACATGGTTCTGCTGATGACTTTTCCAGAGTCAATGTTCAAACTGAAATGGCAGAGTAAGAATCCCAAGCCACTATTTGAAGCCTAAGTTGGCTTATGAAGCTTATAATTTGTTTGAGGGAAAGGATTCCTATTTAATCACCAGAGGTCCAGAGGTTGGCAGCTAATAGGGCTTTACCCTACAACTGACCCCCGCTTCCTCAGCTAAAGATGAGGCGGGGGTCAGGCAACTTCCAATAGTCTCCAATGAAAGGCTCCGTTTGTTTTCATTTATGCCCACACACACTTCTAAAACAACTAATGGCCTCTGTGACCGGTCCCATTGCCCCAAATGACCCTCAGACTGGAGGCTTGTAAGTTGGAAACTTTGACATAAGTCAGTTTCCAGCTTTTTCTTTCCTGATCTTTAGTGATCTCATAGATTTTCTGAACAATTTTTCTCATAAAATACTTTGGATATTTGCGAATTATGTTTGTTAGTCATAATCAAAGCAGGGCTGCACAATTAACCATAACTGACAAATGAACATGATCTCATTTCTAGTTAATGGTGATTCATGTATGTTTCTCTGCATTCAGATCAAGCTGCACTCAAATGAACACATATTTAATTGACAATAAATAAATAAATGATACAACTCTGCCTCTACTCTGCCTGAAGCCTCATTTATGCTACCTTTACGTGCATAAATAGGTCCATTTCAAATGTCACTGCCACATACTTCCCATTCAACCTTTATGTTGTCATGGCTGTTAGCCAATAGATACACCGGAGGGCAGTGCAGAGTTCACCGTCGAGTTCGGACGTCAGTTTCAGACAATGACAAACATGGTGGAGGAGATCCTGATGACGTTCATTTTTAGAAAAAAAACGAAGGCAGTGCAGTAGACAGTGGTGGTCTGTATGGGCATTAAAAACATTGCAGCTTCTTCTTCTCTGTTCCTTTCACTGGCTGCATATCAACTATACTGCTCAACACTGCCCCTGTAGTTTCTAGTGGTACTGCTCGATTTGCTGCAGTGGGGGACGTATCCGCATTAACCCTTGAAACAGACCAAATTATGCATGTTGGACTCAAAAGTTGGACGAAATGCTTCGTATCCATGTTTAGCGTAGGGCAGGAATCACCAGCTTCGGTCCTCAAGGGCCGGTGTCCTGCAAGTATTGGACACCTGATTCAAATATATGGGTCATTAACAGACATTTGTAGAAGTTGACAACAAGCTGTTGGAGATCAATTTTATTTTAATCAGGTGTTGCAGTAGAGAAACATTCAATACCTGCAGGATACAGTCCTAGCTAGAAGAAATCTCTAATGCAAGTCAAACTAAAACTCGGGTCCCAGGAGGTTAAAGCCCCCTTGCTAAACTATGGCAGATAACCTTATTTTGGCATCCCCAAAGACCTGGTAGAACAGTTTATTATCTAAAAAATGAAAATGTTTTGAACGTGTTACCATAATAACTGGCTTTGTGAGATGATAGTGACTCCAAACCATGTATATAAACGATGGACAGAGCGTCCGTGACGTCACCCGTAGGTTTCTGAAGAGCAAAAGTGAAGTTCGTTGGGCCGTTCCTAACATCGCCATCTTGGTAGCATCACGCCTGCTGTCGCTCCCGGAAAATACAAAAACGGGCAAAGTGGCGGAGCTGAGAGGGGGGCTGTGAAGGTGGGGGTAGATGATTCACGTCTATCAAACTCCGAGAGCTAACCATGCATGCAGAACCATGCAGGAATCTGCTGGAGGTGTGAATATATCACTGATGGTCCATAACATTGAATTAGGATGAGATTCACTGATTTTAAGGGACAGTTTGGTCCATCTTTTGCATCGGTTTTGCACGTAGTTTGGTCAATTTTTCGCTAGTTTAGCCATCCGTCGCTTGATGCAGAAGATGGAGTAATGCCACCAGAAATCACAGGGGCAGTGCTGAGCAGAATAGCTGACATGCAACCAGAGAAATAAACAAACCAGAGAAGAAGAAGAGGATCAGCAGGGAAAAAAAGCAGGAGAATGAAGACGAGCACAACAACTGTAGAAATTGCACGAGCTTTTGAAGAAAGACTAAACGCAAGTGTTTAGGGTGTGTTGGGCAGTTGGAAACAACATTACAGCGAAACATTATCGCTGCCAAAAGGTGTCTGAAACTGACGTCGGCTTGTGTGAGTGAACTCCGAACTCAGCACTGCCCACAATGGAGGAATTGACTTTACAACCATGGCAACATAAAAGACGAATGGAAGTATGAAGACGGATGTTGCTATTTACGTACATAAGGGAGCATCAGGGATAAGCATATGGGAGCACGTAAGTAAAAGTCAGTCAGGTCCCATCCTGACCCAGTAAAAGTCTGAACATAGCCTATAACCTCCAAGCAGCAGTTGACCAAGCACATGGCCAAAAAGGATGCAGGGACTTGATAAATGGGATGCTGGATGGGATAATGTCACTTTGTGTCGGTACGCTAGCAACTGAAAACAAGCACCAAACACCCTTCTTTAGGGAAAACAGATGGGAAACACAAAGGAAGACGCTATGAGGAGAACTGGATAAGCACACAGTATGAAATAAATCTAAAGCTCATACACGCTGTGAGGTCTGGGGTGACTTCGTGTTAGTTAGTTTCAGTCAGTTGCCGTACTTACAGTAACCGTTGACTCCTTGTTCTGCTTCCTGGTGGGCGATGTTGATCCCGGGCTCTGCAGGGAGAAGAAGGAAGCTCCGTCAAAACCTTGGTCCTCTGTGTCAGACATGACGGCTACGCATACACACACTGCCACTCAAACACACACCCAAACACTGTTGTTTTCCTAGTGAGAGCCGTTAGCATCTGACTGGTGCGCTCTCAGCTCCTGCTGCTGCTGGTGTGTTTGTTTGTGTGTGTCTGTGTGTCTGTGTGTGTGTGCGTGTGTGTGTGTGTGTTGCTGTGCAGAGTAGAAAGGATAGTTCTGCAGAGCAAAGCAAAGCAGGATTTGCTTTTTCTCTTTGTGTGCGACCATGAATCTCTGTCAACATTTAAGCTTATACATGGAATAAAACAGCAAGGTGAGAGAGAAAAATAATGAATAGGAACTTCAACACTTGGTTTCTGCTATAAATAAGCAAATAAATAAAATAAAAATAAAAAGAAATACAGAGAAGTACATTTTGAATCTGAGCCACATGAGTATGTTTGCATTCATAAAAGTGTAGAAAAGCAGGGTAGTATACAGAGAGTAAGTTGTGGGTGGATCTGGTATCATTTTATCCTGACTGCCTGGCTAATTATGATCATATACTGTAGGAGGGATTAATCAGCTTAACTTCCATCAGCCTCTCCATTTATAATGAGATGGGAATAGAGGCAGTTTGATCGGGTGAGATGTGGAAAAATGACATCATATGCCATTATTATATCTGTAATTAATCTTCATGACTGTAAGGATGTAAGAGGAAGTGAACTGCTGAGTCCAATGTTTGCTGGGCTTCTTCTGAAATGGTCATTTTCCTCTTAGAGTTAAGTAACAAAAAATACAACTTTAAATCTTGCACCAATGAATGAATTAATTAATTAATTTCAACTTGTCGAATTATTTTAGGTATTTACAGTCACCATCTACTTTTTACCTTGCTAGTACCGGGTTGGACACCTTTTTCTTCCAGAACTGGTATTCTTGTATTGTCTGTTATAAATTCAACAAGGTGTTAGAAACATTCCTCAGAGGTTTTGCTCCATATCAACATGACAGCATCACACAGGTGCTGCAGGTTTGTCGGCTGCATCCATGATGAGAATCTCTTGTTCCACCACATCCCAAAGCTGCTCTACTGGACTGAGATCTGGTGGCTGTGGAGGCCGTTGGAGTCCAGTGAACTCATTGTCATGTTCTAGAAAGCAGGTGGAGATGATCTGAGCTTTGTGACATGGTGCATTATCCTGCTGGAAGTAGCATCAGAAGATGCTCCACTGTAGTCATAAAGAGATGGACATGGTCAGCAACAATACTCAGGTAGACTGTGGTGGTTAAACCAGGCGACGTTGGCCCAAAGTGTACCAAGAAAATACCCCCCCACCATTACACCAGCAGCAGCCTGAAGCGTTGATCCAAGGCAGGATGGATCCATGTTTTCATGATGTTTTCAGCAGATTCTGAGCCTAGCATCTGAATGTGGAGCTGAAATGGAGACTCATCAGACCAGCAACGTTTCTCCATCTTCTATTGTCCAGTGTTGGTGAGTGTGTGTGAATTGTAGCCTCAGTTTCCTGTTCTTAGCTGGCAGGAGACACCCGGTGTGGTCTTCTGCTGCTGTAGCCCATCTGCTTTAAGGTTGGACGTGTTGTGTGTTCAGAGATGCTGTTCTGCAGACCTTGGTTGGAACCAGTGCTTATTGGACTTCCTGTTGTCTTTCTATCATCTCCAACCAGTCTGCCCATTCTCCTCTGACCTCTGACATCAACAGACATTTTGTTCCAGACAATTGCGTTGATGGTTGTGTGTTGATATAATAACAATAGATTAGATTTATATAGCACATTCAAGACACCCAAAGCGCTTCACATTTTGTCCATTATTCATTCCTCTGTGATGTTAAGCTACATGTGTGGCCACAGGTGCCTCAGGGCAGACTGATGGAAACGTGGCAGCCTATACACGCCTCTGACATTCATCCACATTCATACACCAGCGATGCTGATAATCGAAACAAGGAGGGTGAAGTGTCTTGCCCAAGGACACAACAACAGATGACCAGGGGAGTGGGAATCGAACCGTCAAGTTAGATTTGTAACCAGCTATGCAAACTTGAAAGTTTTGGTTCACTCTCACTTGTAGTTAGATAAATTTGACTTATTTACTACTTCAGAACTACATATTTAGAGGAACACAAGAAAGAAATCAGTGCCCAATTTGCTCCCTATATTTCAAATGCATCTTGTGTGGCTGCATATGTGTGTCAAGAACCCCTCAGGCCTTAATGAATTAAAAAACATGGTCATATTTGTATGTAGAAATGTTATGAAATGCTAGACAGGTATACCTGGGGCTCTATACTGCTCTTCCTAACCAGACTGTTGTGTGAAAACTCTCCACGATGCAGGGGACTTCCACTGGAGTGAAATCCATTCACTGGAAACGCAAAGGAGAGAGAGAGAAAGACAAAGCAAGAAAATGTCATTCTGCTTCCTGTGATAAGCAGTAAATTAATCAAAGTTCAATAGAACTATCTTAATGAGCTTAAAGAGACAGTAATAAACTGAAGTTTTGATGAAAACTAGCATAATGTTAAACGAAGCTGCTCAGCTAGCTAGATTACACTAGTACATTATGCTAGTTTTAATTTCCATAACTAAGTTAGCATGGAAATTCAATGTTAAATTCCAGTGACAAGTTTTACTTTTACTGTAGAATATTTACAAAACAAAAAGTGGCATAATAAAAGCTAGCCTAAAAGTTGCTACAACTAGCCTGAAATATGGTACAGCTAGCATATCACATCAGCTAGCATGAAACATGCTATAGCTAGGACATTACTAGCAATTTAGCTGGCTCGCATGCACATTTCACCTGTAAGCTGAAACCATACATTAATTAATAAATGAGTAAAACTTAGTAATAGTCATCCAGTTTTAAATGTGCAATTACACAAACCTACAGTAACTAACCCTTTCTGGTGATTTGTCATTGGCTTGGCATTAAGTAATATGAGGCATATTGTATTTACAAAACTGGTGACAGAAAAAAAATCATAACCACAAATTACAAAAACGTAGGAGTGAGACAAAACTTGTGGCCATTTGTTACTCATTTGTAAAAATATGACAGTTTAATTATAGGAACAAGATAGTTAAAGTTGTGGCCACATGCTGAATATATGAAGGGAGTGATAATAATACTGTGGACGTTCCATATTTCTATGTAAAATAATATAAAAACATATTTCTTGTTTGAAATTAAATTTAAAAGCATCTTCATTTATTATCCCTATAAAGCATTTTGGTTAAACGTTAAGCCAGTACTCATCAAAATCAGTGTTAGCAATCTAGTTTACCCTTCAATCTGAATTTTTAAGAGAACACTGACACCCCAGGGGGTCCCCAAAAGGGTCTTTTGACCATACAAAACTTGTATGTTTGTTAAAACTAAGGACATTTCATTTAATTTATTTGTCATTTAGATATTCTGAACACATTGAACCAGTGGTTTGGGAGCCCAAAAATACTCATTTTTTAAAACCGGGTCCAAAGGTGGATAACTGAGGGTCACCAAATTAAAACCTAAACCAATATTTTAAAACATATATCCTTAGTCAAAAATACAAAAGCTACTTAGTAGGCTACATCTTGAGCATTAAGTTAATTTTGGTCCATGTACTGTGTGGTTTAGTGAGGTCAGTGAGGTGGTGGAGCTGCGTCTGTCCTGGTAAACTTGATTTTCCTGCACTGATGAAGCATCCCTATTTAAAAATGAATAAATAAATAAAGTAAGGTAATATGTTGATTATTGCATTTACTTTAAGGACTCAACCAGAATGGGTCATTGTGATGATAAGCTAGCTAATAAAAGCATAGAGCCAAGCATGGTTTCATCACAAGCGAGACGGGAGGTCCACAGCTTTTTTGGTAGTTACATGAAGGGGGTCCTCAAGAAATATAGGATGGGAACCACTGAGCCAGACAACAGGTCTGAGCTCATTTTGCATTGGAATAATTTTCAAACTGTAAAGCTACAACTGTATTTTTTTAAAGTCTTTTTTACAGAAAAGACTGTGAAAGCTACACCGAAGTTCAGAGGCATATTAGTGGAAATTATTGTAGTTTTTGTGGTTTAACACATTTTAATTTAAACATTTAATTTAAAATGCATCCACTTAATAATACAATTGTTTTCTGTGCAGTTTGACATGCTTCACGTTGCTGTTCACACGTAAACTAAATGAATGAAGACTACTTCCAGTGAGTGGAAACATCTAAGAAACCTTACTGGTTCTGTCTGTTTGTCTGCCTTCAGGATCAGGGCCAAAACAGAGACAGAGGAGGTCTTATTTCTGCTGCTGAGGCCACAGATAAAGTTAGTTACAGGAAGTGTCTGTGTGTGGTGAGCATGAGCGGGTGCTTTGTGCCACTGTGGAATTTTAGAAGAATTCCCAGCCCTGGGGCACAAACACTTCAGGAAGTTGAAATAAAAGAAGCTGAGACGCAGAGGAACAAATGAGGTACCTGCTGGCAGAGAGTTCTTGTGTCGGATGGAGTTCTTGGGGGTCCCGGGTGCACTGGATGGTCTCTCCCATGTTGTCTCTGATTAAGTGTGTCAGAATGAAAGAGAAGAAGAAAGACGTTAGGAAATAACTGGAACTATTTGTGGGCAGTAATAAGAAGAAGTGATTCTATCCACAGATGCAAACTTGGCATTTGTCACAGTTGTCACTTAAAATAAGAGGAAAAAAAGATTTTCTTCACCTTTTTGCTTTTGTTTTCTTGCCTTTTTCTTTTCCTTTATCAAATTTAGGAAAATTTTTCTCAGTTCAAGTTGTTTTTAAACATTGTGATGCTGTTTAAATTATGTTTAATTCAGAGACCTGCAAGGATACATATCAAACAATAGTTGCTTAAAACATGTATCTACAGGCACCTATAGAATCAAATTATTTTAAAGTGAATTATGTTTTCATGACCTGGCAATTTGGACAGTTGGGTGTAAAAGTAAATCAAACAAAAATTATTTGCAAATATATACATTTAATTACTGTGCAATCTGACAACTGTTTGTACTGCAAAAGGCTTCCACCATGGGGCAGAAGACAAGTCAGATTGTATGCATTCAATTAAGATAGGCATGATGTTAAAGAGTTGAAAATTATTTTCATATATTTTCTGTTTACACTTTTTGGTTCTGGTATGAAATCAGGGTTCCATGACAGTGGACCTTAAGTTCGCTTGAGTCAAGCTAACCCCTAACACAGCAATATTACCCACAGGCCTGTACATACTATCGTCCTCCAACAAACCAACCATTCCATAGCTAGCTGGAAATTATCACCCATAGATATCAGAATTAGCAGAACTTAGGCTGCAAATTGCAAATTGCTGCTGAAAACAGGAAGTTTTGTAGTTTAACATTTTCTTAACTAAAGCCACAAGGTAGCAAAAAATATTGTGTATTTGGAGTGTATGTTAGTGGTTTTACATTAAAGCAGTTTGGTTTGGTTGGCTGTTTGCCTGATAGTGTGATTTTGTTCAGTCTTCAGTCTTAGATTTCTTTTTCTTTTTTTTTTCTTTTTTTTGCTGATTGTTTTAATCATCAGTGTTTAGCTAATTGGTTAAAAACACATTTTTGGGATGGATGTAATTATTTCTGCTTTACTGACTTTTTCTTTTTGTTTTCTTATAGTTTTTCAGTTAGCAAAACTAGCTATCATGGCTACATGTGCCAAAAGGTGATGGTTCAGTCTAATTTTTTAATTCTCTTTTTAGTCGAGGGGACAATTGTTTGATTAAATTTCTCCATGTTTTAGCTAGACTTGGTATTCTGGTGGCTAACATTAATATTATACCATGACTCAAGCAGCTCACTCTTTTCCCATGGTCTCAGTATAATAATACATTTTTTAACATCAGACTTCTCTGCTTTTCTAATCCCCTCAGACTTGTTTTATATTTTTTTTAAGAAATAGAGCAACTAGTGTCAAATCTAGTGGGTCTTAAAATAAACAAAAGTGATTTATTGCCTAAATGGCTTAGGTTTCTGTATCAGAAACATCACTGGTAATCTATTAAAACCACTGTAATATTACTAACTTTACATTTGGATTTTGCTAAAAAGATAATGTAATTCTGTCAAATAAAATCACTTATAAACAAATAAATTAAATAATACATGACACTCTAGCATTTATTTAATGGCATACTGTCTTCAACCCTAGAAGCCCTGTGCCTATTTTTTAGGCCTCACTTTGAAAATCATGTAAGTATATCTTTGCAACCACAAACGTTGTAGTAAAAGGAGCTTTTGTAAGATTTGTTAAGATGTGTAAATATTAGTATATGTTACTGGTGAAGATAAATGAAGATGGAACATTCTACAAATAAAAAAAATTCAGGCTTGCATAAAAACACACACTTCCAGGATGAATATAAATCTCTCTTTGGAATGAAGAGGCTGTAACTCTAAACCGCTATCAGATCATAGTACAAAATGTTAACATTACCTACGCAAAGGCAAACTCTGGTAAAGTGAAACAGAACAAAACTAGAAGCACTCGGGGAGCGAATCTCCGCCAAGCCATAACGTCACCTGAGATAAACCCCAAAAGATCCAACCATCCACCCAGTGACCCCTATATTTCTAACCAACTGGATCACCAGATCCATAATTCAGGTCAAACAATGTCGGATTATAACATCTTCCATGATTTCATCTTGTATTTTGTTGGGGCTTATTTGCCAATGGTTCTGAGCATTATCTGAAGAGTTAGAAGCTGTGATGGCAAAATGATCCCTATCGCCACATAGTAGAGAAGCTTTAAAAAAAAGTCCTGGGTCCAGACATTGTTCTGGATCACCCCAAAATATAATAACTTGTTCCTTATTCCATTATTCCTGAAAATCTGATCAAAATCTGTCCATAACTTTTTGAGATATGTTGCTAACAGACTGATAGCCAGACAGACAAACCAATAGTACCAAGCTAGGAGTAGACATCCTTGACCAGAGGAGGATCTGAAATACAAGCCAAAGTAACCCCACATGCTTTATAATTTATTGAAGCTTTGTCTACTTGTAAATGATATTAAAAAATAAAAATAAAAACCTTTGTAAACGCCACTTTTATCATTTTAATGCTGCGTTGGCCGGGCGGACGGACTGTGCCGACAAAATCATCTCTCAATTAGCAGAGCAAATTGTCTGTGCACTTTTTTCTGACTGGGCATAAATGTCTGCAGAAAGGTCCATGAAAGCCCTCGCAGACACGGGTGGATGAAAAAACTCATGTTGCGTGGACCTCTGCCAACATGTGGACACTAAACCTTGAATGAGTCTGCATCTGGTTCTAAAATAAATGGGTCACATTACCCCTACTCTGGCAGGACATTAAGCCTATTTAAAAAATATGCTTTCAGATTCTTGAACTGATTACACTTCCAGAAATGTTGGTATGAACCTATAAACTATCGGCTGGATGATACAAAAGCCTGACCAACAAAGACCCTGATAAAGAATAGCTCTTATATACTCTCCAATGTCCATTCACCACAGCACTGGGCTCAGTTCGCTCCTAACTGTGAGTGTAGAGAGAAGACAGTGACATGTAAGGAGAACTTATCTAATTAGAGTTTTTTGGCTGGCTCTGCTCTGTTTGGCACTGCTTAGCAGGGAAAAAGACTGAGCCAAGCCCATCAGCTCAAGTGACACGGATGGAGGGGATAACCGGCAGCCAGAGGCTGTACTCACAGGTCCTGTATGTACGTAATACCAGATCTAAATACAGAAAAATATCTTCTTACAAAAAAATAACCCATATTTCTAGTCTAATATAACAGCTTTTTATATTTATAACAAGCTGTTGGGTGTGAAATCTGACATATTTTTTAAATGTTTACCCCAAAGTGGAAGAAGTTGAGTTTCTAAGCAACTGGATCTGCAAATGCAAATCAGAGATCATTTCGTCAAGCAGTTTCTTTCACAAGTGGAAAATGAGAGCTGGCACGTGCCAGACTCCTTCCTCCAGATACAGTAAAAGTGATGCAGCAGCAGCAGGAGTGATTCTCATCAGACGCCTTGTGACGGAGCAGCAGATGTCTGAAAAGCTGTCAGTCATCCTAAATTTGCTTCGCATTCTTGACAAAGGAGTGAAAACTCGCGTTGGCTCAGTTCAGGCACATTTACTAGTTTGTGGAATAGCTAATCTGCCACTTTCAGGCTAAATGGAGCTTAATGATGTGAATCTATGAGATCAATAGAATGAAGCATCTAAGGGTTTGATCTGCACATGAATCGGCGTGTTTAGATGAAGATGCTGGTTTCTTTCTCTAAACTCAGCCAAGCTGTAACAGGTGTGTGTGAGTAAATGTGTGTTTGAAAATAAGTCCCCAGCAGGTCTGAAAACCAAACTAATCCTGCATCAGCTTTTAGATTCAGAGAAGGAGAAATGGCCTAGTTAGCTTTGACAGAGCTTATGTTTTATTCACAGCCATATGACACAGGTCCCTGTTGCATTAGCTACTTCCTATCTTTGAGTTTTAATCAAAGCAGTCCACCACAATCTACGTTTATTACAAGAAATAATAATAATAATGATAACAATAATAATATTTACTTTATTCATCCTGGCTGGGAGATTTTGCTCTGCATTTTACCCATCTCTAGATGTACCATATATGTATATATATAGATATATATATATAGATAGATAGATATATATGCGAAAAGACCGGAAGCAATCAGCGCTCTCATTGGTTGGTTTGATTCGTCAACATCCAACCAGATAGTAGTGTAGAGACGGGGACAAAAATCTGCAACTTCAGAGTCCTGCACGCAGTTTTTCACTTTGCACCCGTGAAAAGATGTTTCCCAAAGCATTTCCATTTTTCTTTTCAAATAGAAATCTTTTCACAACCATGCAAATCCTTTTCTACACATACACATTCAACTTGAATTTTTCAGGCAGGTTTTTTTTTTTCAGGACAAAACTTCATTCATAAATACAAACTGCAAAATTATATGCACATATTAATTTAAAGTTGCAAAATATACTGAGCCCATTCATAATGAGAGAACAACAAACATCACAACCTGGTGGAGGAAAGTGATGTTTTCGTCTGTACATGGGAGTTTCATCCAGATTAGTACCGCTTCATTTAAAATCCTGCAGCCAGTAACCCATTCTACATGAATTCTCAGGTGTAGCACCTTACCATCATCCCACTCATCGATCTGACACGCTGTAAATGCAGCCATCTTTACTTTGGCTCACATACAGCCTAAACTGTCCTTTAGATCTAACCCACGGTCAGCCAGAAGCACATCAGCTGGAAAAGTTTCTGCAAAGTTCACTGTTCTGGGATACAACATATTCACTGAAAGGGAGGATGAAAATCTGCTGGTTAATTTCCTTTTTGTGCGTTGATCATGAAGCTGCTGCTGCAGCTGAGGACTCAGGTGGAGGAGGAAGAGTTTAAGATAAAATACTTGTCAGAAATTCTGTATAAGACAAAGATTAAAAAGACGAGTGCCACTGTTAACCAATGCAAACAGTCCACGTGTGCACCCAAAGATTGCAGTTTCACCCACAATTCTGTGTTGATGATGTCAGTGTGTATTTTCTATTAATTAAGTTTGAATAAAAACCTCTTTGGGCAGATTTTATGACATTAATAAGCTTTTTTTAATGTAACCGTCTATTAAAAGGTACCTGGAACATGATGTTGTGTGTGTGGTTAATCTACAGTGTGTGTGCTGTCCATGTCCAGGACATGCACTGACACACCACAGCACCCTGCACTGATGAACTGCTGCAACACAGGAAGGAAAACCTAGAAAAAAAGAACAAATACAAGGACACACAGCCCTCGCCCACGCACACTGCTCTGTTACTATGGCGATGCCAACAACAAAAACGCATACACAGAACAGCGGCTGAACTTTAGCTTAACAAAAGAAAAGTCCAGTAAAAACAGCAGCACCACTATAAATATCGATTGTTTGATGAGAAAGGTTATCAGATGGGTGTGTTCGGAAACAAATGCTGTGGTGGAGATCTGAAACACACACTGTGTGTGTTCAGACTTAGCTTTGATCTGGCAGTCATTGCAGTGAAGACAGAAAAATATGTCCAGCAGGGTTTTCCATGCTATCAGAGGCTAATTTTATGACACCATAGCAACTATGCTAATTTCTTTATGAGCCATCACACAGCTCCTGTTGAAGTGTGCAAAAATGTATGAAATTTTAATCTCTTTGGGACTCTTTTGTTCAAGGATGCCACTCTTGTCACTTTTTTGAACCTCCAAACACACCTAGAAGAAAACAAGACAAGCGATCTCACTGGAGTAACACAGAGTCTACGTTTTCATTATTAATGCATCTGATGGTGACAGATTCAACTCAGTCAGAAGAGTCTCACAAATCCTGTTTGCAGCTTTTTGATAGAGAAGGAATGGAGGTAGAGGAGGAGCGACTGGCTTGGTCTCGTGTCTGGGTGGAGCCCCCAGCTAATTTTAGATCCCCTCTCTCATCTCTCATGGCCACAAGTTGACCGCTGCAACCATCAGAGACATACATGATGTGAAGAGCCCCGATGTGAAGCTGCTTACACTCAGAACTGACTGCAAGGCCATGATTCCAGTTGTCTGAGGGAAACAGGTGCACATGTTTACTGAAGTGAATGCAAGAACTGCGACTGGTACTCGGATGTGACTTAGAAATTAAAGGACCAGGGGAGAGGTGAAACATTTCACAACAAGCTATTTCCATTTAGGTAAGTTCACTCGAAAGGATTCAAAGTGAAAGACATAAACTCTGTTCTCAGATCCAAATTCCCAGTACCAGGTTGGACCTCTTTTTCCTCCAGAACTGCTTTAATTTGTGGTGTCCTAGATTGAACAAGGTGGTGGAAACCTTCCTCAGAGGTTTTCTCCATATTGACATGACAGCATCACACAGTTGCTGCAGGTTTGTCGGCTGCATCCATGATGAGAATCTCCCGTTCCACCACATCCCAAAGCTGCTCTACTGGACTGAGATCTGGTTGCTGTGGAGGCCGTTGGAGTCCAGTGAACTCATTAAGTTCTTCTACACTGGCAGGGTTGCATCTCAGTGCCGGTTCCTAAACCTAAATCGGAGCCAGCCAATGCATTCAGACAAAAAGGAAGTTGGTTCGGATCCTGAAAAGTCAGTTCTCAGAACCAAAACACAGCGGTTCTTCTTCACAAACAGCATCAGTGGGCAAAGGCTGGGTTCACCTTAAACCCAGACCCCAGTATTACTTATTCTTCAATAAAGTTTAAAAAAAATGACTGAATGATCAATAGGCTTAAGAAAACGAAGAAGGAATACCAGGACAGGAGAAAACAGAGGGGTGGGTATGAGTGGAGCTGGACACGGTGCTACATGTCCATCTTTCCAGCTATTGCAGTACCACCGAAGAAGATGAACAAGTATCGTCTCCAACCTCTGGGTCTACCACAGATTAATACAGCAGATTTACTGCAAACCATCCACTGAAAACAGAGTTTAGATCGGCTAACTGAGGTTGATCAAACTCTAGAATTTATTCAGAGTAAAACATGAATGCTGTCGTGTTGCTATGTGACCTGGAAGCTGATTGTAAAGCAAATGCTGTTGTGACTTATAAGTTAATTTATTAATATGTTAAGTCAAAGGTTTTAAAAGGATTTAATTTGAATATGATTTCATGAGTAAAATATTGTATTTCAGAATTTTAAATAAGTTTTATAAGCTCAGATGCTTTTGTTATGAAAACATCATTACCCATGATACATTTGGACTGAGAAAGCCATTAGCGTGAAAAGAGAAACAAAATGACGTGAAGCTGTTGATAGCAATAGTTTTTCCTGTAACATGCTTCTTCTCTAAAGTTGATATTTCAACTGCAAGCCAGAGTAACACCTCATCCTTTTTTGATGTATTTCAGTTTAGAAAGTAGTATTGGTTCCATATAATGTCCTAAAAATGGGTCCTTCAGATAAGGAGATATTAAATAAAGATGCAAAAATAGCAAAAATAAATAAATAAATAAATACTAGTCAACCATTCACTGAATACCTCCAACCCCTTTGGTGTTGTTAAATTGTTAGCCCGAATGAAGCACATTTGCGAGGGTTTCACAGAATGACTTTGCAGAACAGCTCTTAATGTTTCCTAGTGTGACAATTAAATACAACTCTGTTTTCAGCTCTGTCCACGAATCTGTGGTAAGAGACAGCTTTCAACACTAAGAGTGCCCTCACACCAGGATAGTCCGGGGCTGACTCAGTTTGACTGGGTGGAGAGAACTTTTCTCATCTGTGTTTGGTTTGCTAACACAGTGCGCTACTGAAGCGGATCAAGTCGTCTAGACCATGTCATGTAGTTACAACAGCTGCTTGCTAATATTCCCCAATATGACCGCTGACAAAGAAGAAAGAAGAATAATATTTGGCTCATTGATTGGCCAGAACTGAAACCAGCTTGTTCGCCGCATGTAAACAATGGAAATTTAATTTATCAGTCTTGGGATTTCTGTTTTAACTATTATGTTTTCACCAGAATCTGTCCAGCATGAGTGGAAGCAAATTATCAAGCATGTCCTACACCGGATGATGTCCTACATCACATCATATCCTACACCACATCATGTCCTACACCACATCGCATCCTACACCACATCATGTCCTATATCATAACATGTCCTATATCATAACATGTCCTACACCACATGATGTCCTACATCACATCATGTCCTATATCAAAACATGTCCTACACCACATCATGTCCTACACCATATCATGTCCTACATCATAACATGTCCTACACCACATCATGTCCTACACGACAGCATGTCCTATATCATAACATGTCCTATATCATAACATGTCCTATATCATAACATGTCCTACACCACATGATGTCCTACATCACATCATGTCCTATATCAAAACATGTCCTACACCACATCATGTCCTACACCACATCATGTCCTATATCATAACATGTCCTATATCATAACATGTCCTACACCACATCATGTCCTACACCACATCATGTCTTACACCACATCATGCCCTATATCATAACATGTCCTATATCATAACATGTCCTACACCACATCATGTTCTACACCACATCATGTCCTATATCATAACATGTCCTATATCATAACATGTCCTACACCACATCATGTCCTATATCATAACATGCCCTACACCACATTATGTCCTATATCATAACATGTCCTACATCACATCACGTCCTATATCATGACATGTCCTACACCACATCATGTCCTACATCACATCATGTCCTACACCACATCATGTCCTATATCATAACATGTCCTACACCACATCATGTCCTATATCATAACATGTCCTACATCACATCATGTCCTACACCACATCATGTCCTACATCATATCATGTCCTACACCACATCATGTCTACATGACATCATGTCCTATATCATATCATGTCCTACACCACATGATGTCCTTCATCACATCATGTCCTACACTACATCCTGTCCTACATCACATCATGTCCTATATCATAACATGTCCTACATCACATCATGTACTATATCATAACATGTCCTACATCACATCATGTCCTACACCACATCATGTCCTATATCATAACATGTCCTACATCACATCATGTACTATATCATAACATCTCCTACATCACATCATGTCCTACACCACATCATGTCCTATATCATAACATGTCCTATATCATAACATGTCCTACACCACATCCTGTCCTACATCACATCATGTCTACATGACATCATGTCCTATATCATATCATGTCCTACACCACATGATGTCCTTCATCACATCATGTCCTATATCATAACATGTCCTATATCATAACATGTCCTACACCACATCATGTCCTACACCACATCATGTCCTATATCATAACATGTCCTATATCACATCATGTCCTACACCACATCCTGTCCTACACCACATCATGTCCTACACCACATTATGTCCTACACCACATCATGTCTACATGACATCATGTCCTATATCATATCATGTCCTACACCACATCATGTCCTTCATCACATCATGTCCTATATCATAACATGTCCTATATCATAACATGTCCTACACCACATCATGTCCTACACCACATCATGTCCTATATCATAACATGTCCTATATCATAACATGTCCTACACCACATCATGTCCTATATCATAACATGCCCTACACCACATTATGTCCTATATCATAACATGTCCTACATCACATCACGTCCTATATCATGACATGTCCTACACCACATCATGTCCTACATCACATCATGTCCTACACCATATCATGTCCTACATCATATCATGTCCTACACCACATCATGTCTACATGACATCATGTCCTATATCATATCATGTCCTACACCACATGATGTCCTTCATCACATCATGTCCTACACTACATCCTGTCCTACACCACATCATGTCCTACATCACATCATGTCCTGTATCATAACATGTCCTACATCACATCATATACTATATCATAACATGTCCTACATCACATCATGTCGTACACCACATCATGTCCTATATCATAACATGTCCTACATCACATCATGTACTATATCATAACATCTCCTACATCACATCATGTCCTACACCACATCATGTCCTATATCATAACATGTCCTATATCATAACATGTCCTACACCACATGATGTCCTACATCACATCATGTCTACATGACATCATGTCCTATATCATATCATGTCCTACACCACATGATGTCCTTCATCACATCATGTCCTACACCACATCATGTCCTACACCACATCATGTCCTATATCATATCATGTTCTATATCATATCATGTCCTACACCACATCATGTCCTACACCACATCATGTCCTACATCACATCATGTCCTACATCATATCATGTCCTACACCACATCATGTCCTACACCAGAGGTCCCCAACCCTGGTCCTCAAGGCCCACTATCCTGCAGGTCTTAGATGTCTCCCTGCTGCAACACACCTGATTCAAATGAATGGCTCAGTTGCAGACTTGTGCAGAGCCTGTCAGAGAGCCGTTTAATTTGAATCAGGTGTGTTGCAGCAGGGAGACATCTAAGACCTGCAGGATAGTGGGCCTTGAGGACCAGGGTTGGGGACCTCTGTCCTACACCACATCATGTCTACATGACATCATGTCCTATATCATATCATGTCCTACACCACATCATGTCCTTCATCACATCATGTCCTACACCACATCCTGTCCTACACCACATCATGTCCTACATCACATCATGTCCTACACCACATCATGTCTACATGACATCATGTCCTATATCATATCATGTCCTACACCACATCATGTTCTACACCACATCATGTCCTACATCACGTCATGTCCTACACCACATCCTGTCCTACACCACATCATGTCCTACATCACATCATGTCCTACACCACATCATGTCCTACACCACATCATGTCTACATGACATCATGTCCTATATCATATCATGTCCTACACCACATCATGTTCTACACCACATCATGCCCTACATCACATCATGTCCTACACCACATCATGCCCTACACCACATCATGTCTACATGACATCATGTCCTATATCAGATCATGTCCTACACCACATCATGTTCTACACCACACCACGTCCTACATCTCATCACTCTTTGCCCAACCTCCACTAACCCAAGCACATGCACCCCTTACAAAGAAAAATATGAAGAAATGACTCAGTTTATTGGCTGCTACTTTGTTAACTGTAGTTAAAACCATGTCAGTGGTGCTAAAAGTTTTTAGCCTCGCTGTGCCCCCCCATCATGATTTTGGGCCCCCGTATGGGGGATCAACCACTGGGTTAACTTGATGGTCTGTTTGCTCTTGCACTGTCTGAGCACCAGAGCTTACTTCCAAGCTAACTGAGACCCCCAGTTTTCAAGTGGATCAGAGTGTGCTTGTTTGGTTCGCACCGGAGTCTGACTGGTGGGCGCTGCGTTCTATTTAATTCTCACCTTTATTACATTGTCAAGCCAAAAGCACACAAAAGTTGCCAAGTCCAGATATTAGTATCATCAGTCAGGTTTTACAATGCGGTCACTCAGGGACAGTAAAAGCAGGCAAAGCTGCAATGTCTGCAAAACAGAGAGAAGTATTAAACTGTCTCCCTGATAATATGTGTGTGGGTGGTGACTGTGTTCATAGAAACAAGGCACTATCAGCAGCATCAGCCCTAGGCTTCGATAAATGCCGTCTCTCTCTGGTACCATCACTAACCCTGGATACTGAGTAAACATTTAACTAACACTAAATGAAGCTCTGGTTGCTATCTGAAGAATATTGATATGAGCTGATCTGGCTATTTATAAAAAAATAAATTTAGACTCTTGAGATTTCTACTTGAGATTTTCAGCTCTCTATCTGCATTAGACTAACATTAGCACATTAACTATTTAATATGCTATGGTGGAGTAATGTTTTGAGGATTTCAACATTAAAAACAAATAAAGAAATAAATATTAACTTAAGTAAAGGTGAAGGAAGAAGTCATTTTTAAGATGCATCACAATGTGGACGATTCTGAATCAATGAACAGATGTTAAGATATTGATTCTTTAACTGTTAATAACACTATGTTGAGGATTACAAAAGTAGGATCTAGAAATTGCAGATATGCAGCATCAGAACTGTCTGTGGCGTGCACGTAACAGCTGACCATGGGATCTACCTTCCGCATTAAAAGCTAGCATGTGGAAGTACTTCGGCTTCTGTGGGTGGCTTTGTTTCCTCGGAAGGTCTGGTTTGTTTAGGGGGTTGTGAATGAAAAAATTGATGCAGATCAAAGAAGTGAACTCTGGTCCACCTACAAAGGTTAGCTTCAAGTGAACCAAATACAGCAAGCAAACTGCAACACAAAGGGTATTGTGGGTAAACACAACCAAAACATACAGAGGTGTTGGATTATATGTGGCTCTGGCTGAGAGAAATGTCTCACAGTCAGACATTGACGGTAAAGTTCTGATAGAAATATGTTTAACCAAAAACACTAGGCTCCAGAACCAATTTATTGAATGAATTGTATTGAAATAATTGAAATGAATTCTGTTTGTCAGAACAAATATATGTTAAACGTTTCCACTCGGAAAGGAGTAGTAGTCAAGGTGAAATTTTTTGACAATGCAAGGCGTCAGTATAAACCGGACGTGGAATCTTTGGGAATGATGATGTACAGCATTTCATCTTGCACTTGAGCACTCAGACCCTGCTTAACCCACAAAAAGCACAACAACAATGGCAGACGTCCATGTCATGTTTTTGCCTCTACTCGCACAAAACCTGTTTCTGGTGGAGTGTTGATGCCGTCAGCGAAGACGCAGCGGTTGCATACGCCAGATGACTCGCGGATGACACGTAGCGCTTCCGTTGTGTTGTATTTTGCAGTCTTATGAGGATGCTGTACACGAGTGTGTCGTTACAAAGTTTCACTGCCCACTAGAGGCCTGGCATGCGCACTACATCATTTCTGGTCTGCTTTGCGTTTTCTCCTGCACGGACAGAGTTTTCATTACGCTAAATTCTTTTATTTCATTTTTTTTTTAAACATGCAAAGGAAAAATATTTGCGTTTTTGTGGAAACAGTGTCGTGTAAACTTAAAGTCTCACTATGTAACTCACCGACCTTAAAACTCTTCCTGGCTCGTTTGATGGCACAGTGACATGTATTATGTGCATTTCTGGAGCCGTCGCTGCCCAGCAGTATCTCAAGGCTGAGAAACCGCACGGAGCCGCGTGAGGATGCAGCCAAGTTTTGTTTCACACACTGCGTGACATGCTAGCAGGCAGCTATCAGCACACAATCATTTTAAACGCACACCGTAGATGATGCAGCAAAGAAACCAAAGAGAACATTATCAGAAGAGGAAAAGAAAGAGACAGAGCAAGAAATAAGACAAGAGTGTACATAAGACTGGTTTTTCCTGGTTGGAGAGACCTCGGAGAAAAGGTATGATGCAAGATCAATGTCCCATTAGCCGCTGTTAGGGGGAGTGTCACTGAGAACATTTGCAAAAGTTCTGTTGTGCATCTTTAAAGGAGCTAAATTTATAAAAACTTTATCCACTTTACTTGGTGTCAACAGCCCCTATCAATAGGGAACGGAAGCTGGAATGATAGCCTGGTCACAAACCGCTGGTTTACAGCTTTGTTTGAGTTAATAAATCAATCACCGTGTCAACCAAAGTCTGTTTTAGTTGGTCTTACCATTATTTGTGGTGTTGACGTAGTATTGCCTTCCTTGTGGAGACATATAGCTTTTCCAGTGAGGAGGAAGAGGGTCTCTAAGGTCCTCAACAGGAAGTTGACTCAGAGATGCTGTCCTCTGTAAACAGAGAAAACCAATTCATGTTAACAATCACAAAAAGGGCCCACCAGCTACATGCTAGCTTTGAGACTAAGCTTTATTTCCCAGGTGTCTTTTATTATTGATGCAACTGCTGAAGATAAAGAGATGAATGCAAAAAGACAGTGAAGATCAGTCTACACCTCTGAGACAGAACAAATGTGCAGGAGTTTAATAAGGTTCTTGTTTCCTCAAGTATTTCACAACTAGCAACCAATGACATCATGGTGGAGCAGGCTGACCTGCTGCTGCCACACAAAGAACAACAAACTGGCAGGTCTCTGCATGTTGGGCCGAGACCCAGAGCTCCAGAGTCAGCATATGTGCACACAACAAGCAGCTGAGAAACACCAGAGAGAGCGTGTAGGCAAACTGCACACATCTGTCTCTGGTTAGCAGGAAAACAATGGGGCTGGGACTGGGTCACACATTGTGGGGATGCTGGTTGGAGACACGGAAAAGCCAGATGAAATTCCACTTCCAATATCCCACAGTTCAAGAATCTGTTAAGTTCTTGAACTGTGGGATATTCAAACCCTGTATGACAAGATACATTTTAGAAGTGCAAAGAAACATAATGCAGGCACTCTATTATAGATATGTCTTTAATCCAACAGAGTAAAAACACAAGAAGCTTTAGAGCATTAACGAACAAAACTGACATAATCTCTGAGTAATAACCACAAGACACAAAGTTTGGATTTCCCCACATGCTGAAGGAGGAGTTCTACTCTGTCTTTTTGGCCTTTCCAAACCCAAATAACAAGACCACATGTGTAAGAAACAGACTGTTGAAGACCTATAAGTACTGTATGTATACACACACACACACACACACACACACACACACACACACACACATATATATATATATATATATATATATATATATAATGTATATATATGATCTGTAGCACAGCTTTACTGAGGTTGTCACAAGAAATACATCTGCTTTCTACAATTTCCTGTACAACAGGAAGTCAGTAAAGTGTAAGAAGATTGTGTTGTTTCTATATTTGTAAATTTTTTACACAGTCAGTTTCAGTGTGTTTGAAGGCAATAGACAGATAAAGAAGCAGAGACACAAAATAAAAAAATCCCTTTACTTGAACCTCATATTTTATGCATACATCACTCGCATATGCTCATAACTTCTACATGAAAACTTCAAAGCTTTCTCTTGGAATATGCAGTGGGCCTGTTGTACTGAGGAAATTAGAGCGATTCCAGACAGTTATTGTGTATTTGACTGTTCAAATCGTTAAGGCAAGAAGGCACGCAATCAGGGAAGGTTTTTTAGCGCTTTCCTGTGAAGTTACACCAGCGAACAGCCTGGACTTGTATGATAAGCTGGGCAAAACTGCCTTAGCAATGTTGACTTTGGCTGTCCAGGTGGCACCAAAGCCAGTTCAGGTGTGAAAAAGGTGGCAAAAACTAGGAGAAAGGCTTAAACGTTCCCACGACACCGCTGTAGTACATACTACAGGCTGTGGGGGGGCGTTAAAGAGTAACACTCCAAAGCTAGAGCAAAACAGCGCAAGGCTCATTCCGTGTTGCAGGAAGTTCACATTGGAAGCAGAGAAGAGAAGATGGCTGAGGATTCACTGCGAGGCAAAAGAGAAACATTTCTTTGGACTAATGAAGAAGCTGAGCTTCTTCTTCAAAATATGCTTGACTACAAAGTATAAAAAACATGAGGAAGGGTAGATTGGGAATCGGCGCGCGTTCGTCATATTGACGTCATATCCTCGAGTTGTGCAGTGTCGCTTTCTGCACAGTACTGCAGACAGTAGAGGACTCAAACGGACCTACTTAGGCTAGGTTCACACTGCAGGGCATAAAGCGCAATTCGGATTTTTTGTGAAATCCAATTTTTTTGAGAGTCTGTTCACAGTTCCAATTAAAAGCGCTTTGTATGTGATCTCCTTTATGAACTTTATGCACCCTAAAAGTGTCCCGCATGCGTAGAAGACACGACGACGTGACAGTGAGCGTGTGTGACGTCTTCGTGTTTGCAGAAATAAACATGGACGGTAACAGCAGAGCTTATGTTGCAATTTTTAATTTATTATCCAACCATAGCCAGCACATTTCCGATGGCATCATTTTATGGATGAGATTGCAGAAGAGGAGAGCCAGATTTTTGGCCATGGCATTTTGTGGAGCAGCAGCAGCAACGTCTGTACACAGAAATGTGTGGGTAAGGAGTCTCAGCCAGGAGTGGTGGGAGAGTGATGTGAGCGCCTTTACAGATAAGGAGTTTATAAACAATGATGTGTATGACGGGTAGGTCGGATTAATGCAACCTGGCTGTTCAGACTGACGCCACATGGCAAAAAATCAGAAACGTATCGGATTTAGGACCACATATCCAAGTGGCCTGGGTCGCATTTGAAAAAAATTGGAACTGTGTCGTTCAGACTGTCATGAAAAGATCAGATACAGGTCGCATAGGGGCCAAAAAATCGGATTTGGGTCATTTCAGCCTGTAACGTGAACCTAGCCTTAGGTACCTGCTTCAGACGTGGTCAGCTTCATGGAGGCTATTCCCTTCGTGGGGATGAAAGGGTGGTTTGCTGAAATACTTTTGCGGTTTTATTGCAATCCGGCGTCGTGGAGACGGCCCCTTAGTCTCCATTTGTTGGTGTAATGTCAGTAAAGATGTGGATGAAGAAGTCAGGAGAAAGCGGACTGAATAGGAGGCAGCGTGAGTCCGTCGCTAAGTATACTAAGTAGACTAAGTCAGCGCTGCATAAATGGTTCCTGGACAATTTTGTAATTGATTTCAGTCCCTTCTGCAAACTGATCCCCATCTTTCAAATGCTGCTGGTAGAAGTGCTGCAGTTCATCAGTGCACATGCTTCTTCTTAGTTTCTGCCGCAGGTGACTGAGAGGGTTGCTTGACTGCATTGCAATGACTTTTCCTTATGAACTGCTGGAGCTTCCTCCAATTGAAACAGTCACAGCTGTCATTTATCCACACCCTTAAATGAAACACAGAATTCAAAATACCTCGTCTACAAGTGGTATAAGAGAAATACGACTCATATTTAATCACAACTGACTTGATGATTGCAACTTGTTAAATGGAACAATGTGAGCTTAATTCTGCAAAGCCTGACATTAGAAACAGAGATAAGTTCTACGTTTTCCTTTGTGACCTTTTTATTAGACCTTCAAACAAAATCCAACCTTTTCTTTTTTAGTGACTCCTTGAGGACAGGTTAGCTAGAGCTGACTTCTTGAAGTGTTTCGTTAAACCTGCTAACTCTAACCTCAAGGTACATTTTGCTAAACTTGGCTAAAGCTAACTTCATTAAAATCTTTGCTAAATTTAGATAAAGCTAACTTCAACGAGCCTTTAGCAAAGGTCAGCTTAAGCTAACCTAATTAAACTTTTGGCCTAGCTAAAGCTAACCTACTGAAAACAATAGCTAAGATTAGATAAAACTAACCTTAATAACCTTTTGGTTAGCTTAGCTAAAGCTAATCTCTTAAAGCTTGTATTGAACTGTAAAATTTTGTGACAATGTCCAAAATATTAATTGCAAAATGCAACTACAAATCTTACGTCCTGTGTACTACAACGTCATACAACCTTTCACTGTTTCATGAAAAATTTAAACTTTTATAGTAATACAGTCAGAACATAGACGTCAGTCAGAAACAGAGCTTCTGGCTAATTGTGCCATTGCAAGTAAACTAGAGCTGAAAAATCTGAAAGCAACATTTCAGCAGTCTGAATCACAGTTCACCAGCTTGATACGAGACATACTGTTTGGTCAGCCTGCATTTAAAATCACAGGCATGTTTTGGACAAAATTAATGACTAATCTGAGAGGTAAATATGGCACCATTATTGGTGCAAACAATCCTAAAATACTTTATTAGATAATATATATTTAACTGGTGCATTAACATAACTGATGAGGTGGAGCTTCGTGAAATTCCTGCTGCATTTTGATGTCTGATAATGGCTAAACTTAAGAGCACATTCTTTGTTGCTTATCAACCAAACAGGAGGCTGAAGGTCAGTTCAGGTGTTGGAATGTAAGAAAATGAAAACAAGAAACAGACTGAAACAAGGAAACTAGTTATCAGTGAGAAAAATTGTGTTGGAAAGCCTCGGTGCAGACAAGCTAGGATCCAACAGGAATACAGCTCATTGTCATTAGGTACTACTGGCACAAACATAGCTAGAGGACAGATAATCTCACCTAACAAACTCTCAATAGATGCTATTATTTGACATCAATTTTAATGGAAACCATTAAAAAAAACTAAAACCTCTACGAATGAAGTCACTTTACCCAACTTTCTGTAGCTGGAAGGAGAAAACCCAGACCTTTGTGGTCCCACAGGACAGTAGAGCATGAAACATGTGTGAGTTATGACTGCATGTAATTGCACAGTATCCGACAACATCCCAGCCTTGTTTTGTCTTTGATGCTCTTGGCGGTCGATGTTATATTTGTCCTTGGTCTGTCTTGGAAAACAGTCCAGTAATGTCCCACAAAACTGAACAATGGTCATGAATGTAAGAGTGGATAAACAGCAGGCCTTGAAAGAAATTTATTTTACTTCATGCCGCTGACACAAGATCACATGGTTACATCCTAAAAAAGAAATGGAGGGAGAAAAATTATCAGTATGACAACCACACATCACACTGCAGGGCATAAGGCGCAATTCAGATGTTTTTGTGAAATCCAATTTTTTGAGAGTCCGTTCACATTTCCAATCGAATGCGACTTGCATGTGATCCCCTGTATGAACCTTCTGCCCACCGAAAGTGTCCGGCATGTGTAGAAGAGACGATGACGTGACAGTGAGCGTGTGCGTGACGTCTTCGTTTTTGGGAAGTAAACATGGACGTTAACAGCAGAGCGTATGTTGCAGTTTTAAAGTTACTGTCCAACAGTAGCAGCACATTGTCAATGGCATCGTTTTAAAGAGGAGATTACAAAAGAGGAGACCAGATGTGTGGCCGTGGCATTTTGTGGAGCAGTGGCAGCAAATCGGATTTGGGTCACTTCAGCCTGCAGTGTGAACCTAGCCTAAGATGTTTATCATTATTAATAATAACTGTCTTAAGACATGTAAATATTTTAAAAGAACAGTTAAAAGACTGTAGGTGAAAAAAATTAAATAAAATTAAATAAAATAAAAAATAAAATAAAATAAAATAAATAAAATAAAATAAACAAAATAAAAATAATTAGTTCCTGATGGAACATTAAAAAGCTAATTAATAACCGCTCTGTCCTGCACATTATTAAATTTCTTTTTATTGGATTTGATAGCTTTTACATTCCAATAACCACTGCTAAAGCTAATGATATTAATCAGACACACTGGTTAGACTTTTCCTGTGGCATTACATGTGAAAAATTATTTCTGTTCTACAATCACATGAGCAGAAATCCAACCCATATCTTCTGCTGCTACCTAGCCAGAGTTGTCTGAATGAACACACATTATAACACTATGATTCCCTGCTTATATTTAGTTGGTCACAGTTTTTCTAGTCAAAGGTGCTTCTACAAGCCAAGGTGTGGACAAAGAATATCTGATAGTGTCCTGAGTGTGTGTTTGCAGGACGTTAGCAGCAGGTCCTCTGCACCCTGTGGGTGCGATGTTTGTGGATTGGACCCGTTTCCCAAACACACAATCAGGTTAGCCTTAGAAGCTCATCCTGGTTTAAGCAGTTTAGCTACTTCCAGTGTTTTTGTTGAGGTTGACTAAAGATAACTTCATGAATATTTTCCTAAGCTTTTCTGAAGCTAGCCTTCATGAAAGAATACCTAAGCTTAGCTAAAACTAATCTAATTAAACATGTGGCTGAGCTTAGCTAAAGCTAACCTCATGAAACATTTTGCTAAGCTCAGCTAAAGCAAACCTCATGAAAAAATTAGCAAACTTTAGCTAAAACTCACCTCATAAAACATTTGGCTGAGCTTAGCAAAAGCTAACCTCATGACATGTTTTGCTAAGATTAGCTAAAGCAAACATCATAAAACATTTAGCTAAAGTTATGGTAAACTAACCTCATGAAAATTACATTTATTTTTATCTTTTCTACCCAAACAGTGAATGCATTTGTCAAAATGCTAAATAACGCTCATGCTAAATTCCAAACTTGAAATATATTAAAGGGTAGAGCTATTTCCCAAAATGCCTTGTGTAAATGTTGCTTTCCCCACCGCAGAGGACAGTAACCCACCCTACTGATAGGTGAAATGGATTAAAACCTTCAGTATCATTACCAAAATTTATTCCGTCATAGTTTAAAAATCTACATGATAACGAAGTGAGCTTGTTGATGCTTCAAACTAACAGTATGGAGTATTTACAGTACAGTAAATATTCACAGTAATTTAGTTACTATTCAATACCAGTCTTTCACTGCGGTGCATTGGCCCACATTTTCAAATAACAACCTTTAAATACCTGAGTATTTTATGTAAATACAACCTCGCAGGCATGTAATCTTGGAGGATGTGCTGCCTTAAGGACTAACAGATTACACAGATTACAGGAAGAGCTGCACATGATGGGAGTATAAACCGTAAACCTGCAGATACAAAGCACAAGATCTCTGCTGCTAATTGACAATGCAACACAAACAGGAACGTGTTCTCGGTTACTCCAACCAAACACCTAAAAAAGTAGGGTCCTATATTACATTTCAGACACAGACAAAGCCTGAATGAGTCTTCAAGATAATACGTTAAGTCAAATGGTTATGATCAGTAAAATGATAACACAGTATTGTTTTTCTCTGAGCTTAGCTGATATATCTCTCAGAGGCAGGCAGAGACAGATGGGAGTGGGCCGATACAGCTTGGAAAAATGTGGATAACATGCAAAATAAAAAAATTAATCTTGGACATGAAGAGTGTTTAGTTTGTCAACTTGGGTTGTTTTCAGCAGTACAATAAAATAAAAAAAAAACTAAATGCCTCTGAGTCTATTGTCTGCCTGGTGAAACATCTAAAAGTCTAAAAAGCTGAAACCAATCCCCGGTGGCATGATTTGAAACTCCATGACAACAGTTTATGACAGATCTGAGAGGTCCATCAAACACCAAAAACAATCCGACATGAGTGGGAGGATGGGAACACCTTGCGGTGGGATCGGAGAGCCAACTTGCCCCGGCATATGTAACATTTAATAATGCACTGCTCCAGATGGTCCACTATCTAAACCACAGACTGCCTTCGGCTGCACATTCTCGACCAGCCAGAATCGCCTCTGGCAGAAGGAGTCACCCCGGCCTGCCATGACTGAGGAGCAACCACAACAATCTCTGCTGTTGTCTATGAGCTGCACACACACCCTCAACATGCCTGTTCTGTACTTTAACTAAACAGACATTGCTCATTACTGAATCTTGAAGCAGACACTGAGTCTAAGGAGAATAGTTTTTTAGCTGCAGATTGTTATCTGGTTTAATTAGCAAAGACACCAGCAGACTTTACATGACTAATCAAAGTGTCTTGTTTTTCTTAAATGTCTCATACTCTCCAGGTATTCATCTTATTTTCTAAATATTTTCCCATCAAATGCACATAGTGTCAAACACATGCAATTTTATCCAATCAAACACCACGTATCTCCATCCTTTTAAATTTAGTCAATTCTGGCTTCCAGAAAACACGGAATGCTGGACATGAGGGAGGCTGACCAAAAATAGTTCATGAACCAATGTATGATGTCAAGGTAGCCATCTTTAATTTATAGTCATTGGTGTAAATTTGCAAACAACTATCAAGATATTGAACCAGAGCATCAAACTGTAGTTCAACTGTAGTATCCTTCAGATCCTTTAGAAGCAGCCTGTAGGTCTGCTGACCCAAACCAAATGCTAATAATAAATATTAACCCACTGAGACCTGTGTCTGTTTTTAGGCATCTGTTCAAAAACTACCAGTCAAAAGTTTTTACACGGTTTCCCTAATAAATCCAACAGGTAAATGTGTCCAAACTAGTGTTGTCAAAAAAAAATCGATTCTCAGATACTAATCGATTCTAAAGTTTAGTATCTAGTTACATATTAATTAGCATGGGTATCGATGCTTAAATGCTTTACTGTCTGCTTGTTCACGGAACAAAACAGCCGTCTCTACCCACTTTGAACAGGAACTGCAGTGGGCAACCCGACCCTATAACATCTTCCTGCATGACCCATTGTTTAAAGTGTTGCCAACTTAAGGCGGATTTATGCTCGAGTGGCGTCTGCGTGCGGTCGGTTATGGCGTAGTTGATACTGGTGAGTTTGCTCTCGCAATCGAGCGAAGGGGGTACGCGTCCTAACCTGAAGGAGGGGTGGTATCGGCTGGTAAACGCACCAGGTCGGAGTTCTTTTAATAATTCACTTCAGTTTGGTAGGTATATTCTGTTTTAAAACAACGATGGCGTCCAATATGGTCTAGTGTCTTTATTAGCTCGTGAAGAAAACGAAATAATTCGATCAGCCTCTCATCAACTTGATCCACTGGGTGTTGTTTTTAAAAACGGTGGTAACCAAGCAAATTCAGCAAGAAGATCCAGATATCCGGCAACACATGATCCCAAACTAACCAATCACAAGAGACTATCTCCGAGTAACCGTCTGTGTAGCAGGGGTGCATTCAGGTCTGGAAGAGGTGCGCGTCGAGCCTCTGCGGAGCTACGCCGAGCCTACGGTCATGATGCAGACGCCGTCCGAGCATAAATCCGCCTCTAGCAACTCGTTGCAGACCCCTCCCCCATCCAGAAGCGCTCACCTGAGGCTCGAGCTGCAGGAAGAACAGGAAATGCTCTGATCTGCTCCATAAATGACTCGCGATAAGCTGCTACTGGTTAAAGTCAGATATTAATGCCTTGTAATGTAGACAGTAAACAAAAAAATCAAAAAGCTAATCTTTGTAAATGTTTTGAAATTAATCTAGTTTTAAAAAGTAAATAATCGTAACTACTTTGTTGGTTCTATTGTTTAACTGATCTCGTAAAGCATTGTGAAGAAAGGAACACTTATGTAAATAAGTACACAAACTCGTGGTTGAAGTTTTTTTTTTAGTTTTGTATCTTTTGCAGCACAGTGAGCAAACAGTCGACAACACTGTTTAGACTGCATGAAAGCTAACTGCACAAACTAATACACTTTAAAATAATGCTTATTATACACTGTTAATGTCTTTTTTAATATTTATTCATTTATTTTTATTGTATTAGATTGTGTTATGTTTTTGATGTTCTTTAATTAAAATAATAATACGTTTTTTCTCCCTCTATAGTATAGAAAATAGTATCATGACAACCCTAGTCCAACCAACCACGAGGAACATTTTAATATTTTAGAAATTACAGTAAAGGAAGCAGGGCTGTGCGATCAATTGGTAAAATTGATAAATAGAATTTTCCGTTTCCGACAATTTATTTTTACAAAGCTGGGATTTTTCGCTCCTCTTTTATAGGCACCTCTGACGCTCTCATTGGGCTTCCATGGGTAGCATCGGGCTCTGAACCCTCCACACCAAACTAACTTCTGGCAACTGCTTTCAGACAAACACCAGAATTTACAGATTTACAGTTTAGTGAGCCGCCTGGAATTTAGCCCTGCTTATAACCGGAGTGACAAATGCTGCTCTCTTTGAGATGCAGAAAACAACTTCAGCTCACAAACTCTTGTTAAGAGACGGCCGACATAAACAATCTAATAAAATCTGAAATCGGATTTGGTTTGAAAAAGTCTGAGGTTTTATTTTTAGGCCATATTGCCCAGCCCTAAAAGTGAAATTGGTTAAGATGTATTAATATTAGAATATGTGTTATTGGTGAAGAATAAATGAGATGGCATGCAGCACAAATAAAAAAAAAGTTGCAAGCTAGATTTAAAAAAAAAAAACATTTTCAGGATGAATATCATCCCTCTTGAATGCTGCGGCTCTAAACCTCTATCACATCTCACATCAGTACAATATGGGAACCAATATGAACAATATTAAAGAGATTTAAGTGCAGACAGTTCAGGTGAACTACACATTTTGGCACAGTGTGGCATCATCTGTTGTCTCAAAGTCTCCCTAATTTGACCTCAAGTTTTAAAAGATTAAGCTCAGACTCAAAATGGATCCACAGCCTGGTGAAACCAAATTCCTGCCTCCAGCTGTTTTGTGTCTAACTGTAAGGCCAAAGGCCAAGAATATACTTGCTTTAAAAAATGCTTGTTCATCATGGCTGTGTTGAGTATTTTGTTTGTTTTAAGCTATGTTTGTGCACATTCTCAGAAATTAATGCTACGTGTTTGCAAGTAATTATATAACCATTAGGGAGCAGTGTAGAGGCCAGTTTGACCAGACCTTACCCTGTGACGGAGAGTTTAGAAGACACAGTATGCTTGGATAAGGGGCCTTGGATACCATCTACAATATCACTGCTATCATTTATTCTGCCATGGTTTCAAAATTAACGAAATGCTGACCTTTTACAGGTTTTATGTTTGCTTGTCCGGCAGCTTAGGTCCTTTGTGGCGAGTAGTTCTTCTGCTATGTTATACTTGTGTTATCATGACTGTGCTGCAGTACTGCATTACCAGTTATGTCCAGTTTGTCCAGAGTGAAGAATATCTAAACTGCACAAATAAATGAAAATCTTTCCCAGGATTATAAAACAACACATACTCTATGAGACATCCAAAAAATATCCCGAGACTGGCTGAGAATATGGCGTCCAACCTAATTCCTAAACACAGAAATTCTCCTTACAATCTGGCCGAAGACACGGGCTCCCAACATTTAATAAAGTTAGACCGACAAACTCCTTTATACATCAGTCAGTTATAAAAATTAAACATGGACCTTTAAAGAACTTTTAAACACCATTCTCTGCTCTTCTGACACTGTGTGTGCAACATGTTGTTTGTGCTACAAACAACACAACTGTGTGTGTGTGTGTGTGTGTATAGTACATTGTATGTATTGAATGCTACGTGTAGTCCAGTTACATTGTATGAGTTTTAATGTCTGAGGTTGTTGGTAATGATATACACTACCGTTCAAAAGTTTAGGGTCACTTCCCTATTTGTTCCCATGGCAAAGTGACCCCAAACTTTTGAACGGTAGTGTAAATGTGTGTAACCTTCATGCGTTTATCGTTTATGCAAACATTGTTGACGTAATGCTGAAATTTGACATTTTGACAATAAAGTTGTATTGTATTGCATCGTCGTACCATATCAACACATCGTATCGTTGCATTGTGTCATATAGCCATATCGTATTATACTGTATTACATCGTATCGCATCATCTTATCGTAAGGCAAGGCAAGGCAGTTTATTTGTATAGCACATTTCATGTACAGGACAATTCAAAGTGCTTTACATAAAACAAAGATATTACAGATATTTAGAATAGTAAAAGGCATCAACACATAATCACAATAAAATAATAAATTACATTAAAATGATTAAAAGCAAGATAAGTTAAAAAAAAAAAAAAAAAAAAAAAATTGTCGTATTGCCTTGTTGTATCACCGCATCATACTGTATCATTGTGTGTGTGTATCGTATCACATTATCACATTATATATTGTATTGTGGTGGACTGGTGAATGAATGAATGAATGAATTAATGAATACTGTATTGAATCGTATCAATCTAGTGCCTTGTCGTATTGTATATTCAATTCACATAGTATCATATCATCGCAGCATATTGTATTTTATTGTATCATCGCATCGAATCGTATACCCTACAAATTTCAGCTCCTATCCGGTTTGAGTTCTCCAAGCAGAATCCTCCGGTAACACGTATTGTACACAAACAAGTATGTAAGCAGATACACTCACAACAGGGCAGGTTGGCAACATGAGGTTAAAAAATCAAGTATACGCTCTGCCTTTTCCACATTCCTTTCAATATGTAAAATTCCTTATATCAGCTTTTATTCACTACTTAAGAACAAGCCTGAAAACTCTGAGGCTCTAAGGAGGTTTAAAATATTTAAAATGTTTATGACGCTCAGAAAGAAGCAAGCAGAAGCATCTCCAATATCCCTGGGATTATAAACAGATCCCAGAGTTTTCTTCCCTAAATTGCAGACATTTCCCACACATCCTCAAACACAGGCTGCATTTCTTTTTATGGAAAAACAAAATACCTCATGGTCTCTCTGTTTCAGTGACACTGGCCTCCTGCCTGGAAAACCAAGAATAATTTGTTCAATTCCTTCAGAAAATGCCTTTGAATAAACAGCCTGCTTCATATTGAGGTCAGCTAGAGAATAAACAGCAAATCTGGTAGCTGGGCCTTTACCTGGACTTTAACAGACAGCTGGCACCTACAGGAAATTTTATGCTTGTTGCAGCTTTGTAGTCATGAAAAGAAGTTCAAACTCAGGGCTTCAACCAGTTTACATCAAAATATGACAAGATAAAAGAAAACAGTGATTACTACATTCAGACATTAGAACTACATAAAGGAGATAGTGAATAATTCAGTCTGAAACTGACGGAGTTTAGTGACTTCACACAGACATGTGAGGAACAATCGTGAAAAAAATCAAAGAGATTATAAAATAATTCCCAGCCTTGGCTTGCTGAAACATACAGAAAAGCTGTAAGTCAGCACCCAATGAACATTTCCAACATGGAGCAACCGTCTTTACAAAAACATGACAAATCCATCCACCGGCTTTACAACACACACGCTGATTGTTCTGACAAGGTGAATCATCAGAGTTTTGCTGTCTCGGGTCACATGTTTCTTTTCTGAAATGCTGGTCACCCACTCACTGGCTGTGTGGACAGCCTGGATTAGTGGACAGGAGTAAAGGTAGAGTGACTCAGTACCTCCTGACTTGTGACAGATTATAAGCGATGGTGAGGAGGAGTAAAAGAAGAGGGAGTGTTTTTGGTTTTGGTCTAATGTTTGCAAAGTAACCTTTAGTGACCCCAGTGGAAAAATCTGGATATGTGAAGAGGATACTTCATTAGGTCAAGGTCTGTCAGAGCAGCTGTCCAGTTTCCAGCTGGAAATATGTCCAGAGGGAAAAAGAAGATCCTGAAAATGAGTATGAGGCTGCAGAACCATGGCCACCTCTAACATTTTCTATGACCCTGAGGAACTACAGTACAGTGCAAATAGTAAAGTCAGAGTACTTTTGCTAGTAATGCTGTAAATGACAAATAACTTCATCCAGAGTGTAGCAAAGAGGAAACATTATTAAAAATTACTCTGAGATAAAGACATATTTGGACATATAAACAATGAACTTTTCATTTAACCAATCAGACGGCAGCCAGACTGTAAGGTTAGATGTCCCCTTTCTGTTATGGTGACTAAAGGAATGATGAGGATGAAACATTCCATAAGAAAAATCTGAAATGAACCTTTACACTCACCGGCCACTTTATTAGGTCCAGCTGTTTAACTGCTTGTTAACGCAAATGTCTAATCAGCCAATCACGTGGCAGCATCTAGTCATGTAGACATGGTGAAGACGACTTGATGAAGTTCAAATTGAGTATCAGAATGAAGAAGAAAGGGGATTTTCACACACAAGCATCTCTGGGGTTTACAGAGAATGGTCTGAAGAAGAGAAAATGTCCAGTGAGCAGCAGTTGTCTGGACCAGAATGTCTGGTTGATGTCAGAGGTCAGAGGAGAATGGGCAGACTGGTTGGGCTCCAACAAGGAATTTAGGCCATGATAGAGACAAACAACCAGCAACGGTTTGTTTACACCAAACACGTAGCAACAACACCATAGAAACACTAAAAGCTTCATCTGCTTGGTCGAGTAGAAGTTAGTCTGAAACATTGTTCCAGATATTGGAGAACTGATGGGTATTTACTGAAAGCTAAATTTAGGGTGCATTCACATCTAATCGACCACTAGACTTAGTGCGATTGAAGATTCATTTCAATTAAGGGTTGAAACATTCTTCAGGTCCGAGTCTTTCTCTCCCGCTGCACTGTCAAAAGAACCGGACCTTTTAAATTCTCAGTATTCTCAGCCTCGCTAGAGGATGATAAATGTAAAGACGAAGACAAGGCAACCAAAGACCAAGAAAACTGTGTGAGTGTATGGGTGTGTTTCCTGTATTTTAGGCAATTAATTTACTTTGATCAGAATCGTTTTGTTTGTGATTATTTTTCTTAAATCTAAATTCCTAAGACCAGCTCACGTCATCATCGCTGTTAGCAGTAGGCCTCCACTGAGACTGTAACACTGACCTCCTGGCCCCATTCGGTGGGGAAAAACTTCTCACATGTGTTTGGATGCGAGACGAGCGCTGAAAAAGAAAATGTGTTCAGCTATGGCTGGAGTGACTGGAGGAGCAGTAAGAGAGTGGAGCGGGACTTGAGGGGAGGACAGATCAACTGATCTGCGTTTCACCTGAGTGCTGGCCTCACTCAGCTCTCTTAGGAACTAGTGCATTTCTACATCTGGCCAGTTATTAGCAAGACTTTTTCATTCTGAAGGTAAATGAGGTCCAAAAGGTGCAACAGTCTGGATTAAACAGATAAAGTCTCCTCCCTAAACAATCATGCCAGCGGTTCAGACTGTGTGCAAATACTGTTGAGAAATAACTGTAATACTTGCATTGTTTTTCCACTTGACCTGGATTTCCCCTCTAAATACCTGATGTGAACTCATTCCCATCATAGCATTGAGCCTGTGGAAAGTTATGAATCAGACTTAAATGGAAAAGATATTGAAAACTTATTATTTTCTTTGTGGATTTAGCATCCTTGGCATGCAGTATTGCAGATGATATTCATCTTTTGATGTGAGGGTACAGAAAAGTGTTAATTAGATGGCGGTTTGAATGTTTATTTTTATTTTGTTTCGTCTTTAAAGCGTGAAAACAAAATGGATCATCTGCTTCAGCTGTTGTGTTCTCCGTGTATTCTGGTGTTTTGGGGTTGGTTGGGAAAGGCTCCGATTTGGTCCATTCAAACCAATTTAGCTGAATTTCCTGTTCAGTTAATTCATACAGCACCAGTTCGCAAAATCAATCATCTCAGAGCTCTTTAAAGAGAAGTCCCAGGACTATGGGGATGGAATTTAATTTTAATTTAATTTAATTGTCTACCATGCATCACAACGTGGACGAAGACGATTTTGCAACGATGCAGCAACAAAACATAATCGATTATATTAACGTGATGTCCACATCAGGCCGCCGCCGGTGTCGTGCCGAAAACAGCACCCCTGCCGTGAAAAGCACCCCCCCTCAAGGAGCGCAGTGACAGCATCTCACCTTACCAAAACCCTGAACTAACCTGCTGCTAAAAATAAAAAAAAAAAAAAAAAAAAAAAAAAAAATATATATATATATACACAGAAAAAAAGGTCAAACACTGATGCTCATATTCTAGCAGGACAGTCTGCCAGAATATGCACCCCCTGAGTAAATCTGTCCCTATTAGTCTCAGCACTTTGATCTTTTCAGAGTATGCTCATACCATGATCAGCAATAACTGTTGTGGATTTGGGGGCTGCAAGTGATTTGGAGTCAGATATAGAAGGGGGGGCATATCCTGGCAGACCCGGCTGCCAGAATGTGCCCCCCCTCAGTAAATCTGTCCCTGTTGGTCCTGGTCCTATTATTTCTGTGTGACCATATACAGGCCATTTCAACATATTTTTTTCTGTGTAATATATGTATATCTAGTTTTTTTTCTTTTTATCAGCAGGTTAGTTCATGCTTTTGGTAAGGCTCATTGAGAGGGGGTGCTTTTCACGGCAGGGGTGCTTTTTTTCGGCACAACATAAATAAATGTTTCCTTCAACAATAATCTCTGTGTTTAATTACAAATTAACTAGAATACTTACAGGCAAATGTTTTCTGGCCATAAAGGAGAATGTGAAAAACATCTTAACTACCACTAACTGACTACGGAAAGGCTGAAGGGACAAAACACACTGCTTTACTGCTAGAAATGTCGCCACTAGAGGGCTGCTTAACCATTTTTTTTTAACAGTGTATATTGATTTTCCGGCAATCAATCCAATACACTAAAATAGTTTATTCCAGTTTATTCAAGTTATTTGTTCTTACAATACAGTGAATTATCGTCTAATCTGATTGTCATAAACCATTATAACCCAATTCATTGTGATACCCTGAATTCCAATTCAGTCCAGGTCAAGTCAATCCAAAATATCATGATCCTTTATTTAATCACGGTTGTTGGTTGTTTTGTTTTTTATTTTGTTGGGTTTTATTGTTTGTTTGTTTCAATGTAGTGAATTTCAATTTAATCAAATTTATTATAAAACCCCTCTAATCCGATTCATCATAATTCTTATTCCATATCAGGCCAGTTCAAGTCCATTCAAAATATTATAACAGTTTAATCTAATTTTTTTATACTCAAGTGAATTCCCATTTAATTCACTTCATAAAAATCCTACTTATTCCACTTCCGTCCAGCTCAAGTCAATTATATTTATTAATATTTTAACAGTTTCCAACTCATTATAATCCCCTTAATTCCAGTTCTGTCCCATTCAATATATTCCAATTTAATCCAACTGTAATCGAATGAATTTAAATAAAACATTTGAATATATTCCAATTAGCTCAAATTCATTGCAATCAAATTCAACCCTGACTCTTTTTACTCATTTAATCACATCTTAGTTCAGCTAATCATAATTAAATTCCCAATAAATTTAATTCAGCTCAATCCAAGTGGATTAAATTAATTCAGCTAAATGTAACAGACTGTTAAGCATGCACCAGGTAGTGGGCAACAGCTGGTCAAAGGAGCAAGAGACCTCCACTTGAAACAGGTTCAAGAAGGGCAGTTGGATGGTGAGAGGAAGGAGACACACTAATTCCCCTCAGATCAAGTCTTACTGTTTATGAAACTTAGGTTATGTACGTTGTGTTCAGGAGGCTGAGCTAATTATTTCCAATTACATCAAGAATGATCAGACATACAGCTAATAGTCATCGTTACCAACACACCAAAGCTTCCATGTGGGCATTCTTACTGATTAGCAGGCTTTATAATTACCTCAGATCCTGTGTGCTGGCAAATAAAAAGGGCTGCTGTTTGTGGTCTTTGGCTGAACTCAACCAAAACAAGCCAACTACACATGGGTCACTTTGTGACTTCATGAAAAATAAACAACAATTTGGGAAATTAACGGTTTCTCAGCGTTTGCTTACAGAGATCTCCAGAGAGTCATTCACAAGATTTTGGTTAAACTTCAGTAAAAGTGGGAGAGAAATGAAACCCAAGTTAAAAATAACTGTAATTACACTCTAAAGATCTAATGTTTCTGTAGACTACAACAAAAAGTAGCTCCCATGTACTACCATGGGTCTACTGAAATGAAGGTTTATAAATAGCTCCCTAAAATGTGTCTAATTATCTTTAATAGTTACTTTTACAAGTCCAAAACTGATTTTCTGGCACACTTCACCAGTCATTTTTAAGCAATCTAACTTTATTTCCTGATGTTTTTCTATTCTCCATGCTAGTTCTGCCCCCTGATATGTCAAAACTGCAGCCCTATTTTCCTTTGTCAAAACAAATAGCAGATTGTGGTTAACTGGGTGCTTTCAGTGGGTCTGCTTCACAGTCATTCAGCTGATATTTCACACTGAATACTTTCCATGAACAGAAATGGCTGTATTTCAGGATGACATCAGCACAGGAGTCGGGGCGTTAGTTTTCCAGCGTGCAGGGGAAACACCTGGCTGTGTGCTGGAGGCCGTGCAGCAGTGGGATGACCCCCGGCATTCCCCTGCACGGATCATACCAGTCTGAATCAACATCCAAACCACTGCTAGGAGCCCCCTCTTTTGGCCCTCTGCTCCACAGTTTCATAACAGACACAGCTGACTCAAGAATTAGGCAGATAAAGGGGTTCTCCATAATTTACAACTTCTTGGAAATTGCTTACAGTAGTTCCCCTGGCTACGACATAATGAGACAATGATTCACAGAAAGGGGAAACAATAATGCTAAGATTTGAATTGTGCATTATTTCATATTTAAAGTGGCTTCTTACTCACCAATTTAAGTGGAATAGAAAAACTTAACTGTAAGCAGAACTTAGTGTATTTTATCCATGTGAATACATTGCAGAGGTGGGGGTGAAGGTCTACCTCCTGATGGGCCTGGCATGTCCCAGCTGCAAAGCTTCTGTTACATGTTAACTGCCTGTGTTGATACTGCATCACTTCTTGGGGAGTTCATGATTTGTTATGGAAATCTCATATGTGGCCCTCAAGCAATGAGAGAATGAAACTGGTCCCAGCACAGCCGTTAAAAGGCTACAACCCAGTGTGAGTCAACAAGTCAATGAATGAAACTCGTTTTCTGGCCCCCTCCCCATGCATGGACTGCTGCTGTGACTCCTCCTACTGTCTCCAAACAGAAAGATTCCCCTTTAAAACCATCATTGTCACTTTTGAAAAGCCACAACATAAAGGTGTGGATCAGACATGTTTCTGTTGACTGGTTTTAAACTAATAAACTGGACTGTTTAGTGTGGACTGAGAGTGGCGGTGCAGGCTACATTGCTTATGGTTGTAATTCAGTAGAAGTAGTTGTCCAAACTGGACATGTAAGCTGTTTCTCAAACCATATAGTATACAAAAACTAAGAACTGATTTAGCCAAATTACAGTAGGTAAAATCCAAGCTGTTAAAAAATGTGCAGTATGGAAAAAATACATAAAGTATGTATATATATATATATATATATATATATATATATATATATATATATATATTTATGTCTTATAATAATATTATATAAATATATGTATATAAATAAACAGAACAACATTCCACGGGAATCTCAAACCCTTAAAATGTATGAATTTATTTTTATAATTCTCATAAACTCATAATTTATTGACACAAAATAAGTTTGAAAACGTCTGTTTAGTTTTATTGATTTGTTTATATATTTATCTAACTTTAATCCAGGTTAGTCCTCTTCTTCTACACCTTTGGACATGTGTCATAAATAAGAATGATGCCTTCCTCGTGCATATAAAGATTCCAATTCTACCACCACTATAATAATAACAATAATAACAACAACAACAACAACAATAATAATAATAATAATAATAATAATAATAATAGACCATGGTGGTGCATTGCATTATGGGATACAGTACACCATCTTATGTATTATGTGCTGAAGTTTGGCTAAGTTAGTACATGAGAAGAGTAAGGAGTTTCAAAAACAGCCTGAATGAAACACATACAGAAACTGTTTTAATCTCTAGGAATATCTAAATTATTATATCTGAGCTGGAAAGATGCTGGTCAGTGTCGTAGGTTCATTGCAGGCTAAGACTAAAACCGGGGGCGTCTGGTCATTTTAATCTTTGACAGATCAGACGTTATTTGTGAAGAAGCAGATCTTTTTATTTATCTATTTATTTATTCATCCATCTTTATGAGTCTATGAATCTGAAAGTGTAGGAACATGCTAACCAGATTGTCCCAGAAGTATTCCCTTTATTCCTAGTAGGAACAGACTATATAAAACCAAAACAGCAACTCCCAGACAACCATTTATCTGCAACAGCTGAAGCGGTCTTTGTGCTTGTTTGGCTTTAGTCACACAGCCCAGAACCAAGGATCTGATGACTGTATACTGCCAAAAGACTTTAAGAAACCTGCTTTTATTGACTCAGAGGAAAGTAGCAACCAGATGGCAGTCAGAGAAAGTTAAACTCTGCCAGTCCTCCACTCTGGTGCTAGAACCAGAGATATCAGCACTGTAATATAAATATGCTGTTATTTGTGGACCTGGAAACAATCTTCAAGGCTTCTAATTTAGTTTGTTTTAAAATTGCTGCTCCTGTAGAAAAACTGTGGAATTATATAAACAGTTTTTGTTTTTTTTTAAGTCCAAGAAATTTCAAGAATCCATTTATGAGGACTGGAGATATTGTGCTGGGGGTGGGGGGTACAAGTTAATAAGGTAATAAAACCCCTGAATCACATAAAGCAGGAGGAAGGAACACAGCAATAAGACATTACTCCATGGAACGATGGAGTAACAACAACACAGAGCTGGACTCGGCCTCTACGAGCTTCATTACATTTAAAACAGCAGCCTGAAAACCAGCGATGACAGCTCCTAACACCACAGGGAGGCTGACAAATTACTTTCAAGCTAGCAGGTTGACTGAATGACTGAATTAATGCCATTCACTGATGAAGGCTCTCTCCACCATTTTGGACAATATTCTTGACTGAACTCCACAGGGTGACATCACTGAGTCAGTAGGCACAAAAAACAAGTCTTCATTACTGCTTTGACTCACTGTCCCTCTCATTTCCTCCCCAGTAGATGAACAGTGAGCACTAATGAGCCAGCGTGACTCACTGTGACTGGGATACAGGATGCTCTGGACCTGTTGTTATCGTCACCATAGAAACACATCTATCTATCTATCTATCTATCTATCTATCTATCTATCTATCTATCTATCTATCTATCTATCTATCTATCTGTCTGTCTGTCTGTCTGTCTATTTGTCTATCTATCTATCTATCTATCTATCTATCTATCTATCTGTCTGTCTGTCTGTCTGTCTGTCTGTCTGTCTATTTGTCTATCTATCTATCTATCTATCTATCTATCTATCTGTCTGTCTGTCTGTCTGTCTGTCTGTCTGTATGTCTGTACATCTATCTACAGTATCTATCTATGGAAAGAAAGGTTAGCATAGCTTAGCGTAACAACTGGAAGCAGGGCGAAAAGTAGCTAGCCTCTCTAAAGTTTAGAAGTACAATTACCAACCACTAATGGCCCGGCCTTATATCCTGTTTAACATATTCACAACAGAAAGGGATACAATTTATTTACAAAACCATTTTTTTTTTCCACAATCAAAAGGCAGGCTAGCCAAGCTAGTAGTTTATTGCTTCCTGAATGCTAATGTTGTTTTTAGCATTTTCAGTCTTGCTAATTAGCTGCTTTGCCAAAAGCCAAGGCATCATCTGACAAAATCACTGGGTGTGTCCCAAATCGCGCACTTCTATACTTCGAACACTACATTTAAGTGCTTAGTGCGCTGACACAGAAATTTCAGTAAAAACTCAGTGCACTGAAAGTACCCGGATGCTGCCCTAAACTCGGCCAAAAATCTAGTGCGAAACGATGGACACTACACGCACTAAACGGACGCCATCTTGCTGACGTAGCGGAAGGGGAGGGACTTTCAACCAGTTTTTCGAGCTGGCAGCCACCGACTTAGCGGTACCGATGCAGGCGGAGGGTATTTTCAACTGTTGTAAGTATGAAGATATTTGATCATAATTCTAATATAAACTGCAGCATGCTTCTTATCTCTTCTATCCCTGATGACAGTTATGGATCTGATCATTTGTTGGAGGCTGCAGTAGAGTTAGCAACGTAAATGTTAGCAGTTTTATAGCCGATTTCGCGGATCTAGATGGGCTATAAGTGTTAAAAATGATTAATGCTATAGGTTCCGTATGTTTATTCATGATTGCTGAACCTCCAAATTAAGCACTGCGGGGTCTCTGGCGTAAACGAAATGGTCCTTGATCTGAAAACTGATTAGGAAACACCGCTGGTTTAGAGAACCGGCCCGTTTCCATGGTAACACTGACGAAGCCGTAGCTGATTGCAGACTCTTATCTAAAGTGATGTACAAAGTACCCATAAAGTACATAATAATGTTTGCTTTTATATAAACTTCCATTCTGTGTTTACCGTAGGTCACTGTGGCATCAAACTACTGAGCCAGCAGTGGCACTGAGGCATTTACCACCTGCGGGCTTGGATGCTGCTGTGGAGAAGAGGGGGCGGCAAGAGAGAAATGATTTAATTAAAATTTTAAATAAAATGTTTTCTGCATCCCTGTTTTAGCGTCTTCATTACTGCATTTCATATTTTAAATGATGATTTCTAGTATAATCGGTTTCCTGTTGCAGACGTGAACGGTATCAGTGTAAACACCAATAAAAACAAATGTATAATGTAACGTACTTTAATTCAGTTAAGATATCTTTGCTTATTTAAAAACTGTTTTAGCATAAAAGTATGACATGCAAACACGTATGTTGACGTGATTTTGGATTTTGGAAGAAAAAAAAAAGGTATATTAACCGAGCGGCGCTGCTAAGCTGGTACGTCACTACCGGTAAGTGCAAAACGTTAGTGCTCAATTTGGATCAGGACTTACCCACGATAGTGTGCACTACAGAAGGTAGTGCTTAGTGCGCACTACGCACTACCTTCCAGTGCACTCATGTAAGTGCGCGGTTTGAGACACACTCACTGTTTCCTAATGTCAAAGAAAACAACTATAGCCTACACTGATTTTGACTGTATTTGCATGTTTAGTGATCTCTTATGCTGTGCTGCATCAGAAGACTTTTAAAAGATTTGGAAAACTCTAGAAAACAACCAGCTCGCACCTGCTCACATAGCGCCAAGTGCCTAGTACCAGACTGATACTTAAATTTGCATTTTTCCTAAAACAAACATTTCCTAAAATATCTTACCCACCATTTGCTCTTGTCTTTATATGGCAATAGCAGACGTAGCCATGACTGTGTTAATGCTCACCTTAACAGAACATTTCACATCTTTGCATATAAATATACACAGAGTAGTCAACTGTACTGAAGAACGAAGGCGTCGCAGTGTGTTATTTAGGACGCTGCTACATAAACACCGTCCTGCCTTTTCACACTGTGATCCGTTTTTTGTTTGCCATCTTGTTTGACTTACTCCTGATAAAGTTTCAGCTTAGAGACATAGGAAGAAAAAAAATCTGCTATGCAAAATACCCATGCTCCTGTGGAAATAACCGAAGACACACTTGCATAGCCATAGAACTGAATCAGTTTTGGCAAACTAGTGCTAATTTACAGTTTGCTAGCATTTGCTAACATTAAATCCAATCCACCTTTATTTATAAAGCACTTTAAAACAAACAAAACTAATTGTAATACAATCAAGACTTTAGAACCATTAGTTCTGGGTGTACCAAACAAACCAAGGCAATATTTAATTCCCTTAAGATCAACATTTGCTTTTAAAGCAGGAAAATTGGATATTTCTTATTTTGAATCTTACAGCAGTATGAAGCGTTGCTCTGTAAGAAAAAGCAAAACAAGTGTGTCAAAAGGTTCATTATCCTGAGAACAATAGAGCTGTTTGTAGAGCAAAGCCACAATGCTAAAGATGACAACAAGGACAGATCACAGCTCAATGTCAGCTGTGCCAGCCACACAAACCCTTGTCTGCGCGAATAATTCTCATAAGACCTATTTTTATGATCATTTACCACACTGAAAGTGAAGTTGCAGAGAAACCTGACTGGGTGATTGTGACAAAGAATGAAAAATTAAATATTCCATTCGGCGGAAATGCATGAGTGATTTCTTTTGACTTTTGGTTTTACATTGAGTCTTTTCAATTTGCCACCCTGCAACCTCCACAGCACGTCTCATCAACCCACAGGAACAGAAAAATGACACATTGAGTTTCAATATGTGTCATTCAGCTGTGGGGAGGAGGGGGTTCGTACAAATCCAAATTATCCACAAGAATTAAGAATCTATGGCCCCATGACGATTGTAATCTTAATTTCTCTTTTTCTTCCAAACAAAACTAAATTAAATATATATTTCAGTGATATCTACTATTGCTGCCATTAGCTGACCCATGCTGTCAAAGGACAAGGAAAAACACAACCGTGGCTCTGTTATGTTCTTCTCCACTGAGACAGTTCCACTCCACAGCAGAGAACAGGAAAGGTAGATCTGGGGTTAGATTTCCTACCCACAAAACCACAAACATCCAACACCAGCTGAAAACCTGCTGCTGTGTCTGTGAGCTCACATAAAAGTCTGTACTAAAGAGTCACACCTTAAATCAGATAAGCGTGTTTTCATTTCTTTAAACAGCTTTGCTTATCAAGAGCTGCATCAGGGTTTTACAAAAGAAATCCATCCACCCAGCTGAGGGGCCGAGTAAGAAGCAGGCTGCTTAGTTGTACATATACTCTCTTTATACACTTTCCATCATCTGCTTCTTTTTATTGCACATGAACAGTGGAACCTTGTCTGCTAAATGGCCGAAACATACACAGATATTATGTATTCTCAAAAACACGAAGAGAACTGGTGTTTCACTTTCTCACTTATATGAGCAGGATTAAATATTTCAGTAAAAATGAGGTGAAAATGAATCATGAGATGGACAGGCTGGTGGGTACAATATCTGCAGAAATACAGGTCTTGTACTGGACTGATGTGGTGAAAACAGCTTATAAATCCAGCCCTTACTATGGTCATGAGGTTTAGATCGCTACTGAAAGACGGTAGCAGCTAGAATTAGTCTCTTCAGATGGGTGGTTGAAGGCCGGTAAAAGGGCAGGACACTGGCCATGTTTACATGAGAGCTTTAATTCCTCTTTAATTCAGAATAAAATTGAAATCTTGTTTAAGAAGATTAAAAAGGACCTTGTAAACAAATGAAAATGACCATTCCAAATTAAACTTAAATCCAAAGTAAGTGACTGGTTTATTCTGATTTTAAATCCGAATTGAATAATTTCTCAATCATGTATACGTTCACTCTGCTGTAAATTAATTCTGGTCGTTCTGCACAGGCTCGCTCCCTTAATAACTGTGTTTTCCATGTAAACCTCAATTCAGAATTATTATTTACATATAAACACGAAGGAGAAGACTTTATTTCCGAATTATTGAATTCTGAAAAATGAATTCTGAATTAAAGAACATCATGTAAACGTGGCCATTGAAGGGGAGCTCGGAGGAGTTCATGTTCCTCTGAGTCCAGTTGAGGTTGTTTGCATGTCTGATTAGGATTCTTCCTGCGTGTTTTTCTTAGGGTGCATTCAAACCAAGATAGTCCGGGGAACTCGGTTCGCTTAGGTGGATAATGCCCAAACATTTCACACCTTCCTTTGTTTGGTTTGTTTTCACTGTGTACTTTACTTAAGTGGACCAAAAGTGCCTGGACAGCGACACACACTTACAACAACTGTTCCTTGTGGGGGCGATATTCCCCAAAATCAATGACTGGCCAGGACCAATAACTGATATCTTTCCCCGTCTGCCGGCTCGTTCATAGTAAACAATGGAGCAACACCAAGTTTATGCAGTCCTGGGTTTCAGTTTTTAATTTGGTGTTTAAGCCTAACACGCTTTTTGTCCAGTATGAGCAGCACAGACATCTTTGTAACCAGCAGAGTTTCTGCTTCCATATGACTCCTTGTTTGTGTGGTTTTGCTTGAAGTGGAGGAATTAGCAGAAGCTGTAAAGTGGACAGAGCTGTCCTCATGTTTTTCTTTCATTCCCATATATGTTTGGGCTTTGAACTGTGTTTGGTTTGGATGCCAACGCTTGGTAGTCTTTTAACAGAGTTTCTCCCCATCATTTTGCTATGCTTCATGTTAGGATTGCTACTTCCTGGTGTGTACAAACACCAGGAAGTTCTGCCCACATCTTATGCTGCCCCTGTTCAGAAGGCTCTAGTCAAGAAGAGGTTAAAAGTTCAGATGTGGACCAAACATTTACTGAAAAAAGACAAAACCGGGAAATTCCAGCTGCAAACATGCTTCTTTGGAGTGTAAGAAACAAAGATCAGAATCCTCCTCTTCCTCAGGTAAAACCAAAAATGTTATTTTCTACTTGGAAAGGAATGATGGGATTATTTTAACATGTGTAGGCTGACTATCACAAAATCCTTCACAACGCAAGAGGATGAGACACCACTTAAATATTTCCAGGGTCACAACCGTGCAGCATTCTAGTGAGCCAACACACAAGTTATCTAGTATTACTGGTGAGGTAATCAGACACAGATAAATCGGTAAGCATGCATCAGTGGAACAAAGACACATGCAGAAACTTCGCTATCCCTAAAAACCTAAGCAAAACCTAAAACCTAAGCAAGGTCTGATGAAACTGTCCTAAAATGAGGAATCCTGCAGCCCCGCCCATCCCCTCCAATCCTGAACTGCTCCGAGTGAAGATGAGGGCTGTTGTTTTGTCTACATCAGCACACGCCTGGAATGAAGCTGCACCGCTCTGCTGTCACTTTGTCACTAATCACGTTTCTTCATATGCCCTCTCCCAGTCTGGGTGGGGATGTGGTTAAAAAAAATGGGTGCCAGTGCTGGGAGTGCTGGGGCCCCCTGCTCCTAGAACCAACTGTCAGATCTCTGGGTGGTGTCAGGAACTTCTCCACTATTACCACCATAAAGTCAAGTTAGACTGGGGTTTCTGGTGTGACCTGAACAATAGGGTTGCTCAACTCATTTGTGGGCTGAGGATGTGGGGTTCAAGCACGAGCAGCACTCACGCGCACAGAGAGGACTTCGCTGGAATGACTGGAATGAGGAAGCGCGCGCCGCTCATTCTGCAGACCGCTGGGAAGGTTGGAGTTAATTTGATAAGCGTAGCACGGGTTTACTATTAGAGTATCACTCAATGCTGTCTTTCACTTAAAGAGTGTGTGTGTGTGTGTGTGTGTGTGTGTGTGTGTGTGTGTGTGTGTGTGTGTGTGTGTGTGTGTGTGTGTGTGCGCACGCGCGCGCAAGACACAAAATAAATAAACATTGAAAATTAAAGTTACTTAAAACATGTTAATATATAAATTATTATAAATTCCTTACCTCCAGGACTTGCACATAACTTGTAGGGAACCATCCTCTGGCTCCATCCTTCTCTCCCTCCCACCAGCCTCCGGGCAGAGCCTGGACCACCTTAATAATCTCCCCGGCTTCAAAGCTCAGTCCCTGCTGGTGCTGCTCCCCGCTGAAGGGGTACAGGCTTTTATAGAACGATCCGGACATCTCCAAGGGGCCAAAAACTTCCCACTCTGGCGGTGTTGTTGTCGCTGCTGGGTGATGATGACTCGCTCCCGCGCGCTCCTCGGAGAAAAAACTTCGTTTCTAGTATAATGAGAAGGTGTTGCCTGGAGTTGCAGAAGAAATAAGTGAAATTGGTAAAAGTTGGTGAACAGGTTCTTTTCCTCCTCCTGTTGCCGCCGCTGCTGCTGTCAGGACGCCCCTCACTCACCGCTCTGCTCCTCCTGCCTGCCTGCGCGCTCCGTTACGCTCCTTCAGGCAGCGTAAAGCTGCAGAGAACGAGGAAGAGAGAAACCGGAAACCAGTTCCTCGTCCCTTCAACTTAAAGCACTAATATAGATACTAAAGAACCGGAAGCGTACTGCATCCAGTTAAAAAAATAAAATAAATCAGAGAGAAAATCTGTTTTCATAAATGAAGACATAAAAACATATATATATATTTTTTTTTATAAATTAATAAGATAAGGTTAAAAAAAACAAATATGTTTTTATTACAGTGATAATTTGTTGTTATGATTATGTGATTTAGAAAAAAAATGTTTAAATGGAATTTTTTTAAGTATTTTGTTTTTAAGTAGCCAAATAATCTCACTCAAAAACTCTTTCCAGTTTTTCAAAATTATTAGATTATTATGAAAAAAATCAATCAGTTATCATTTAACAAGATTAAGAAATAATAATAATAATAAAAAATGGGGGAATGGTTGTTTTTCTGAATTAATAAAATAATTTCAAGAAAGTCTGTTCATTTTTTCAAAATTGTGAGATGATTAATTTGGGGGGGAATGTATCTTTTGTTCCCCTCAATTAACAAGTTATGAAAAATAGAAAAATAAACATTTGATTTTTGTAATTTACGAGATGATTTGACATTTTTACCTCAACTGACTAAATTATTTATTAGATCAAGAATATATATATATATATATATATATATATATATATATATATATATATATATATATATATATATATATATATACACACAATATTTTCCCCTAAAGAGCAACATTTTTTAATGGATTTTAGTGGATGACTTAATCAAATAATAGACTTTAATATTGTAAACTCAAACTCTAGTAATGTCTGGTAAAATTTATTTAATTGCATTTCAATTCAAAACAGTAGAAAAAAGAAACAGAAAGTATGCGTGGTCAAAACTGAACAGATCTAAAGTTTAAGTGTCATTTAAGTAATTTAACCGTTCTCTGATTCTACAACATGTTACAGTACTTTTAACTTTTAAATTGTTTTTGACATTCTTCATTAATATGCACTAATATCTGACAGTAAACCAGGGCAGGATCAGTTATTTTCTGACCTAACTTCATACTAGCAGAGGTGATCTGCTGCTCAGACTGCTGGCTGAGCATGCTTTTGGGTGAGGGAGGGGCCTGCAGCAGCTACACAAGAGATGTTGCCATCGCTTATGTTAATGTGTCAGTTTAAACCTGTGTCTTAAATCAGCTGTAAAATAAAAAACAATTATCTATCATCCATTTTTTTCTTATCTATTGGTTACATTAGTAGGCTTCCTTATTCATGAAAATGGTAAAGATGGTAAAATGAACCTCATGAGAATCATATAAATAAATAAAAGGTTGTTGTGTTACCTGACTATAACTGAGGGGTTTTAGAACACATTTATTAAATGGATTTGTTTAATTTATTTTTTCTTGTTTCAGTGTTATTAACTATAGTAACATCTAGGGTGCTTCAAGAAAAAAGCCAGAGTGTTTTTTCATCACTTTTATTTTTCCTTCAGTTTCTTAAAGCAAGGATGCCTCTTTTTACTGACATTTGCATAAATAGCTCAGAACATGTCTTGATGTCACTAACTCTTGTCACAGCAAACCTTGTGATTCCAGGGGTCATTGTGATGACATTTGTAGCAGCTGACCTGCATCATGAGGTCCTGAATTCCAACAGATTTTACCATATTTGGATTTGAATCTTTCAGGGGCAGCAACGTCTGTAACAGTAACCTCCTCATCAGATGTGTCTTGATACTCTGTCTTCCTTCTCAGAAAACCACTGATCTGTAACATTTTCTTTGCTTAGTTTCATGAAAAATATTATCCAGAACTTGGCTGACTGAAAATGTTTTTTTACTTTTTTGCATATTGCAAAATGAAGATGTGGACTCTGCAAGTCATCAATTCCCAGCTTTGTTTTGTTTTTTTGCAGGTAAAAAGAGAATCCTCTAAAGTTCAAATAATTGGTAGAGGAGCAAACTGTCAGTGTGTTGGACGACAGTTAACAAATTCAAATTGTTACCAGTGATTATTTTCTTGATAAAATTTAAAGAGCTATAGATCCTATCTCTACGCGGAACGTTTGTCAGTACAAGAGTTTCTGGTACACCAATTATGCTGGTGCACATGTCTGTTTATTTAAAAAAATAAATAAATAAAAAAAAAGAGCGACTAGCAACATACAGGGACTTGTTATTGGAGATTTTTGGAGACTGACTTGAAGCACGTATAGTTTACTCTTATCAATCAGACACAGTTAGAGCAGCAGATGATCACCTCTGCTAGTATGAAGGGTCAGACTGAAAATTAAATGCACAAAGCTGACCTTGGCTGATCTACAGACCATTTTCCAGACCTTACTAGAGGTTGAGTTTACAATATTAATGTCTACTGGAGCGCCGAAAAGGGGAGGGGGTTGGTTCATGATTGACAGGGGACCAGAAGGGTCCTCAATAGTTAGTTCGTCTGATGGAAAGTTGTGGAGCATCAGCTTGTTGTCTCTTCTAAACTTTGCCCAAATAAGCTAGCTCACTTTGCTCACATATTAGCTCATATTTCTGAAGAAAACTACGATTTTTATTCATTTTACTGTTGTTTTAGTCAAATAATCAAGGCAGGGAAGCGATTAGCAAGCTGCTCTGCTAAAAAACATCACGCATGTTCTGAACAGACCCCCCTCCCCAACTTCCTATAGTGCACCTTGATAACCTCTTTGGTGAGATAATTCCTGTCAATTGTCCCTTTAAAACAAAGACATGCACAGTGGAAATAAGAAGGATTCACACCCCCGCTAAAATTCCAGGTTTTTGTTTTGTTCAAATGTTAAATCAGAAAAAAATATTTCAAAATGTTTCCCACCTTAAATGTGACTTAAAACCTGTAGAATACGCTGGTTGCATAAGTGTGGACACCCTGAACCTAAAACTTTGTTAAAGTATTTGTTCTTTGGTAATTGTGGCCAAGGTTCAATCTTGGTCTCATCAGACCAGACCACTCTCACATGCTTAGTGAACCTGATGGATGTTTTGGCAAATTGTAATCAGGCTTAGATGTTATTCCTTCTCAGAGAAAGCATCAGTCTTCAACCCTTATTCATAGTGCAGACATATGAAGAGAATGGGACCAGTTTTCATCTCTTCTTTTCTTCAGTTCTGGGGGGGTCGTCCAATTCTTTCTAACTTTACTGTTGGCCCATATTTTGTGCACTTTTGATGACTGGATTTATTGTTTTATGTTAAATCCAATGCTGAGGACATGTTCTTTTGTATCTTTATCCTGACTGACGCCTCTTAACAATAAGATTTAAGAAGGTGCTTCAGCGAATTAGTAGTTTAACCCTTTACTGCCTAAATTTATTTACAATGATATAAAAATTACATTAATACAGTAAAACCTAAAGAAAGATCAAAAAGAAAAGACTGGAATACAATGATATACAACTGAATATGAAATAAATAAAAAAAGAGCAACAAATGAAATTAAATGAAATTATAAATAAAGACCAGAAGTGGTTTGTCACAGATTTGTGACAATAGGCATCAAGGTTTAGGGTGCCCACACTTATGCAGCCAGCTAACTGTACTGTTTTTTATTGTCATATTTTTCGCCTGACAGATTTGTTTATAAGTTGAATTGTACAGGTTATTGTTCACATTAAAGGTGGGAAAACATTTTAAATCATTTATTCTGGTTTCATTTCTTTCAAAAACCTGGAATTTGAACACTTTTTTTTATCCACTGTAACCATCTGAGCCAAGGCAAAGCTTGTGTCAGGCATGGAGAAACTCCAGAACGAGGCTCTCTGCTGCAGACTGCTGGTCACTGAGCAGAGATGCAGCTCAATGAACAGACTGAAGACGCCAATCCGCTGTTTTCATCTTCTATAAACACTGTGTGACTCAGTAAGTCAGGCACAACTGGGCCCGTCTCTTGTCTCTGAAGGCGTAAAGAGGTGACCATTTTTTTTTTAAAGGAGCCCAACAGACTCTATATTACACCTCATTATTTCCCCACACATCCGTCTCTTTACTCAACAACTGTTCAATATGTAAAAACAACATCTGGAATTGTTGGATCATAAAACATTCTAATAAAACTAATTTTATAACTTTAATTTTTAACTACTTGCTGCTTCAGATGAACTTCAACATGAAAATACAGATGAAAAGGTGGAAAGTTTTAGGAGTTTTTAAATAAATCTAAAAGTAAATTAACCAGCTGATCAGTCTGACATGATTTGACTCCTTCTTATCCCAACAAATGGTTTGCAAGCCACTGTTTCCACATCTACTCAAAAAGTCCTTGATTCACTCTCCTTTTTTATGACTTCCAACCAAAAACTATGCAAACATGATTACCACACAGTCTGATTTTACTTGACAATAAACCTGATTCTGATTAATGTTACACACAACTATTGATTATATTTGTTATGTTGTGTTTGTAGATGCAGAGGCTCACACATGAATCAGTTTAACTTCCTGTCCTCATGCAGGCAGCCATGATGGCGGAGGAACTGAAGAAGGAACAGGACACCAGCAGCAGCAACCTGGAAAGGATGAAGAAGAACCTGAAGGCGTCTGTGAGAGATCTGCAGCACCGTCTGGATGAGGCTGAGAAGCTGGCTTTAAAGGGAGGCAAGAAGCAGCTGCAGAAACTATCACAGTCATCCTTATTTGAGACTCCTGGGGCTTCATTTATCAACTGTTCGTAAGCACAGAAGTGTGCGTAATGTGTGCGTATGAACATTTCCACGCAAAGTGTGGGATTTATCAACTTGTACTTGTGCTTAGGAAAATGTGCGTGGCACAGTTCTTACCATACGTAAGCACAAAACCTAGTGGTAGAACGGTAACACTACAACTAAAACGCACTGAGAGAGTCACAGTGTTCAGCAATCTGAAACCTCACGTTACCTAATAAAAGTTCTGAATTAGTGATGTCGTATATAATTTGAATAACTGGTGTACCAGGTTATAAGAGACAGCTGTGACAGAACAACCTGAAAAGAAAATTAATGTGCCATTGCTTATCTTGCGCTTTTGTAGCATTTGCAGCACCGTGCACTCTGCAGGGAGCGCGTTCATCTGTTAAGGTACCGCTTCCCCAAAAGCATCCTGTTTAATTGATGCTGCAATTTGCAACCCATGTTGGAGCGAGACACCAGAGCCATCCCAGTGTACATCCCGCTCTGTCTACCCTGGGATTCTTGGCCTCCGGAACACTTAATCGGGAGATTGGAGACATGCAGCATTTTGCAACCAACACTAAGCAGACTTGTCCTGACAGTGTTGGATCATTTCTCTGGCCTCAACATACATCCATTTCACATACAGACCTCACGAAGAAGCCAAAATTAAACAAGGGGTTCAGCCATTGCAGGATTTCCAAACATAACTGGAGCCATAGATTGCATAACCATCTCAATAAAAGCACCTTAAAACAATGAATTCAGAAACGTGAAAAGGAAAAGTTTTCATCCAGTTAATGTCCAACTATTCTGCAATCCACATAAGTCTCTGTTAAACATTGTTTCCCGGTGGCCTGGAGGAACGCACGTCTGGTTTATTCTACAGATCTGCTCTGTGGGTGTGCGCCTCCAAGCAGGAGCTGTGAGGATGGCTGGCTGATTGGTGAGTGTTATATTTCAGATTAATTTCTGTGCTTCATTTTGTTTATTATAGCATTTCTGAAGGTGATCGGGGATATCCACTGAACCGTGGCTACTGACCCACGTGGCCAACCTGAGGACCCCGCAGGAGCAGACTCTGACTTTGATGTTAAACCATCCATCCATTTTCTGCCGCTTATCTGGAGACTGGTCGGCAGCTGCCTAAGCAGGGACACCCAGACGTCCCTCTCCCCGGCCACATTCAACAGCTCATCTGGGGGGATCCCGAGGTGTTTCCAGGCCAGCCGAGAGATGTAGTCCGTATATATACATATATATATATATATATATATATATATATATATATATATATATATGTATATGTATATATATATATATATATATATATATACATATACATATATTTTTAGTTAAGTAGAAGCGTAACAAAACCAAGTACATTTAAAACATGTTTGTTGAATGGTGACATTAAAATTCTGTAATCTTTGACGTTTGTAGATTTTTAAGGGGTTAATGAAGTGTGTACTGGCGGGAAAACAACAGAGCCTCAGACAGTGTTTTATTTCTATTTTTTTTTAATGCTGTCGTTACCGGTCAGTGACAACGTATACTGGAGTGTCCTATGAGTAATTTATATATATATATATATATATATATATGCATTTTTATGTATACATTTTTTATATATACATACTATATATATGGGCGGGCTTTTCAATCATTTTTAGCCCTTGTACCTGCACATTTTCAGAGGTAATCACTTAGGGGCAGCATGGCTCAATGGGTAGAGTGGTCATCCTGCAGCCCAAGGGTTCGATCCCCAGCCGTTGAGCCCTGAGCAAGACACCAAACCCCTAATTCCTTCTGATGGGTCGTGGTTGAGCGCCTTGCATGGTAGCTTCCGCCATCAGTGTGTGAATGAATAAGGGATACACAACGTAAAGAGCTTTGGGTGCCTTGATAAAGCGCTCTATAAATCTAATCCCACAGTGAAACATCTTCAGAAACTGGTGATTAAATTCTATGATGTAATTTTCTTACACATAAAGTTTGTTGTGTGTTTTTCTTCCAGGTGTCAAGAGAAATCCTAAATTCTGTTATAAAATTCGTGACACAACAGCCAGACGGGTAATCAGCCTTTTGTTTTATAACAGATTAATTCCATATATCACATACTAAGAAACGCTGCATCACATAATGTTGTTTATGTCCGCCTGCTGAATGGTTGCCTTAAGACTAAACATGAGAGCATCTTGTGATGACTTGTAATTGTGATGTCTAATGTTTAAGCTCAATAATTGTCTTCTCCTTATTTTATTCAGATGATTCCTGAACTGGTACCAGTCAGTTTTTATTAATAGTGCTTGAATTAATGGATTAATTGAATGAATAGTTGTTTGAACATATGCATTGTTGAACAATGTTTTTCAATGTCTCTGTGCAATTATTCCACAAACTAAATAAGGTTTTCGTTTGTTTCAACAAATTATGAATATTGAGGGAAATTAATATTGTTGTTTTTAATTTTAGCATTTATAAGGTGATTAATTTTGCTATTTACCTCTAGGATGAATAAATTATATTCTTTCATTCATTGGATCATTCTGTGTTGGACGGATTTATTTATAATTCTTGTTGCTCTTTCTACAAAATAAATGTTGAATGTTGTTACAGTCTTTCCTGCCACTCCTCCAGCACTCTCCTGTTCTTCCGCTCCTCCAGTCACTCCTCACTTCCCTGATCCTCCACAGCAGTTCCAGATCCACTCATCAGTAATCTAGTCAACCTGCCACACCTGTCTTCCTTTGTTCCCCAGTCCTTTATATACACCAGCACCACAGTCATTCCCTGTCGGACCTTAACCTACACACAGCGGACTCACCCCTATGCCATTCCATGGTTCCTGGCCCTCTGATCTATGCTTCAGTTCTGTCATAATAAGACCTCTTCATGCATATCCTGTTTGTTAAATAAAGGATGTTTAACCTGCCCTTGTCTCCCAGGGGTCCTGTGTAACAAATGGGTGTTTTTTTAGGACTTTCGCCACACAGTAGGTCAAACATGGATGTAAAAATTTAACATTGCAGTGTGTACAAATTATTTAGGTTTATGAAGTGTTTATCTATATAATTGTGCAACTGATTTTGACTTGACATATACAGGAGCCTGGTCACCATATATATGGTTGAGCAAACTCCCAAGCCCCCTTCAAGACCCTGAAGAGGGTGTAAAGCTGGTCCACTGTTCCACGACTGGGATGAAAACATCTATCTATGTGTGTATGTGTGTATATGTATGTATATATATATATATATATATGTATATATATATATGTGTGTGTGTGTGTGTGTCTGTGTATTTTTTGCTTTGTTTTTGATTGGTTGATTGAGAGTTTATTTGAACATGATGACAAAATATAAATAAAATAGAAAACACACATGTTCAAAAGGAGTGAATGAAAGTATAACTTCTCTAATCACACCCCAGTAAACTACAATAATTTTTGTCATTATCCCATAATTACATTCATCATTAACTACTTACAATAACAGTGGTGGTAATAACAGTATTCAGTATATATAATCATTATCTCATTAAAGCTTATGCTTCATACTGATCCTTTTTCAACATGTTGGGTTCATATTATTATTGTTGTTGTTGTTTTGATTATTTATATTTGTTTAGTTTGTCTTTCAGTTGCTTTCTTGTGTTACTCACACATATTTGCAAAAAAAAGGCATTAATTCATGGCTGCACCAGATTGAGCGTTATGCTCATTTTAAATATGTGGCTATGTGGTCATTGCCTGTGTTCCACCAATTAAATGTTAAATCTTTATCATTGAGATGAATTTTTTTTGCTGGAGAATTCCTAAGTATAGAGATGTAAACTCAAACGGAAAATCAATGTTTTATACACCTTCTGCCAAAAAAGGAACAATACCAGAAGATGTGACAATGGTTTGTCTCTACACTGTCTCCAACATACCGATGAGTTGGTGTCTTTTCTGAACTGGAGTGATGAAAAATCTAATAAAGTTTTTGCAGCAAAACTCCTTCTATTGTGTTGAATTTGAGGTTTTCTTTTGTATCTCACGTAAGTGTTCCCATATGCATTTCCCATATCTGTTTCACATGGAGTGAGTTACTTTCCCTTTGTTGCAGACCCCTGTGAAGTTTTGATTTAGTTCTTTGGTTTAAGCCCCACTCCTGGAACTGCTGGTCAGGTACATCTGGTGGAAGGGACTGAAAGAGGTACAACAGCCGTGACAGAATAACCATTAATTACCTGCAGGGTCGCTCTGGCGTTATCTTGAGCTTGTAAACCCCCTCTGATCGAGGCTAATGATTAGTGGTAAGAGTCCCTCAAGGCGTTTGCCTTCTGCTGTCCAGGACTATGCGGTTTGTTTTTTTCTGTGTGAATCTTGCAAGTCTCCCAGTCTCAGTCTGATCCTCGGAGTTCGATGTGTGTTCAGATTCAGAAATGGGTGTAAGGCGGTTTGGCTTTAATTTCCTATCTGATCTAATGTGTCCCACCTCGTGTTTCTTAGGTGTTTGGTTAGATAGGGAGCATATGGTAAGGGCTGGAGCGATATTTGGTGTAAATTTCTTATCTGCTCTAATATGTCCCACCTCGTCTTTGTTGGATGTTTGTACAGATGTTTTATTTTCAGAAATTGGTGGAAGGCGGTTTGGCGTTAATTTCCTATCTGATCTAATGTGTCCCACCTCGTGTTTCTTGGGTGTTTGGTTAGATAGGGAGCATATGGTAAGGGCCAGAGTGATATTTGGCTTTAATTTCTCATCTGCTGTAATATGTGTCACCTCGTCTTTGTTGGGTGTTTGTACAGATGTGGTTCGTTTAGAAATGGGTGTAAGGCGGTTTGACAGTAATTTATTTTCCAGTTTGAGCCGTCTCACCTCCTCTTCCAGTTCAGCTTTCTCTTCTTGAAAGTTCATCTTCTCGCTCCTGAATCCATCAATTATATGGGTTTTTCTCTTTAAATCCTTCTGATATACTCTTATATCCAGCATAGCCCGTTGGAGTCTCCCCGCCGTTTCGTCAGGCCGCCGGGAAAGTTTCAATTCCAGGTTTTCATTCTCACTTTTCAGTTTTGAAATTTGGGCATCTTTCTCTCCCAGCAGTATATTTCGTTGGATGAGGAGTGATTTCAAATGTTCAGAACAGCGGATCTTGAGTTGTTGCATCTGAATAAGATCGTTTTTTTCAAGACATCCTGCACAGATGTTTTCTCTTTCAAACATCAATGGTTCCTCCTCCTCCTGCATTTCTGTAGTTAATGGCATCTGTCTTTTGATCTCCTCTCTTAAGACACGAATTGTATCATATTGCTGATTTAATCTTCTCTTATATTTTATAATCGTCTCTCTGCAGTCTTGTACTTCCCTGGTGAGCTCCTCATTTTCAGATTCAGTCCTTTTCAAGATTCTCTTTGTGTTGTTTAGTTCATCAAGATGTGGAAACGGCATTTTCTTCAGGTCTTTCATCTTCTGCTTTTTCTGAATAATCTGTATTTTAAGATGATCGTTTTCACGTTTCAGTGATTCCTGATCTCGATCTTGTGTCTTAAAATCATAAATTAGTTTTTTGTTAATTTTCTTCAGCTTTTCATATTCAATTTCAGCGTTTTTGAGACTGTTTTCTGCAGCAGACAGCTTTGATTTATAGTCAGCGATCGTGTGTTGGTGCTCTGTCGACTGACTATCGAAGCGTTGATCGTAGCGTTGATTGATGTCTTTTTCTTGAAAAAGCTGTGTCTTCAAACTATCAATTTCATCATCTTTTTCTTTGGTTATACGTGCTATTTTCTTGTCCAAGTTAGCATTTTGACGAGTGAGTTTCTGTACTCTCCTAATAAGATCTTTGAAAGAAATATGTTCGAATTCCATATCTATCTTTTTGTCCTGTTCTGTAGAATTTTCTTCTTCAAATAAAACTTATGTGAATATAAGCTCAGCTTGATAAAACCAGGATAACTGGGTAACTTCTGACTTCTAGTGGAAGGTTTAGAATGATTTGTCCTGTCGTCAGTTCGGTAATAAAGGCTTTCTTTCGGTGACGCCACAGGTCAAGATTCTTCAAAGCACGCGCATGCGCGAAACGTTGCGTCACCACTACATCACGTATGGATCAGCTGAAGCTCACGTGACTGACGTACTGCAGGATCAACATATCAGAATGCGCAAGCGCAGTGTCTCAGCGTCTTGCGGATGATGAGAGACATCAATAAGAGGGGATGAACCTCGGTTGGTCCAACTATACTATTATTATTATCATTTTTATTATTACTGTTATTATCATAATTATTATTACTAATATTCAGTATTATGAAGATACAATATGGAGAATAGCGAGACAAGAAGTTACATCTGTCAAACTAAAATATATGTTATACAAAAATATTACAAATAATAAAATATTTCTTTGTCATATTTTACTTGTTATAATTTTTTCTCTTTAACCCCCCTGTTTTCTTAGTCCACTTTTCTCTTCTTGATAAACTTTGACAGAGACATCTTTCTTCGTCCAGACTGATGGTCCTTCTGACACTTTCAGAGCTCTGGTTTCCTTTACCTTTTTTCCTAGCGGAGTTTTTACAAATGCCCGCCCTACTCTGCTTCTGATTGGCTCTAACGTCTCAAAACTCTGTGTACTGATAGGTTGCTGGTTCCTGTCATTTATAGCAATCCTCCGCTCGTGTCCTGCTTCTTTCAGACAGAGGGTTAGGTGACCATACAGTCTAGTCCAGCTCATTTATAACCGCAAATGTTAGGCGACCTTTTGAAAAATGACAACTTATAATTTTTGAATGCTATCTATTATAGGAATTGTTACTTTTTTAAGAGCCACATTTTTATTTCTGTTTTTAGGTTTTAAAATAAAAAACATACAACTTTCTAAAAGACGATAGGCAGACTTTCATCTATGGGATGTAGATATTTGTGGAAAATGATTTATTAAAAATAATAAATAAATATAAAAAGCCCATAGTTTCCAACCTAATTACAAGAAAATCAAATTAAAATATATTACTGATAATGTCAGTGTCATTATGTTGTGGAAATTCAATGCACCTATCAAATGAAGAAAACTGAATAATTGCTCAAAACCAGCATTTATTATATTTATATTAAAAACATTAGTTCTTCAGTATTTTTTGCCACGTATTAGGAGCCATTGTGGAAGTTCCAGAGACCCACATATGGCTCTGGAACCGCAGGTTGCAGACCCCTGGTCTAGTCACAGATGGTGGAGACGCACTGCTTTGGGCAAGACGGCAAAACTTGGCGAACATAAAGAGTTGTTATCACTAAAATGTCGTCAATTATATCCAGGGATATTTTATTTCACATTATAAACAAAACAGTTTGTGAACCTTGAACTTTAATTCCCAACTCTCTTTCAAATCTCTATCTGTTTTTAAAATGATTCATCAAAGATTCTTTTAATTTTGTTTCTTTTCTGTGTATCACCTTCATGTCGTTACAGGATGGCATTGCAAACTGTAATACACACAAAGGCTTCAGTCCTCTACAGCAGACTGCCACCTATTCAGATTAATGTGGTGGCAACCAAACCCCAATCCAGAGTCCTTTCATGGGACTTTTCCAAAGACTCGGTCACTCCCATGGTGACTAAAATGAACAAATTGGCTGTGATCAGCGATGGCAACATCATTACCAAAATTGTATTATTTGAGGAGTTCTCAGGGAGAGTAATTGAAGGCAGGAACTACCTCATGAGGGGATATTCCCTAAGAGGAACCCCCCCCATACACTATTTTAATTACTAATAAAACACAGGTCATGCGCAGCTCTCCAGTGACTGTGCCTGAACATTTGATGCATCAGGCGACTGCTCTAATTGACCCACCCTCCAGGAAGATCCACCTGAGGGAGTTCGGGCAGGTACAGGGTCATGTGACCGTGGAAGGAAGGGTCATTGAAGTAAGTTTTCAAACCACAATTGAAAAAGGTTGTGTACAATAAATTTAATCCACATTACAACTTCTATCTATTTATCTGCTTATTGGGCAATGACCACATTTGTACACTTCATTGTACATACAAAATGCTTTTGCATGAGTTCTCCTCACCAACCATCAAAGGTCAGGCTACATTCCAACTACTTCAGTGAGATCAGTCTTCAGCATAAAACATTGGAAAAAAACTGTTAGTACTGACCACTTTCTACTGTATAACCTGTTGTTTTAGGAAAAAGTATCCAAGTGTTAAAGTCTTGTAATATCCTAAAATATTATAATCTTTTCTCACTACAAAAATTCCTATTTCCAAGTATTGCCGGGTGTATTTTGTCCGTTTCATTAAATGATTGTACAAATAAGATATGAGCAATTTGGTTTTGTTTTTTTTAATGATTGTTGTAATAGTGCTTTATTGCTTCATCAGCTCTGATTGGCATAGTGTAATTGGATAAACAGTTGGATATGAATGGTGTAATTCATGCTTACCTTCATTTTTATATTTAGAGTTCAGCTCCCAAAAAAATTCTGCTGAGGATGGAGGAAATCCCGCTAAAGAACATAAAACTGCAACAGGTAAGTAGAGTCAATGTGAGGAAGAAAAGGACGGAGTCACTGGATCACATTAAACAGGATGCCCTTATCTTTGTTTTTACTGAGTGTAGCTGATAACGAGATTTCATTGTGCTCCAGAAATAAACTGATATGTTGAGTTGTGTATTACAAAGTACAGTGTGCTCGATGTTTTAGAAATAAAGTAGATGACCAGGAGCTTCATTTATCAAACTGTGCGTAGCAAAGAAGACTACAGGTGGTTGGTGTAGGAAAAAAGCAGCTGAATATCTCAGCATCCAACTGCCATGCAGGAGATCAAAGTTCAATTCCCACAGGGGTGAATCCCTTTGGAGAAAAGCTGCTAAATGACAGTAATGATGCTGGTAATTTAGTATTTGTTCTAATTTATAAAATAAATATGAACAGATACATCTGAGATTGATAGCAGTTTATTTAGTGTTACATAATATTTCTTTATAGTTGCTGGGTGCTCCAGCTGGGTGGGCGGTGCAGAGGGACACAATCAGCGCTATTAACCAGGTGGACAAGGAGTTGCAGAAAATAAAGATCATCTTCACAGAAATTGGGACAAAAAAAAAAATATTGTGTAAGACTAGCTAAATAAAAGGAAATCTAATTTTTGTTGAGACATTGTTACTTAGAGGTCTGATATATTAGAAACTTGATATTTATTCTTCTTGATATTTAGCACATTTCAGAGCATTTTCAATCAATTACCGGAATTTCTCATTTCACAATAAACTCACTGGACAGGTTGGAATGAAACTGCTGCACCGCTGCTCAGAAAGGAAGGTCTGGAGACATGAGACTTCCTTTCTGATAGATATTCTTATATCATCTATCAAAAAATAAAAATGATTATAATATTTAGAAAAATATACAGTAAATAAAGAAACATTAATATTTCAGCACTTCATTTTTCTTAAATGCCTGGTTCTTTATGTTTGAATGAATGAATAAATCATCTTTGGAATGTACATTTGCTTTTTTTTTTCTCCTAAGAACAAAGCAAAAAATGTGAAGTTCATAATTTATAGGTTATTTATGCTGTTATTGTACTGGTATGGCTAACAGGAAATCAGATTGCCCTGAAGATAGAACCCTACAATGAGTTTGACTCCCCTGATGTATATCTGTATGTCAGGCAGGTGTTTGGCACCTCTTACAGTGTGCAATGAAAAAAACATTAATGCTATGTTTTATGGTTACAGGAGGACACCCAGGTTGATGTCTCGCTCTGGAGGGAGGCTGCTCTGCTGGAGGTTGACTATGGGAAGGAAGTTTCCTTGAGCCACCTGGTCTTAAGCAAAAGCAGCAACAGCCAACACAATGCTGCTGGTAATTTCTATAATTTCCCTTAAATATGCATTTTTTAAAATGAGAAACGACAGACAGTCTCACACACAAACAGAGACACACAGACAGACACACAGAGTGAAAGAGACACCCAGACAGAGACACAGATAGAGAGAAAGATACACAGACAAAGAGACAGACAGACAGACAGAGAGAGACACACAAAGACAAACATACAGAGAGACACACATACAGAGAGACAAACACAGACAAAGACACACATACAGAGAGACACACACAGACAAAGACACACATACAGAGAGACACACATACAGAGAGACACACACAGACAAAGACACATGTCTGTCAGCTGTCCACAACAATGAGCTCCAGGAGGGAACGCGTCGATTTGGTGTTTAGTTTTCTTTTTGTTAGCGCGCACATTAGAGCACTATTGTATTTTCAACTCTGTTTAAGTTTTGCTTATTTAACATGTACGCGTTTCTCTTACTGGTGCTGGGGGAGCCATATGAACGCTTGGGGACAGAAGTGAGCACAACCATCAAAGCCAAGGAACAGGAAGTGCCATGGGCCTGTAATAAGACGGCTCCTTCCAGAGGGGAGATCAATTTCCTCCTTATTCTTTAAATATTTAAAGTAGTTGTTTTGGATTTTGAGTAGATTGCTTTCTTGTTTAATTTTGGTCATTCTTTTGTTTAAGTAATAATTGAACTAACTGTTTAGGTTTTGTCTCATTGTTTAATGTATTTCTTAGTATTTGATAACCCCTCATGTGTTTAGACTGGTATGATCAGCCAGTATTTAAGTTCCCCTTTGATTCATGTTTGTTAGCTCAGTTTGGTTCTTGTGTTAGTTTGGTTTCTTTCAGTTACATGTTAAACAGTTAAAGTTTTTCTGAGTTATTGTTATACCTTTTGTTTAGTTTTGCTCATTTGACCTCGTTTAAGGGCCCTGAAATGTTTTGTGAGTATTTTGTTTGGGTAAATAAAACCCATTCTTTTTTAAACCAGCTGTGTTCTTGTCCTTCACCAGCTTGGTCCCTCACATTCTAATTTGCAGATGATGGAGGCATCTGGATAAGAGGAAGGAATCTGTCATATATCAATCCAATCCAAAAAGCTTTGGAGGAAATAATTGCATCGGCAAATGATTGGTGTTTCAAAATCTCTATGGACAAAGCAAAATTCATGTTATTTGTGAATAAAAGAGAATACTAGATAAGAGAGCGAGAGAGTTAAGCAGCATATAATTGTAGGGAATGTGGCTGATGAGCAGCTGACCTGAAAAACTCATATTGAGAAACTTTGTGTGAAATGTGGAAGACTTATTAATGTCCTTCAGTGTTTTAGCAGGATCTGAATGGGGTTATTGTTAGTGATACACAGAGCCAGTGTAAGGTTCATCTTAAATTATGGCTGCGTAGCGTAAGGATCAGCTGCCCTGTGAGTGATAAAGAAGCTGGATGTAATTCAGGCAAAGGCCTTAAGAGTGTGCAGCAGAGCTTTTATTACTACTCCAGTATTCGCTCTGTTGATAGCAATGGGAGAACTTGCTGGTTGTGAAATACTTGAGGAAACAAGAACCTTAATAGGATTTAAAAGATGCTTCAACAAATTAGTAGTTTAACCCTTTACTGCCTAAATTTATTTACAATGATATAAAAAAGACATAAATCCAGTAAAAGCTAAAGAAAAATCAAAAAAGAAAACGACTGGGATGCGATAATATACAACTGAATATGAAATAAATGAAAAAATAGAGCAAATTAAATGAAATTATAAATAAAGACCAGAAGTGGTTTGTCACAGATTTGTGACAATAGGCATCAAGGTTTAGGGTGCCCACACTTATGCAGCCAGCTAACTGTACTGTTTTTTATTGTCATATTTTTCGCCTGACAGATTTGTTTATAAGTTGAATTGTACAGGTTATTGTTCACATTAAAGGTGGGAAAACATTTTAAATCATTTATTCTGGTTTCATTTCTTTCAAAAACCTGGAATTTGAACACTTTTTCTATCCACTGTAACCATCTGAGCCAAGGCAAAGCTTGTGTCAGGCATGGAGAAACTCCAGAACGAGGCTCTCTGCTGCAGACTGCTGGTCACTGAGCAGAGATGCAGCTCAATGAACAGACTGAAGACGCCAATCCGCTGTTTTCATCTTCTATAAACACTGTGTGACTCAGTAAGTCAGGCACAACTGGGCCCGTCTCTTGTCTCTGAAGGCGTAAAGAGGTGACCATTTTTTTTTAAAGGAGCCCAACAGACTCTATATTACACCTCATTATTTCCCCACACATCCGTCTCTTTACTCAACAACTGTTCAATATGTAAAAACAACATCTGGAATTGTTGGATCATAAAACATTCTAATAAAAACTAATTTTATAACTTTAATTTTTAACTACTTGCTGCTTCAGATGAACTTCAACATGAAAATACAGATGAAAAGGTGGAAAGTTTTAGGAGTTTTTAAATAAATCTAAAAGTAAATTAACCAGCTGATCAGTCTGACATGATTTGACTCCTTCTTATCCCAACAAATGGTTTGCAAGCCACTGTTTCCACATCTACTCAAAAAGTCCTTGATTCACTCTCCTTTTTTATGACTTCCAACCAAAAACTATGCAAACATGATTACCACACAGTCTGATTTTACTTGGCAATAAACCTGATTCTGATTAATGTTACACACAACTATTGATTATATTTGTTATGTTGTGTTTGTAGATGCAGAGGCTCACACATGAATCAGTTTAACTTCCTGTCCTCATGCAGGCAGCCATGATGGCGGAGGAACTGAAGAAGGAACAGGACACCAGCAGCAGTCACCTGGAAAGGATGAAGAAGAACCTGAAGGCGTCTGTGAGAGATCTGCAGCACCGTCTGGATGAGGCTGAGAAGCTGGCTTTAAAGGGAGGCAAGAAGCAGCTGCAGAAACTATCACAGTCATCCTTATTTGAGACTCCTGGGGCTTCATTTATCAACTGTTCGTAAGCACAGAAGTGTGCGTAATGTGTGCGTATGAACATTTCCACGCAAAGTGTGGGATTTATCAACTTGTACTTGTGCTTAGGAAAATGTGCGTGGCACAGTTCTTACCATACGTAAGCACAAAACCTAGTGGTAGAACGGTAACACTACAACTAAAACGCACTGAGAGAGTCACAGTGTTCAGCAATCTGAAACCTCACGTTACCTAATAAAAGTTCTGAATTAGTGATGTCGTATATAATTTGAATAACTGGTGTACCAGGTTATAAGAGACAGCTGTGACAGAACAACCTGAAAAGAAAATTAATGTGCCATTGCTTATCTTGCGCTTTTGTAGCATTTGCAGCACCGTGCACTCTGCAGGGAGCGCGTTCATCTGTTAAGGTACCGCTTCCCCAAAAGCATCCTGTTTAATTGATGCTGCGATTTGCAACCCATGTTGGAGCGAGACACAAAACGCACCAGAGCCATCCCAGTGTACATCCCGCTCTGTCTACCCTGGGATTGTTGGCCTCCGGAACACTTCATCGGGAGATTGGAGACATGCAGCATTTTGCAACCAACACTAAGCAGACTTGTCCTGACAGTGTTGGATCATTTCTCTGGCCTCAACATACATCCATTTCACATACAGACCTCACGAAGAAGCCAAAATTAAACAAGGGGTTCAGCCATTGCTGGATTTCCAAACATAACTGGAGCCATAGATTGCATAACCATCTCAATAAAAGCACCTTAAAACAATGAATTCAGAAACGTGAAAAGGAAAAGTTTTCATCCAGTTAATGTCCAACTATTCTGCAATCCACATAAGTCTCTGTTAAACATTGTTTCCCGGTGGCCTGGAGGAACGCACGTCTGGTTTATTCTACAGATCTGCTCTGTGGGTGTGCGCCTCCAAGCAGGAGCTGTGAGGATGGCTGGCTGATTGGTGAGTGTTATATTTCAGATTAATTTCTGTGCTTCATTTTGTTTATTATAGCATTTCTGAAGGTGATCGGGGATATCCACTGAACCGTGGCTACTGACCCACGTGGCCAACCTGAGGACCCCGCAGGAGCAGACTCTGACTTTGATGTTAAACCATCCATCCATTTTCTGCCGCTTATCTGGAGACTGGTCGGCAGCTGCCTAAGCAGGGACACCCAGACGTCCCTCTCCCCGGCCACATTCAACAGCTCATCTGGGGGGATCCCGAGGTGTTTCCAGGCCAGCCGAGAGATGTAGTCCGTATATATACATATATATATATATATGTATATATACTATATAATATATATAATTATCCAATTACATATTCTATATATATACACTATATTAGTATATTATATGTACTATACGGACTACAATTCTTCGGCTGGCCGTGGAAACACTCGGGATCCCCCCAGATGAGCTGTTGAATGTGGCCGTGGAGAGGGCGTCTGGGTGTCCCTGCTTAGGCAGCTGCCGACCAGTCTCCAGATAAGCGGCAGAAATGGCATGGATGGTTATAACATCAAAGTCAGAGTCTGCTCCTGCGGGGTCCTCAGGTTGGCCACGTGGGTCAGTAGCCACGGTCAGTGGGATACCCCGATCACCTTCAGAAATGCTATAATAAACAAAATGAAGCACAGAAATGAATCTGAAATATTAACACTCACCAATCAGCCAGCCCTCCTCACAGCTCCTGCTTGGAGGTGCACACCCACAGAGCAGATCTGTAGAATAAACCAGACGTGCTGTCCTCCAGGGCCACCGGGAAACAATGTTTAACAGAGACTTATTTGGATTGCAAGAATAGTTGGACATTAACTGGATGAAAAACTTTTCCTTTTCACGTTACTGAATTCATTGTTTTAGGTGCTTTTATTGAGATGGTTATGCAATCTATGGCTCAGTTATGTTTGGAAATCCAGCAATGGCTGAACCCCTTGTTAATTTGCTTCTTCGTGATGGTCTGTATGTGAAATGGATGTATGTTGAGGCCAGAGAAATGATCAACAATGTCAGGACAAGTCTGCTTAGTGTTGGTTGCAAAATGCTGCATGTCTCCAATCTCCCCGATTGAAGTGTTCCGGAGGCCAACAATCCCAGGGTAGACAAGCGAGCGGATGTACCTGGGATGGCTCTGGTGCGTTTTGTCTCGCTCCAACATGGGTTGCAAATCGCAGCATCAATTAACAGGATGCTTTTGGGGAAGCGGTACCTTACAGATGACGCGCTCCCTGCAGAGTGCACGGTGCTGCAAATGCTACAAAAGCGCAAGATAAGCATGGCACATTAATTTTCTTTTCAGGTTGTTCTGTCACAGCTGTCTCTTATAACCTGGTAACCAGTTATTCACACATTATTACGACATCACTAATTCAGAACTTTTATTAGGTAACCGTGAGGTTTCAGATTGCTGAACACTGTGACTCTCTCAGTGCGTTTTAGTTGTCAGTGTTACCGTTCTACCACTAGGTTTGTGCTTAAGCTACTATGGTAAGACTAGTGCCACGCACATTTCCTAAGCACAAGTACAAGTTGATAAATCCACACTTTGCGTGGAAATGTTCATACGCACACATTACGCACACTTCTGTGCTTACGAACAGTTGATAAATCGAAGCCCCAGGAGTCTCAAATAAGGATGACTGTGATAGTTCTGCACGCTGCTTCTTGCCTCCCTTTAAAGCCAGCTTCTCAGCCTCATCCAGACGGTGCTGCAGATCTCTCACAGACGCCTTCAGGTTCTTCTTCATCCTTTCCAGGTGACTGCTGCTGGTGTCCTGTTCCTTCTTCAGTTCCTCCGCCATCATGGCTGCCTGCATGAGGACAGGAAGTTAAACTGATTCATGTGTGAGCCTCTGCATCTACAAACACAACATAACAAATATAATCAATAGTTGTGTGTAACATTAATCAGAATCAGGTTTATTGCCAAGTAAAATCAGACTGTGTGGTAATCATGTTTGCCTAGTTTTTGGTTGGAAGTCATAAAAAAGGAGAGTGAATCAAGGACTTTTTGAGTAGTATGTGCGAAACAGTGGCTTGCAAACCATTTGTTGGGATAAGAAGGAGTCCAAATCATGTCAGACTGAATCAGCTGGTTAATTTACTTTTAGATTTATTTAAAAACTCCTAAAACTTTCACCTTTTCATCTGTATATTTTCATGTTGATAGTTCATCTGAAGCAGCAAGTAGTTAAAAATTAAAGTTATAAAATTAGTTTTTATTAGAATGTTTTATGATCCAACAATTCCAGATGTTGTTTTTACATATGAACAGTTTGTTGAGTAAGAGACGGATGTGTGGGGAAATAATGAGGTGTAATATAGAGTCATGTGTGGCTCCTTTAAAAAAAAAAATGGGTCACTCCCTCTTTACGCCTTCAGAGACAAGAGACGGGCCCAGTTGTGCCTGACTTACTGAGTCACACAGTGTTTATTAGAAGATAAAACAGCGGAATTGGCGTCTTCAGTCTGTTCATTGAGCTGCATCTCTGCTCAGTGACCAGCAGTCTGCAGCAGAGAGCCTCGTTCTGGAGTTTCTCCATGCCTGACACAAGCTTTGCCTTGGCTCAGATGGTTACAGTGGGATAGAAAAAGTGTTCAAATTCCAGGTTTTTGAAAGAAATGAAACCCAGAATAAATGATTTAAAATGTTTTTCCCACTGTAATGTGAACAATAACCTGTACAATTCAACTTATAAACAAATCTGTCAGGCGAAAAATATGACCAATAAAAAACAGTACAGTTAGCTGGCTGCATAAGTGTGGGCACCCTAAACCTTTGATGCCTATTGTCACAAATCTGTGACAAACCACTTCTGGTCTTTATTTATAATTTCATTTAATTTGCTCTATTTTTTCATTTATTTCATATTCAGTTGTATATTATCGCATCCCAGATCGTTTTCTTTTTTGATTTTTTCTTTAGCTTTTACTGGATTTATGTCTTTTTTTATATCATTGTAAATAAATTTAGGCAGTAAAGGGTTAAACTACTAATTTGTTGAAGCATCTTTTAAATCCTATTAAGGTTCTTGTTTCCTCAAGTATTTCACAACCAGCAAGTTCTCCATTGCTATCAACAGAGCGAATACTGGAGTAGTAATAAAAGCTTCTGCTGCACACTCTTAAGGCCTTGCCTGAATTACATCCAGCTTCTTTATCACTCACAGGGCAGCTGATCCTTACGCTACGCAGCCATAATTTAAGATGAACCTTACACTGGCTCTGTGTATCACTAACAATAACCCCATTCAGATCCTGCTAAAACACTGAAGGACATTAATAAGTCTTCCACATTTCACACAAAGTTTCTCAATATGAGTTTTTCAGGTCAGCTGCTCATGAGCCACATTCCCTACAATTATATGCTGCTTAACTCTCTCCGCTCTCTTATCTAGTATTCTCTTTTATTCACAAATAACATGAATTTTGCTTTGTCCATAGAGATTTTGAAACACCAATCATTTGCCGATGCAATTATTTCCTCCAAAGCTTTTGGATTGGATTGATATATGACAGATTCCTTCCTCTTATCCAGATGCCTCCATCATCTGCAAATTAGAATGTGAGGGACCAAGCTGGTGAAGGACAAGAACACAGCTGGTTTAAAAAAGAATGGGTTTTATTTACCCAAACAAAATACTCACAAAACATTTCAGGGCCCTTAAACGAGGTCAAATGAGCAAAACTAAACAAAAGGTATAACAATAACTCAGAAAAACTTTAACTGTTTAACATGTAACTGAAAGAAACCAAACTAACACAAGAACCAAACTGAGCTAACAAACATGAATCAAAGGGGAACTTAAATACTGGCTTATCATACCAGTCTAAACACATGAGGGGTTATCAAATACTAAGAAATACATTAAACAATGAGACAAAACCTAAACAGTTAGTTCAATTATTACTTAAACAAAAGAATGACCACAATTAAACAAGAAAGCAATCTACTCAAAATCCAAAACAACTACTTTAAATATTTAAAGAATAAGGAGGAAATTGATCTCCCCTCTGGAAGGAGCCGTCTTATTACAGGCCCATGGCACTTCCTGTTCCTTGGCTTTGATGTTGTGCTCACTTCTGTCCCCAAGCGTTCATATGGCTCCCCCAGCACCAGTAAGAGAAACGCGTACATGTTAAATAAGCAAAACTTAAACAGAGTTGAAAATACAATAGTGCTCTAATGTGCGCGCTAACAAAAAGAAAACTAAACACCAAATCGACGCGTTCCCTCCTGGAGCTCATTGTTGTGGACAGCTGACAGACATGTGTCTTTGTATGTGTGTCTCTCTGTATGTGTGTCTCTCTGTATGTGTGTCTTTGTCTGTGTGTGTCTCTCTGTATGTGTGTCTTTGTCTGTGTTTGTCTCTCTGTATGTGTGTCTCTCTGTATGTTTGTCTTTGTGTGTCTCTCTCTGTCTGTCTGTCTGTCTCTTTGTCTGTGTATCTTTCTCTCTATCTGTGTCTCTGTCTGGGTGTCTCTTTCACTCTGTGTGTCTGTCTGTGTGTCTCTGTTTGTGTGTGAGACTGTCTGTCGTTTCTCATTTTAAAAAATGCATATTTAAGGGAAATTATAGAAATTACCAGCAGCATTGTGTTGGCTGTGCTGCTTTTGCTTAAGACCAGGTGGCTCAAGGAAACTTCCTTCCCATAGTCAACCTCCAGCAGAGCAGCCTCCCTCCAGAGCGAGACATCAACCTGGGTGTCCTCCTGTAACCATAAAACATAGCATTAATGTTTTTTTCATTGCACACTGTAAGAGGTGCCAAACACCTGCCTGACATACAGATATACATCAGGGGAGTCAAACTCATTGTAGGGTTCTATCTTCAGGGCAATCTGATTTCCTGTTAGCCATACCAGTACAATAACAGCATAAATAACCTATAAATTATGAACTTCACATTTTTTGCTTTGTTCTTAGGAGAAAAAAAAAGCAAATGTACATTCCAAAGATGATTTATTCATTCATTCAAACATAAAGAACCAGGCATTTAAGAAAAATGAAGTGCTGAAATATTAATGTTTCTTTATTTACTGTATATTTTTCTAAATATTATAATCATTTTATTTTTTGATAGATGATATAAGAATATCTATCAGAAAGGAAGTCTCATGTCTCCAGACCTTCCTTTCTGAGCAGCGGTGCAGCAGTTTCATTCCAACCTGTCCAGTGAGTTTATTGTGAAATGAGAAATTCCGGTAATTGATTGAAAATGCTCTGAAATGTGCTAAATATCAAGAAGAATAAATATCAAGTTTCTAATATATCAGACCTCTAAGTAACAATGTCTCAACAAAAATTAGATTTCCTTTTATTTAGCTAGTCTTACACAATATTTTTTTTTTTGTCCCAATTTCTGTGAAGACGATCTTTATTTTCTGCAACTCCTTGTCCACCTGGTTAATAGCACTGATTGTGTCCCTCTGCACCGCCCACACAGCTGGAGCACCCAGCAACTATAAAGAAATATTATGTAACACTAAATAAACTGCTATCAATCTCAGATGTATCTGTTCATATTTATTTTATAAATTAGAACAAATACTAAATTACCAGCATCATTACTGTCATTTAGCAGCTTTTCTCCAAAGGGATTCACCCCTGTGGGAATTGAACTTTGATCTCCTGCATGGCAGTTGGATGCTGAGATATTCAGCTGCTTTTTTCCTACACCAACCACCTGTAGTCTTCTTTGCTACGCACAGTTTGATAAATGAAGCTCCTGGTCATCTACTTTATTTCTAAAACATCGAGCACACTGTACTTTGTAATACACAACTCAACATATCAGTTTATTTCTGGAGCACAATGAAATCTCGTTATCAGCTACACTCAGTAAAACAAAGATAAGGGCATCCTGTTTAATGTGATCCAGTGACTCCGTCCTTTTCTTCCTCACATTGACTCTACTTACCTGTTGCAGTTTTATGTTCTTTAGCGGGATTTCCTCCATCCTCAGCAGAATTTTTTGGGAGCTGAACTCTAAATATAAAAATGAAGGTAAGCATGAATTACACCATTCATATCCAACTGTTTATCCAATTACACTATGCCAATCAGAGCTGATGAAGCAATAAAGCACTATTACAACAATCATTAAAAAAACAAAACCAAATTGCTCATATCTTATTTGTACAATCATTTAATGAAACGGACAAAATACACCCGGCAATACTTGGAAATAGGAATTTTTGTAGTGAGAAAAGATTATAATATTTTAGGATATTACAAGACTTTAACACTTGGATACTTTTTCCTAAAACAACAGGTTATACAGTAGAAAGTGGTCAGTACTAACAGTTTTTTTCCAATGTTTTATGCTGAAGACTGATCTCACTGAAGTAGTTGGAATGTAGCCTGACCTTTGATGGTTGGTGAGGAGAACTCATGCAAAGCATTTTGTATGTACAATGAAGTGTACAAATGTGGTCATTGCCCAATAAGCAGATAAATAGATAGAAGTTGTAATGTGGATTAAATTTATTGTACACAACCTTTTTCAATTGTGGTTTGAAAACTTACTTCAATGACCCTTCCTTCCACGGTCACATGACCCTGTACCTGCCCGAACTCCCTCAGGTGGATCTTCCTGGAGGGTGGGTCAATTAGAGCAGTCGCCTGATGCATCAAATGTTCAGGCACAGTCACTGGAGAGCTGCGCATGACCTGTGTTTTATTAGTAATTAAAATAGTGTATGGGGGGGGGGGGGGGGGGGGGGGTTTCCTCTTAGGGAATATCCCCTCATGAGGTAGTTCCTGCCTTCAATTACTCTCCCTGAGAACTCCTCAAATAATACAATTTTGGTAATGATGTTGCCATCGCTGATCACAGCCAATTTGTTCATTTTAGTCACCATGGGAGTGACCGAGTCTTTGGAAAAGTCCCATGAAAGGACTCTGGATTGGGGTTTGGTTGCCACCACATTAATCTGAATAGGTGGCAGTCTGCTGTAGAGGACTGAAGCCTTTGTGTGTATTACAGTTTGCAATGCCATCCTGTAACGACATGAAGGTGATACACAGAAAAGAAACAAAATTAAAAGAATCTTTGATGAATCATTTTAAAAACAGATAGAGATTTGAAAGAGAGTTGGGAATTAAAGTTCAAGGTTCACAAACTGTTTTGTTTATAATGTGAAATAAAATATCCCTGGATATAATTGACGGCATTTTAGTGATAACAACTCTTTATGTTCGCCAAGTTTTGCCGTCTTGCCCAAAGCAGTGCGTCTCCACCATCTGTGACTAGACCAGGGGTCTGCAACCTGCGGTTCCAGAGCCATATGTGGGTCTCTGGACCTTCCACAATGGCTCCTAATACGTGGCAAAAAATACTGAAGAACTAATGTTTTTAATATAAATATAATAAATGCTGGTTTTGAGCAATTATTCAGTTTTCTTCATTTGATAGGTGCATTGAATTTCCACAACATAATGACACTGACATTATCAGTAATATATTTTAATTTGATTTTCTTGTAATTAGGTTGGAAACTATGGGCTTTTTATATTTATTTATTATTTTTAATAAATCATTTTCCACAAATATCTACATCCCATAGATGAAAGTCTGCCTATCGTCTTTTAGAAAGTTGTATGTTTTTATTTTAAAACCTAAAAACAGAAATAAAATGTGGCTCTTAAAAAAGTAACAATTCCTATAATAGATAGCATTCAAAAATTATAAGTTGTCATTTTTCAAAAGGTCGCCTAACATTTGCGGTTATAAATGAGCTGGACTAGACTGTATGGTCACCTAACCCTCTGTCTGAAAGAAGCAGGACACGAGCGGAGGATTGCTATAAATGACAGGAACCAGCAACCTATCAGTACACAGAGTTTTGAGACGTTAGAGCCAATCAGAAGCAGAGTAGGGCGGGCATTTGTAAAACTCCGCTAGGAAAAAAGGTAAAGGAAACCAGAGCTCTGAAAGTGTCAGAAGGACCATCAGTCTGGACGAAGAAAGATGTCTCTGTCAAAGTTTATCAAGAAGAGAAAAGTGGACTAAGAAAACAGGGGGGTTAAAGAGAAAAAATTATAACAAGTAAAATATGACAAAGAAATATTTTATTATTTGTAATATTTTTGTATAACATATATTTTAGTTTGACAGATGTAACTTCTTGTCTCGCTATTCTCCATATTGTATCTTCATAATACTGAATATTAGTAATAATAATTATGATAATAACAGTAATAATAAAAATGATAATAATAATAGTATAGTTGGACCAACCGAGGTTCATCCCCTCTTATTGATGTCTCTCATCATCCGCAAGACGCTGAGACACTGCGCTTGCGCATTCTGATATGTTGATCCTGCAGTACGTCAGTCACGTGAGCTTCAGCTGATCCATACGTGATGTGGTGGTGACGCAACGTTTCGCGCATGCGCGTGCTTTGAAGAATCTTGACCTGTGGCGTCACCGAAAGAAAGCCTTTATTACCGAACTGACGACAGGACAAATCATTCTAAACCTTCCACTAGAAGTCAGAAGTTACCCAGTTATCCTGGTTTTATCAAGCTGAGCTTATATTCACATAAGTTTTATTTGAAGAAGAAAATTCTACAGAACAGGACAAAAAGATAGATATGGAATTCGAACATATTTCTTTCAAAGATCTTATTAGGAGAGTACAGAAACTCACTCGTCAAAATGCTAACTTGGACAAGAAAATAGCACATATAACCAAAGAAAAAGATGATGAAATTGATAGTTTGAAGACACAGCTTTTTCAAGAAAAAGACATCAATCAACGCTACGATCAACGCTTCGATAGTCAGTCGACAGAGCACCAACGCACGATCGCTGACTATAAATCAAAGCTGTCTGCTGCAGAAAACAGTCTCAAAAACGCTGAAATTGAATGTGAAAAGCTGAAGAAAATTAACACAAAACTAATTAATGATTTTAAGACACAAGATCGAGATCAGGAATCACTGAAACGTGAAAACGATCATCTTAAAATACAGATTATTCAGAAAAAGCAGAAGATGAAAGACCTGAAGAAAATGCCGTTTCCACATCTTGATGAACTAAACAACACAAAGAGAATCTTGAAAAGGACTGAATCTGAAAATGAGGAGCTCACCAGGGAAGTACAAGACTGCAGAGAGACGATTATAAAATATAAGAGAAGATTAAATCAGCAATATGATACAATTCGTGTCTTAAGAGAGGAGATCAAAAGACAGATGCCATTAACTACAGAAATGCAGGAGGAGGAGGAACCATTGATGTTTGAAAGAGAAAACATCTGTGCAGGATGTCTTGAAAAAAACGATCTTATTCAGATGCAACAACTCAAGATCCGCTGTTCTGAACATTTGAAATCACTCCTCATCCAACGAAATATACTGCTGGGAGAGAAAGATGCCCAAATTTCAAAACTGAAAAGTGAGAATGAAAACCTGGAATTGAAACTTTCCCGGCGGCCTGACGAAACGGCGGGGAGACTCCAACGGGCTATGCTGGATATAAGAGTATATCAGAAGGATTTAAAGAGAAAAACCCATATAATTGATGGATTCAGGAGCGAGAAGATGAACTTTCAAGAAGAGAAAGCTGAACTGGAAGAGGAGGTGAGACGGCTCAAACTGGAAAATAAATTACTGTCAAACCGCCTTACACCCATTTCTAAACGAACCACATCTGTACAAACACCCAACAAAGACGAGGTGACACATATTACAGCAGATGAGAAATTAAAGCCAAATATCACCCCAGCCCTTACCATATGCTCCCTATCTAACCAAACACCCAAGAAACACGAGGTGGGACACATTAGATCAGATAGGAAATTAACGCCAAACCGCCTTCCACCAATTTCTGAAAATAAAACATCTGTACAAACATCCAACAAAGACGAGGTGGGACATATTAGAGCAGATAAGAAATTTACACCAAATATCGCTCCAGCCCTTACCATATGCTCCCTATCTAACCAAACACCTAAGAAACACGAGGTGGGACACATTAGATCAGATAGGAAATTAAAGCCAAACCGCCTTACACCCATTTCTGAATCTGAACACACATCGAACTCCGAGGATCAGACTGAGACTGGGAGACTTGCAAGATTCACACAGAAAAAAACAAACCGCATAGTCCTGGACAGCAGAAGGCAAACGCCTTGAGGGACTCTTACCACTAATCATTAGCCTCGATCAGAGGGGGTTTACAAGCTCAAGATAACGCCAGAGCGACCCTGCAGGTAATTAATGGTTATTCTGTCACGGCTGTTGTACCTCTTTCAGTCCCTTCCACCAGATGTACCTGACCAGCAGTTCCAGGAGTGGGGCTTAAACCAAAGAACTAAATCAAAACTTCACAGGGGTCTGCAACAAAGGGAAAGTAACTCACTCCATGTGAAACAGATATGGGAAATGCATATGGGAACACTTACGTGAGATACAAAAGAAAACCTCAAATTCAACACAATAGAAGGAGTTTTGCTGCAAAAACTTTATTAGATTTTTCATCACTCCAGTTCAGAAAAGACACCAACTCATCGGTATGTTGGAGACAGTGTAGAGACAAACCATTGTCACATCTTCTGGTATTGTTCCTTTTTTGGCAGAAGGTGTATAAAACATTGATTTTCCCTTTGAGTTTACATCTCTATACTTAGGAATTCTCCAGCAAAAAAAATTCATCTCAATGATAAAGATTTAACATTTAATTGGTGGAACACAGGCAATGACCACATAGCCACATATGTAAAATGAGCATAACGCTCAATCTGGTGCAGCCATGAATTAATGCTTTTTTTTGCAAATATGTGTGAGTAACACAAGAAAGCAACTGAAAGACAAACTAAACAAATATAAATAATCAAAACAACAACAACAATAATAATATGAACCCAACATGTTGAAAAAGGATCAGTATGAAGCATAAGCTTTAATGAGATAATTATTATATATACTGAATACTGTTATTACCACCACTGTTATTGTAAGTAGTTAATGATGAATGTAATTATGGGATAATGACAAAAATTATTGTAGTTTACTGGGGTGTGATTAGAGAAGTTATACTTTCATTCACTCCTTTTGAACATGTGTGTTTTCTATTTTATTTATATTTTGTCATCATGTTCAAATAAACTCTCAATCAACCAATCAAAAACAAAGCAAAAAATACACAGACACACACACACACACACACATATATATATACATATATATATATATATATACATACATATACACACATACACACATAGATAGATGTTTTCATCCCAGTCGTGGAACAGTGGACCAGCTTTACACCCTCTTCAGGGTCTTGAAGGGGGCTTGGGAGTTTGCTCAACCATATATATGGTGACCAGGCTCCTGTATATGTCAAGTCAAAATCAGTTGCACAATTATGTAGATAAACACTTCATAAACCTAAATAATTTGTACACACTGCAATGTTAAATTTTTACATCCATGTTTGACCTACTGTGTGGCGAAAGTCCTAAAAAAACACCCATTTGTTACACAGGACCCCTGGGAGACAAGGGCAGGTTAAACATCCTTTATTTAACAAACAGGATATGCATGAAGAGGTCTTATTATGACAGAACTGTAGCATAGATCAGAGGACCAGGAACCATGGAATGGCATAGGGGTGAGTCCGCTGTGTGTAGGTTAAGGTCCGACAGGGAATGACTGTGGTGCTGGTGTATATAAAGGACTGGGGAACAAAGGAAGACAGGTGTGGCAGGTTGACTAGATTACTGATGAGTGGATCTGGAACTGCTGTGGAGGATCAGGGAAGTGAGGAGTGACTGGAGGAGCGGAAGAACAGGAGAGTGCTGGAGGAGTGGCAGGAAAGACTGTAACAACTTTCAACATTTATTTTGTAGAAAGAGCAACAAGAATTATAAATAAATCCGTCCAACACAGAATGATCCAATGAATGAAAGAATATAATTTATTCATCCTAGAGGTAAATAGCAAAATTAATCACCTTATAAATGCTAAAATTAAAAACAACAATATTAATTTCCCTCAATATTCATAATTTGTTGAAACAAACGAAAACCTTATTTAGTTTGTGGAATAATTGCACAGAGACATTGAAAAACATTGTTCAACAATGCATATGTTCACAACTATTCATTCAATTAATCCATTAATTCAAGCACTATTAATAAAAACTGACTGGTACCAGTTCAGGAATCATCTGAATAAAATAAGGAGAAGACAATTATTGAGCTTAAACATTAGACATCACAATTACAAGTCATCACAAGATGCTCTCATGTTTAGTCTTAAGGCAACCATTCAGCAGGCGGACATAAACAACATTATGTGATGCAGCGTTTCTTAGTATGTGATATATGGAATTAATCTGTTATAAAACAAAAGGCTGATTACCCGTCTGGCTGTTGTGTCACGAATTTTATAACAGAATTTAGGATTTCTCTTGACACCTGGAAGAAAAACACACAACAAACTTTATGTGTAAGAAAATTACATCATAGAATTTAATCACCAGTTTCTGAAGATGTTTCACTGTGGGATTAGATTTATAGAGTGCTTTATCAAGGCACCCAAAGCTCTTTACGTTGTGTATCCCTTATTCATTCACACACTGATGGCGGAAGCTACCATGCAAGGCGCTCAACCACGACCCATCAGAAGGAATTAGGGGTTTGGTGTCTTGCTCAGGGCTCAACGGCTGGGGATCGAACCCTTGGGCTGCAGGATGACCACTCTACCCATTGAGCCATGCTGCCCCTAAGTGATTACCTCTGAAAATGTGCAGGTACAAGGGCTAAAAATGATTGAAAAGCCCGCCCATATATATAGTATGTATATATAAAAAAATGTATACATAAAAATGCATATATATATATATATATATATATATAAATTACTCATAGGACACTCCAGTATACGTTGTCACTGACCGGTAACGACAGCATTAAAAAAAAATAGAAATAAAACACTGTCTGAGGCTCTGTTGTTTTCCCGCCAGTACACACTTCATTAACCCCTTAAAAATCTACAAACGTCAAAGATTACAGAATTTTAATGTCACCATTCAACAAACATGTTTTAAATGTACTTGGTTTTGTTACGCTTCTACTTAACTAAAAATATATGTATATGTATATATATATATATATATATACATATACATATATATATATATATATGTATATATACGGACTACATCTCTCGGCTGGCCTGGAAACACCTCGGGATCCCCCCAGATGAGCTGTTGAATGTGGCCGGGGAGAGGGACGTCTGGGTGTCCCTGCTTAGGCAGCTGCCGACCAGTCTCCAGATAAGCGGCAGAAAATGGATGGATGGTTTAACATCAAAGTCAGAGTCTGCTCCTGCGGGGTCCTCAGGTTGGCCACGTGGGTCAGTAGCCACGGTTCAGTGGATATCCCCGATCACCTTCAGAAATGCTATAATAAACAAAATGAAGCACAGAAATGAATCTGAAATATAACACTCACCAATCAGCCAGCCATCCTCACAGCTCCTGCTTGGAGGCGCACACCCACAGAGCAGATCTGTAGAATAAACCAGACGTGCGTTCCTCCAGGCCACCGGGAAACAATGTTTAACAGAGACTTATGTGGATTGCAGAATAGTTGGACATTAACTGGATGAAAACTTTTCCTTTTCACGTTTCTGAATTCATTGTTTTAAGGTGCTTTTATTGAGATGGTTATGCAATCTATGGCTCCAGTTATGTTTGGAAATCCTGCAATGGCTGAACCCCTTGTTTAATTTTGGCTTCTTCGTGAGGTCTGTATGTGAAATGGATGTATGTTGAGGCCAGAGAATTGATCCAACACTGTCAGGACAAGTCTGCTTAGTGTTGGTTGCAAAATGCTGCATGTCTCCAATCTCCCGATTAAGTGTTCCGGAGGCCAAGAATCCCAGGGTAGACAGAGCGGGATGTACACTGGGATGGCTCTGGTGTCTCGCTCCAACATGGGTTGCAAATCGCAGCATCAATTAAACAGGATGCTTTTGGGGAAGCGGTACCTTAACAGATGAACGCGCTCCCTGCAGAGTGCACGGTGCTGCAAATGCTACAAAAGCGCAAGATAAGCAATGGCACATTAATTTTCTTTTCAGGTTGTTCTGTCACAGCTGTCTCTTATAACCTGGTACACCAGTTATTCAAATTATATACGACATCACTAATTCAGAACTTTTATTAGGTAACGTGAGGTTTCAGATTGCTGACCACTGTGACTCTCTCAGTGCGTTTTAGTTGTAGTGTTACCGTTCTACCACTAGGTTTTGTGCTTACGTATGGTAAGAACTGTGCCACGCACATTTTCCTAAGCACAAGTACAAGTTGATAAATCCCACACTTTGCGTGGAAATGTTCATACGCACACATTACGCACACTTCTGTGCTTACGAACAGTTGATAAATGAAGCCCCAGGAGTCTCAAATAAGGATGACTGTGATAGTTTCTGCAGCTGCTTCTTGCCTCCCTTTAAAGCCAGCTTCTCAGCCTCATCCAGACGGTGCTGCAGATCTCTCACAGACGCCTTCAGATTCTTCTTCATCCTTTCCAGGTTGCTGCTGCTGGTGTCCTGTTCCTTCTTCAGTTCCTCCGCCATCATGGCTGCCTGCATGAGGACAGGAAGTTACACTGATTCATGTGTGAGCCTCTGCATCCACAAACACAACATAACAAATATAATCAATAGTTGTGTGTAACATTAATCAGAATCAGGTTTATTGCCAAGTAAAATCAGACTGTGTGGTAATCATGTTTGCATAGTTTTTGGTTGGAAGTCAAAAAAAAGGAGAGTGAATCAAGGACTTTTTGAGTAGATGTGGAAACAGTGGCTTGCAAACCATTTGTTGGGATAAGAAGGAGTCAAATCATGTCAGACTGATCAGCTGGTTAATTTACTTTTAGATTTATTTAAAAACTCCTAAAACTTTCCACCTTTTCATCTGTATTTTCATGTTGAAGTTCATCTGAAGCAGCAAGTAGTTAAAAATTAAAGTTATAAAATTAGTTTTTATTAGAATGTTTTATGATCCAACAATTCCAGATGTTGTTTTTACATATTGAACAGTTGTTGAGTAAAGAGACGGATGTGTGGGGAAATAATGAGGTGTAATATAGAGTCTATTGGGCTCCTTTAAAAGAAAAGGTCACCTCTTTAGGCCTTCAGAGACAAGAGACGGGCCCAGTTGTGCCTGACTTACTGAGTCACACAGTGTTTATAGAAGATGAAAACAGCGGATTGGCATCTTCAGTCTGTTCATTGAGCTGCATCTCTGCTCAGTGACCAGCAGTCTGCAGCAGAGAGCCTCGTTCTGGAGTTTCTCCATGCCTGACACAAGCTTTGCCTTGGCTCAGATGGTTACAGTGGATAAAAAAAAGTGTTCAAATTCCAGGTTTTTGAAAGAAATGAAACCAGAATAAATGATTTAAAATGTTTTCCCACCTTTAATGTGAACAATAACCTGTACAATTCAACTTATAAACAAATCTGTCAGGCGAAAAATATGACAATAAAAAACAGTACAGTTAGCTGGCTGCATAAGTGTGGGCACCCTAAACCTTGATGCCTATTGTCACAAATCTGTGACAAACCACTTCTGGTCTTTATTTATAATTTCATTTAATTTCATTTGTTGCTCTTTTTTTATTTATTTCATATTCAGTTGTATATCATTGTATTCCAGTCTTTTCTTTTTGATCTTTCTTTAGGTTTTACTGTATTAATGTAATTTTTATATCATTGTAAATAAATTTAGGCAGTAAAGGGTTAAACTACTAATTCGCTGAAGCACCTTCTTAAATCTTATTGTTAAGAGGCGTCAGTCAGGATAAGGATACAAAAGAACATGTCCTCAGCATTGGATTTAACATAAAACAATAAATCCAGTCATCAAAAGTGCACAAAATATGGGCCAACAGTAAAGTTAGAAAGAATTGGACGACCCCCCCAGAACTGAAGAAAAGAAGAGATGAAAACTGGTCCCATTCTCTTCATATGTCTGCACTATGAATAAGGGTTGAAGACTGATGCTTTCTCTGAGAAGGAATAACATCTAAGCCTGATTACAATTTGCCAAAACATCCATCAGGTTCGCTAAGCATGTGAGAGTGGTCTGGTCTGATGAGACCAAGATTGAACCTTGGCCACAATTACCAAAGAACAAATACTTTAACAAAGTTTTAGGTTCAGGGTGTCCACACTTATGCAACCAGCGTATTCTACAGGTTTTAAGTCACATTTAAGGTGGGAAACATTTTGAAATATTTTTTTCTGATTTAACATTTGAACAAAACAAAAACCTGGAATTTTAGCGGGGGTGTGAATCCTTCTTATTTCCACTGTGCATGTCTTTGTTTTAAAGGGACAATTGACAGGAATTATCTCACCAAAGAGGTTATCAAGGTGCACTATAGGAAGTTGGGGAGGGGGGTCTGTTCAGAACATGCGTGATGTTTTTTAGCAGAGCAGCTTGCTAATCGCTTCCCTGCCTTGATTATTTGACTAAAACAACAGTAAAATGAATAAAAATCGTAGTTTTCTTCAGAAATATGAGCTAATATGTGAGCAAAGTGAGCTAGCTTATTTGGGCAAAGTTTAGAAGAGACAACAAGCTGATGCTCCACAACTTTCCATCAGACGAACTAACTATTGAGGACCCTTCTGGTCCCCTGTCAATCATGAACCAACCCCCTCCCCTTTTCGGCCCTCCAGTAGACATTAATATTGTAAACTTAACCTCTAGTAAGGTCTGGAAAATGGTCTGTAGATCAGCCAAGGTCAGCTTTGTGCATTTAATTTTCAGTCTGACCCTTCATACTAGCAGAGGTGATCATCTGCTGCTCTAACTGTGTCTGATTGATAAGAGTAAACTATACGTGCTTCAAGTCAGTCTCCAAAAATCTCCAATAACAAGTCCCTGTACGTTGCTAGTCGCTCTTTTTTTTTATTTATTTATTTTTTTAAATAAACAGACATGTGCACCAGCATAATTGGTGTACCAGAAACTCTTGTACTGACAAACGTTCCGCGTAGAGATAGGATCTATAGCTCTTTAAATTTTATCAAGAAAATAATCACTGGTAACAATTTGAATTTGTTAACTGTCGTCCAACACACTGACAGTTTGCTCCTCTACCAATTATTTGAACTTTAGAGGATTCTCTTTTTACCTGCAAAAAAACAAAACAAAGCTGGGAATTGATGACTTGCAGAGTCCACATCTTCATTTTGCAATATGCAAAAAAGTAAAAAAACATTTTCAGTCAGCCAAGTTCTGGATAATATTTTTCATGAAACTAAGCAAAGAAAATGTTACAGATCAGTGGTTTTCTGAGAAGGAAGACAGAGTATCAAGACACATCTGATGAGGAGGTTACTGTTACAGACGTTGCTGCCCCTGAAAGATTCAAATCCAAATATGGTAAAATCTGTTGGAATTCAGGACCTCATGATGCAGGTCAGCTGCTACAAATGTCATCACAATGACCCCTGGAATCACAAGGTTTGCTGTGACAAGAGTTAGTGACATCAAGACATGTTCTGAGCTATTTATGCAAATGTCAGTAAAAAGAGGCATCCTTGCTTTAAGAAACTGAAGGAAAAATAAAAGTGATGAAAAAACACTCTGGCTTTTTTCTTGAAGCACCCTAGATGTTACTATAGTTAATAACACTGAAACAAGAAAAAATAAATTAAACAAATCCATTTAATAAATGTGTTCTAAAACCCCTCAGTTATAGTCAGGTAACACAACAACCTTTTATTTATTTATATGATTCTCATGAGGTTCATTTTACCATCTTTACCATTTTCATGAATAAGGAAGCCTACTAATGTAACCAATAGATAAGAAAAAAATGGATGATAGATAATTGTTTTTTATTTTACAGCTGATTTAAGACACAGGTTTAAACTGACACATTAACATAAGCGATGGCAACATCTCTTGTGTAGCTGCTGCAGGCCCCTCCCTCACCCAAAAGCATGCTCAGCCAGCAGTCTGAGCAGCAGATCACCTCTGCTAGTATGAAGTTAGGTCAGAAAATAACTGATCCTGCCCTGGTTTACTGTCAGATATTAGTGCATATTAATGAAGAATGTCAAAAACAATTTAAAAGTTAAAAGTACTGTAACATGTTGTAGAATCAGAGAACGGTTAAATTACTTAAATGACACTTAAACTTTAGATCTGTTCAGTTTTGACCACGCATACTTTCTGTTTCTTTTTTCTACTGTTTTGAATTGAAATGCAATTAAATAAATTTTACCAGACATTACTAGAGTTTGAGTTTACAATATTAAAGTCTATTATTTGATTAAGTCATCCACTAAAATCCATTAAAAAATGTTGCTCTTTAGGGGAAAATATTGTGTGTATATATATATATATATATATATATATATATATATATATATATATATATATATATATATATATTCTTGATCTAATAAATAATTTAGTCAGTTGAGGTAAAAATGTCAAATCATCTCGTAAATTACAAAAATCAAATGTTTATTTTTCTATTTTTCATAACTTGTTAATTGAGGGGAACAAAAGATACATTCCCCCCCAAATTAATCATCTCACAATTTTGAAAAAATGAACAGACTTTCTTGAAATTATTTTATTAATTCAGAAAAACAACCATTCCCCCATTTTTTATTATTATTATTATTTCTTAATCTTGTTAAATGATAACTGATTGATTTTTTTCATAATAATCTAATAATTTTGAAAAACTGGAAAGAGTTTTTGAGTGAGATTATTTGGCTACTTAAAAACAAAATACTTAAAAAAATTCAATTTAAACATTTTTTTTCTAAATCACATAATCATAACAACAAATTATCACTGTAATAAAAACATATTTGTTTTTTTTAACCTTATCTTATTAATTTATAAAAAAATATATATATATATACGTTTTTATGTCTTCATTTATGAAAACAGATTTTCTCTCTGATTTATTCTATTTTTTTAACTGGATGCAGTACGCTTCCGGTTCTTTAGTATCTATATTAGTGCTTTAAGTTGAAGGGACGAGGAACTGGTTTCCGGTTTCTCTCTTCCTCGTTCTCTGCAGCTTTACGCTGCCTGAAGGAGCGTAACGGAGCGCGCAGGCAGGCAGGAGGAGCAGAGCGGTGAGTGAGGGGCGTCCTGACAGCAGCAGCGGCGGCAACAGGAGGAGGAAAAGAACCTGTTCACCAACTTTTACCAATTTCACTTATTTCTTCTGCAACTCCAGGCAACACCTTCTCATTATACTAGAAACGAAGTTTTTTCTCCGAGGAGCGCGCGGGAGCGAGTCATCATCACCCAGCAGCGACAACAACACCGCCAGAGTGGGAAGTTTTTGGCCCCTTGGAGATGTCCGGATCGTTCTATAAAAGCCTGTACCCCTTCAGCGGGGAGCAGCACCAGCAGGGACTGAGCTTTGAAGCCGGGGAGATTATTAAGGTGGTCCAGGCTCTGCCCGGAGGCTGGTGGGAGGGAGAGAAGGATGGAGCCAGAGGATGGTTCCCTACAAGTTATGTGCAAGTCCTGGAGGTAAGGAATTTATAATAATTTATATATTAACATGTTTTAAGTAACTTTAATTTTCAATGTTTATTTATTTTGTGTCTTGCGCGCGCGTGCGCGCGCACACACACACACACACACACACACACACACACACACACACACACACACACTCTTTAAGTGAAAGACAGCATTGAGTGATACTCTAATAGTAAACCCGTGCTACGCTTATCAAATTAACTCCAACCTTCCCAGCGGTCTGCAGAATGAGCGGCGCGCGCTTCCTCATTCCAGTCATTCCAGCGAAGTCCTCTCTGTGCGCGTGAGTGCTGCTCGTGCTTGAACCCCACATCCTCAGCCCACAAATGAGTTGAGCAACCCTATTGTTCAGGTCACACCAGAAACCCCAGTCTAACTTGACTTTATGGTGGTAATAGTGGAGAAGTTCCTGACACCACCCAGAGATCTGACAGTTGGTTCTAGGAGCAGGGGGCCCCAGCACTCCCAGCACTGGCACCCATTTTTTTTAACCACATCCCCACCCAGACTGGGAGAGGGCATATGAAGAAACGTGATTAGTGACAAAGTGACAGCAGAGCGGTGCAGCTTCATTCCAGGCGTGTGCTGATGTAGACAAAACAACAGCCCTCATCTTCACTCGGAGCAGTTCAGGATTGGAGGGGATGGGCGGGGCTGCAGGATTCCTCATTTTAGGACAGTTTCATCAGACCTTGCTTAGGTTTTAGGTTTTGCTTAGGTTTTTAGGGATAGCGAAGTTTCTGCATGTGTCTTTGTTCCACTGATGCATGCTTACCGATTTATCTGTGTCTGATTACCTCACCAGTAATACTAGATAACTTGTGTGTTGGCTCACTAGAATGCTGCACGGTTGTGACCCTGGAAATATTTAAGTGGTGTCTCATCCTCTTGCGTTGTGAAGGATTTTGTGATAGTCAGCCTACACATGTTAAAATAATCCCATCATTCCTTTCCAAGTAGAAAATAACATTTTTGGTTTTACCTGAGGAAGAGGAGGATTCTGATCTTTGTTTCTTACACTCCAAAGAAGCATGTTTGCAGCTGGAATTTCCCGGTTTTGTCTTTTTTCAGTAAATGTTTGGTCCACATCTGAACTTTTAACCTCTTCTTGACTAGAGCCTTCTGAACAGGGGCAGCATAAGATGTGGGCAGAACTTCCTGGTGTTTGTACACACCAGGAAGTAGCAATCCTAACATGAAGCATAGCAAAATGATGGGGAGAAACTCTGTTAAAAGACTACCAAGCGTTGGCATCCAAACCAAACACAGTTCAAAGCCCAAACATATATGGGAATGAAAGAAAAACATGAGGACAGCTCTGTCCACTTTACAGCTTCTGCTAATTCCTCCACTTCAAGCAAAACCACACAAACAAGGAGTCATATGGAAGCAGAAACTCTGCTGGTTACAAAGATGTCTGTGCTGCTCATACTGGACAAAAAGCGTGTTAGGCTTAAACACCAAATTAAAAACTGAAACCCAGGACTGCATAAACTTGGTGTTGCTCCATTGTTTACTATGAACGAGCCGGCAGACGGGGAAAGATATCAGTTATTGGTCCTGGCCAGTCATTGATTTTGGGGAATATCGCCCCCACAAGGAACAGTTGTTGTAAGTGTGTGTCGCTGTCCAGGCACTTTTGGTCCACTTAAGTAAAGTACACAGTGAAAACAAACCAAACAAAGGAAGGTGTGAAATGTTTGGGCATTATCCACCTAAGCGAACCGAGTTCCCCGGACTATCTTGGTTTGAATGCACCCTAAGAAAAACACGCAGGAAGAATCCTAATCAGACATGCAAACAACCTCAACTGGACTCAGAGGAACATGAACTCCTCCGAGCTCCCCTTCAATGGCCACGTTTACATGATGTTCTTTAATTCAGAATTCATTTTTCAGAATTCAATAATTCGGAAATAAAGTCTTCTCCTTCGTGTTTATATGGAAATAATAATTCTGAATTGAGGTTTACATGGAAAACACAGTTATTAAGGGAGCGAGCCTGTGCAGAACGACCAGAATTAATTTACAGCAGAGTGAACGTATACATGATTGAGAAATTATTCAATTCGGATTTAAAATCAGAATAAACCAGTCACTTACTTTGGATTTAAGTTTAATTTGGAATGGTCATTTTCATTTGTTTACAAGGTCCTTTTTAATCTTCTTAAACAAGATTTCAATTTTATTCTGAATTAAAGAGGAATTAAAGCCCTCATGTAAACATGGCCAGTGTCCTGCCCTTTTACCGGCCTTCAACCACCCATCTGAAGAGACTAATTCTAGCTGCTACCGTCTTTCAGTAGCGATCTAAACCTCATGACCATAGTAAGGGCTGGATTTATAAGCTGTTTTCACCACATCAGTCCAGTACAAGACCTGTATTTCTGCAGATATTGTACCCACCAGCCTGTCCATCTCATGATTCATTTTCACCTCATTTTTACTGAAATATTTAATCCTGCTCATATAAGTGAGAAAGTGAAACACCAGTTCTCTTCGTGTTTTTGAGAATACATAATATCTGTGTATGTTTCGGCCATTTAGCAGACAAGGTTCCACTGTTCATGTGCAATAAAAAGAAGCAGATGATGGAAAGTGTATAAAGAGAGTATATGTACAACTAAGCAGCCTGCTTCTTACTCGGCCCCTCAGCTGGGTGGATGGATTTCTTTTGTAAAACCCTGATGCAGCTCTTGATAAGCAAAGCTGTTTAAAGAAATGAAAACACGCTTATCTGATTTAAGGTGTGACTCTTTAGTACAGACTTTTATGTGAGCTCACAGACACAGCAGCAGGTTTTCAGCTGGTGTTGGATGTTTGTGGTTTTGTGGGTAGGAAATCTAACCCCAGATCTACCTTTCCTGTTCTCTGCTGTGGAGTGGAACTGTCTCAGTGGAGAAGAACATAACAGAGCCACGGTTGTGTTTTTCCTTGTCCTTTGACAGCATGGGTCAGCTAATGGCAGCAATAGTAGATATCACTGAAATATATATTTAATTTAGTTTTGTTTGGAAGAAAAAGAGAAATTAAGTTTACAATCGTCATGGGGCCATAGATTCTTAATTCTTGTGGATAATTTGGATTTGTACGAACCCCCTCCTCCCCACAGCTGAATGACACATATTGAAACTCAATGTGTCATTTTTCTGTTCCTGTGGGTTGATGAGACGTGCTGTGGAGGTTGCAGGGTGGCAAATTGAAAAGACTCAATGTAAAACCAAAAGTCAAAAGAAATCACTCATGCATTTCCGCCGAATGGAATATTTAATTTTTCATTCTTTGTCACAATCACCCAGTCAGGTTTCTCTGCAACTTCACTTTCAGTGTGGTAAATGATCATAAAAATAGGTCTTATGAGAATTATTCGCGCAGACAAGGGTTTGTGTGGCTGGCACAGCTGACATTGAGCTGTGATCTGTCCTTGTTGTCATCTTTAGCATTGTGGCTTTGCTCTACAAACAGCTCTATTGTTCTCAGGATAATGAACCTTTTGACACACTTGTTTTGCTTTTTCTTACAGAGCAACGCTTCATACTGCTGTAAGATTCAAAATAAGAAATATCCAATTTTCCTGCTTTAAAAGCAAATGTTGATCTTAAGGGAATTAAATATTGCCTTGGTTTGTTTGGTACACCCAGAACTAATGGTTCTAAAGTCTTGATTGTATTACAATTAGTTTTGTTTGTTTTAAAGTGCTTTATAAATAAAGGTGGATTGGATTTAATGTTAGCAAATGCTACCAAACTGTAAATTAGCACTAGTTTACCAAAACCGATTCAGTTCTATGGCTATGCAAGTGTGTCTTCGGTTATTTCCACAGGAGCATGGGTATTTTGCATAGCAGATTTTTTTTCTTCCTATGTCTCTAAGCTGAAACTTTATCAGGAATAAGTCAAACAAGATGGCAAACAAAAAACGGATCACAGTGTGAAAAGGCAGGACGGTGTTTATGTAGCAGCGTCCTAAATAACACACTGCGACGCCTTCGTTCTTCAGTACAGTTGACTACTCTGTGTATATTTATATGCAAAGATGTGAAATGTTCTGTTAAGGTGAGCATTAACACAGTCATGGCTACGTCTGCTATTGCCATATAAAGACAAGAGCAAATGGTGGGTAAGATATTTTAGGAAATGTTTGTTTTAGGAAAAATGCAAATTTAAGTATCAGTCTGGTACTAGGCACTTGGCGCTATGTGAGTAGGTGCGAGCTGGTTGTTTTCTAGAGTTTTCCAAATCTTTTAAAAGTCTTCTGATGTAGCACAGCATAAGAGATCACTAAACATGCAAATACAGTCAAAATCAGTGTAGGCTATAGTTGTTTTCTTTGACATTAGGAAACAGTGAGTGTGTCTCAAACCGCGCACTTACATGAGTGCACTGGAAGGTAGTGCGTAGTGCGCACTAAGCACTACCTTCTGTAGTGCACACTATCGTGGGTAAGTCCTGATCCAAATTGAGCACTTTTTTTTTTTTTTTTTTTTTTTTTTTTTTTTTAAATTCTTTATTGAATTCTTTTAATATACAATCATAGTTATTAAAGATATTGTAAATTGAACATGGCATCTTAAAATAAAGGTAATATATATAAGAGATGTGACATAAATAAACATTAAGTAATCAGAGCAGAATGTTACAAAGAAAGTGCATATATAACTGAAATACATAGCAAATGGCAATAAACTTAAAGTAATACAAATAACTTAAAGGAGAAGGAGGCATAACTATTACAATTCTCCAATAAATTCTTGGATTATGTTAACTGTGTGTATACATTTTTTGTTGTCAATTTTTTTTATGCATTCAATGTAGCTTTGGAAATCATTTTTAAATACAGAAAAGAAAGGTCGACCTTTGGAAAATTTCGTTTTATGTATGTGGAATTTTGCAATTAGACAGATTAAGTTAGTAAAGTGTTGTATTTTTTTATCTTTGTTGTTATAGAGTAAAAGTATGTCTTTGGCTGTAAGATTAATAGATATGTTGCAAAGTGATGCAATGTAAGTTTCAATTTTTTTCCATAATAACTTTGAAAAATAACATTCATAAAACAGATGCATAATTGTTTCTACTTCACCATTACAAAATACACATTTCACATCAGTGTTAATAAACCTTGTTAGAGAAGAGTTGGTAGGATAGATGTTATGTATAATCTTGAATTGGAGTTCTTTTATTTTGTTAGAGATAGCAAATTTATGTGGAAGGAGCCAAGTTGCTTTCCAGTTAATATCAGAGAAAGAGGAGGACCATATAAATTTTCCTCTGGGTGTAATTTTTCTTTTCCTGAGAAATAGACTTCTTATATGTTTATTATTGCAATGATGACTCGTAATGTTTCGACCATTGATAAGGAAGGTGAATTCATCCCTTTCTGTTTCTTGCTTTTCATAATGCCCTTTCATTAATTGGAGAATGCCACTGGGAATAGCTTTAATCACTGTTTGAAATTCTTTATAAGTAACCGGAAAGACTTTAGATCTCAGAAACTCTTCATAACTAAAAATTTCACCATCATCATTTTGTAAATCATTTAGGTAGATTATTCCTTTGTCAATCCAATGTTTCAGAAATAGTGATTTGTTTCCTCTAGTTATGAATTCGTTGTTCCAGATAATGGTCTTGTGCGGAGAGAAATTATGATTAAAGCATAATTTGGCTGCTGACATAGCTTGTTGGTGAAATTTGGCTAATTTTAATGGTAACTTTGAAATATCATAATCGCAGTTTAGGAGAAAGTTCAACCCACCAACTCTATCAAAAATGTTCTGAGGTATAAAGTACCAAAGAGAGTCTGGGTTTTTCAAGTATTCCTTTATCCATTTTGTCTTGAAAGTGTGGTTTATATCCATATAGTCCAACAACTCCATGCCGCCATCACATCTTGGTGCTGCCAAGATTTCTTTTTTTAGATAATGACATCTGTTTTTCCAGGTGAAATTAATCAGGGTGCTGTTTATTTCTTTACAGATGGATTGTTGAACATATAAAGAGAGAGTAGGATATACAAATCTGGAGATACCTTCAGCCTTGCTTAGAAGAACTCTTCCAAACAGGGACAAATCTCTTTGAAGCCACATATTAAATATATTTTTGGTTTTTTGTAGTTTAGGCTTAAAATTTTTTTCTTGACGTTCAGTAAGATTTTTTGAAATATGAATTCCTAGATACTTCACACATTTTTTAACTGGTATTTTACAAATCATTGTTTCATTTGTATTGTAGAGACACAGGATTTCACATTTTGTTAAGTTGAGTCTCAATCCTGATGCAATAGAGAAGGTGTCTATTAACCTAAGTGTTGTCTCTATTTGATGTTTGTTTTCCAAAAACAACACTGTGTCATCTGCCAGTTGAGTTATCCTCACCTCTCTGTCAAATATCCTTAAACCTCTAAAGGCATTGCTCTGTCGAATTTGTATTGAGAGTAATTCGGCAACTATAAGAAAGAGAAAAGGAGAGCAGGGGCAGCCTTGACGAACAGATCTACGGATTGGAAATCTTTTGGTAGTATTTGGGGATAACATTACACAACTATTGATGTCTTTGTAGAGCATTCTAATATATGCTACAAAGTTTTCCCCGAAGCCAAAGGTTTGGAGAGATTGAAATAAAAATTGATGTTCTACACTATCGAATGCCTTATAGAAGTCCAAAAATACCATTAAAGCATCTGAATGAACATATTCGGAGTAATCTATTAAATCAAGGATGAATCTAATGTTACAGCTTATATGGCGGTCATTCATAAATCCGTTTTGAGTTTCATTTATGATTTCATTTAAACCTTTTCTTAGACGCCTGGCGAAAATTAGTGAGAGTATTTTATAGTCAACATTGAGCAATGTTATTGGTCTCCAGTTATCCAGTAGAAGGTGGTCTTTGTCTGGCTTGGGGAGCAAGGTTATTATGCCTTGTTTCATGGTTGTGGTCATTTCTTCAGTATTTATACATTCTTTTAACATCTCAAACAGGGGGGTTTCAATTATATCCCAAAAGTACTGGTAAAATTCAACCGGTAACCCATCTATTCCTGGAGATTTACCTTTTTTCATTTTGTGTACAGCTTCAAGAATTTCAGCTTTAGAGATAATTTTTTCGCAATCCAATTTAAATTTGTTAGATATCTGGGGAGTAAATCTTTTAACATTATTAATGAATTCTTCACTTTTTATTGAATTATACTTAGAACTGTATAGATCAGAATAAAACTGAAAAGTGTGGTTAGCTAGTTCAATTGGGTTAGAGGTTACAGAGTTATCTATTTTTAGAGAAGTGATATTATTCTTCTTATAGTTCCTTTTCTCCAAGGCAAAAAAATAGCTAGTATTTTTCTCACCTTCCTCTAACCATTTAGCTCTAGAGCGAATAAAAGCTCCTTTAGTCATATTAGTATATAGTTTATCTAAATCATCTTTCAATTTTATCAGTTTAGTTTCTTCCTCTAGAGTAAGGGAACCTTTATTTACTAGGATATTTAATTCTTTCATGATTCCAGTTTCTTCAAGATTGCTACGTTTCTTCATTTCTTTACTGTGTCTAATGGCTGATTCTCTTATTTTAAATTTAAAGAATTCCCATTTTTGTATATTGCTTAATTCTTTCCCATTGAAGATATTCCCAGCAAGTGCTTTGACAGAGTTACAAAAGGCTTCATTTTTCAGTAAGTTACAGTTTAATTTCCAATAACCACGTAGTGTTGCTTTTTTTTCTAAAGGATTAATAAAGGAAATAACTATCATTTTGTGATCTGAGAAGGGGGCATAAGTATGTGTTATGTCAGAGACATATTGCGTAGCATAAGAGGATATTAACCACACATCTATTCGAGATTGTAAGGAGCCACTAGCATTACTCCATGTGTATTCTTTTTGATAAGGATGAATATAACGCCATGCATCTATAACATTAAGATGCTCACTTAAATATGAAATTACATTAAATCTTGAACTAGAGGGCATTCTTGCTGGCAATCTGTCCATTAAATCATCAGCTGTATCATTTAGGTCTCCACCGATAATTAAATGAGCCTCTTTATATTTCTCTTTGAGCTTGATGAGGTTTACAGTCAGTTGGACAAACATATGTTTTGCTAGAGCATTATTATTATGACCATAATTGTTATTTACTATCAAAATGATATTGTTTACCTTCAGCACTAAAATTATCCATCTACCTTCTTCCGATGAGTGAGTTTCTAAAATATCTCCTTTAAATTTATTAAACAGAATTGCTACTCCAGCAGAATTGTTAGAAGCATGACTTAAATAAAGTTGGTCACCCCATTGACTTTTCCAAAATTTACGGTCATCTTCACAGGAATGTGTCTCTTGTAAAAAGAAAATATCAGCGTTAGATCTTCTACAAAACAGAAAGATTGCCTTTCTTTTGGCTATATTTCGTATACCATTGACATTGAGAGAGAGAATTTTAAGGTTGATGAAATTATTAGCTGCCATGGAAAGGTAAAACAAAAACAAAACTAGATGCCGCCTGACTAAGAACAACAATAACGAGAAAACCACAAGAAAGAGCTTATGGAAGCTCTCTACTTTAAAGGAAGGTTAGAAATTACTCTGAACATTATGAGTATCAAGTACATGAGATGAAACTGTTTGAGACCCTAACAGTGCTTGTAGTGCACCTTCTTTATTTATTTATTTATTTATTTATTTTTTTTTTTTATTATTTTTCATATTTAACCTTAAGTATCATAGTCTGCAGCACTTGATTCTTACGCTGTGAATTTCACTCCGTCGATGAAGACCGTCGGCCCTTGCCATCTGGTTTTTTTTCCCTCCTTGCGTGCTTGTTCCACCAAAGGCCACAGTTTGTTTCTGCATTCTTTCTCGGAGCGGGTTAGGTCTTCGGCCATTCGGAGGTTCATCCTCTTCAGGATGTCGGCGTTGCGCGACTCTCTCCAGATCTTGGTCCTGAAGGTCCGCATGTTGAACTGGATGATCACTGGACGCGGTTTGTTGTCTTCCCTCGGGCGTCCTACTCTGTGCACCATATCGACCAGGAAACCCAGCTTGTTTTTTTCATCTGGCGTAATTTGGCTCAATATTTTGAAAACTTCTTGCCTCACATCTTCGGTTTCCTTTTCTGGGAGGTTGATGAGCCGCAAATTCCATCTTCTGCTGTATCTTTCCCCTTCTTCGGTTTTTTCTTTCAGTTCGTCCACCCTTTTATCCAGTTTTATCACTTTTTCCTCTGTTTCTTTAGTTTGAAAGCTGAGTCCTTTCATCACTTCTTTTACTTCTTTAATGTCTGTAGTGTTTTGTTGCAACTTCTGCTCAAAGATGGAGAAACTCTGCTTTAACTCACATATGGCTTGGAGGATATCAGCGTTAGAAACCGTGTCCATCTCCTTTTTTTTCTCCGCACAGTTTCTTCGGGTTTGGGCTTTTGCTTGGAGTCACGGGAAGAGGGGTACATAAGCCGAGGAAGCCCTCTTCTGGATCCATATCCATCACTAAACTTTCTTTTGGGATCTTTTTTGCGTCTCTCTTAGACATTTCGACTCACGTGTGTAGTGTTGATGTTAGCTACTTAAGCTAGCTCGTTGTCTCACGTGTCGGAGACTAATATCCAATCGTTGGAGTCTTCAAGGAGTTCTTAAAAAGTTTTCTATCTTGTTTGGTGGGCGTTGAGCTGTTTAAACAGCTGCTTAATACGTTGGCCTCTTCAAATCTTAATCAGATACTCATTAATGTATCAGAGCATCGCGCTCACATGTCTGCACCGGTCGCCATCTTGCGCAACCCCCCTCCAAATTGAGCACTAACGTTTTGCACTTACCGGTAGTGACGTACCAGCTTAGCAGCGCCGCTCGGTTAATATACCTTTTTTTTTCTTCCAAAATCCAAAATCACGTCAACATACGTGTTTGCATGTCATACTTTTATGCTAAAACAGTTTTTAAATAAGCAAAGATATCTTAACTGAATTAAAGTACGTTACATTATACATTTGTTTTTATTGGTGTTTACACTGATACCGTTCACGTCTGCAACAGGAAACCGATTATACTAGAAATCATCATTTAAAATATGAAATGCAGTAATGAAGACGCTAAAACAGGGATGCAGAAAACATTTTATTTAAAATTTTAATTAAATCATTTCTCTCTTGCCGCCCCCTCTTCTCCACAGCAGCATCCAAGCCCGCAGGTGGTAAATGCCTCAGTGCCACTGCTGGCTCAGTAGTTTGATGCCACAGTGACCTACGGTAAACACAGAATGGAAGTTTATATAAAAGCAAACATTATTATGTACTTTATGGGTACTTTGTACATCACTTTAGATAAGAGTCTGCAATCAGCTACGGCTTCGTCAGTGTTACCATGGAAACGGGCCGGTTCTCTAAACCAGCGGTGTTTCCTAATCAGTTTTCAGATCAAGGACCATTTCGTTTACGCCAGAGACCCCGCAGTGCTTAATTTGGAGGTTCAGCAATCATGAATAAACATACGGAACCTATAGCATTAATCATTTTTAACACTTATAGCCCATCTAGATCCGCGAAATCGGCTATAAAACTGCTAACATTTACGTTGCTAACTCTACTGCAGCCTCCAACAAATGATCAGATCCATAACTGTCATCAGGGATAGAAGAGATAAGAAGCATGCTGCAGTTTATATTAGAATTATGATCAAATATCTTCATACTTACAACAGTTGAAAATACCCTCCGCCTGCATCGGTACCGCTAAGTCGGTGGCTGCCAGCTCGAAAAACTGGTTGAAAGTCCCTCCCCTTCCGCTACGTCAGCAAGATGGCGTCCGTTTAGTGCGTGTAGTGTCCATCGTTTCGCACTAGATTTTTGGCCGAGTTTTAGGGCAGCATCCGGGTACTTTCAGTGCACTGAGTTTTTACTGAAATTTCTGTGTCAGCGCACTAAGCACTTAAATGTAGTGTTCGAAGTATAGAAGTGCGCGATTTGGGACACACCCAGTGATTTTGTCAGATGATGCCTTGGCTTTTGGCAAAGCAGCTAATTAGCAAGACTGAAAATGCTAAAAACAACATTAGCATTCAGGAAGCAATAAACTACTAGCTTGGCTAGCCTGCCTTTTGATTGTGGAAAAAAAATGGTTTTGTAAATAAATTGTATCCCTTTCTGTTGTGAATATGTTAAACAGGATATAAGGCCGGGCCATTAGTGGTTGGTAATTGTACTTCTAAACTTTAGAGAGGCTAGCTACTTTTCGCCCTGCTTCCAGTTGTTACGCTAAGCTATGCTAACCTTTCTTTCCATAGATAGATACTGTAGATAGATGTACAGACATACAGACAGACAGACAGACAGACAGACAGATAGATAGATAGATAGATAGATAGATAGATAGATAGATAGACAAATAGACAGACAGACAGACAGACAGACAGATAGATAGATAGATAGATAGATAGATAGACAAATAGACAGACAGACAGACAGACAGACAGACAGACAGATAGATAGATAGATAGATAGATAGATAGATAGATAGACAGATAGATAGATAGATAGATAGATAGATAGATAGATAGATAGATGTGTTTCTATGGTGACGATAACAACAGGTCCAGAGCATCCTGTATCCCAGTCACAGTGAGTCACGCTGGCTCATTAGTGCTCACTGTTCATCTACTGGGGAGGAAATGAGAGGGACAGTGAGTCAAAGCAGTAATGAAGACTTGTTTTTTGTGCCTACTGACTCAGTGATGTCACCCTGTGGAGTTCAGTCAAGAATATTGTCCAAAATGGTGGAGAGAGCCTTCATCAGTGAATGGCATTAATTCAGTCATTCAGTCAACCTGCTAGCTTGAAAGTAATTTGTCAGCCTCCCTGTGGTGTTAGGAGCTGTCATCGCTGGTTTTCAGGCTGCTGTTTTAAATGTAATGAAGCTCGTAGAGGCCGAGTCCAGCTCTGTGTTGTTGTTACTCCATCGTTCCATGGAGTAATGTCTTATTGCTGTGTTCCTTCCTCCTGCTTTATGTGATTCAGGGGTTTTATTACCTTATTAACTTGTACCCCCCACCCCCAGCACAATATCTCCAGTCCTCATAAATGGATTCTTGAAATTTCTTGGACTTAAAAAAAAACAAAAACTGTTTATATAATTCCACAGTTTTTTCTACAGGAGCAGCAATTTTAAAACAAACTAAATTAGAAGCCTTGAAGATTGTTTCCAGGTCCACAAATAACAGCATATTTATATTACAGTGCTGATATCTCTGGTTCTAGCACCAGAGTGGAGGACTGGCAGAGTTTAACTTTCTCTGACTGCCATCTGGTTGCTACTTTCCTCTGAGTCAATAAAAGCAGGTTTCTTAAAGTCTTTTGGCAGTATACAGTCATCAGATCCTTGGTTCTGGGCTGTGTGACTAAAGCCAAACAAGCACAAAGACCGCTTCAGCTGTTGCAGATAAATGGTTGTCTGGGAGTTGCTGTTTTGGTTTTATATAGTCTGTTCCTACTAGGAATAAAGGGAATACGTCTGGGACAATCTGGTTAGCATGTTCCTACACTTTCAGATTCATAGACTCATAAAGATGGATGAATAAATAAATAGATAAATAAAAAGATCTGCTTCTTCACAAATAACGTCTGATCTGTCAAAGATTAAAATGACCAGACGCCCCCGGTTTTAGTCTTAGCCTGCAATGAACCTACGACACTGACCAGCATCTTTCCAGCTCAGATATAATAATTTAGATATTCCTAGAGATTAAAACAGTTTCTGTATGTGTTTCATTCAGGCTGTTTTTGAAACTCCTTACTCTTCTCATGTACTAACTTAGCCAAACTTCAGCACATAATACATAAGATGGTGTACTGTATCCCATAATGCAATGCACCACCATGGTCTATTATTATTATTATTATTGTTGTTATTATTGTTATTATTATAGTGGTGGTAGAATTGGAATCTTTATATGCACGAGGAAGGCATCATTCTTATTTATGACACATGTCCAAAGGTGTAGAAGAAGAGGACTAACCTGGATTAAAGTTAGATAAATATATAAACAAATCAATAAAACTAAACAGACGTTTTCAAACTTATTTTGTGTCAATAAATTATGAGTTTATGAGAATTATAAAAATAAATTCATACATTTTAAGGGTTTGAGATTCCCGTGGAATGTTGTTCTGTTTATTTATATACATATATTTATATAATATTATTATAAGACATAAATATATATATATATATATATATATATATATATATATATATATATATATATATATATATATATATATATATATATATATATATATATATATATATATACATACTTTATGTATTTTTTCCATACTGCACATTTTTTAACAGCTTGGATTTTACCTACTGTAATTGGCTAAATCAGTTCTTAGTTTTTGTATACTATATGGTTTGAGAAACAGCTTACATGTCCAGTTTGGACAACTACTTCTACTGAATTACAACCATAAGCAATGTAGCCTGCACCGCCACTCTCAGTCCACACTAAACAGTCCAGTTTATTAGTTTAAAACCAGTCAACAGAAACATGTCTGATCCACACCTTTATGTTGTGGCTTTTCAAAAGTGACAATGATGGTTTTAAAGGGGAATCTTTCTGTTTGGAGACAGTAGGAGGAGTCACAGCAGCAGTCCATGCATGGGGAGGGGGCCAGAAAACGAGTTTCATTCATTGACTTGTTGACTCACACTGGGTTGTAGCCTTTTAACGGCTGTGCTGGGACCAGTTTCATTCTCTCATTGCTTGAGGGCCACATATGAGATTTCCATAACAAATCATGAACTCCCCAAGAAGTGATGCAGTATCAACACAGGCAGTTAACATGTAACAGAAGCTTTGCAGCTGGGACATGCCAGGCCCATCAGGAGGTAGACCTTCACCCCCACCTCTGCAATGTATTCACATGGATAAATACACTAAGTTCTGCTTACAGTTAAGTTTTTCTATTCCACTTAAATTGGTGAGTAAGAAGCCACTTTAAATATGAAATAATGCACAATTCAAATCTTAGCATTATTGTTTCCCCTTTCTGTGAATCATTGTCTCATTATGTCGTAGCCAGGGGAACTACTGTAAGCAATTTCCAAGAAGTTGTAAATTATGGAGAACCCCTTTATCTGCCTAATTCTTGAGTCAGCTGTGTCTGTTATGAAACTGTGGAGCAGAGGGCCAAAAGAGGGGGCTCCTAGCAGTGGTTTGGATGTTGATTCAGGACTGGTATGATCCGTGCAGGGGAATGCCGGGGGTCATCCCACTGCTGCACGGCCTCCAGCACACAGCCAGGTGTTTCCCCTGCACGCTGGAAAACTAACGCCCCGACTCCTGTGCTGATGTCATCCTGAAATACAGCCATTTCTGTTCATGGAAAGTATTCAGTGTGAAATATCAGCTGAATGACTGTGAAGCAGACCCACTGAAAGCACCCAGTTAACCACAATCTGCTATTTGTTTTGACAAAGGAAAATAGGGCTGCAGTTTTGACATATCAGGGGGCAGAACTAGCATGGAGAATAGAAAAACATCAGGAAATAAAGTTAGATTGCTTAAAAATGACTGGTGAAGTGTGCCAGAAAATCAGTTTTGGACTTGTAAAAGTAACTATTAAAGATAATTAGACACATTTTAGGGAGCTATTTATAACCTTCATTTCAGTAGACCCATGGTAGTACATGGGAGCTACTTTTTGTTGTAGTCTACAGAAACATTAGATCTTTAGAGTGTAATTACAGTTATTTTTAACTTGGGTTTCATTTCTCTCCCACTTTTACTGAAGTTTAACCAAAATCTTGTGAATGACTCTCTGGAGATCTCTGTAAGCAAACGCTGAGAAACCGTTAATTTCCCAAATTGTTGTTTATTTTTCATGAAGTCACAAAGTGACCCATGTGTAGTTGGCTTGTTTTGGTTGAGTTAAGCCAAAGACCACAAACAGCAGCCCTTTTTATTTGCCAGCACACAGGATCTGAGGTAATTATAAAGCCTGCTAATCAGTAAGAATGCCCACATGGAAGCTTTGGTGTGTTGGTAACGATGACTATTAGCTGTATGTCTGATCATTCTTGATGTAATTGGAAATAATTAGCTCAGCCTCCTGAACACAACGTACATAACCTAAGTTTCATAAACAGTAAGACTTGATCTGAGGGGAATTAGTGTGTCTCCTTCCTCTCACCATCCAACTGCCCTTCTTGAACCTGTTTCAAGTGGAGGTCTCTTGCTCCTTTGACCAGCTGTTGCCCACTACCTGGTGCATGCTTAACAGTCTGTTACATTTAGCTGAATTAATTTAATCCACTTGGATTGAGCTGAATTAATTTATTGGGAATTTAATTATGATTAGCTGAACTAAGATGTGATTAAATGAGTAAAAAGAGTCAGGGTTGAATTTGATTGCAATGAATTTGAGCTAATTGGAATATATTCAAATGTTTTATTTAAATTCATTCGATTACAGTTGGATTAAATTGGAATATATTGAATGGGACAGAACTGGAATTAAGGGGATTATAATGAGTTGGAAACTGTTAAAATATTAATAAATATAATTGACTTGAGCTGGACGGAAGTGGAATAAGTAGGATTTTTTATGAAGTGAATTAAATGGGAATTCACTTGAGTATAAAAAATTAGATTAAACTGTTATAATATTTTGAATGGACTTGAACTGGCCTGATATGGAATAAGAATTATGATGAATCGGATTAGAGGGGTTTTATAATAAATTTGATTAAATTGAAATTCACTACATTGAAACAAACAAACAATAAAACCCAACAAAATAAAAACAAAACAACCAACAACCGTGATTAAATAAAGGATCATGATATTTTGGATTGACTTGACCTGGACTGAATTGGAATTCAGGGTATCACAATGAATTGGGTTATAATGGTTTATGACAATCAGATTAGACGATAATTCACTGTATTGTAAGAACAAATAACTTGAATAAACTGGAATAAACTATTTTAGTGTATTGGATTGATTGCCGGAAAATCAATATACACTGTTAAAAAAAAATGGTTAAGCAGCCCTCTAGTGGCGACATTTCTAGCAGTAAAGCAGTGTGTTTTGTCCCTTCAGCCTTTCCGTAGTCAGTTAGTGGTAGTTAAGATGTTTTTCACATTCTCCTTTATGGCCAGAAAACATTTGCCTGTAAGTATTCTAGTTAATTTGTAATTAAACACAGAGATTATTGTTGAAGGAAACATTTATTTATGTTGTGCCGAAAAAAAAGCACCCCTGCCGTGAAAAGCACCCCCTCTCAATGAGCCTTACCAAAAGCATGAACTAACCTGCTGATAAAAAGAAAAAAAACTAGATATACATATATTACACAGAAAAAAATATGTTGAAATGGCCTGTATATGGTCACACAGAAATAATAGGACCAGGACCAACAGGGACAGATTTACTGAGGGGGGGCACATTCTGGCAGCCGGGTCTGCCAGGATATGCCCCCCCTTCTATATCTGACTCCAAATCACTTGCAGCCCCCAAATCCACAACAGTTATTGCTGATCATGGTATGAGCATACTCTGAAAAGATCAAAGTGCTGAGACTAACAGGGACAGATTTACTCAGGGGGTGCATATTCTGGCAGACTGTCCTGCTAGAATATGAGCATCAGTGTTTGACCTTTTTTCTGTGTATATATATATATATCTATATATATATATATATATATTTTTTTTTTTTTTTTTTTTTTTTTTTTTTTTTAGCAGCAGGTTAGTTCAGGGTTTTGGTAAG